>NC_087513.1:128930884-129555723 GCF_963921805.1 Phalacrocorax carbo | reverse complement strand
TTGAACAGTGCTGGAGAAAGTCTGCCTATGCTCTCCTCCATTAGAACAGAGGGAATAAGTCGTGTTCTCCAAGATCAAACAAACAGACCCTTCCTTGACTCCCTTTGATATAATCACAGCGGAGCAACTAGAAAAAAAGAATCTTGGTGAAATTGTGTGGGATTTTTTGTGAATGGAATATGATCAGGGTCTTTGGTTTTGCACATGGCAGAGGAGAAGCATTGGCAGTGGTGAGCATGGCTGCTGGTGAGCACGGCCGCTGGTCCCCCGCCTGGTGCCAGTGCAACTTTCCCACCGGTGGTTGTGGGCAGGCTGGGTGGCAGTCCCCTCCCAGAGCCGGGGAGGGAGGTGAGGGGGCAAAGAAAGGAAAAAGAAGGATTAATGCCTTCTGAGCAGCTTCTTTCCCCTGGTGTCACAGAGACATTGTGTAGGTAAAAAGATAAATATTTGTGTTTTCTGGGTTGGCTGCACCTGCGGTGGATAAAGGGCTCAATAAATCCTCTCGCCTGTCCAATAAAAAAACCCAGTGTTTCATGCTTGTCTGACATCACAAATACTTGCCAGGTCCACCTGGAGGTCATCAGTATGCAGTTGTGCCCTTCAGCCTTTCATTTTCAGCTAGGATTTAACTAGTGCCTTGGCTCTGTTTTATCAATGCTGATTTTCCATTATGCATATGACAAATATTAACTGGCAGCTGGAAACATGCTTCTCAGTCACCTGAACAGGTTCCCTGTCTCCTGTATTACACCACTAATGTGCTATGGGTTTAATAAATATGAGTAGAAAAGAAGGAGGCAACATGGTTAAACAAACAGTAGCTATCTTGGAAAGGCTGGGATGAACGCCTCTTCTTGCAGGACACATATTTGGGCAAAATGTTAAGCTGTTTTCTCTGCACATTAGACTATGCCAGCATACATTTTGTGAATTAGGTCACCCACTGTTTGTTGACATTTACTTGGAAATTTGATGAATCTGCTTATGTACAAGGTAGTGATCTTAGTTCAGAAGATACTTTGAGTCTAATGGGCAATATGTCTGTAGTAAATAATATTTCTTGTTCCAGGAATTGTTTATTCTGAGTAACAGGAATACTTCCAAAGTATTATCCTGATATGATACTCTGTGTCATCTGGTCCTTTTTCTGTTATCTCCCCCTCTCATTCAGTTGTCCAACAATGATATGCCTTTACCAATAATGAGAAATAGAAATCTATAGTACCGATGTATATATATGCCTATATTCCATAGGAATCCTCTGTAGCTCTTGTCATCTGTAGAGCAACAATGTGTTATATAAGAAATGCATATTTTTGTCCATTCTTTACTCACTGTTTCTTGCTTTTCTACTACAGAAAGTAGTAAACAGAAGCAACAGATTTGCTTTCTAGTACAGCCATCCCTCTCTAAACCAGGCACTCAGGTGACTAGTGACTTCAGGTGCCTCTGTTCCTCTAAACATTTTTACGACAAGGTCTCGATTCCTTCTATTTCTGAATTTAAAAAAGAAAGAAAAACACCCGGAGATCTCCATGCCAGACATCAATTAAACCTTTCAAATAGAATTGGTTTTAATCTCATTTTTACCTCTCTGTATGAGCTTCCCATTGTTGCCAGCTCCCCCAACAGACCTCATTATCCTGGAGGTTTCTTAAAGCTCCAGTCAGAGGATTAATTTGATTTTGTGAGAAGCCTAGCTTTTACCAAAACAAAAGCAACAGCAATAGTAACAATAATTTAAAAGAAAAAAGAAAAGGGAATGTGTGGTCTCTGTGACTGAGCACATAACCTCAGACACTAAATGAGCAAATAGAATGAAAGGGGGAAAAAAGTTTAAAAAATCCTATCGCTTTTCCACCTGAATGGTTATAAGCAAAAAAAAATACTTTGTTTTACTTATTTTTGATTTTGACACATGCTTTTGGAATGTTCCAAATTGCCAAAATTACATCGTGACTTCCTTGAAAGCTTATCTAATTATCCCTTCTAAAAGCTGAGGGTGCATTTTAAAGGAAACACAGAGTTTCAGCCAGCTAAGAAAAAGTGAGAGGTGGATCCTTGATCCAGTGCTGTGTGGAGGTATCTCCATGATACCTTAACACCAGGCAAGAGCAATAAAATGTTTCAAGACTGCCATTGAAGTGTGTCTCTCAACAGCACATCAGAATGATGCTTCAAGTGCATCCTTATTTACTTTCTTGGGGAAGGTGTGGTTTATAAGTCTAACACGTACACACTTGTTCTATACAGTAGTTCACACAGCTTAATATATATTGAAATCAATGGGCATTGGAACAGAGAACTTGTAAAAACTTGGCATAAACTTGATGACTCGAGTGGTTTAAAAATGGGATAAATAACTCTTCAGAAGAATTAAGCTCAGCTCCTTATTTGTTAAGGTTCTGCTCAGATCACATTAAAGAGGGCCAAGAAGTTTCTGAAAACCTGGATTCCTACAGCTTTATTTGGAAAACAAATGTGCTTCCCAACTGTTGATACTCAATGTATTCTGGAGCTCTGACATCTAATATGTACAGTACAAATTGGGGGGGGACTTTCTTCCTAGGCAATGCTCAGTTATCTAATAGGCACTGTATCTTCCGGCCCCTACACGTGGGTGTACATATGGCACTGATGGTCACCTTATTAACTTTGCTACCATTTATCCACATTTTGACATTACTTCAAAGGACACTAAGATCTAAGACCTGTTAAAAGCTAAGCAAATGAGACTGCCAGCGGAACAGTGACTAAACATGCATGCAGGCACTGCAGTATGAGTGACCTGCTTTAGAGAACATGCAGCTACTGCTGAATTCAGCATGACTAATCTTAGGAGCTTAGGTTACAAACTCTTAGCAAAATGCAAACCCCCATTCTTCCAGGCTTCTAAGATATAGTCCAAGTCTAACAAATGCCTGCAGATTTTACTCAGGAGTCAGAAGCTTTGGATACAAAACATTGAGGTGATATCCTTACTGCTGCATGGCCATCCTTATTAGCTATTCATTGCTGCCATAAACTGCTATTTCCTTAAGTAGATTGGGTTCTTGTCCCAATTTCTTTTTTCTCCTTTGTGATTTTAATTTATTTTAGTTTGTCCATACAATAAATCAGTGTTGGGTTTTTTTTTAATTCTCCATAGTTTGGTTACAGTATTTTTCGTGATTTTTCCATCAACATACAGCCTTCCTTTCTTACTCCTCTTTCCAGAGTTGATTTCCCCCCATGCTGAAAGCAGTGTTTGTAGCATTCACCCTTTTCCACAGACAAGAGATACTGGAGTGTCCTTCCTTAAAGTCACTGGCTTGCATTACTGGGACAGTACATTTAACATTGCTCATGCAGAAGGACTGGTGAAGTGATCTACTTATATGACTGCTTTAGGCCACCGCATTTCATTGATTAGAAATGTGATTCTGTTGAGTGCAAAGGGAAACCTACTTTTCCCTTCCCTTTTCTCTGCAAACGCAGTGTTTGCAGCAAGAATATGATGATTTTTTAATGGGATATGTTGTTGTTATAATTGTTTAGATAACTAATGTCACAATAACTAATGGGGTGAAAGAAAGGGCCTGGGGTTTGGCTGCTTTCAGATTTCTTTTTTTTGCAATTGACAAACACAGCAAAATATTGTACATTCACAGCATGACAAAAGACAAATAATAAATACAATCAATGCAAATGATTAATGCTCTTTACTGAGAATTAGCAATGACATCTCCCCAGTACAAGAGCCAGAAACACTTCATAACAGATGCAAATGTGCACCGAATATGTGGGGGAATGAAAGCACCTAGGATGTCATATGGCACCGATATTCAGAGCTTCTTAATCCAGAGCTGCCAAAACTACAGCACTTGGACTGAGTGCTCTTCCGAGAAGCACGGTTCCTGTCAGCATCAGCATTTTCCACTGCCAAAAGATTAAAGGTTCACAACAAAACTTAACAAAAAAGGCCATTTTACTCCCAGATGCTTGAGGCTGTCACACTGCTCAGCAATGACATGCCCATTGAGACAAAAAGAGCCACAGAAGTTCTGCACAGCAGAGTAGTGACTGTGCCGTTACAAGCAGTACTGTGCAGGACTTCCAGAAAGCCACTGGGTTTAAAATGCTGCTGAATGCTGAAATTTACAGTTGATCAAGGGTAGAATTTTAGGAACAATGAGCTCTTTCAGCCTGGAAGTAATTGCTAGAGATGCAATAGCCATGAATATCATCCTAATGTTTCAGGCCTCAGTGAACAATGTAAATGGTCTCAAACCCACAGGAGTATGTAACACTCCCTTCCTGTCCCAAATCACCTCCATCATTTCTCTTACCCTTCTCCCATCTTTACAGACCTGATATAGACATTGATGTTACTGGAGTAAAACACTACCCTGCAGTCTTTACTTGAACTGGAGTGGCAAGAGATATGACACTTTATAAAGTGCCCTAAAAAGCTGGCAAAATGCAACCTTATGTGTGATATCCTCTTAGGACCATCAAGGTTTCAAGGGCTGTTACAAGAGTAGACCAGGAAATAGCTTCCAAAGAGCTGTTTATGTTTGTGTTTTTTGATACATTGCAAAAGGAATAATCTTTATGATATTTTTCACATCCCTCTTACACTGCCCTGTGAACAGGGGAAGTACAGGGGAGAAGTCTCACACCAGCATCCCTCTGAAAGTGCTTACAGGACTCAGCTTTGTGATCCATTAAATCCATGAAGCCCCAAGGAAAATCTGTGTCCACAGAGAATTTCAGCTGATTTAGAAGCTGTTTATCAACTTTATTAATCCTCTTGGATTTACAGAGACACAGGAATAAAGGATGGCTCGAATAAAAATGACTGCGAAAGAGTTATAATTTTATTGCACTGAATTATCCCTAAAATGAATAACTATTTAAATGTGAGCAATCATATTGCAGCCACACACATTAGATGTTTATTGTCCAGTGCTGACCTTGTATTCACACCATCCTTCTTCTTCTATTTTCCTTTGTAGGTTATTTGATGATGTTATTTTCAGTTCGCTTCATATGGCTCTTTTTCGCTGTTCACAAATTGCCAGAAAGTAATGGGACAATTCTTCAACAATTACACTGAAATGAGCACAACAATGTCCTGGTTATGTTTCATATTTCAATACATGGGAGCACTGCATGCCATCTTTTCCCTCAAATTTTTAATATATGAAACTTTAATAAAGATTTTATTCAATGTTAGGTAAGACTACTGACACCAATTAAGTGTCCCTTGATTTTTTTTTGCACTATTTTTTCCCCAGTTAATCAGGCTTGCTGTTAAAAAAAATCAGATTCAAATATGGAAAATATTCATGTTGTCCAGTGAGTTGTAAATACTTCTTCCTGTCATTAGCCACAGCTGGTCTCCTACAGCCAGATCTTCAATGCTCTTGCACTGCCACTGATTCATATTAACTGTAGATCAACTACTCGTAATAGTGAAGTCTTCTTTTTAGAAGAATATCTCTGCTAAACAACAGTTGCACAGGTTACTGTTTTTTTTTAAGGAAACAAAGTCATGGGTTGGATTTATTTTGCAGGGTAAACTTTTAAGCCTCCTCAATATCTTCTGATGTGCTGAAGGAGAAACCATCTCTTCAGCTGGGACAGATTTACACTGATTATGTTTGTCATGTTATTTTCAGTTCAAGTTTGACTGGGTAGGAGTTACATAAAAACCAGGGAAAATCTCAGACATGAATTCATACACTATTCCCTCGAACGCAGCTGTTAAAAAATCCCCATGGATACTATTAGCCTTGCTTCTAGCACAGTAGTTGCATTGCCATTCTCTGCATGTGCTTAGTGAGAGTAAGTCAAGCCATATAATAGCCGTAAAGAAGCCTGAGATTTAAAAAGGTCCCTGGGTTATTTCATGCTATGAAGTATTCATTTTTTGAATCAGATTTGTCAGTACTGGTGGTGCTGATGATGAGCATATACATCAGCATCACTGCAGAGCCATATTTCCTTTAGACCACCGTACTTTTTTGAGAGATCCATCCCTGACAGATAAGCTTAGCAGGGTCAAACAATTCCCTCTGAGATGGTGGAAACAGCAGGGGACATAAGGTACCAAGCCAATACTGAATGCTCCTGAAAATGAACCACTTAATGAGTTTCATCTTAGGAAGTCAGTGACCATGGAGACCACGGACAGAACAACAGTAGGTGGACCTTAAAGACATTGGTGTTTCTGCTAGCAAATGCAGCTGTTGACAACTGTGACAGAACTACAGACCTCGAGGTAGAATTGGTGTTTTCTACCAGAAAGACTTGGCTTGTTAGATAGATCTTCACCCTAGGTCACAGAAGGAAGTGAAAACGGTCTAAAAAGAGAGAGCATCTGTATGTTTTTGACTATGACAGATTCAGTTCTTAGTCAGTTTCCTGCTTGATTACAGTACATAAACATTATAAGAGGCATTAAATTGAGACACTGTGAAGGTGAGCTGATTCAGAAGCAAGCCTGGTGTCTCCCGATTTAGAGTTGGAAGGTTCAGCATTCACAGAAAACCTTGTTGCCCTTCCATCTCTCCTTCCCAAAAATGCTAGCTCTCATAAAGCAATTACAGATGCCTTAGCAATTCATTTGGGACACCTAGACATTAATGTAATCCTGATTAAACAAAGAGTAGTTTCTGCCTCTTCCCACTCTTGTGGTCTCCCCATATATTTCACCTGACAATATCTTTCTTTAATCTAAGGCCTATATCTTTTGTCAGTGTGAATGGTGCAGAGTCCAAGATCACTAACTTTTTCTGCGATGAGCCCCACTTTGAGGTTGATTCACCTTCCATTTACTCTGCCATAAATCAAGAGTAAATCAATGCACGTTAGCAGGACCAATCACACTGGATTCAAACTGGTGAAGCATGAAGAGAGTCAGGCTCCGTGTGCCCTATTTCTGCTGTGCATTCACCTTGCCATTCCTAGACCCTTCATTGCTAGGGTTTGACAATGTCTCAAGCTTGTGAATGTGATTGTCCAACTTTACTGGCATTTAGAATTGTCTCTACTAGATTAGAAAAAGAAAGGTGCTCTGTAGTTTCTAGGTTTTCTTTTTCTCTTTGTTTCTGCTTTTGTTATTGAGTAGCTTTCACAAATCCAGCTCTCTTGAAAGTAAAGGAATTAAACTGTCAGCTAGTCTTTGCTTTAGTGGGTTGAATTAATGCTTTGTATCTGTAGCTTTCCACTTTAGGAAATTCATCTTTCTGAAATGATCTGTGATTTTTGTGGGAGCAGTTTACAGCAAAAGCAGCTGGACATGGAGAACTGTTTGGCACAGTAGTTTGTTTGCAGAAAAAGAAAAAGATGCCCTACCAGGATAAAGAAGGTGTAGTAACAGTGAAATATTGGCTCCAGGATGAATGACCTCAGGGTGCTCTCCTAGCAGTTTCGCCTAGGGTCTGAAGCAGTGATCTTGACAGAAAAAAACTTGTAAATATTGGATGATTTTAAAAACAAGACCCTAGGGTGCCAGATTTTGCCATTGCTCATCATTAAAAGATCAATCGGGGGCGGGGGGGAGGGACCAAGTAAACATTTTGCAGAACAAAAAATATAATCCTCACAAGGATGTTAGTGTGTTTTCCACATTAAATGCAGTAAAGATTAGCAACCAAATGCATGTAAAATAGCTTCATGTACATACTATAATGATAGAAAGGCTAGCACATGCAATGAGGAGATGCTGAAGCAGCTGAAGTTATGAACCTGCTGTAACCTGGAACTAACTTTATAAACTTCTATAACTAACTTTAAACTAAACTTCTAAAATCTGGTTAACTTAAGCTTTTAGACACGTAATTAAGTGAGTATGTGAGGATTTTTCCCCTTCTGAAAAGAGATTGGCAAATCCCTTCTGCTCAGTGGAAAAGTTCCCTGGCATTAATATCCCTGTGTTTTCCACTTAAATTGAGAATGCAGGACTGTAGTGGATTCACATGCTGTGTCCTGTCAAACATGTCATTCTCTCTGTCATCCACAGAAGACTTCAGAGCCATGCTTTCTATTCATAATACCAATTTTATTTTTTTTGCTTTTGCGTTCTGACTGTCTTCCAGAAAGTTACTAAGGTGTCCAATTTCTGATATGTTTTGAGGTCAAAACAGACACAGCATCGTCTGTAATAACAGCCATAAGACAAGGACAAAGAGAGGTGGAGGGAAGTGCTTTCTTCCAGTGCTGAACAAGGAGTGTTACCAGAATTCAGCACAAGTAATAAAGAATGTAATGGAGCTGTGAAATTAGGTATTCAAAACAATCAGAAAATCCATGTGTTAAGGTTGCCTGTGGACTTTCAAAAATATGGAAATAGCTGATATATAACATCGTTTCTGCTTATTCTGCCAGCCACTTTTTCTGAGCTCTTTTCTGAGCTCTATGGTACCAACACTGATGATGATAGACTGCAAGGATTATTTCTTCGTGTTCCAATAGAAGGTTTTTTTCAGTAATGATAGACATAACACATGGACAAGACCCTCATACAAACTTTGTTACTTGGTCGGGGTTATGTCATCATGAAAATGAGGGACGTTCAACATTTCTGACACCTGAATAACCCAGCAGCAGTGGAAAAAAGATGTTTCAGTGGCATTGTGTGCTATGTCTGCCCCTGAAAACTGAAAATTTTCGAGGTTGTTTTTAGAGTGGCATTACTGAATGCTGTGTTGCTATGAACTGTCAATTGAACTGTCAATTTATGGCTATGAAATACTTTGGCTAGCAGACTTTCTGTTATCTTAGAAAAACAAAATGCTTACATCTTATTTGGAGCATCATAACTTAAGCACCATTCCAGAAACAGTAGTGACATTTCCCTCTACTCAGTGGTAAGAGGCTCAGACAGAGCAGGAGATGCTCACAGCCAGTCACCCTCTCTGCCCTGAGGTATTTCAAGACTATACCTCCTGACAGGGAAGTCTGTGTCGATTGCTTCCACTCTTTTTTGCTGTTGGTTTCACTGATGCAGCCTGCCAGCTGAAACACATGCACAGAAAACATGTCTTGAGTGTTTGATGATCTACATGTTGCAAGAATAATCCCAAGCTTTTTTTTTCCTTTCTGCTGATGAACAAGCACACATGGTTAAATTTCTTGTTTTCAGTGTGAATCACTCTTCTTTTGTGCTCTACTCCCAACAGATTTTTCTTACAGTATCAAGGAGATAAGAAGAAAAGGTGTAGAATGACACAGGTAATGCTTATTCCCTGATGCACTGCCACCTAGTTCGTTTTTCACAATAAATGTCAAGTATCTGCCCTTCTAAGAAAACTATGGGAAAAATGATAATTTTCCATTTCAGTAGGGGAAATACTCTGCATCTTCTAGGACTGCAGTTCTCAGGTTTTCAAAAATGAAAAGCTTGACCTTTAATATTGGCATCTTTTTTTAAAGTGAATCGCCCAGCTTACCTTGTGCTTATTCTAGTAATAGTGCACTCACCATTTAGATATCCTGTGTTAAATGAATATGGCAAACTCTCACTTGAGCAGAAATATTGTAAAGCAAATATCATTAAGGACCATTGGCTGTGGAAAAATGCTTATGGTAAGCACTCTGTAACAGCTCAGCTTATTTTCCCCTTCACTTTTTCATGCTTTCATCTGAATTCTTTCCACTGAACTCTCTGGCTGAAACACTTGCATGGCACAGACAATCCCACTTCAGTTAAGCCTTGTAACTAATTATCTTAGCCTAGTCTGTCTCAAGTCTCCACTAAAATGGCTCCCAGGAGTTTCAAAAGTTAATATGATTGAAAGAATATCACTACATCTGTGTTGCACTTTAAGGAGGACAATGTAAAGGAGATGTTAACAATGTTCCTTCTTAATTATTCCCCATAAATATTCCAAGGATGTTTCTTCCATGCTGAAACCTGTAGAAATATTGGTCCTTATTGAATAACTGAGCTCACATGAGAATTAAATTATACAGTTTGTCTGCTTAAACTTCTTATTGTCCCTGACTGTTCGTTTGTCTCTGTACTCAGTTATCTCAAAACTTTTTGAGTAACAATTTTCTGCATGGAATTTGGTCTTAACATTTGTGTCAGCTTTGTCTTCATGGAACTGCTAGTCCAATGTGTGTAAGAGGGAATAAGTAAGCCAGATATTGCCTGCGTGTCTTTGCCATTCATAGAAAGCCTATTTTCCATTTAAATTTCAAGTTCTTCAGTGAGGTGAAGGGTAATTGTGGACTACATGTGTTTGTCATTATTACATGGTGTAGTAGTATTAATTAGGTAAAAAAAAAGAATAAATGGTATTACAGGTGTGACTTTGACAAATAAGCTGAAACTCCACTTTCCTATATGGTCTTCATAACCTTGTAGTGGGAATCATATCTTTGTCTTTTGAAACTGGGATAGTAAAAAGATGGTTTGATGAACTGCAAAAGAGTGAATATCAGTGTCTATAAGAACTATAAGCTCTGAAACTGCAAACGGCTGCTAATACTGAGGTTTCTGTACCTGAATTAAGTCAATTGTAGGACGAGGGTCTGAAAGTAAAGGGGGAGCGAGAAACACAAACAGAAACAAAACACCTGATTTTCACAAGTGCAAAGTCACTGACAATGGTAGCATTTCCTGAGAAATAAAAAGCCTTTCTAAAAAAAATCAATTTGCTTATTCAGGAAAAGTAATGTGCACTTACGAGCTGAATTTTAGGTATCTATTTTTGAAAAGTGAGTAACTGTGGCCTTCAACATGCAGTTAGAAGCATGGACATTTTTCCTTCTTTGTTGCAGACAGGAGAAGTTCAGCTGCAGTAATGCAGCTAATGCTCTGCCATTTCCCTCTGTGATGTTTCCTTAAGCAACCTATAATTCACAAACACTTGAATTTGCACAAGCACTGAGAATTTGCCTCTCAGTGTTGCTCAGAGGTATCTTGCATTTTTGAAAGGCAGTGGTGATGTATGACTTGGGCTGAACACCCAGATATGCTACAAAGCGTAACTGTAGTATCTTATCCCAAATGACTGCAGAGATTAAAATGTGCTGGTATGCCTTATACTGTTTCACTTCAAGTTCTCTGTATTTCTCAAGCTGGCAAAAAGGTGAAAAAATATTTTTGGTGGGTTGCATCTCTTTTACTATATTGTCTTTTTAAAATTTTCTCCAATTATTGGCAACAGTTAAGAGCTTAGACTGCTCATTGAACAAGCAGGCTAAAATGTCTTCCAATTCTGTTTTAATATTTACTACAAAGGTAATTTCAGTACCTTAGTTTTTTAAACACACAAATAATGAATCATAAGTTCTGATGCATGCAACTGTTTCATGTAGGAAGAGCTCCAGTTAAGTATGAAAATGCAACATGGATGGAATTGGAGTACTGTGGGTATCTTGGAAATCATTCACAAAAACTCTTTCATGGTGCCTTTGGAGCTATTTGGAAGTGTTCTGTCAGAGTGCAGATTGGCTTAATGGACCTGGGCATCACTGAAACATCTGTGTCAGGTATTAACGTGTTTCAGTGGGGAGAACTGATGACAAAAGAGCTAATGGCTCTGCTGAAATAAGTTGATTTTGTTCCAATAATCATGATAAAGTTCTCCATAAAAGGGAAGTAATAGTTTGTTTTTAAAAGAATACAAAGAGGAATGAAAAGTAGTTGCCATCATCTTATGCAGATTAATGCAATGTTTGATTGCCACCCTTAATTCTTGCTTAACATTAAAACAGCAATACAAGGGGAGCAAGGATAGTCTATGTATTGCAGTGATAGGACAAAGGGTAATGGCTTTAAACTGAAAGAGGGTAGATTTAGATTAGATATAAGGAAGAAATCCTTCACTGTCAGGGTGGTGAGGCACTGGAATCCCATCCCAGTTCACAGCCCAGAGAAGCTGTGGATGCCCCATCCCTGCAAGTGTTCAAGGCCAGGTTAGGTGGGGCTTTGAGCAACCCGGTCTAGTTGAAGGTGTCCCTGCCCATGGCAGGGGGGTTGGAACTAGGTGATATTTAAGATCCCTTCCAGCCCAAACCATTCTATGATTCTAGAATTTAATTTTTGCATAGATACCAATAGTAACTAATACACTTACAGACTGGTAAAAAACCATAAAATCACCGTTACCTCCTTCCAGAGTAAATCTATTTTAATGTGGTTTCTCCCCTCAGAAAATACGGCTGGAGTTTCCTCACTTTATGTGAAGTCTCAGGCCTAGTCTGAGTGTTTTGGTCTGTCCAAAGAACTTGTTAATGAGAACCGATTCCTGCCACCTGTTTTATTGCAGAACAGAGACCTCTCCCACACCATATGGGTCTTTAATACCTTCCCGCAGGATGAAGATATGGTTGTTCTGGGTGAAAACTTCATGTCACTGTAGTGGGACAGGCTGTGAGCAGCCTTGGCCCAAGTGTTTGGAAAGACAAAGGTTGCAACCAAATATTTTCCTCCCTTTTTGAGCAGTCCATCTTCATATCCCTTCACGCTGTCATTTCAAAGGCCTGACAAGAATGAGGGTAGGCTTTCCAGTTCCCTCAAAAGGGACAAAGAAAGCCCTGGAGTTTGGGGTACAGTCTGCAATGCCTGTGAATTAAGCTGTGTAAAAAGCTTGAAAGTTATCAAGTTGTGGTGAATGATATTATTTTTCAATTTAATAACAGGTAACATATGTGGTTTACTTACATTATCAGTAAATGTTCTAACCAGTAGTTTGTTTCTTCCTTCATGACACTCCTAGCCAAGTTGCCTTGTCCTGCAGAACAGCTGCTGAGATCAGGGGTGGTCAGACACAGTCCTGTACCAGAAAATTAGCCTGGGTAGGCTTATATTTTGCAAAGTGACACCTATATCCATTACCGTCCTTATGGTGGTGAGGAAATTATAACATTCCAGCACTACCAGGTCTGTTAAACAGCCCATATCAGCAGCAACACTTTGAGTCTGGAAGAAGGGGAAAGGCCTTAGGTCTAATCCTCCCTTTTCCTTCTGTAACAGAACTCCTATCAATAGTAATGGGCTCAGGAATTGCCCTTGATCCAGCAAACAATCTGGAAAGTGTTTAGGGGTCCATTTGGAGAAAGGCACCTGTCAAGCAAAGAGTAGAGCATTTGCCTTGCTGGGAAAGAGTTTGGAAAGGTCACATAAAAGCTACAGTCTCCACCCCCCTCCCTCCCTCCCCTCCCCATTTATTTTAAATGTATTGGATCCTGCCGTGCATGAGGCCTCAAATCCATAAACAAGAATGCCTTTAGACTCTTACTTTCCTGACAGTGAGCTTTGGGACTTAAGTGGATTGAACTGACAGAGGGGTTTATTCAGAATAGCTCAATATGAGGTTCAGTTCCTAAAATAATGATTTGATTTCACTGAGGGGCATGGAAGATCTTTTAAAATATGTGTTCAGGCCCACAGGTAACAATAGGTCAAAGTACACTCAGGACAGTTTCTAAACAATCCCTCCATGGTCTAAATTACGCCATTATGAGGCGATTAGGAGGTACTATTATGATCGCTTGTCTTATGGAGCCTTCAGACCTGCTCCCTAGTGACAATATTAACTTCAGAAAAACCTGAGAATCCTGAAGGAACATCAGAGTGGGAGCACTAGGTGGAGGCAGTGTCAAAGAGAAAGAAAAGAAAGAACGAGCATTGTACTCTGATTAAACTTTTCTTCCCCTGCAGCGTGGAGGGCATCTTGTGAGAAGAACATCTCTGTAGGTGGGATTTTTTTTGTCCCCCCAGCTCTCACAGTCTGTGTTTAAAAATGTCAGCTTTTACTTTAGGCAAAAAGAGAAGTATTTGTGTTATTAAAGAAGATGAGTAAAGATCATTGCTAGCAGAACAGATTTGAGCCTCATCGCAACACTGCAGCATCTGGGTTAAATATAACAGTCGATGTGCTGGCTGTGTTAGCAGAACTGCTTTCTGCAGTGAAATGCTTGAGCATTTGTTTTAAATCTCAGAGATCCCAGGGTGGTTTGAGCAGCAACGTCTTCCATAATTAATTGCATGTGTAATGCAGTCCATTTGGGAGGTCTGTGATTAGTTGCCTGTATGTTACCCGAAGACATTACAATATCAATAGCACTACTAATTTTAATTAAAACTTTGAAATGCCTGCCTGTTGAAATATTCATTATTATCACTTGATTATGTTGTTTTGTAATCTTCTGCACTCTCTCTTCATTACTGATTAGCAAGACTATGCAAAAGTATGACACTTCAAAGCACATACCTCCTCTATAAGGGCAACAGTCTTCAGAGATGTGTTTTAATTTTGTTTTGTTAAGAGGCAAAATAATCTCCCCCTCCTCAAAGTCCTAACAGTCTCTGTAATATACAGGACAAACCTACTGTCTGTTATGACCTCAATCTGACAGTGCAACTGAGCTCCAAAATGCTGACTGAAATTGAAGGCTCATGCAGTGGTTTGTTAATTTATCTCTTATGTCTCGGTTTTTTCATGCAGATCCACCTGATAGAAATGAGATTGAAATGCTCATATATCCCAGGCAGACTCAGTCCACATCACAGTTTGCAGTCGTAGTCCAAGAAAGATGTGGGAGTGTTACAGCAAAGAAATTACACCTCAGGAAAGACTGCACATACGGGCTTCAACCTGCACCACTTCTAAGAATCCCATCATAAGGTAAAATAACCAAATATCTATATTGTCGACATTGTTGCTCAAAGGTAAAACAACAGAAAATTACTTGATTGGGGATTTCTCAAATCACAGTATTCGTTTGCAAAAGGAAGGGAATACATTCGGGATACCCCATGTGCACATAAGAATCAGTCACCCAAACCTGTTTCTACTAATGAATGACAAAAAAGCTGCCCCAACTTTGGGGATAAAAGGGTTGAAAATCTTTTAGTGGATATCTCATTGCTCCACCAGTTAAGTCATTGTTATTAGCTTGACTCTATATTTTTTCAAGCAGCAAGGTGATTCACCCATGCTGCAGTGATAGGTGATAATTCAATTACATATAGATTTCCTTTAAGATGTTCTAATCTAGCATGACATAAACAGCAAACTCTCAGGCTGTCACTAAGAGTCTATAGAAATGGATTTTCATAATCTGAAATTCTACCTTCTAAGTCACAAACAAAGATTTTTTGACTTCAACCTGGTATCTGTGCATCACGGTTTTTTTTTCTATCAATGGCCCAAAGTCTCATTTTCCAAAAACTCTCCACTGCCCTTCCCTGCGATTGCTTTTTACCTGAAAAAATCATTCTCTCAAGAAGCATCTATTGGGGTGGACAAAGGAGTTTCAGTGAGTTCTGCTCGGCCACCAGAAATTATTTTAGAAATCTAACCGCTCACTCAACTACAGTCACGAGAAATTTTAAAGAAGCTTGTAGCCTGTAACTAGTCAGAATATAGCACTCCATGGGCATTATATAACAGATCCTAGTCATCTAGAAAGACACATGAAAATAAAACCTCAACACTAATGGAGCAAGAAAAGGTTGTGAATAACTGCTGCCAATACCTAGTAGCTCCTTTGCAAGAATGATCTCAAGAACAGAAAAAAACTTGTGCTGATGCTAGCAGGCCACAGAAGGTAAGAATCAGTTTGCCAGCACTACAGAAAATTCTGTAACAGCTGACATTTTTATATACTGTATAAAAATAACTACCACTGTTTCTTTGTCCCATCAGTAGTTTTATTGCTTTAATTGTAATCAGCTATTTCCTTAGCGACCTATGCAACAAAATATTAGGAAGATGGTTTTGCAGACCATTAAAGAGATAATTTAAAAAGAATTGTGCATTGTAACAGCTATGATATATAAAATTCATAGACTCAGCAACTATCTAGCCTTAAGAGCTGATCCATGATCATCTGCAGCACATCATGCTGCCCCAGGACTTCGCTGAATGCAGGAATCGCCCTTACACCTAGTGTGGATGTGCTCAGCCTGGTGATATACCCAGCTCACCAGCCTCATTTGTGGGCAATGTGGGATGGGCTGTAAACTGTATGGACTATTCCAGAAAGCCAGGAACTTTTCTGATTTGCTCCAGTGCTCAGGGAGAGGCTCTGTGGCATAAGTAGCAGCTGACTGAAAGTCCAGGATGGTTGGGGTACCGGTGCCCCTCAGGTGGGCAGCGCACACTCATGGCAGGTCCCTGTCTGAAGTGGGGACAAAAGCAGGGCTGGAAGCCTCAACACCATACTGTATAAGAATATTTCCCACCTAGATTTAAAATTGTCCAATGCCAACATGGTCACTGTAACAGTAGACTGAAAACACTGACTGGTTACCTGTATATTTCTGAGTACAGCTCAGAAATTTTGTCATAACATATTGATAGTTTTAATTTCCAGCTCCTGCATCTTGTGTTATCATTGCCAGCTAGATGGAAGAACCAGCTATTTTTAAATTTCTCTTAGGCACTTATACCTTTCAAATTGTCAACTAATTTCCATTTTGTTAAGCTGAAGAGATGAATTCCAGGTTGAGTGATTTAGGTGCCTAAACAGAGGTACCATTTTAGATGCTTTGATATATCTTGCCTGGCCTCCAGCTGCTCATTTAGAAAAGCACTGGTCTCCTGTAAGTACTGGATCATACCTGCCATCTCCTTCCAGATGTATTGCATTATCTTGCTGAGCCACTCTCCATCTTCTCTGAAAGGTTGTGGAGGACAGGAGAGGTGCCCAAGGACTGGAGGAAAGCAAATGTCACTCCGGTCTTCAAAAAGGGCAAGAAGGAGGACCTGGGGAACTATAGGTCAGTCAGCCTCACCTCCATCCCTGAAAAGGTGATGGAGCAGTTCATCCTGGAGGTCATCTCCAGGCATGTAGAGAACAAGAAGGTTATCAGAAGTAGTCAACACGGATTCACCAAGGAGAGATCATGCTTGACCAACCTGATAGCCTTCTATGATGGCATGACTGGCTGGGTCGATGAAGGGAGAGCAGTAGATGTTGTCTATCTCAACTTCAGTCAGGCATTCGACACTGTCCCCCATAGGCTCCTCACAGGCAAGCTAAGGAAGTGTGGGTTCGATGAATGGACAGTGAGGTGAATTGATAACTGGCTCAGCAACAGAATGCAGAGGGTGATCAATGGGGCAGAGTCTGGAGGGAGGCCTATCACTAGAGGTGTTCCCCAGGGGTCTGTGTGGGTCCAGTCCTGTTTAATATATTCATCAATGACCTGGATGATGGGATAGAGCGTAACCTCAGCAAGTTTGCTGATGACACCAAGCTGGGAGGAGTGGCTGATACACCAGAAGGCTGTGCTGCCACCCAGTGAGACCTGGACAGGCTGGAGAGTCGGGCCAAGGGGAACCTCATGAAGTTCAGCAAAAGCAAATGTAAGGTCCTGCACCTGGGGAGGAACAACCCCATGCACCGGTACAGGCTGGGGACTGAACTACTGGAAAGCGGCTCTGTTGAGAAGGACCTGGGAGTGCTGGTGGACAGCTGGCTGACCAAGAGCCAACAATGTGCCCTTGTGGCCAAGAAGACCAACAATATCCTGGGGTGTATTAAAAGGAGTGTGGCTGTCAGGTCAAGAGAGGTTATCCTCCCCCTCTACTCCACCCTAGTGAGACCACATTTGGAGTATTGTGTCCAGTTTTGGACACAGTTTTTGGACACAGTCCAGTTTAAGAAGGACAGAGAACTACTGGAGAGAGTCCAGTGGAGAGCTACCAAGATTTTCAGGGGACTGGAGCATCTCCCTTATGAGGAAAGGCTGAGAGACTTGGTTTTGTTCAGCCTGGAGAAGACTGTGGGAGGATTTCATCAATACCTATAAATATCCGAAGAGTGGGTGTCAGGATGATGCGACTAGACTCTTTTCAACAGTGCCCAATGACAGGACAAGGGGCGATGGGCACAAACTGAAACACAGGAAGTTGCAGTTAAACATGAGGAAAAACTCCTTCCCTGTGAGGGTGCCAGAGCAGTGGCACAGGCTGCCCAGGGAGGCTGTGGAGTCTCCTTCTCTGGAAGTATTCAAAACCCTCCTGGATGTGCTCCTGTGCCCCCTGCTCTGGGTGTGCCTGCTCAAGCAGGGGGGTTGGACGAGATGATCTCTAGACATCCCTTCCAACCCCTACCATGCTGTGATTCTGTCATTCTGTGATTATAATGCAGCCAGTGACTTCATTTGTTAAGAGCAGGCCTAAGCATATGGGATACTCCTCCCCATCCCCTCTGGGACAGTCAGGCCTCTTCCATATTCTGCAAGTCAGAATAAGGTAGTCACAATAATTTCTCAGTTTTGAACACCAGCTGATGACTGAACTACAGTTTATATAATAATGATGGTTAATGAAAATGGAAGAAGCCTATTAAAAGGAGATTAAAAGATACAGGCAAAAGAATAAAATACTTGCAGTTGGTATGATGGCTGCTAAAAGTCACTGTCAGAGATACCAACTGTATTCTGTCTACCAAAAAGGATTTGAAAAGACCAAACAAAAGCAAACACAGTTGAACAGCAGAGTAATGGTGGCTAGAAAAAAAGCATGAATTAGGCCAAATTAAAAGCAAAAGTGAAATGAGGAGGAAGATTTTGAATAAGCTGCCAAGGTTAGAAAAAAAGAGTTCTTTTTTTCTTCAAATTGATCAAAATGAAGAAGATTAGCAGGGAGCTTGTAGGACAGACAGATTCTCAGGATGTAAAGGGAATGGTCAGAGGCAATCTGTCTGTAGCAGAAAAGCCAGATGGGTTATTTGCCTTGATGCTTTCTTGAAGAGGACATAGCGAAGTCTTTACAAAGAAAGAGCAATAAGAACCATGTCAAGTTAAATTTCTTGAATGGAAAAGGTTTTATACAAATAGGTAAAATGAATAGTAATAAATAAAAGAACCAGGTGGTATTCTTTCAAGTGTTTGAACAAAACTTTAAAATTAAATTGTGAATCACTTACAATAGTAGACAATGGTGGTGTAGTTTGCCTACATAATTTCCAAGATTAAGGGACTGTAAAATGGTAGGTGATGAAGGAGATGTAGAGGACTACAGACTAGACTTTGATTTTTCTACTAGTTATGTAAAAACATAATAAACAACAGACTTAAGTAAATAAAATTCAAGAATGTAGTCTTTCTTGTACACGTACAAGAATATGAAACATGGCAAAGAATTAGCAGGGCTTTCATTTATGGAAGTCATGCCTCACAAATAACCTAGTGTTCTTTGAAAGAGTCAGTGAGATATGAATATAATTACCAAGTTGCTTTACTTGGGTTTCCAAACAACTTTTGACATGATCCCTCATCAAAAAGGTTTAAGAAAACTAAGCTGTCTTGAGATAAAAGATAAATTCCTCTTCTGGCTTAATAAAAGCAAATATGATAGGAAATGCAAAGATGGGAAAATGTGATTATGTGATTATGTGAAAGGAAACAAAAGGTACAGATAAGGAGAGGCATTGCAATGGAAGCTGCTGTTCAGGACGTCTAGCTATTCAATATATTCATAAATGACCTAGAAAAGGAAGTAGATACAGGGTAACAAAATTTGCTGCTGCTGAGATATTATTCGAGTTATTCGACTCTCAAACTGACTGTAAAGAGTTACAGGAGGATTTTATGATACTGAATGACTGGACAGTAAAATGGCAGATGAAATTCAAGGTCAATATATGCAAAGAGATGCACATGGAGAAATGCATCCTTAATTGTACATACAAAATGATGGGTCCTAAATTAGCTATAGCTCTCTCTCAGGAGAGAGATCTTGAAATTATTGTAGCTGGTGCTATTAAAACATCAGTTAAATCCTCAACAGTGGTAAGAGGAGCAAAAAGTATTATAAGAATGGTTAGGAAATGAAATGAGAACTAAATATAAACTATCATTATTCCACTTTATAAACATGTGGTGTACCACATCTTGAACAGAGTGTATAGTTCTTGTTTATGTTTCTTGAAAAGGGGAAAGTGAAACAAAAAAAGGTCAGGCGAATATAATTACAGAGGTGGAACAGCTTCTTTCTAGGAAAAACTTAAACTTGTTGGAAAAGAGATAACTCAGGATGATAGGAGATAGATATATATATCTAAAAATATAAAATAAAAAATGTAATGGAGAAGATGTATGGAGAAAGCTTATTCCTTTGTCTTCATAGCACATTATGTAAAGGGCATGAATTAAAAATAACAGCTAGAGATGGAAAATAAACAAAAGGATGTACATTTTTACACTATATGTAACTGAATTGCAGCACTCCTTACGGGGGGATGTTCTGGTGGTCAGATGAAGAGCTGGGTTCAAAACCTGCTGAAAGTGTGAGCCATTAAACAGCATGATGCGTCTCATGAATTCCATCAGCTGCACGTTGTTGGAGTGAGACAGAGGTGGAGATACCACACAGTCCTTGCCTGGCCTTTTAAGGTTTCCTTAACCATCTGCCAGTTGCAGCTGTCCTTGAGGGGATATTGAGAAAAGTGTACCTGCTACAGCCATGTTTTGTTCTCTAACTCTTAATACTTATCTTTTGATAATGTCAAGGAAATCCTTTCTTAATAGGCACTATGCATGCACAGGGTAAGTGCCATGAAGTGCTTACCTGAAGATCTTGTTAAAACAAAGGTTTACTGTTTTACAGATAAGGAAGTTGGCCTCAGCAAGATTATATACCTTCTCCAAGGTCACGCAGAGAGCATGTTGCAAAGTGTGATGAGGTTCGGAAATATGTCACAGAATTTAGTCATGAGTGTTTTTAATTATCTGGGCCTTGCTTGTATTCATTATTCTAAGTCATTTAGGACCATGGTCTTATTAATTATACAGCGACTTCCTGCATCCAGTGATTTAATTATAGAATATTGCATCATTAAAGACAACAAAACTGATCAAAATAAGGATTATTTAATACAGATAATTGAATCCTTCAGCTTTTAATCAAATTAAGCATTGATTATTAATTAAGTGAAATGGAAAACACTGTCACCTTAACAGAGGAAAATGCAGAGAGGAATAAACTAAAGCTTTTCACAGGCTGTTTGAAGGTGGGGATATTGGAAAACTCACAGGTGCCCACTACTGGGAATAGAGTCCTGATGCTGTTGGGACAGGCACACATGAGTGTCTAAAATGGACATGGCAACTCTTTCCAAGTTCTGCTGTGCATAATCTAGTCCCAAACTGAAAGGCAGGATTAGCCATTTCCCAGGCTTTTAATCTGTGTAATGTGTTTGATGGCAGTTCAACCCTTAAGAGAAATTATTTCATGAACAGCAGTATTTTAAATCATTCAGCAGGCAGGTTGTGCTGTTAAAAATTTGTCTTCAGTCTCTTTTATGTTCCTTTTTTTCCTACTCAGGTTAGCACAGCATGGTTGGGGTCCTCTAGTATCCCCCAGTTTCCTAAACAAATAAACAAATTGTTTGATTTTTTTCACGTTTACCTTTGTTTTCTACTGTTCCTAAGGTTTTTCTGAGATAGTGTTAGTCTTGAAATTTCCTGAAGGTATTTAATTTAACAGGAACAACATATAATCTTTTTCCTTTCTTTTTCTCCTTTCTAGCCCCTTTCCTTGAATAAGCCATTGTCACAACCAGTCTAACTTATATTTTTTCCTTCCTTTACTGCCTTTTCCCTTTTTCCGTAGCACACTGACTGTGAGGTTTTTTCTCATCCCAGCTGTCGGCTATCATTTTTACCTTTGTCCTGGTGCTATGGCAGCAGTGTGTTTAGGCCCTCCATGCTGCCAGTGTCTTTTTTTCTCTCCTCTCATCTTTATTACCCCTGAGCAATGTAGGCACCACTGCACAGTACCTTTACCCCATGAACCTCAGAGACCCAAAACAGGTCGGGAGAACTTGGCTGAAGGGAGCAGACAGCAATGTATGCTATTTAATTAAATGAACAATGTCTATGATGTGACTGCACATACAGGGCAATTTATGTTGCAAATCAACAATCTGTTGAAAAACTCTAGAGGCAGGTGTTGAAGTCAAATGGTTCCCTTCCCCAAAAGATTATGAGGGAAGACATGCGTAGTAAACACAATTATAGTAATTCCATTCCCAAATCATATTTTCCTTCCTTTGGTTACTGAAATATCTCTCTTAAAACCTAAATCACTATCAGCAGCAAAACCACAGAATATACGTTATAAAAACACCTGCTCATACCTCAAACCTCATGACTTGTATGTATAAGGATAGAAAATCAAAGGTAATAGTAGCATGTGAGATATATTATTTTGCATAATATCAAATTTGCATAAAGTCAACAGACTTGCATGATGCTGCATGCAGGATGTAGGAAATTAAGCAGGTAAAGGAAGGCCAACACAGCCTTTAAAAAGTGAAGAAGTACTGAAATTTGATACTAAATCATAGTGACCCCTACAAACTTTCTTAGACTTAGGAAATCTCAATCTGGGCCACCATTAGAAAAGCTTGTGAAACTTTCCTCTTTATAAAATCATTTTACTGTAGAAAGATTGACACTCCAAACTTGCTTCCCTCTGCATATAGACCCCTAACCAAAACTTCTGAAGTATCTTAATGTCTGAAGAAAGAAAACCATAATGTTGCATGCTAACAGGCTTCTGAGGAATAAAGGGGAAAAGAGCCAGTGATTTTATGAGACACAGTAGTGCTCACGTTGCCTTTGATCTGTCCTCAATAGAAGGCTCACCTGCTACTCTAATGGAAGGAAGCAGAATAATAAAGTAAATAGAATACCTACAGGCTTGAAGGGAAAAAGATTCAGAATATCTGGTCTGAGCGTGGTTGTTTCTGACTGCTTGTCTGTCTTAAGGTGGTCTAGCTCTTTGATGCTGTTAACAAAACTCTTTCAGATATGTATTACTGCACCCATCTTCCAGGTCAGAAAAACTAAGAAGAAGAAAGAGGAAAATAACTTACTCCCTAAATTACACAGTCAACTAACAGAACTGGAAATAGAAGCTACATCTTCTGAGTCTTGGCTCAGTGCCTGTATTTATCACGCATATGGTGAGAAAAGCCCTTTTTCTGTGCTACCGGTACTTGATCATCATGCATGTGTTTTTTTTAAAATAAAAACCATGAGGTTCTTTATCTTTCCAGTACCTCCTTGGTGAGATTATGAAGTGCGCATGAGGGTTTAATATCTTTAGAAACCTCTTTAAGCATATAATGCTATAATGTTTTCTGTGAAGTTACCCAGATGCAGCGTCATTCTGGCTTCACTGAGGAAAACTTCATGACTGTGGGCTGCACACCAGGTTTGGATCTCAGGAGGTGACTCTCCCTTTGCCTGTGTCACATTCATGTTGTAAGAGGTCACACTGTGAGAGATGCCTTTGTTGCGCTGACTAACCCTCATAAAGAATGGTCTTAAGCCTTGGTCCTGGTTCAGGATTCAACAGGAATGCCAAGCTCATCTATTCTGATGTTCAGAAAAGCACTACCGTACTTGGAATCAGCTATAACTTCGAGTTCAGTTTTGATTTGTAACTATGATGTGTTAGAGTAATCAATTTGAAAAGCCAGCAGCCAGTTACTAATACGATGATACAGGTGTAAAATAGTAGGTAGAGGATGGCATTTTACCCACTCATGACTGGTTATGGAAAACAGTGAATTGTGTATTAGAATGTGCTAAGAAATATAGAAGAGCAGCCAGAGACTGAATAAAAAGTGATGACAAAAGAGCTAGAGTAATGGTTGTAATCCAACCATATTCAGCCAGTGGACAGTAGGGGTTGTGACAATTACCAGGCTCCAGAGGTGACTGGTGCTCTCCGAAACAGTTCTCTCGCATCCTTTGCCATTCCCACACTTTTTTTGCTAATGACACTTTTGAGCTTTGCCTTGCCTCCTGCAGACCTCTCCTAGATCACATTGTTTCTTAAGGGTTCTGCCATGATTTGGAGCAGCAATTCTGGCAGCCCACGAGCACAATCAGAGGGTTTTGCTGAGCTCCAAGGACGACCTCCTTGCTCAGGCTTGGTTGACAAGGTGGCAGGTTTGAGGGAGGAAAGGCAAAGAAAGCTTTGGGAACTTTTCCGTAATTAATCCCAGATCTGGTTCTTAGACTGATGCCTGCAAATTGCCCAGTGAGAGTTAACTTTCACAGCTCTAAGCACATCTGCTGAAGTTTTAGGTGATCAGATGCTTGCCTTTTAATAAAACAAAAATGCAGAAAGGAGTCAGAGATTCTCTTCACTGCAAGTCAGTCAAACTGTAAATATGGATACTCTACTTTTCACCAACCCATATTCAGCAGAACAACTCTTTGCTTGTTTAAGAGTGTACTACTGAAGGGCACAACTGCACAGGAAAGGGGGACTACTCCCATTGTCTTGCTCAGACAACGTCTTGTGCAGCTAAATAGTGGTTCAGGCTTATGACACTGAATGGCTATGACGGGTGAAATGTTGCTCTACTTCTAGGTAATGAGAGTTTTTCCATTGCCTTCAGTGCAGCCATGATTTATTTTAAGCATTAGACTTTAAGCACATAAACGTCTCTTCAATTGGAATCATTGTTAAAAATAATTTTAAAAACGTGAAGTCAAGATTTGATATGGGAGTTCTGAACTAGATAAATTTGAAATATGCATCTAAATGAAATATTTTGTATTTATTTGATTGCTTTAATATAATGTTATCTCATGAATTATGTTGTTAAACTGCTATGATTTTAATGTTATTTTAAATTTACATACATATAAACATGATGTCATTTTCATATTTTTGCATGCAATTTGTTCCAGTCTTGTTTCTTATTTGTACAGATTCTTAAAATTTTTAGGTGATCATTTCTCAAGTCTAAGGAGGTCAGCTAGTATACCTAAACAATGAACAAAATTAGAAATAAACCCTCTGCTGCTTGTCCTTCTCACCACTTCCTGATATACTGTAGTGGCAGCATGAAACTTATTTATCACTGTAAAAAAAAAAAAAAGCAACTATTCAGGAAAAGAAGACATTTTCTTTACCTTTGTGCAACTTTGTGCAAACAAAACTGACATGCAGTGTAGAATTGTGCTTCCTGCTCTGCAGAGAGGTGAGTGTAATGATGGCCTTTGAAGGCCTCTGCAGAAAAGTAATCGAGGCACAAAGAATATGCACAGTGTTTCCTTAGTTAATTCTGAATGTCTTGTGATAAATTATTTTCTCTTTATGAATACTAGAGATGTTGTAGTAATAGAACTGCTAGAGCTGTCCTTCCCTAAAACCTTCTAGCCACAGCTCTTGGTCATTTAGTCAGAGGAGAAATGAAAGGGCAATGGTGACCTTTCCAGAAAAATACAATTACCTCCCAAAGTAAAAAAATCAGGCTGCGAAAAGATAAAATCTAAACATTTTCTGATTCTGTCTTGTTGTGTCATATCAAGTAAAACAATTACCAGGTTTTAGTGGTTGGTACTGGAGGACAAAAGGTAAGCATGTCATCCTTGAAGGTAGCCTCTATGAGTAAGATCTAGATTTAAAAATGTGTCGCTTCTTCAAATTGCTCCAAAAAGTTAAAATTAGTAAACATTTCTGAAAATCACATTCGCTATCCCTTACTTAATTCCAGTAGATAAATTGTTACATTGTTGGGAAAAAGTTAACATCTGACTTGAAAATATTAGTGAATTGATCTTTGTCTCTGTGAATGTAAGTTATATATTTATCATCATTCACAAAATAACTTCCATGCTGTAAGTTGTTTGCAGACAGTCCACTCTGATTCTGAATATGATTGTGCTTGTTTTGTTCCCCATATGTATATGAAGAAATAACAGGTGATGCTACAACTCCTCTATCGCCAAAGCACACACAAACATCCTACCTTCATATATATGTCAATATGAGTTGTTTTTTGTTTTTTTTATTTTTTTTTAAATTTCTGAGTCCACTATATAAATTAGGAAAGAAACACCAGGGAATAAACAATATGTATACACATGTCTGAACTGAGAATTCATAATCTGAAAGACAGTCAAAACCGATGTGGTGATATGCAACCCATTGTAACACACTGCAGTGCAACAGGGTTGCAATTTCTTTTGTTGCATTCTTGGTCCTTTTGCAGGGATTTTACAATGTTGCTGAAATGCTTGTTTGGAAAATTATATCTAGACTACCTACACTAAATGCAAGACAAAACAAGATGATCTCAACCTACCAAATTTTATGAACAGAAAAGCCATCCTGACTAATAAATAGGAACCATATTATACTTTGCTCAAGGCCAGATGCAAAAATAGCAAAAGGAATGACGAAAAGAAAACCAGGGTTTTCAAAACATGAAGTTTTCTTGCCTGCAGATCCCGGACTTTGCAAAACTATTTCAAATGTATGCCTAACCTATTGAGTGGAAAACCAAAAATTTGACCAAAGCACCATTGGAGCTTTGTTCTTGGAGTGAGGCATCTGAAAGAGAGGGTACCCCTAAATCTGGATGCTGACACCAGTGTTGGTGCTCAGGAGCACAGGGCAGTTCAGATAGGGCAATCACCCTGAACTATCTTGTAGGAAATGCTGAGGTGCTCTTCTGATTTGGGAGTTCAATGCCTGTTGGAAAGCTGCACTAACTCAAGAAACAGTGGAGATGGGCAGAAACTTTTAGACAAAGCAGTGTTTGCCAGAACCTGCTAGCAACAACAGATGCCAAACTTGGCACTGCTGATGGAGTTCCCATGTGGTTTCTGCATGTCAACCTTTTAGATATTTTTAACGTTGGTTTCAGTTTTATTTTTGCATTTCCTAAACCAAATATTCTGCTGTTTGGGCTCAAAATAATGTTTATCAAGAACAATAAACGAATTTCAGAAAAAGACTTTGAAAGCTAAACGAAAATATTAATTAACCTGGACTGTTCTCACCCCCTGATTTATTGGTTCTTGTGTTATTACTCTTCAACAAAATTGGAGCAACAACATTTTTTATAGCTGGATGGCTTTGACAGCTCAAATTTTTTTTTTGGGTGCAAAGGAAACTCCCAGAAAATGCAGCAGGTAAGACCTACTCTTTTTCATGGCCTGTGGAAGAAACCATGAGAGGTACTGAGGGTGTCAGCCTGTTGTTGGGCACTGGGAAGGAACAGTGCCCCTGAGGGGTCCATCTTGCAGCCTTCCTTTTTCTGAAATGGTGATCAGGGGGCTTCATCTTTTGGTCCATCTTCTGGTGAGGGAATTGCTGATGTCTTTCTTTCCTGATCTCCCTTTTTTGGGTCTTGCCTGTGGCAGCAGATCAGGCCAGGGGTGGCCCAGGTGGGAAGACGTCATGAGCTGTCCTGTACCGCTCGGTTCTAGCTGGCTCCAAGACCCATGGGGGTGGCTGGCACCTACCAGGGAGAACAGAGTCCTGGTAAGTGTTGCTGGGGGCGAGTAGCAGCCATGAGAGGAGGAGAAAAGGGGCAGACAGGTGGAGGGGACAGTGCTGGGAGCATGGTGAGGAATAATTTGAGTATGACCTCCTTGTTAAAACTTGTTGCATAGCAAGACTGGATTATTAAAATGCCTGCTCTAGGTATATGCTGACATATTCCAACAGCAAAGCTGCTTCAGGAAGCAGCAGAAAGGCAACACTATGCCTTTTGATAAGTAACTTTCCAATAGGGACAAAAATAATGCTGTTATTTAGCTGCAAAGCAGGTACTTCCAAGCCACATGGCTGTTTTTCCATTCTGGAAAATGAACTACTGAAAAGAACTTAACTTTTAAGTGAGTTCATAGAATCATAGAATGGTTTGGGTTGGAAGGGACCTTTAAAGGTCATCTAGTCCAACCCCCCCTGCAATGAGCACATCTTCAACTAGACTAAGTTGCTCAGAGCCCCGTCTAACCTGACCTTGAATGTTTCCAGGGATGGGGCACCTGCCACCCCTCTGGGCAACCTGTTACACTGTTTCACCGCCCTTATTGTAAAATATTTCTTCCTTATATCTAGTTTGAATCTACCTTCTTTTTGTTTAAAACCATTACCCTTTGGCCTACCACAAAAGTCCCTACTAAAAAGTTTGTCCCCATCTTTCTCATCTTTCCCACTTTAAGTACTGAAAGGCTGCAATAAGGTCTCCTGGACCCATCTCTTCTCCAGGCTGAACAACCCCAACTCTCTCAGCCTTTCTTCATAGGAGAGGCGTTCCAGCCCCTGAACATTTCTGTGGACCCCCTCTGGACCTGATCCAACAGGTCCATGTCTTTCCTGTTCTAGGGGCTCCAGAGCTGGAAATAGTATTCCAGGTGGGGTCTCACCAGAACAGAGGAGCAGAATTACCTTCCTTGACCTTCTGACCACACTTCTTTTGATGCAGCCCAAGATACGGTTGACTTTCTGGGCTGCAAGCACACATTGCTGGCTCATGTCCGTTTTTCATCCACCAGTACCCCCAAGTCCTTCTCAGCAGGGCTGTTCTCAATCCCTTCATCCCCCAGCCTGTATTGATACTGGTGGTTGCCCCAACCCAGGTGCTGGACCTTGCACTTGGCCTTGTTGAACTTCATGAAGTTCACACAGGCCCACTTCTTGAGCTTGTCCTGTTCCTCAGGCATGTTAACTGCACCACTCAGCTTTGTGTCATCTTCAAACTTCCTGAGGGTGTACTTGATCCCACTGCCTACATTGTTGATGATGATATTAAACAGTACTGGTCCCAATACGGACCTCTGAGGGACACTACCTGTCACTGATCTCCATCTGGACATTGAGCTGTTGACATCTACCCTCTGGATGTGACCATCCAGCCACTTCTTTATCCACCAAATAGTGCATCCATTAAATCCATCTCTCCAATTTAGAGAGAAGGATGTTGTGGGGAACTGTGTCAAAGGCCTTATGGAATTCCAGATAGATAACAACCGTAGCTCTTCCCTTGTCCACTGATGTAGTCACTCCATCATAGGAGGCTATTGGGTTGGTCAGGCAATATTTGCCCTTGGTGAAGCCATTCCAGCTGTCTAGAATCACCTCCCTGTCCTCCGTATGCCTTAGCTTCTAGGAGGATTTGTTCCATGATATTCCCAGGCACAGAGGTGAGGCTGACAGGTTGGTAGATCCCAAGGTCCTCCTTTCCACACTTTAAAAAATGGGTGCAATGTTTCCCTTTTGCCAGTCCCCAGGGACTTCACCTGACTGCCAAGACTTTTCAGATATCATGGAGAGTGGCTTGGCAACTACATCAGCCAATTCCCTCAGGGATCTGGGATGCATCTCATCAGGTCCCATAGACTTATGTATGTTCAGGTTCCTCAGTTGGTCTTGAACCTGACCTTCTCTTACTGTGGGAGCAAAGCCCCTTTGCTCCCCCGGTCCCTGTCTTGTGGTCCATCCACTTGAGAGATGTGCGAAGAGAAGATTGAGAGCTCTTGTGCTCTGTGGAAAACGACCTTAAATATCTGCCAGCTCTGTTCTGCTCCCTTGTCCCTGAGGGCAGTGTCTCAGGGGTCCTATTGACTAACCGCTTGAAGAACTGGAATGTTGCTTTCCTATAATTTAGGGTCCTGACTTTACTCTTTGTCTGACCCATATCCCTCAGGGCTGTGAACTCCACCAATGCGTGTCCACTGCAGCCCAGGCTGTCTCTAATCTTGGCATCACCAATGAGCACACTTGTGTTGGTGACCGTCAGGTCCAGTATCACATCCTCTCTGGTAGGGCTGAGTATTACAATGTGCCATGAGAGCAAGGGAAGGTGGGAGGAGAGGCACTGGGCTGAAACCAAGTGCAGGGAAGGGGGAGAAGAGATGTTTCCCTCAGTACTTGTTTAATTGTTTGTCTTCCTGTTTTTCTTAATACTTGAATTGGTAATTAAAAATTGATGTTAATTGGCAATAAATGACATTAAGTACAATTCCCCAAGCTGAAACTGTTTTGCTCATACGGGTCCTTATCCTGAAACATTTTCTTCTGATGGTGTTACTGAGGAGGAGTGTCAGTGATGAAGGAAGCAAGGTTAGAAAAGACAATGAAATGATGGGGCTTTCTCAGATGACAATTTCACTGATTTCAGGATATGGATGACTGTGTTTCTCTTTCTCCTTTCTCCTTTCCCCTGCCCTTCTTCCTCCCTATTCCCCACTCCCTTTCCTTCTCTGTTAGAGAAGGCAGTACCCCACCATGGGAAAGCAACTTTGGTGACAGGGCCCAGAGCAGAAATGCAACAAGGAGAATTCTTCAGAAATGATAAGGTGTAAATTCTCAAGGTGTTGGAGAGGCATGTCCTTGAAACTGTAACAGTACATGGGGTAACCTTTGAGGATGGCTGCATGCTGCCAGTGTTGTATTAAGAGTTTTACATCTTTATTCAAACTACATTATTAAAATGAATGTGAAGTGATCTACTATAATGCCTTGTCCTTTTCTGCACTGAGTACACCTGACAGAGGAAAAAGGATGCATTTATCTGTCTGATGAATAAACGCAAAAATAAATCCTTATTATGAAGCTTGCATATATAGGTCTGTTTCAGATATTAAACCATTATATCTTGCCTCTAAACTACATTATTCCCCAATGCAAACAGAAATTTTCACAAGGTGGTATTTCATACTACACATTTGAATTTATATAAAGTAAGGCATACAGTGTTCAACATATATCAGTAGAAGCCTTTGATTTATATTTCCTAGAACTAGGTCACATAAAGTGTTCATTTTAGGTGGGGATATGTATGTGCCTGCTTATACTTGCATCTTTTGCTCTGAATGAGAATACATAGCTGTGTTAAAGAGATATTTGTCAAGCAAAATAATGGCATATTGTTTTTCTCTGAGTTAAAGGTGATAATTACTCATGGTTTATAGGAAGCCATCAGTAATACACAGCTTCGCTGATATTGCTATTCACCTTGTAGGCACCCCTGTACATTTACCCCCAATGCCTGTTACTGTCTTGGTGGTGGTTGATCACCCTAAGAAAAAGAGAGTTATGGTGGGAATGGCCTCCTGTGTCACAGAGTTCAGGACTCTGCTACTGCAGATAACCATGCTGTATAACATCTTTTTTTTCATCTCATCACTCCATGTGTTAAAACTCTCTAGTTTGCCAGAACATATTATTCTACAAGAAAGTATTCCACAGTCTCACTTTGCAAAAGAATAGAGTTTTGTTCTTTTTGTGGAGCTGTTACGTAAATGTTAATGCTCAGTTTATACTCATTAATTCATGTTCCTACAGAGACCTTTAAATTAAAGAGGTCTACCTCTTCCCATAGTTTATCACAAACCATGTTGCACTTACAAAGCAGAAACAAAATCTACTCCCAAATTTTATAAACTTGATGAAAAAACATACTTTAAAATTCTTATCTAATAAAACAGGCTTTTGATTTCCCCAAATAACTTTGCAGACCTTATATTAGTCCTTTGTAGCCTGTGTTAATCTTCATTGAACACTGATGTTCAAAGCATTGCAAATGAAGTCAATGCAGTGTCTTGTACAGAGCCCTAATGCTTCCGTTACTGAAATATTTCACCTGGATCTCATTTGCCTTTTTTCTTGCCTGTGTTACAGAAGTAGTCATTTTACGACTGATTAAATCAGCAAATGCAAACGCTAGTAAAATAGCAACATTGAGGAAGTAATAAATTTTTAAGTGGCTAGATTTAATAAAAAGTTAATTTGGCCAATCTGATATTTTTTTCTTTTTGGTGCTAGGTACAGACAGTGCTAGGTGCAGGCAATGCTTGGTAGCAAAGCTTATACCGATTATAACTGACTGGCTGATCTCTGTGAGGAAGTCCAAAATCTGGAACTTTGCCCTTTGGACTGACTGACTATTGCCTTGCTGTAAGACACAGAGAAAATAATGAGGAGTGGAGGGTAGACAAAGAAGGTGCAAGAGAGAGAATTCACGGTTTTATGTACACTGCATGCCCAAGAACAGCACTTTCTCTGAGAAATGCAAACTCAACCACTTTCCTTAATTGACCCTTCACACTTGAAATAATTTGTGTTTTGTCTTCCACTCTTGCACTGAGGGGTGGAGCTACGTCTGTTCCTGAAGGCTCCTAGATTTTGCTGAACCAGCTGTTTTTGGGCTCTGCACATGGGAACGTGGCAATGAGTAGATAATGCACTGCGACAGGTCTCCCTTTAAATCGAGACTCAACTCGATAAATTAGGGGGAATGCTGCTAAAACTGTGGCTGGTGACCTATTTTGCTCTTGCATTTCACCAAGCAAAGGGATATTCTAGGAGTCTTCTTCAAGGTTCAATGAACCCCTACCTCCTCCTAGTCTAACTCTGACAGGAAGGAAACATCCCAGTGAATGAATGCCAGGAGCCAATCTTAACTAGACCATGTGAATGATAAACGTTTTTCTACCAGGATTGATTTTAAAGTGCTATTGGGCCAAAAGTTGATTCACACCGGCAGAGAGGAGTCCAAGTGACTTCATTTTATCCCAGAAAAGGCTACAATACCTTATAGGCATTAATCTTACAGGGATGGCTTTGAGGTCTTCCCTATAGATAGCACTGGTATCTGTAGATACAGATAGCCTGGAGGATATCTGTAAAAGAGAGGTGGAGCGTAGACGTCTCAATGGCAGGGGTAGCTAAAGCATATCTTTCACATTTGAAGACACTCAGGATGGACTTCGTGCCATCACATATCTCAAAGTGCAAACTGCTTCAGGGGCAGCAAGCAACAAACCCAATAAACTGTTTTTTTAAAGACATTTACCACCTTTTAGGCATGTGATTGTAGGAAGGGGATTGTGAGAGGCAGCAGTTTGGAGGCATTCTGGAAGTCATGTGTGATGAGTCCCTTGCAGAAGACACATCACAGCTTGGAGCAGAGATTCCGGAACAAAAGGCATAGGCTCTTCCTTGTGTCAACAAAAGTTCTGACCTTTTTGGCTTTCTTATTCTCTTAGGGAAGGGCAAAAATGACTGAACACATACCAACAGGTGAGCAACAGAATCTGGAAGGAAACCGACCCAAAGCTCCTTTCCAATTCTCAGCAGTTCACATCCAACATCACTGGTTTGATCTCAGATGTACAACCACAGAGTAATGCAGAGGGGATAAGAATTCCCAGAAGCTGGCTGGAAGTGGCTTCTCTTAACCTTTCAAAGTTTATATTTTTTCTTTTTTTTTTTTTTTTTTTTTTTTTTTGGTGATATGAGCTCCTGCTGGCAGCACAGCTGAGCAAACACTCTTCTGTCAGTAGGTATACACTTTCTTTTTCCTTTGCAGCAGCAGAGACTATGGCAAAGTCTGAGCTAGGAAGAGAAGATCCATCTGGCTCAGGGACCTGCGGGGAACTAAGACAGCAGACAGCCAGTTTACTGAGCTGCTGTGTGTACTTCTGTCTGCAAAAAAGAGCCCTTCCATTGCAAATGGGCATGAAATTTTTTACAAGGGAAGGTATTATCATAGTTTGGGAAGATGAGTGTGATCAAGAGTAGGCATTCAGCTTAGTGAGGGAACTACAAGCTATAAACACAAGGTGGGGTGATTACATGTGGGCAGATTAGTCCTGGCTATATGTTTTGATAGTGGAAATTCACATTTTACTTGGTTCAGGTAAGAAATATAAAACTTTATTTTTGTTGTCATTCTTTTTACATTTTCTTTATGTCTTAATTACCCCTTCTGTCAGAAATAAGACATGCAAGCTGGCAACAGAAAAGTTTGAGGTCTTTTCCAAAGTCCTAGAAAGATTCAGGTGTGGTTTGATTTGAATTCAAAATGACGAATTTCTGAGAAAATGGTACTGGCTGGGACTGAGATCTTAATCACAGTCAGTCCTGTGACAGCATCACAAACTTGCTTTCGTATTTTTTTTGGTTAAAATATATGACTTAAACAAATTCTTGTGGCCCATCAGAAGGATGCTCATTATTGAACTCCACTAATATAATACATCCTTTTAAAAGCTCCTTAAGTTTGGAGCTTTTCCTGCAATCACTCTGTTAAAACATTAACCTGGTGATTAGTCCAAATAGCACTATGCAGATGATTGCTTCTGTGTCTCTTCCTGTGATGCCCACACTTTTGCCTTCACTGCTTGAAATTAGGATGTTTCTTTCTTCCTTTCCTTTGAAAAGGCAATTCCTTTGCCAGAAAATATGTTTCTCAACTGTGGCAAATGAAAACCTGAACTGGCAAATGAAAATCTGAACTGGCCCTCTGAATACATTTAAAAGTGGCACATTAAGAATAAAAACACTTTGGAAAGACTTTTGATATCAAGAAAGCACAAATCACAAGTTTTTGAGAGGTGGAGTAGGTCAGAGCAATTACGGATGAAATTCAAAGCACTGTAGAGGACTTCTGAAAGAAGTCAAGAGTTGTAACATGAAATAATCTTCTACCTGTTCCTTTCTTGTCACATTGATTGTGCTCAGCTCTATATATCCTCACAATGTCTTCTTTACTGGAATTTCAAAGTTTACATTTCTCTCTCCACCTAGTGCTCATCATCTCTCCTCTGTTATTCTTCCTGTAATTGTTATGGTGTCAGCTGTGCTGATCACTTCAGAGCGCTGAGGTCTTTAAAGTGTTGGTACACACATTCAGTTTTTATATAGCTTTTTATCAGGTTATTGGCTTTTTTCATTCATTTGCTATATCAGTCTTTAAATGAAAGGGACATTATTGCAACAGCCTTGGCTTTCCTCTTGTGTTGAGATTTTTCAAGTAACAGAGTGAGTTACCTTTTAAAACATACCTGCGATAAGGAATGAACTCCAGATCTGTGTCACTTGAATTATTTAGCCTGACACTTAACAAATAGAGCAGCTTAAATTCTCCAGCAGTTTAGTTAAGAAAGAGGACGCAAATCAGACCAGTTACATATTTAAAGTGTGACTGTGCCAGTGTGTGAACCCTGCCACACTATCATGTCAACTTTTGATAGCCATTAAAGGAAGTCGATATATTTTCTTTCAGCTTTGGTTGTTTAGGTGTGCAGAAGATTTCTTTCCCCCTGCAAGCCTACATTATCCAGTCTTGTTTTTTTAAATCCAATCTGTCTGTGTCAGAAGCCCAGCAGTAAGTCTGCTTCTCTGTATGAGGGAAATTGTTTTCTACTAACTGATGACCTCAGCATAGCAGTTTCTTTTCCAGCACATCAAAGCTCACAGTCAGACTTGCTGCAGCAAGTGCACTTTTGAGTGGCTTTATGACATATAAAGACCCTCTTTGGCATTCATACTGTGCTTCTCTATTGTTTACAAGCTAGCAGTGAATTATTTATGGAAGTTGCTGGAGATATGACTCTCTTTTTGCCCAAAAGCTGTATTTTATCTTGTGGTGAGATTTTATGTGAAAGCTATTTTGGGGGTTTATGTCCTTTTTACATTTATTTGACAGGTTTTATGGTACAAATCCCTTGTTTCCATTTTTATTACTGTTAAAACCCATCTCTGAAAATTATTATTAAATGTAGCATGGCTTTAACTCAGCCGATGATATTTTTCTTTGCATTTCTGTTTTTGAGTGATTTCAGATAAGATAGTACTGAACAAACTAATATGAATATTCTTAGCAAAGGAGCAGCCATTTTGCTTCTTCAAATAAAGCTTATTGGTTCATATATGCAAAGTATGTGCCTTAGATCAGGGTCCAACTATGCTTCATAATCATTGTTATGCTTCACAATCATAAGTTATGACATGAGCCAATAGTTGCATTGGCATAAAGCCAAACAGTGGTGACCAATGTTAAAACTCAGTGAGTTTGCTCTATTTTATAGATATTGAAGCATCAAAGACAGGCAGGTGGTATAACAGTTTGACCAAAGTGATCTTAGAAACGACATATAATTTCAGCTCTGTAGGACTGAACTGCAATTTGATATTTTCTTTTTCCCTCTTAACAAGAGGAGGGCAACTGGATTCAATGCCACATTATTCTTAAGAAGTTATCTGGACTTCTTTCGGTAAATGCCAGACTCGGAATCAGTTCAGTTCAGAGAACAGAATGATTCCAGACACTGGTAGTTAAAACTGACTGAGAAAGACCTTTCTTCCTCAGGTTCTTCACCTTAAAGGCATTTATTCTTTGGATGATGGTACTGCCTAATTGTGTAATTAGGTCTCCTAAAGGCAGAGTTAGGAACTTCTCCATCTCTGAGGTTCGCATTCTGACATACATGTATCATTTGACATCAGCTGAAAATGGAAATTTTGGCCCTGTGTCTCAGTCTTTCTGTCTGAATTCAGGATCTGGAATGCTTATGCATGTGCATTTAGAGCCTGAAAACCTGAGAAAGTAGATACCCTCTGGATTTGTTGCAATTGTCAGTGGTTATGCTGCTGTTACTTTGCATGCCTCTTTTAAAGTTTTTCACAGAGCAGTGAGTGTGCATGGCAGTATATGTCTCATAGACTACAAGTTTGGGTACTACAGAAAATAGAAATGTTGGACTATAGGCATTTCTGTAATTGTTTTTGCAACACGGAACCTCTTGGTTGGTTTGGTAGTGGTGTAACTTGCACATCAAATGTTGCGTTCATTTCACCTAGCTTCACATGCCTATGATTTAGACATGTAGAACTGAGATCCCAGAATCCCAGAATCCCAGGTTGGAAGGGACCTCAGGGATCATCTAGTCCAACCTTTGTAGGATAGACTAGACAACATGGCCCAGCACCCTGTCCAGATGAATCTTGAAGGTGTCCAATGTGGCAGAGCCAATAATCATCTTGATTCCCTTTACAGTTTATGGTGAAAAGTAGGTATTACTGGACATTGAAATTAATCTGTCTCCAAGATATCTGCTTTTCTGAGCAGGATTGGAGCTTTCATAGTGAAAAACTGGCATGATCACGTGATTTCTGTTCATGGCTGATTAGATCAAACTTATTTGGGGTTGGTATGACTTTTCAGCTTACAGATGTAAAGCTTCCTGCTGGAGGTGTTTATAATATATAACATGGGATTTGCAGAGGTGGGTTGGACCATTAAAAATCTGTTTCATTTCAAGAGAGCTGGTTTAGCACTGAATGCTTTAGGATATACTATATTTAGTGCCAGTGGTTCCTCTTGGGGGTTAAGTATTTATGTTGGCTGCTTTTTGTTTCTCTTCTTTGAGGAAATAAGTGATCTTCTGAAACACATCATGGCAGCCAGATTTTAATCTGAAGGTCTCAACTGAGTTGCCTAAACATTGGCATTTACTTTCATTTGAGATGCCGTGGGGCATCCCTGACATCTGAATGGGGTTGACAAATATTACACAAGAAAGAAGGGAGGTAGATGTACTGTTAGTGTAGCAGCTGAAGGCCAGCCAGGATACCTTAGAACATCTCAAATGGCATTAGCAGTCTATGCTTAGGAGGTGAATCATGCCCTAATGTGGCATCATGCTTTAATGTAAATCATGCCCTTCTGTGGTTTCCTTCGACTGTCCAGGTATGGTACTGGGGCAAAAGAAATTGGAATCAGCTTCTCTAATTACTCTTGCTGTAACAGAGTCTTAATGGAGACAGGACACTTTCCAGTTCTTGTCACAATAGTTGCAATTACCTGCTTGACTTACTAATGTCTTGTCTTGTATTTGCATAGCTTTAAAGGTCCCTGTCTGCAGGGACCTGCTTTTATAGATAGACAATTGGCATAGGTCTTGGCAACAATACAGATATTGCCATGCCAGAACAAGCTCAACTGTATAGGACTACAAGCACATGTGCCTCTAGAAGTGGAGACTTTCCTCTTGTTTGTTTATTCCTTTTTGACTCACACAGCACAGCAAATAGAACTGGGTCTTGATCTCAGTAGCTGGGTCATGGCATTTCATAAAGGCCCAGGGCCTATTTGACTGACATTTTAAAATTTGCTTCTAAATCAAGGCCTCCCCACTCAGTCAACCACCCACAGAATGACATTTCAGAAACAAAAGAATAGCATCTCTGCAGATCTGTCCCTTGTTACTGAAACATCTCTCTGTCTCCAAGATAATTAAAGCCTTACCTGTGAGCTACGATCCTAGATGTAAACTAGGACCATATCTCTCAAAATCTGAAAGAATTTGGAACCTGCAAAAAGGAGATAAAATTTAGTCAGTGACTTCAAGACCTATTTTCTGCCTGAGTTACAAATCAGTGTAGAGACATGATGGAGTTAAAACCAGAGAGAAATAAGGCTTACCGGCCCTTAAGGGAAGCTTTCATGCTTGCTTATACCAATGTTCTGCATAGAGAGCTTCCATCAAATTTAGTGGGAGCTGTACGTGAGAAGCAGGTATTGAACAGGGATTGATCCAGCCAAATATTTCAACCAAAACTCAAAAAAACCCAACAAGTAAAAAACTCAAAGTGAACAGAAAAATGTTAGGTAACTAAGTGTTTCAAAGGAATTCAGAATACCTGGGAGAGCTATTTATTCTTTCCCTAATAGGCCAAATTATTCTTTAATTTCAGTCAGTTTTTGTCATATCACTACTACTCCTACTACTAACACTACTACTATTACTATTACTACAACTATATAACTAACTAGAGAGATACCTGGTTTAATTAGCTTGATTTTGAGTACCTGTAGGTTTTGCTTCTTAAACCCAGAAGGCCACAGTGCTGCAGCCTATTGTCTTAGAAAATCCCCCTAATGACTCGCAGTAAAAAGTAGCCCTGTGTCTTTCATCGGAAAGCTGATGTTTTTGTTCAAACCATTGTGTATTGCTTTCCTGTTCCAGGCTTCCACAGAAGAGTGGTGATGCTTTATGCTCAGTTCTTTAAATTCAGCAGACAAGCTTCTCACATCTGGTCAATTACCTGTGTCCTACTTGCCCTTTCTGTCTAATCCCTCTCTTGTATACAAGTCCTTTATGATGTGACAGTTGAACATTAAAAACAATGTGAGGTTAGATCAGAGGCAAGCTGAAAGTAACCTCTGTCTGAATGACAGATGACTGTGTTGTACTTATATCTTGCTTCTCCAGCACAAATGCCCATAAAACTAATCTTTCATTTATGACTTCACAAAAATTTAAGTTAGAGCAAAATTTATTAGGAAACCTTTTAAAAATTAAACACGTTGACAAAATGAGTTTTGCATAAAAAGTCTATTTATTGGCAATGCTTGTTTAAGGGTATAAGATCCTGTAGAATTCCTATTAGAAATGACGGAACAAATCCTGGATTTGATGCTTGGGCAGTGGAGTAAAAAAATAAAGCACCTTAAATGCCTCATGCTGTTGTGTTGACTGATGACACCTTTGTGTTCCATTTATGAGTGACTTCAGTGCTATAATTTTGGGACATTTCAACATGTAATTTAATCCCCTCTGGAGTCAGGAAGTTCATTTCTTTTTTTGCCATTAGACCGTGCTTTTCTCTTATACCTCAGCCTTTCAAATTCATATTAAAATTAACATAAACTGTATTCTAACATTTTAATTATGACCAATATATGCTTGGACTAGGTGTAACAGAAAAAGTGACCAGGTAAAGGTGTCTGTGGAACAAATATTCCCAACTCTATCAGTTATTCTGGGGGCCCTGGGATAGTCTAAGACAGAGACCTTTTGTCCTTCCACTGGCCAAAAAGGAACCTTTTCAGGAACAGATTTGCTCCATATTTATGTTTTTAAATTGACACTCAGGAGCTGTACTCCTGTGCCTAACCCACAGAGCTCCAGAGATTTGTCTAATTCTCCACTTTACTATTTAGTTAATAATAACTGGTTTAAATAAGATTTTTCCAAAGAGTGGTCTGAGGATGACTAGTGGACTGCGAAACTGTGGAAATTGTTTCCTGGGTTTATTAAACTGTGTTTTCAAAAACATTTAGAATTTGAAGCATAAAGGGCGCATGACTGTCTACAAAAAATGAAGAAAGCAAACAATAGCCCACTCTTCTTTCCCAGATTGGAGAGTGATGCATTCAGTCATTAGTGCAGACAGTGTGAATGAAGACTGCAGGTAGCAATTCCTAGTCCCAACTAATTTTCATTCTGGACATTCCAGTTTTCTTGCCTGAATCCTCATCCTTTCAAAAGCAGCAGTTTTTCAGGGATACTGTACCGTACTCAAGACTAATCTAGCATAGCATTAACTGAAAATGTTAAAAATATGTTTTAACCTTTTTGCCAACACTAGGTATAAACCCTATGACAAATGAAGAAGGGGTATTTATACCTGTATTTTCAGAGCTCTCAGAGAACACAGGAAATCCGTATATTCACTCCACAGCCCCCAATCCACCGCCATTTCCATGCCCTTAACGTGATATTTATTCATTGCAAATTAAAGCATTATCATTTCTGCATTCAATCCCTCTGTAATAGCGGAAGCAGTAATCTAAACAGGCCGCTAGATTCCAATGGCATATTCATTAGGACTGAATTATGAGTTCAGCACATCCTGAAAATAGGGACTGCTTAGTACATTTGTACAGCTGTCATTTGCTGCAGGCACAAACCAGGAAAGGGATCATTGCAAACCCAACTGTTATAGTTCTATACATGCCAGCTGTTTTGGTAACCAAACCCTCCTTTCCTCCTCCAAATAGTATTCCTCTGACAGGGTTTGCCTGATGGAGCAAAGGAGTAAGTTGATATTTGGAAATAAATGTAAGAGAAGGAAAGGGGTTCAAAAGCGTTGTGTGAAATATGATCTAAAACTAACACACGTCAGAGAATAAAACCCACTTGCTGCAATATGATTTCTGTTTTAAAACAGTAAAAAAAGCACATAAGTTCACATCGTACCATATGGTGTTGAATTAAATCTGCTTCATAGTTTTGAGTCAAGAACATATGCACCCAATGAAGTGGCAGTTGTTGTAGAAAATATGACTGTTTTGTTAGTAAATAACATTAGAAAGCTACAAACAGCCCCTTAAGTGATTTTTTCCTCCAGTAGATTAGTATGCAGAACAGCCATTACTATGAATGTTCTTTTAAGGCCAAGTGACTCCTAATCACTTTAGAGGCCGAAGGAGCTGACTAGGTTATATGGAAGTCTGCACAAGCCTGCTTGTCTGAGAAGAGGAGATCACATAAATACATTTGTTATACTGTGGCATTTTAATGCTTCAATTCCACCTTTTTGAATAAGGAGTGCTCAGGCTGTCAATCAGAGAGGAGCAAGAGAAACAGCCCCTTTTTTTGCCAGATGCATTTTCTCATTAGATCTTATGTATCTTAGGAGCATAAATCAAGACACGAATCCTGCCAAGTGAAAGCTAAGTCAGGCTGTGCAGCTGTCTGTGTTCACTTTTGCACTGGGGCAAAACGACAGTTGTTTCAGCATGGTGCTCTGAACCTGGTGGAGAGGTGCTGGTGCTCCATATTGGGTGCTGGCAAACCAGCGTGCTCCAGCCTCCTGGCAAACTGGTGACATTGCAGACTGTGTCAATACTGGGTGACAGCTCTATGGAGGGGTGGGGGAAGGACATAGAGCCATAGAGGAAAGGACATGGAAAGAGATTTCAGAGGATATAGGAAGCACTTGGAGAAGTCTCTGCCTTCTCCTTAGTGGACTGGCTTTTACTATGAGTAGTCCCCTCCTGAGTTTGGGAGCAGTAGGAGGATATTTTGGGTCTCTACCATGCCTCAGGTGAGGAACTGGCCACCCTCAAATACTTAGACATCATTGACTTCAATGCTAATGCTGTCTGAAACAGCAACTGTGGTTTCTGAAGAGTAGTGTATCTGTTTACTATTAGGGTATGTGATAAAACCTTAGAAAGACAATGAAAGGGGGAGCGCAAATAATACCCTGCCCAGCTACTGCCAGGCCCATTCCAGGAGCCACCAGCCCATCCAAGACCCATCTGCACAAGCCCAGAGGAGTACAGAGGCACAATGGCAAGCAGGAGTGAATCCAAATTGAGGACCCTTGAGGAACCTCCACCATGGGCCTCTCCCTGGGCTGCCCCAGCAGAACCTCAGCCCCAGTGTCCAGGCATGAAACCTGTCACCATGAGTCATGGGGAGCAGCTCTCTGTATCACCTTTTGGACTAAGGGGAATGTTGCTTAGAGGTGGGAAATGTTATGGGATGCAGGGGAAAGGCAGTTCAGCATCTCACAGGACTTGGGGGAGGAACCAAAGGGGTGGTGTGCATGCAGCCACATGCGTGATGGTCTGTATCAGCAACTGGTTGCGGCCTTGGGATTTCATATGTCCAGGTGCCAGTAACTGGGGAAGCTGGGATCAAGGGGCAGCTACTTGGCAGACTAAGACCAGATGCTGGAGGGATCCACACTGCATACACACAGAGAAATATACATAATTTCTCACTAGTGGCTTCTACCCTGCTTAGCCAGAGAGGGGAGCAGCATGAAGCCTTTGGTGCTGTCTATGTTCCTACAGGTGCTCGGAGTGTCTGTCTGTGATCCGTGTGGCTGGCCATGTATATATGTAAATATGTATATATTTGTGTATGTATGTATATATGTGGTGTACGTGTGTACTCTGTGTGCATGTCCCTCCTGGGAATACATCTTCAGCCTCACTACCAATTGGACCATGGGACATGGGGTGGCGGCAGCCTTGCCTCTGTCAGGGTGCTGTATCCAACATGATATGTTTTCCTCTAACATATTCATTACGTTTATTCAACCTTCTGTTTCCTTTCCTCACTCATCATTCATGTTAAGAGCCCAATGCCAAGAACATCTTTCAAGTGCAACAAATGTCTGATGACTACAAGTTTTGGTAGTGCTAGACCTGTATTTCAGGAATATATATCCTTTTCTGAACCCATGTCATTAGAAGCAACTATGTAAAGCCCATCCTGTTGTGTGTTGAAGGGATCTGCTGGAGCAAATGGATGCTGGGACAGACCCATGTGGGTACCAAGACAATTAAACTTTTTCTTATCTCTCAAGCCACTGACCAGGAACAGAGAGCATGGAAATAAGCTCATGACAGCTGTGGGTCTCCACAACTTGTGCTCAGCTCTCCATGGGGAGGAGCAACTGCCTTTTCTTAATTAATCCTGCAGCAGAAAGACTGGACATGAGACAGCTGCCTTGACAAATATCTTGATCATAGTGGTTAATCTTTCTTTGGTGGTCTTCAAAACCAATTAAATATTACTCCAGTCTTCAGGCTTGATGATCTTGGAAAGCTCAAACTAATTGGTAATCTTGAAGTCTAAAACCCTTGGAAAAGTGTTCTCATGGTGTACTGGCATATGTTTAATTACAAAATTCTTTAACACCTCTAGGACACTGTAGGTGCTACTCTGACTTCTGCTGAGGGCAGTTGCTTTATTGCTGCCTTTGCTGACCTTCCTTTCTCTCATTTTTGCAGTCCTTACTGAGATCTTTGGCTTTATAATTCCCCTCCTGTACTGTAGTATAACTGTGTTTGAATCTACAAGACAATATTTGTTGAGCTGCTGACCTCTAACTAACTACAGTGTTTTAGTCAGCATTTTAGCTTTTATATGAATAAAGCATGAATTTGCCTTCAAGATTCTGTGAAATTGTGACTGTAATATTTAAAAAATGTCTTTAGCTTCTTTCACATTCTTGCCCTCTTTTGTCCAAAAGAGGGCAGTCTATACCTGACTTTCTTCCAATTCTTTTGTTCTTTTTTTTTTCTTACATTCAATCATTAATTGCACAGAAGATGGTGCCACCTTTTATTTACAGTTCAAAATACGTGGAACTCCTTGGTTATTCTCTAATCAGAATCATTCACAAAGTAGGGAAAAAGATACCATTTACTGCAATGCAGTAAATAATGAAGCACTTTTCAAATTTTCACCACAAGTAAAAGACAGGAGAAGACTCATGGTTTGACCTATAGTGTTAACCTGTGAACAGTTTCATCAGAGTGGTAGCATTTAGCCTTTCCCAAGGTGGAAGGATAAAATAATTCAGTCTCATGCTTTTGTGTGGCACCATATTGGGCTTCTCTCTCTGGATCTTAATGCTCCTTGGGACAAATGTAATCATTAAGTAACTTGTCTTGTGACTGTGCAGCAGCACCAGCATGTTAGGAGTCTGAATAGCCAAGAATTCACATGCAACATGTTGTGGAAAGCAGCTGTTGCTTAGCTCTGCATTTCGTCCTTCTGTCTTCTTTACTGTTGTGGTCCATGCACTCGGTGTCCACATATTTTGCTTATGGCAGGAAAGGAAGAATGCTGTAATGTAACAGGCAGCCCCCATCCCACGTCCTCATTTCGGTGGTTTGGTTTGCCTTTGGTCTGCAGTAGCGCAGGGAGAACCAAGTCCGTTCTCCTACCTTTTACAGATAAGCAATATGTGAAAGCAGAATGACTGAGCACAGCAGCTAGTGCAAGAGGATGAGAAAGCTTTTATTAAACCATCCGTGACAATTCAAAATACAGAAGTCTGCTTGTGGATTTGATTGTTTGTTAATATTTGCTGTTAGTTTAGTCCCCTTTTTCTGAATGTGGACTGAAGTAACTGAAGAGATAGGGGAAAGGGGTTTGTGGACATACACCTGGGATGGTGTATATAGTTTACAATCTGTGAATAAGCTATCTCACACCAACACAATCATTCTACATCACAGCATCATGCACTTTCTATACACAGACATGTGCATATACATGGATGTATATGCATATATAAAGCACTATGCGTATGTTTGTATACCATAAAAACAATTCCTAGTGAGGTGCTGTGGTGACTTAGATATGTGCAAAAGTGCTTAACAGGCACCTAATATATTAAAAAGAGGCCTATTGATTAATATTAAAAACCTAGCCCTGTTCTTTCTTGTTGATTAATATAGCTATTCATTAATACAGAGTAAATTAACCCCAAATCAATCACACAACTAGACAGTCTCTGCTTTAAAGAACAGTTCTTCTACCATTACATACCTTGGGGTCTCTATGGCTATGTACTGAGTTGGGAGTTTTGAGTGAGTGGAAGCGATGAAGAGTACACTTACATGTATACATATAATCAGCTTACTCTTTTCATAGTCCATAAAATATCTGTGCCTGGCTCTCTCTCATTTTAATTATTTCACCCTCAAATCTCCTTGTTTTACCTCTTTTGACTTTTTCCACTCTGTGGATCTCCTCATGACTCGCAGTAGGTCTTGGATTAGACCATAGTCTGCTGCTCCTTTCAAATATTATCTATTTCTTCACAGTTTTCTCAAGTGGAACTAGAAGTTGCTGTTCCACCACTAAGTTTCTGAGCCTCTGGGGATTTATGACCAGAACGTTTTTATGAAATAATGGAGGGTCAAAAATTATAGACTTGACAGCTAAAAAGCAGTGCTTAGAAATGGAAAAGTGAATGGATGGAGGGATCTGTTTCAGGGAACACTGGAAGGCCAGAGAAATAAGATGGTATTACCCAGCAACAGAAATCAATCACCTGCCTCTGCCTACTCTCTTGGGCCTGAACTGTAAGTGTGTACCCCTCTGCAACCACTTACAAAACCAGCACGAGCCTAAAATTAATCCAGCTCTTATTGTCTGCCTCTTGACAGCCCAGCTAATAGAAATGGTGGGCATGGGAATTCAGGTACTGTTTGTGAATCTATGTCTCAGAATGGTTTTAAGGATGATTTAAAAAAAATATGTGAGCTAAATTCTGCACTGAATTTTACTTTATCTAATGATAGGTGCATATTAATCACGGCAAATAGAATACTTTAGTCCTTGTGATTCCAGCTGGGGGCTAAATTCTGTCATATTCTGGACTCTGCTATAGTACATAGTTTAGGGAAAAACTAATTCAGTGAATGTAAAGCTCATACAGGACGTAAGAACCTCCATTTCCTTTTTTTTTTTTTTTCCCAGAACATGAATGAAATTGTAGTATTAGAGCAGGATCTGTCAGAAAGAGGCGTTAACCCACTTAGAAGCCTGTGAGTTCTTGCCGTCTAATACTGTGGAAGTGACCCAGCTACTTGAAGTGAGACCTAGTTACTTGATTATTTCTTAGGGTTTCTGTCTTTCACTTTCTTTCATCAGAGACAGTAAAAGGTATCTATGGTTTATTTTGCAACTGTGGGTCAAGAACTGTCCTCTGGTTTGGTTTCACTGAAGAAAATCAAGCATGTGAAATATTCAGTTGGGTTTTTTCAGATGATCCTTCAGTGTCTTTTTTATTAGGGTTTTACCTGTACATATGTATCTCTATATATGCATCTATAACTATATCTAATCACCTATCTATATCACATCATCTATACCTATATTGTCATATATATCTATAACCATATCCATATATTTTTTCTTTGATTCAGTTTGAACACTTGCAGATACCACTCTTAGAAAGTCAGCTAAAGGAAAACAAAGAGGACAGCTATTTTTTGTGCACCAGAAAGGGAAAGTTTTTAGCACGTACTCCTTCAAAAAGGTCAGACCAAAAGCTTAATTCCACATATTGTATTTGCTAACTTTGCTTCTTTTGAACACCAATGCTGTCTTATTAGCTATTTTTGCTCAATTCTCAGGGTCAGGTTCTACCCACCTCTATGTCTCTTTGAGCCTACTTGATTTCCATTTCATTGTATGTATTTTAAATCATCTCTGAAGAGGTTTTTCAATTTGGCAGTCTGGTAGTCAAATCTCCCCTATGACAAGTGTAGGTAAAGCAAACCCACTTCTTGAAAACTTAAGTTTGTGTCTTCATGAAGAAAGATTTTGACTTCCCTAAATGGTATTTGTCAGTAAGGTGCTCACACATTTTATATATAAAGGTATACTTTTTTTAAGAGTATTCAGGGGCTGCAAAAAAGACTTTCAAAACTGCAGACTTGTATCTCTGGTTGCTCAGCTACCTTTAAATCTTGACTCCAGATACTTGAGTTGAAACATCTTTACATGGGAGTCAACTGAAACACTTGAGGCTTTGAGACCTCTTCAGAGAGTCTGTGCCTGTGCCAAAAGGATGTTAGTTCCTCAGCCCAACGTGATTTCAGCTAAATGGGATAATATGCAAAATCGTCACACAACATTACCACTCACCATATGTGCAGAGAGTTTGCCTTTCTTTTTGGTCATAGGCTTCTCCAGATTCCCTCACAGGGTGTCAACACAGTGGAGGATTTAATTTTTAAACCTAAACTTTCTATCCCAAACATATACATTATAATTTTTCTGAATAGTCCTGGAACAAAGTACCTTATATTAGGAAATGTTTAGAAAATAATTGAAAGGAGGTAATTTATGTGCATATATGCATATACATATATATACACGCATACATACATACACACACACCCTTTTATATGTGTATACATGTACATACACACAAATATTTATATATATGTACATGTATATAAGTATACCTCTCCCTAAAAAGAAAAATAATTCCAGAAACTGTGCAAGTTTGTTTGTGGACTACTTTTTTCCCAGCAAGGACATTTTCTATGAGGAATAAAGGCTGATTAGATAAGAAAGTAAATGTTTAAAATGGAACACAAGAAACATACAAAATCTGATTTATTTTCTATCTGGTGCAGCACAGGACTTTTTGAAATTCTTTGTAATGAACAAAGCCTGGATGAAGTAAGGAAAAAATGAGTCAGTGACCAAACAAGGTCATTTCCTCCATTCAAAAAGTTTTGAGAAAGGGTGAGTTTGTTACCTTCAAGCCGAAGGTACTTAAAACTTGAATGCAAACATTTTCTTGACATTGTCAAGTGAGGATAAGGAAAGATATGTCAGTGGAAGTGACATCGACTCAAGTAAACACTGTCATTTACTTCTAAAAAGAAACTGGTTTATATCCGTTTATAAATATATGTACGGTCCGTCATGTTGCTGTAGGAAAAGAGACAGAACCAATCAGATAAATGAATCAACTTCAAGCAGCTGTGTGTGAAGTTCAAGAGGACTGGAGTAACAGTATTTCAAAAAAAGGATCAATTCAAACCTGCTCTAGAGAAGTTTTTGGAAGTTACAAAAGTGATTGTATCAGGCCTTTTGTGATAAAGAATATTACACTCATTCACCTTGAAGAATGATTCAAACCTTAGGAACAAGTCCTCAATAGGGCACATTTTGCTTAAAATTATTCATATGCATAAATGGTTTTCTGAAATGGAACCCTGTAGGAAGCTTAGCTAGAATTACTACCTGTTAGTAATATTAACCCTGTGGGATATATTATTGGGAAAAGTGGTTTTAATAAATAATATATTTTTGTTCAGGGGGCACTCACTGAAGATAAAGGTTCTGAAGCAAGGTACTGAGCAAGTGAAAATCTTGGAAATTGGGATACTGCTAAAATAATGAAAAGAATGTTTAAGAACGTTTGATCCAGCTGACTTTCCCTGGCTCTTAACACTGCTTACAGTTTAATACCATCTTACTACCACTGCCATTAGAAAAAGTTACCCTACTGTAGATATGCCATAGCATGCAGCGTTCAAACATAGTCCTCTCAGAAGTTTTCAGTTAAAATATAACAAACAAAAATGGATGTGCCTCTATTTTGTTCAAGCTAATTATATATTGTGACTTAATGTGTAAGAAACAAGAAATCAGGAATACTGTATATTACTTTCACTGTGGGTGATCAAAACATTATTTAGTGCTTCTATAATTATGATATATTAGGAAAATTCAAGTTCAGACTTGCAACATTCACCAGAATGGTGAAACTAGTTAGAGTACACTGAGATATAATAGAAGTCATAAAAGAGAACAGTATAAAACATGTTGGTAGACTTTTCATTGATAATGTATTCAACTAAGTTCGTTGTTAAAAAGCCACAGGTGTAAAGCACATTAAAATGTAATAGCAGTGACAACTCAATGCAATTGTTACATATCACATATTAGGGCATATTTTTACTATTTACTCTTAAGACATTTATGCACCTGAGCAATCACTTCTAAAAGATCATAAAAGAGGAAAAGTTAAAAAGGAACCATAAAGCCAAGTGACAAAGGGAACACGAGTTATGAGCACAATTGGTGAGAATTGTAGTAAGTGTATAAATGGACAAGGAACTGCTTAATGTTCTCACATATACATTTTCCACCATAGGAAGAAATCAAAATGCACTTACCCACAGGCTGCTGAGCACTGCTGAGCTTTGACTAGTCTCCTGGAACATTAATCACTTGCAAACTCTCAATTGTTAATGTGAATAGAAATTAAATAAACAGTCTTTTTCTCAGAACTCAATTTCTTTACTTTTCTCAGAAATTGTTCTGCAGACTGCAATTGTTTGTCTAATTCTTAAGAAAACTTCACTCAATCTTAATGACATTTCCATCTCCAGTCCCTTCTCCAACTTGAGTCAAATGAATTAGAAATTACAAAAAATAACTGGATTATAAAGCTAACAAGCTAATAAAATGCAATTACAAGGGAAAAAAATAACATGCTTGTACCCTCAGAAAGGGAAGAAATAGAGACTTCAGAAAGCCTATTAGGGACTAGACTGTGATTATTGATTTTACATGGAAAGCAATCAAATTCAGTGGTAAATCCCCTTCAGAGATAATTCTGTTTGAAGAGTGGGCATGTGTAATTGTTACAACACACTTCTTTTCTTGTCTGCTGTTGGCATCTAGCACAACTACATCAGCTGCTTAATTAATGAAGGCTGGCTTGGAGCTAAGTCCAAGGAATTTGAAGACTTCAGATTTAGTGAGAGTCACAAACTACACATTTAGGTTCAGAGAAAAAGCATAGGCAATAATAGGATTGCTGACACACTCACTGGAAGATTTCAGCCTGCTAGATTGGGGTTTTTACATTTAAAACACACAGAAGTTCCCAGAGAAATCGGGCCTGTCTACAGTCACAGAAAGCTTCTCTTGGAAACTGTGTGGTTGGTGATCATGGATCACCAATACACACTAAGAAATGCCCATGCTGGGGGGACAGCATACCTGACATATGGACATCTTTGCAGCTGAAGCTCAACAGGATGAAATAGTGGACATTTCTGCCTTCTGTGGACCAGTGAACTGGAATGCAGTGCTGTCAAAATGCATGCAAATACCACAAAGGCCCAGCTGAAGAGCAGTCAGAGCAAAATGCAAAAGCCAACTCTACATCTAGCAGCTAGGAATGGGCTTTCTTTGTGTAGGCTGAAAATGAGAGAAGATAAAATTAAAGAAGGTTGTCTATTGCCTCAGGGAAGAAGGATACCTAGTCTGGTCCCACAGAACAGTCTGTCCCTGCATATTTCCCACAGCTGGTGTTACATTAGAAGCCTATGCACTCCAGGCAGCCAGACTGAAAATCCCAGTTCTTCTCACTTTATAAAGGTGAGAATCACGCTTGCTTACTTCTGGCCAGGACTTAACCTCCAGCCATGACTTACCTCCTTGGTAATTGCTTGTTTATGTAGAAGTTTTAGAGTTAGCTCTCCTCCTACTTCTGTAGTCAAGGAAGACTAAAACTCATAACCATTACTTCCCACATAAGTATTCTAATCATCAAATGATGAAACAAATGCAGGCAGGATATTAATGCCTCTGCTGCCTTTTTAATTTTAATTAAAAAAAACAAACAACAAAACCCACAACAAAAACCTAGCCCTGTTCCACTAGGTGTATATTCTCAGAAGATGATGAAGCAGTTGGATTCCCAGAGGCTGAGGCTGGTACCCAGTGTTGTCTTTTGGTTCCTATCATAGACACCAGGGAGGAATGGCTGCCTGGGGAATCTCTTGGCGGACTTAGTTCCAAACCTCTTTCCAGAGGTCTTCAGAGGTGTCTGTCTCCATCACTGACTTTGTAGGAAATGCAGGTGTTCCCTTAGGGGGCAAGGTGTCTGAAATGTATGAGGCTACAAACTTCAGCCATGTTCATTTGTCTGGTGTCTGCTGTACCACAGTATGTTGAAGGGAGAATGGGGATACTGACTGATAATTTTAGACATGCAACCTATGTACCTAGTTTGGTAAAGTGGAGCCCAAAAGGAGCCGGTGGGGAAGAACAGGGTTTTCCTGAGGGTGATGTGGACCACCCAAGCAAGACTCCTCCTCTGAATTTCCTTATTTCTCTGCTTACTATTTCTAAGCTACTTTGGTTAGTAGTGGCAAATATCTTAAAGCTTGCTGTTTGGATACTAGTTTCTGTAGCTTGCCACTTTCTTACAATAATATATGCAGTCCTGATGATTCAAGGGGACACTGGACATGTTGCAAATGTAATTTAAGTCTAAACTCTTCATGCTAGTCCTACTCTCAAATGAAGCCAGGTAGTTGTCTAATCACTGACGTTTGGTACTGCCATGCACCAAGTGCTTTATTGTATGAAGTACTGAAATAAAAAAAATTGTCTTGTAATATCAGCAACACAGACCTGATGAATAGTAGGAGGAAATGAAGTATTGTTTCTGGACCATGGCAATTTTTAAAAGCTACTCTTGGCCTGCTGACTACGAATTGCTTGCTGACTTCAGAAGTGCCGCAACAAACTCATGCATCATTTCAGGGAAACTTTCTTCTTCTCTTAAAAAATATCCTCCTGATTTTACTTTGGCATTTATAGTGAACCAGAATCACATTGATCTGCTCATGACTTGCATCAGTTTACTCATTGGTTCATTACACAACTCGTTTTGGAGATGCAACTTCATCTTTCTCAGAGGAAAATGGGACTTGTGTGAATTGATCCAAATGGCAGTAAAAAGCAAGCCAGGAAAATAAGATTTTGTTTTATTAGAAAAGTGTAATGTCCCCTTACCAATAATAAAAATTTAATGAAAAGCAATTAGCAGAAGAAATAATTTTCAATAAAGTCAGTAACATTCTATTAAGGCATACTTGATAGCTCAACAGAACTGTGGTTTATATTTGGTATTAAACTACATGACAAAGAAATTACAGAACTTCTGTCAGGCATAGTCTGATTTATTCACCATGAACCAGTGGCTGGTAGCATCTTTTCCATGACAGGATGTTGTGGAGGCGCACAAAGTCAAATTAGGCTGGTGATGAGACCCAAAATAAGTTTTATTCTAACCAAAAGTGTTTTGATACTCTGAGGAACATTTGTAAACCACAGGTTGAGGGTGCCAGTGGGAATTAATACTACACAGCCGACTTAAGAATTTGAAAGCTTTAGAATGGTGACCTAAGATGTGCAGTCACCCACCCAATAAAGTGAGGGCTTTCAACCTCGAGGAGTTACCTTGGGCACCATCCTGACCCAAGGGGAGAGTCCCTGACTGCAGACCTGCTGCTCCAAGGAGGACCAACTCCATTTGCCCCCTGGCAGGACTCCATTTATACCCTCGTTGAATTTGACCTGTGGTTATATATGGTCATGTCCATGTCGTATTAGCCGAGGGCTCCGTCTACTAGCAACTGCGTACATGACAGCAGCAGCAGGAAGGCAGCAAAGGCATGAAAGTAAGGGCATGAACATAAGGGTGCAAAAAGTATCAGCAGATTCTTTGCTTCAACAGTCAGAAAGCCCCGGTCTCTATCATGGCTGGTGCACCTGCCACACAGGACTAAAATTAAACGCAAGGTTTTCTGCAGATACAAATGCCAGAAGTCTAGCAGCCTTGAAGATGTCTGTTGGATCTTAACTCTCATGATGATTAACATCCTGTGATAGAAGATAGTCATACTTTATTTTGAAGTTTCATTTATAAGTGCTGTACAAATGAATAATAAATAGACCTTTCAATTAGTGGCTTTTCCGTTGCTAGTGACTACTGGGTTGATAGACTATCTATAATCATGGTTTATGTGCATCTGCTGATGTGCAGTCACTATCCATGAAATATTGTATTCCTGTCTGAAATAAGGGAATAATACATATTAATCACATATTACCCATTGAGAATATGTCCAATATAAAAGGCATTAAGGGTGCTGAGATAGCTCTTGCTGCATGATGCTCTCCTTCAGCTAAATACCTTTGCCAAAGCTGGTAGGACTGTTTCCCTAAATCTGCTATTGCAGGCATCCCCAGTGCAGAGGGTGATCCCTTCTTATTTCAAAAAATTAATATTCTCAAAGATCACCAGGTCAAAATGAAGGGATGAAACAACAAATTAGTGTCTGTCTGATCTAAGGGGCTTCTGTATGTAATTATAATATTAACCATTTCAGTAACTAAAAACCACCCCCAAAATTCCACATGCTTTATCATTGCTCTTAGAAATAAAGATTGAGAGGAGTACTAGGATAATAATTGTCTCCAATTTGGCCCACCCGCTGCCAAGAGTGTTGTTAATTTAGTTCTAGGAATGAGGTGGAAAGTGAAGGAGTGTTGCATTCTCTGTTGTTGACTTCCACAGTTTGAGTGGTGCAAGTTTGAAGGGGAGATTTTACTTATAGACAGCTGACGTTATCTAGGCTGCATTAAGAGGATGTTAGGATATAGGACTTTATAGTGACAGTTTCTTAGAGTAATTGAAGAGACACTAAAAGACTCTTACAAAATGAAACAAGAATTGAGGGCATGGTGTACACTAGGAAGAACAGGGAAAAAGACAGAGGCTTGTCCTCTGAAGGCTTTATCCCTGGAGGGATAAAATAAAAAAGAACCAACTATCCTTCTGTGCTTCAAGAATGGTTTTAAGCTGTGGAGCAGTAAACCATTTAGTGTTTCTGTGATTTCAAGTATCTTTCTTTTCTCAGAAATTCTGAGCATCATCTTATCCCACTTTCAATGTTTTATTTCCTGTCCTGTTTGGGAAATATTTCAAATGTTATTTGGACTTGCAAATTCTACATTGAAGGTCTTGGAGAAAGAAAGAAGGATGCCAAATAATAGCTCCCATGAAAGATAACAGTTATTTATCTTGTGTTACTTTGTGGAGGTAGGTTAGGGAAATAGGCACTGGTTGGAAATGTCAGAGGGAGTAGGGGAAGAAGTGCCCAGGCTGGCAGAGGAGCAGTGGCACTGCCAGGAGGGCAGGAGCATGTCACTAAGATGTGTGGCTTTTTGGCAGTGGAAGTGATGCTAGGGATGAAGACGTTCACTAGAACTGCGATGAGGAGGAACCCATGACGCTAACTTGGTTAACCTATCTGTCACAGTCGATGTGCCCTCTTGCTCAGCCAGAAGGAGCCAACGACCAGAGTATGGGTGACTCAGTGTAGCTGCAGAGAACAAATTTTCTGTGCCTTTTAACATGGTATAGCAGGTTCCTGGTATCAGAAGAGGTGTTAATCACTATGCTATGTCTTCACCCATAGCCCAGGCTCTGGAAGAAAGACGAAGGGGCTCCTGGCTGCGTTGTGAGAATGAGGCAAGAGGTTCTCATGGGAGCTTAGCAAACGCCAGAGAGTGCTGGGGGGCCTTGGCTGCCCTAAGAAGGATTTTCATTTCCACCAGTGGCAGGTGCTTCTGCCATTTGGCTTTTCTATGGGTTAGAAAAACTGGAGCCAAAATTCCGAGGACAACAGGACACATTTTGGGACATATTCACTTTCGTAGGTCTTCTTGGATATATTACCTCATTTTAAAATATCCTGGTGGGCAAGGGAACATGTTCTACATCTAATGGAGCGTGACTGTCAGTAAATAGAAGTCCAAATTATATGAGGATCTATGAGAGGAAAGGTGAAATAGGAGCTTCTCTAATTGTAAAATGATTTCATTTTGCCTCGCTAATTATTGAAGTATGAGCTTCATGTAATTATACATGACTGGAAACAGCTCTAGCTAATGCTCACTATGTTTGCCCAATTAAATTTTACAGCATTTTGTTTGAATACAGCTAGTTATACTCATTAATAAAGCTGTAGGTGACAATAAACATGCAGGGCTTCTGAAAGGGAGGTTATAATTTGCTCTTTCTCCTACTTAGCCCGACTTGTTTATTCTTTGGGTAGCAAGTTGCCTTCATACTCGCTTACTGGCCATGAGGGCCCTGGGAAAGAGCGGCCACCCTGTGCAGCATGGTGGCGTGTCCTGCACATCTGTGTGCAAAAGGCACTTCTCAGCGGAAGGACCATATCCAGCACTGTCCTGTACAAGACTTGCATCCTCACGTACACACAGCCCTCGTGCATGTCATCCACTGGGAAGACCTTTCTCTCAGACAGCTTCGCCTGAGCTTGGAACAGAAAAGAAAAGAGGACAGAGCCTTTCTGAAAAAAATCCCACAAGACCAACAAAACAAGAGTAAACAGTTACCTGAGAAAATCACATCGGATTGAATGATTCCTAAATAATTTTCTCTCCTCCCTCTGCTTCTCCATCACTTTTCCACTGACTTGAGAAGCCTGGAATGACTTCCCCCTGATACTGAAACTTTGTCAAATTAATTTGATGCTAACCTTTTTTGGCATTATCTTATTTTTCTTCAATATTTATCCATTCTCCCATGGCTCATTTTTGTGTGTTTCTCGCATCTATCCCAGTCCTCTTGGGTAGGCGGAGTATGATAGTTTTAATGCAATTTTTTTCTCAGTATCTATCTTTCTGCCTCCTCTGTCACTGAACTCGTCCCATGGTCTCATAAGTGGGAGTGCCTTCTTCACAAGTCTCTTGTTAGGTATGCATGCATACACACTCACATGGAGGTTAAAAAAGCTTTTGCTCTTTTAACCTCATTCATTCCTCCTCTGTTCAGAGTTCTGAGCTCTTTTTTTCCCATCTTGATCCTTTAGTATAGTTCTTTTTGATATTTAGCAAGAAAGTTACTTTCTTCACCTTCATTCCTTATTGAGGCTGACTGCACAGCACACATGACCCTCTAAATACAGTGTTAAATATTAAAGCGATTAAAATTATTGAACAGAAAGCCCACACAGCACAATTCTTTAGCACTCAGACCAAAGACTCGGTGTATGCCTGATATTCACTTAATCAGCTACAAACTCAGTGAAGGAAATGAATAATTAGATTCTGATTATAAGAATTCTTTGACTGGATTTTTTTCTTATTTCCTACAATATAAAATCTTAATATTAAGGACCAATTTTCACAGGGTTCAATCACCAGCGTGTATTTACACAATTTGCCATCAGTTTGACATTACTTTAGAAATGTGTAACTGTAGGACATTTTGTCTTGGAAAAGTAGCTGGAGGTGGTTGAGTCAAGTTAATAAAAGGTATAATAAAAGCAATCTGTTCCATATCATCTTGTCCTTTCAGCTAAGACCATGCCTGCTGACCCTGTAACTCTTGAACCATGTAGTATTTTAGGTGGTCATTAGAGGCTAAGGCTGTGTCAGAGCCTGTAATCATGAGCCTTCAGTGTTACAACAAGGAGCGTAAGGCTAGAAGAGAGCTTGAGAGGGAGAGTGTAAAAGGAGCCTCCAGCTGCTAGCATCAACCAATAAACTGGCTTTAAACTGGTTATTCCAGAAATTGTTATATTTTAGCCCCATCCTCTTAAAAAACTCACGCTCACTGCACTCTTTGTGCTGGAGATGTAGGACACAGCGTAAGCCAGTTGCGGGCAACACTTCAAATGGTGCGCACCTTACCATCCACATGGGTAATAGGTGCTCTCTAACTCCAGTTATCATGGGATGGTTCCTACAGGGATGTCTATGCTGGCAAGAACTGAAAGAATTTGGCTACAACTGGGAGAGCCAGGGAGGTGCAGGAGCCATCCACCCCAGGTTATAGGACACAAGCCAACTCTGCTCCCAAACAGCCTCGCTGTGTTCACAAGGAAGTGAGTCCAAGAAAGGAGCTCTGCTTCAAGGACAGCACCATGCAAATAGCATCAGTCTGCCTTTTGCCTTGACAGGCAAGTGCGGCCAGCGCTGCACTGCACTGCACAGCACTGCCTGACCCCAGACCTTCATTCCTGTGCTGACCCCTGCTGCAAAATGCAGGCAGACTGGAGGGAGACTAGCTGGAGGTGTAAACAAATATCTCTGATGAATGCCATTAGTGCCAGAAAATTGTTGGAATCAAGACAATGGTGAAAGAGAAATAAAGCAAATATCATAAGAAGCATGGGGCAAGAGGATGTGTTTTGGTTTTTTAAGTAGTAGGAAGGAATTTAGCCCCAGCTGGGAGTGGTTTTAGCAGAAGGTGGAAGACCTGAAGGGTTTAAGGGGAGCAATGGAGTGTTGCTGGACATTGATAGTCTGAAAGCTGCTTATACCAATTTCTCTAAGCTTTGTGCTGAATTTTCAACTTGAAAATTTGTCATTCAATGTATTTTTAAACAAAAATAAATGCATTTCATCCTCACTATTAACTACATTTTAATGAGTCAGCTCTCACAAAGGTCAGACATTTACGATAAGTAATTTCAAACATGCTTTATGACACTAAAATCAGCTATGTTCTCATACCTGACATGACAGGGAGGCATGGTTCAATTTCAGTTATGTTCCTGACTAACAGAACAAAGACATCAAGGATGTAAGTGCATAAGTGTTAAAAAGAAAAGCAAACTGCTTTTGACTGTCATTGTGCTCACATGCACAGAACTTCCTTGAGGTCATTTAAAGGAGATCCAGAAAGTAAACTTAGCCCCATTGATTTAATGGTAAGTACCCTTATCTATGCTTGCAGAGTACTGAGTATATGTATTAATAAATACATATTACCGTGAAATTTCATATCAGTCTTGTTTTTTTAATACTCAGTAGATATATTATCTATAAAGTGGTAAAAATACTTGCTAAGCAAAACAGGCTGCGCTTAAAGAAGTCTGTGCTATTCCCTTTACTTTGGTTCTTGGTATACCCTGACTTTGGCATAGCTGATCATGCTGCTGGAGAGTATTTCACAGGCCCCAGCTGATTCATCCTCAGTTTGGCTTAAGCTGATCAGCCTTTTCCGTACTTGTTTTCTGTTTCCTTTTGCTCTAGCTCCTTCTTTATATGTTAAAGAACATGCCCCATTACACTTGATTACTGTGAACATCTTGCAGTTTCCTTTCAGAAGAAAGCAATGAAAATGTTACCTTACAAGGCAAGAATGGGAAATAAAAGGCTGTTAAAAAACAGAGAAAGGAAAGAGGCAGCAAAACCAGACTCAGTAACATAAGTACTGTGTAAAATAGCAAGAAGACTGCAATGTCATTTGAAGTTGCATTTTAGACAAATATTAATCATTTGCATTTTCAGCCTCAAACATGTAATTTCTTAATCACAGTTTTTTATGTGATTACAGCTGCAAAAATGCCAGAGGCTCAGCGTTTTTTAGATTTTGTCTTAATATTTTATTTTGTTTATTTTTTCACCTAACTATGGATAGATTTGGGGGGAATTTTAAAGATAAGAATTTGTGTTTGGTTTCAATCACTAAAATTTTTACTTTGGTGCTTTTCAGGACTGTATAAAACAAAAATGCAAAGCTTCCTGTTGAAATGTATTTTCAGTAAGACTTTTTTTGCTTGGAAGAAATGAATCCTAAATTCTTAGTCAGTTTTATCAAGAGAAGGAGTGAAGTTTATGATTTCCCTCTCAGCAAGGAAATCTGTCTATGTAAGTGTTATACATTTTTATTTTCTCTGCACATTCCTAAATTTGTGCTTTCCATTACCAGTTTCTATGCATCATATCCCTTCTGAAAAAGTACTAGATTGGTTCGAATATGCTTTTGTCCCTGAGACAAATGGTGAAGTCCTTCAGCAATTAAATAATCTTTTCACTAGTTTCGGTGTGCCGAGTGTGTTGAGTGGAGGGCAGACAAATGAGATAAGTGGAGCACACCTGGAGTATGTATGACTGGCTGCTGGCTAGAAATTAAGAGGGGCAGCACTTAAATTCTGCCCAGCTCCCCAAAACCAACCACCTTTGGATTGCAAAGACTGCATCTATGCTACCATTTTAATTTTGATCTGGAGTGTGCTTTTGAAACAATCTGATCAAGCCCATTTATGGTGTTTTTGTTCACACATTTAAGAGCAGGTTCAGAGAAATGGGTTCCTTTCAGATAAAACAGACCAGATGGTGCACTATGGGATTCCACCTCATGTGCTCCTGCCACTAATGTGCATTCAGCCTGTGGGAACTGATTACAGCTAGACTGATGTAGAAGTCCCAGAATAAGTGTAGTGTTCATGTTGGGTCCTCAGCATTGTGTCTCCCACTCTGGTTGTTGCCTGTGTCTTACTGCTGCAGACACAGCAAAAGATAGCACTCAGTTTGTGTTCAGCAACTCAGTGAATATAAAAAAGAAAAGAGACATCCTCAATGATATATGAGTGTATATATATAAGCCTTTTTAATAATGAAAGTAGACTTATATTTTAATTCTGTAATATGGCTAATGGGGTGATTTTGCCATGGGAGTGGAGCCAGTTGAGTGAGAGGGGGTCAGAGGATTTCTACCAGAAAGACTGGTGCCATAGAAACCAAGGAATATTATCCTGAAAAAGGATAATTTGAGTTCTCATTAGATTCATTGATAGGCTGTGATTGTGAAAGCTGTCCAAAGTTTGTACAAAGTCAGCACATCGTACAAGCACAGCCTGACCTTCCTAGGAACATTTTATTCTATATGGATGATTTCCAACCTGCTATAGGTGAATTTTCTAGCAGTAAGACCTCTACTATTACACTGGCAGAAACCTTGCTACCAAAGTTAATTTTAGCTTCACAACAGTTTCCAGCTTTACATCTCACTGAATTATGATTCAAGTTCCTATTTAAACAAATCCTCTCAGTATTTTTTCATCTTCTGAAATAGATTATTCTGACTGTAGGAGAACAGACATAGCAATGCCGTACCTTCCCAGGACAGTGCTGGGATATTTGTATCCAGAGCAAAGCTTGAACATCTCGCCATGGCTTATTCATGAAAGTATCCAAGGTATTTTCTGGGCTATGCATGCCACAACCAGAGAAAGAAACCTCACCAGTAGTGTTGCTGGTGGGTTGGACTGCAAAAAAGAAAGGAAAGTGTATTCTTAACATGTCAGCATCATTCAAAATGAAGCAAAAGTACTAAAATCTTGCTCTAATAAACAGGAAGCTTATGTTACACCTAAAGCAAACACAAATTTTGCTGGATACAAATTTCATGAGTGTGTGCAAGAAGTCTCTGAGGTTCTTGAATAGTTTTTAATATGAGTTGAAGCGGTTAGGCTTTGGCAATGCTGAGAAAAGGAAATGAGAAGAGATTCCATTAGAACTATCACTTTTCAAGTGTCTTAAAAGAGAAGAAATGGGAATTGGCTATAACGTGGCCTTGTGTCTTAGCATAGGTGCAATTGAAAGCAATATTATTAGCATACAAATAGATGCTGTCCAAATGCACTCTTTTGATTGGAGATAATGGCCAGGACTCTTTGCAAAAGGAGAAAAACTTATGTCCTAGTGTAGCAGAGGAAGCAAATAAGCAATTTATGCTATAAAAAACAGGCTGTTGAAGAAATGTGACTGGAAAAATGATCAATTGTAAGTAATATTTACATTGATTTGGGAAATTTTGGAATACAATTGCTTTGTTCATCAGTCCTGCTTTGTTTTCAGTTCAGGCACTTCTTTCTCTTGAAGGGTTAGATTTTGACACTGTCAGAAAAAAGAGTATCAGAGAGGTGGATCAGGATCTAAATGCTGTCCTTAAGAATTTTTTATTTTTAATTGGAAAACATGAAAAGACCTATATCCATGGCATAAAGAACACCTTCAGGTCCTCATTTCATCCACGCAAAGCCAGAGCAGCAGCACCCCAAACAACAACATGTACTGTTACTCATCTAAAAGGCAGAACCTTAAGCAAACAAGGTCCTGATTCAGCAGTTAGGATCCCTAACGTATCTTTGAAGCACGGAATTAATCATCTTCATTAACAAGTTAGGGGAACCTCTGTGGGACTTTTCAAAGGTTTAAACATTAGGCCTGAGCCTAAATATCCTGCTGAAAGCAACCTAAATGAGTTGCTAGACAGTGCTTCTTGATCAAAGCCATTTTGGTGTGAGAAAGATATTTCCACAGTTAAGCAAATTCCACAGCATGGCACTGTGCCTCTGCAGGAACTTTGCAGTGCGAAGAGAGTGCTGCTTCTGGGTGTTTACGATAAACGGTAATGTGAGCTCTATTAGGCATCCAGTTAGGGGTAAAACCATGAACTGTGTGTGAAGATCATCTGGATAATTAAATTATTAAGTAAGCATTATGTAATGTGGGGGGAGTGGGTTGTTATTAGTGCTAATATTAAATTTTGACTGCAGAAGACAGCCAGGTGCCTCTATTCCCCTCCAGGAGATGATTATCTCCTGATAAATCAAATTCCCTTCAGTGGCCTTATTGCCATTTCAGAACAGGCTATTAACAACACTGTGTAGTTTTATAATGGAAAAGATGGAGTTCAGCAGGCTGAACAGAACCTACAACAGAGCTGCATAAATCCTGTGGATCAGTTACCACCCAGGTATTAAACAGGACTCTCCTGTTGCTTATTTGCAATGTGAATTTCCAAGGTTCACTTTCAGGGCATATTCTGGTGGGTAAATCTTTCTGAAACTTTAGTTAAGGCTAGGAAATTAGAATGGCTAGGATAGTCACCTTCTTCTTGTCCTCACCCACATCTGGTGACCCACACTGGACTCTGTTCAAATGCAATGAGAAATTGGGCTCCTCAGGACAGCCGGGAAGTCCATAAAGCAAAGTATGAAGCTGTGCAGGGTACAGATTTCAGGGGAAAGAAACTGCCTACTTAGCCTACATCTAAGAAGAAAGCAACAGGCTTTTCTAGCCTGACAAGCATCACGCCATCAGAGTCATCCACTCTGAACTTGTCTTCCCTCCTTGTAGCTGGGGAGACCCTGGTGAATGGAGAACTATTGCAGGAGGAAGAGATGGGAGGAGGTTTCTTGCAGGATGGAGAAGGGTTTAGAGAGAGGTAGAGGTGCCTGCGTCCCCCAGAGTTATCATGTAGATTGACAGAGGCAGCACAGCATCTATGGCACAGCCATTGCTTGCTCCCCTTCAGGGAGCTGTGCCCCCTTTCTGTCTGGGCTACCTAGTTATGCCAGGTACAGATGCCAGCAGGTACATCTCTTATTTCTGGGCAAAACTCAGGGTGTGATATATTGTGCTCCGTTGAGTATTTAATCCTGATACAAAATGCACACAGTTTGTTTGATTGTGTTTGGAAGAATATTGTTGGCCTCGGTATTTCTCTCTTCTCACCAAATAGAGAAAACCAATCTCCAAACCATTTTCATGATATGGGTTATTCTGCTCTTGTGTATTGGCATGATGTATTTATACAGTGTTATGGACTGCTATCTTTGATGTTTAGTGAGTATGGGTATGCAGCTTTGCATATATATGAAATGTTACAAAATAAATGTGAAAAAAATTGTAACTACTTTAGTTTTAATTTATACTCAAAGACAAGAAGTGTGGTTTCTCTGCAGTAGTTATATTTCAGCTGTTTGAAGCCAGCTGAGAGCCAGCTGTGTGCCCACAGCCTCTCAAGGGTGTGATTATTTAATGATAAAACTAATTTTTTTTTTTCAGTGGCAGCTGATTACTATTGCAAAACTTATTTTAACATAAACGGAGGTGATGAATTTCTGAGCTGAAAGAAGGCAGGGTTGGCTACTCAGAATATTGAGCAGACTTTTCAGCAGAACTGTGGTAAGTCCCATAAAATAACACTACCTGCCAAAATGCTTGGCTGAAGTCCAAGTTATCTTATAGTGGTAAATTGTCTGCCTAGCTGAAAAAGAAAGTGTTCTACTATGCCATTAACATAATAACTTTTAGTTGCATATTCCCTAAAGACAACAGTCACTCCAGGTCAAATGGGCTTTATAAACACTATATTTGACATCCTGTGAGGCCAAGACTCTGAATGAAGACATTCTCTTCACTCACATTCAGATTGAGCCAGACACGGTCCTTTAAATCATAGAATCATTTAGGTTGGAAAAAGCCTTTAAGATCATGGAGTCCAACTGTACACGAACATGAAAGCTGAGTGATACAGTAGACTCTGAATAGAGCCTTTGGAAACTGAATGGAAGTTTGAGGCAGAGGAAAAAACCATTATGAGATATAAGCCACCTGCATATTAAGGAAAGTATTTGCATAAATCATTAACTTTATACTTTTCTTTATGTTCTTTCCTGAGTGGATGCTTTCCCAAAGTTGAAAGGCCTGCCAAGGAACACCCTGTCTTCAGCATTTGGAAAGACAAAGGGAAAGAATTACATCTATTTTCTTACTTGTCACCTGCCAAACTAGATGTTATACACTAAAAAGGAGGAAAACCTGGATTTTCGATATTGTGGGATAAATTGTGTTTAAGGTAGATCCAAGAAGGACTTTTAGGGGGGATCTTCTGGCAAAATGGGGAAAATAAAGAAACCTTTCATTTTCAGTCACCTCTAAAACTTGTAGCTCTTAAGACACTTTTTTTTTTTTTCCTCATTTCTCTTCTATAATACAGGCATCAAATTTGAAAGAAGAAATTATAATTTAAAACCACATTTTTGTTTTTAAATTATGTATATATGGTCTTATTGAAGTAAAACATTTAATTCTGAAACCTTTTTTTTGAATATTAAAAATTGGGTTTTTATTTATACCTCTGTATAAGTTTAGTATTTGGATAAGTTTAGTAATAATTAGAAAAAAAGTACTCCTAAACTGTATTCTCATTAGCAGAATCCACAGCAGACCAGTGGCTCCAGTTGATGAAGATAACATAAGCCTATAAAATCACTACTAGCCATAAGAATGAGTTTGTTCTGGAGGTTTTCAATCACTCTCAGTTTGGGAGACCTTGCCGTTGAGCAGCTGATGACAGCAGTACAAATTTTTAAGGACAAGTGGTATCAGCATTTTCTGTCTGATAGTTGACTAAAAACTGCAGAATTAAAATGTCTACATTTTTAGTTATACTGCATGGAAAGAAGCAGTCCTTTAAAAATTATGACCAAGGGATAGAGTATGGGATATAAAGACTGTATCTGAGAGTTATTATTACCATCAGTTATTACGTAAATGATTCCCCTTGCTCACAAACACACACACACATTTTTTCATCCCGATTTAAAACATAATTGCAGTCCTTGACAGATTGCGTTGATTTTTTTCACAGAATGAATTAAAATATTTAAAGTAGGAAAAGATAGAAAGGAACATTATGTCCCATTAAACTAATCAAATGTACTAAAACTAACCCCTCCACCCCAAACCACCCCCTGCTGCCATCCACTGCATCAAGATGGGTTATGAATGAACAAATCCACTTGGCACTTTACAAAATGAGGTCGTGATAAGTGCATGAAAAAATAAAATCAAAGTCCTTTATAGCTGGCAGGATCCTAGCTTTGCAGCTATGAGTTTAAATCAGGGCAGCAAGATCACAAAAGTGCTTCCAAATCCTTCAAAGAGCAAATTATAGTTTTCTGTTTCCTGGCTGTCTTTTGTAGCTGTTGTGCTACTTTGTTAAAAATACTGCACCATTTTCCACAGGATGGTATAGAGGCCAATAGTATGAGTTGACTGAAAAAAAGAGATGTATCATTTGACAAGAGGGTAGGTCTAGAGGAAGCTGTAGAAGATGATGCACTGTATGTTACTTCAGAGGCAGGAAATCCCTCCTTGCTTGATGGTCAAAATCTGTGGCAGCTGACCAGTTACTCACTTGCAGTCCTCTAACATTTGGGGAGATGGCAACAGAAGGACGCAAAATGGAGCAACATCTGTCCCTTCCTCAGGGCATCCACGCTTAGGACCTCTGTACGACTTGCTTCCCCTCCACCCTTTTTCTTACAAGATCACTTCTGCAGTTATATGTAACTCACTCTGGGACAGCAGGATGCTGGCAAGGTCCTTACGACTGAGAAATATCCAGGGAGTGGGAATATAACTCACTGTCTTCAGAAAGTCCATTTTTATGTACTGTAGCAATTTAATTACTGTGACAGTCTATCAATGCGATAGAGCTCTTTACTGGTGGTAACTCCATGTAAATGAGGAGTGGCACATTTTCCTTTATAAATCAACATTGCAATATTTCTCTTCAGTTAGGGCTGAATGAACTGGAGCAACCTCAAGCTCTCCATGCACTGAGTTTTTGGGAAGGTAAGCTCCAATCCAGGTCTGAGCTCCGTCTTGGTCTAATGGACATACTAAACCAACAAGTTGCTTTTTAGATTGGTTGGAAGAGATTCCTCTACACACATCTAGGTACGCCTCACATCTATATTGTTCACATTATACACTATAACATTTAATCACACAGATACTGGGGTCCTAGTCTTTGGCAACTTGCTTGTTCACACATTTTGTAGACAGTGGCTTCCTGTAGTAATTCTTTCCCTGAGCTCAATTGTTTAATGCTTTAAACAGTTCCCAGCTTTCTGAAAGATCTCCCAAGAAATCACCTCTGTTTCCTTTTGCTTTCCACCACACACCAACGGAGAGACGTATTTACAATATTGATCTCTCCATCATATAGTGTATTGCTTAGGTCAGTGGTTTCTTATGGTCTCACGTGACCTATAGTCAGTCCTCTGTACTCAGTACAGTATAATACTCTGTCAGCCTTTAAACTATTGGAAACCGCACTTCAGATGTGATGACTAATTTTGCATAAAGAAATGGCATGATCTAATGAAACAACCTGAAAGGATCTTGTGAAGAATAATTTCAGATGTCTGCATACATTGAAGCATTAAGAAAAATGTACTTCAGTCATTTAATGTGCATACAAATTTTCAAGACTGGCTTCTAAAAATGTGATCACTCAACATATTATATCCTCTCAACTTTTAGTCTGAGTAATTCAGGTACAATTCTATTTCAGATAGCAATAAAAGAAAGAGGAACAGTTAAGAGAGGTAAAGAGAACAGAGGAGTTACTGTGCTCATAGTGGTGCAGTTTTGACTGTGGCAAAAGCTGGCCTCCTTTTTACTCTATGAAAGTCTAACCCTGTATTTAGAATTTTCCAAAGGAATTTTAATTATAATAAAGATTGATTCTTTCTCACGAACAGTTTGAGAAACTGTCATCTTTTTTTGCCATTGCTTGTCATCTAAGGTGATGGGATTGATGTCTCGTTGCCTTAATACAGACACCTATTACTAGTTTAGATCTTCAAGGGGTGTTGCTGCTTGGTTTTATAAGAAGGATTCAGGTCCCCCTGGGTCCTGGGTTAAACCTGCCAACACCCATAGATGTCTCAGACACCTGGGGGCATCCAGAATGGCATTGGGTTTGTGTGCTGAGGCCACCAAACCCCAAATTAGCTGCTTTCAAAATTCTAATTTGAAATTTCTTTTACACATTTACAGAAGCTATTGATTTTTTTCTGAATGGTTCAATATGGTGTTCAGTTTGTTGCCTCATATCTGGAATCTGTTACTTGTGCCCTGTAACTGATCTCTTAAGTCATATTTTTTTTTTTTTCCCTACTTAATAACTTGAGATTAAACATTATTAAATTCACTGTAAACCAGAAGTGACACGCAATTTTGGGGTGTGTTGGTTATGGAAAGAATTCTCCAGCCAGGACTCAAAAAGTACACAAAGTAGCAATGGTTTGTTACATAATTTCTGGTTTGTCAGCTATGTAAATGGTTCTGTTGATCAGTTCCTAACAACCTGATTTACAAATATATGATTTTTAAAGAGCATAGACAATAAATATGAATTAGACTGATATCAGGTTCCACTGTATTGGCTGTTTGGGAAACATGACACCACAGCATGAATCATACAGATATCCAGCACCATGCTGACTGCAAAATTCACAACCAATATAAAATTAAAAGTTGGCAGTTGACACTGTTTTTAGCTAGCTTAAGCTAAAGACTGCCTTTTTGCAAGTTTTTGCATTAATGAAATTAGAGTGCCTCGTCTTTATGGGAAAAAAACTTGGGAAGAACTGCAAACACAGTAAAATGAAAATTCCCTTCTGAGAATTTTGTGTTCAGATAGTAAGGAGATGGGTAGCAGCATAAAACCTTAAGTCAAATTTGAACAAATGTTCAAATATTCCCCCAGAAGACATTTACAATATTTGCAGCTAGTCATCCGTTACCTACCAAATGCTGTGCTTAGGAAACTAAGCAACAAAGACTGTGGTAGAAAGGCTAATTAATCATACATGAGTCTCATATTAGAGGATTTTTATTAGCCCTGTAAGAGCACAGTAACAGCTCTACCCTATGTACACAATAAGAATATGAAATATCTACTGATTTTTTAAACTGATAACACTGGTTTATACTACAGTGAAGACACAGTCTGACATTCTCAGAGGCCATTTCCAGATACAGTGACCAAAACTGTAAGCTCCTGAAGGGCTGTAATTTTCATAGACAATACTATTTTCATTTTATTTCTTGTAAACTGTGCTCCATGCACATACCCCATATTTTATTAAATTACAACAGAAACAAGAAAACAGTTATTGACGGGGATTAGGGAGTAATTCTGGTATTTTCATTTAATGGTCTTGGACAGTAGCTTGCTGGGCTGTCACATGCAGGCTGAGCTGCACAGAAGCATAGTGTTGGTACTTACTGTATTACTAATACCTGGATTATGAAATGATTCCTTTTTGAAAGAGATTATAAATGCACATGCCTATACCTACTAAGAATTCTGTACTGTATTGCACAGCTTTTGTGTCCTTGAAGAGCTGGTGTGTATGAGTATGTGAAGTATATGAAATCTGAAATCTTTATTAAGGTATTTAGGTTATGAGAGGAGAGCAAAATACACATGCAGTTCGTATCTCAAGCTGCGAGAGGAATTTATATGACAGTGAATAAGCTGCAGAAGGAAGTCAGGTTGGAATCTGCTGTTTTGAGAAGGTTTCAATTGTTTCAAGAAATAACCCAATTCAGTCATATTTAGTGAGAAAATGTTACACTACCTGAACCAGAATAGTTTAATGCTGGTCCATATTTTAAGAAGGAACAGTATGCACTGTGTTAGGTAGTGCTGTGTCCTTTCCAAGGCACATTTAGTCCTATTTCTCCTCTTTTGGGAGTAAAAACAAGACCTTAACAATTAGACTCGAGGAATGAGTTTACAAAGGATGAAAACCAGAGGAAGAGTTGGGAAAGTGTGAGCAAGAAAGGTGGTTGGGGAGTGAGTTCCATACTTTAGCTGCTCTTTCCTTGCTTACTTCTCTGTTGGTTTCTTCTATACCTGTTTAAACATTTTTTATTTTAAATTTTCCAAACTTAATTTGAGAAGGAAAGTCTATGACACAGTGTCAATGGGAGGGTATTTCTGGGAAGGTTAAGTTAATTTACATGGAAAAATGCTTCCTCTCATAATGCAAATCAGAGAGAACGTAGCAGAAAAAGAATTCTCCTGTTATATACTAATTATAAATGAGCTTTAGTGGAAAATTTATGTGCTCATTTGAAAATGATCTCTGGTTTTTGCCTTGGAGTGCTAAATGGTAATTACAATAAAAGGTGTTCCTGCAGTGGGGCCAAATGCACGACCAAGGCTGTACTGCACAAGCCCCATGGTTTCCATAGTGTGCAACCCCTAAACATCAACTCATATTTTCCAATTAGGAGTGACTAATGGACCTCTGTGTGTGGCAAAAATAAAATCAGTCATTTATCCCTGCTGGAAGCATATGAACAGAGCCATCACTAAAGCTATATTTTTTTTCTTTCTTTTTAAACATTGTAGGTCTTTGCTTTAACTGAATATATATCAAGCTATTTTTCTTTATTAAAAAAAAAAAAGTAACGATAAACTTTTTAGGATGATGTCTGGTATAGCATAAGGTTTAGCCGATGCAAAATTGTTGACTGCTGAGGAGAGATATGAGGAAATAAATGAAAAAATAATGCTCACTTAACTCTACATAGCTTATCATGCACAACTTGCAGCATATGAGAAGGTTAAACCAAAGGCTGGACCAGAGCTGCACTGGTTCCAGCACTGGGTGAGTGAGTCCCAACTACAGTCTGTTACAAGTATCTGAGTACCTGAGTATGGAAGCAGTATTAACTCTCTCAGAGGACATTATCTGAGCTTCGTAAGCAGAAAAATACCCTTCATGGCATTTTATATTCTGCTAGATTATTTAAACAATAGAGTTGCACATAATTGACCCCTGACTTACTTCTGTCTTTCCTTCCCTAGATGACTTTGATGATGACCCCTACATGGTGTTTGGTTCTAAGCCCCATGATGGAAGTGGCGATGTGTGACAGACCAGTTGTGAAAGAGGCATTCCCCTGGAAGGCAAGGCGTTATACAATTGTTGTAATCATAAAACCCATTCCTGACCATCAGGCCTTAAACATGAAATAGCTAATTGTGTTATTTTAATAAAATGGTTTTTACAAGGTTCAGTGGATCATGGAAAGTCATTGCAAGCACAGAAGGAAGAAAACAGATTGAGGATTTCCCTCAGGTTACACAGGAAATAGACGTTCTTAGAAATGCCAGACCCAAAATAGCTATTACATAATATGTCTGCATTATGTACTGCTTTGCCACAAATGTTATTCCTCACAGAAGGTGTCATGTCTTGTTTATTATCTCTTTTAATAGAAAATGTCAGAGAGGTTTGTTAAGCTACTTTTTTTCAGGATGTTAAACCTAGTTTTTCCTTCATTGCAGGCTATTGGATTTCTTTTATACATTCCTGAGGATGTTTCTTTTCCCTCCCCATGATTTGCTCCTACTGTAGAATGCTAGTGCTTAGCTTCCTAGACCTCTTCCTTAGTTTATCACAACTAAATTCTACATAGCTTGAATCTAAATGAGATCAGCTAAATTTCAGACGTGGTATAGGGGTTGTGCACTTTTCCTGGCTGCCATTTCACATGTTCCTGATCATTCTGCTGTGCCTCTGTTTCCTTATCCATAAAATACAGATAAAAATAATGGTCTTTGGCTTTACTTTTAAAACCAAAAGATTCCAATATGTATTGGGGAAGAATGACATGTATATATGCTTAAAATTCATTACTACCTTGACTACATGTGTGTGGTGCTTCATAAACCCCCCACTCACATATAAAATTCCATGCTTAGATCTTACCTGTGACATCCTGTCTCACCTCTTTCCTAGTTCCTGCATGCATCTGACCCATCATCTATGCTCCTTATGGACTGAGCTGCTGCACTTTTCCCAGGATGAATCTCTATCTATATTACCCTGAAAGTATGCTTAGCTGCATCAAAATCCTTGCTTATTTGCTTCTGGTGTTTGCAGTATTTCTTGGATTAGAATCCTCAGCAGAGCTAATTAATGAAGCCTATAATAATTTATTTATATGTGGAAGTGATCAGAAAAATGTTAAATAAATGCTTAACATTATGCACTACAATGGGATTATTCAAAGTTCATCAAGTTAAACATATGCAGGATGATGGAATGACTGAGGCCACTGACTTATTCATTCAGGAGGCAGAAAAACTCACTTTAGCTGGACACTGTGTTGCCCCTAGATGTTTGGGGTTTTTTTCCTATTCAGGTGGTGGTTTTCGACCCTCTGAACTATAAAGGCTGGAGCCTCCTCAAGTGAGTAGGAGGTTCCTTCTTGCCTTACTTTCTCATGAAGAACAGTATTTTTAAACATTACAAGATTAAAAATTCAGACATTAGTATTGGTAATAAAATAGCTAAGGAATAGCTAGAGTGAAGAAAAGGAGTAGTAGTTGGTAATAAGATAGGATCCATAACAGATTGGCTAAACCAATATGTAGCTAAGCAATATGATTTTTCTAGCCTAGGTGATCTTTAAATGTATCTGTGTCAACACTTAAGTCAATTGTCCTAGAAGAGGGAACAGGCTGTGGTATCAGTGGAAGTCTGCTGCTGCATGCACTCACCAAGGACAGCACATTGACTACTAAGAGCTTGTTTCACTTGTGGTTTATAAATCACATAATCACAGCATGGTAGGGGTTGGAAGGGACCTCTGGAGATCATCTCGTCCAATCCCCCTGCTTGAGCAGGCACACCTACAGCAGTGGGCATAGGACTGCGTCCAGGCAGGTTTTGAATGTCTCTAGGGAAGGAGACTCCACAGCCTCCCTGGGCAGCCTGTGCCACTGCTCTGGCACCCGCACAGGAAAGAAGTTTTTTTCTCATGTTTAGCTGGAACTTCCTGTGTTCCAACTTGTGCCCATTGCCCCTTGTCCTGTCATTGGGCACCACTGAAAAGAGTCTGGCCCCATCCTCTTGACACTCACCCTTTAGATATAAACATTGATAAGATTTCCCCTCAGTCTTCTCCAGGCTAAACAAACCCAGGTGTCTCAGCCATTCCCCATAAGGGATTTTTTCCAGTCCCCTGAACATCTTAGTAGCTCTCTGCTGGACTCTTTCCAGCAGTTTCTTGTCCTTCTTAAACCGAGGGGCCCAGAACTGGGCACAGTACTCCAGATGTGGTCTCTCCAAATGATAACCTCTCTCGACCTGCTGGCCACACTCCTTTTAATGCACCCCAGGATATTGTTGGCCTCCTTGGCCACAAGGGCACATTGTTGGTTCATGGGTCAGCTTGTTGTCCACCAGCACTCCCAGGTCCTTCTCAACAGAGCCGCTTTCCAGTAGTTCAGCCCCCAACCTGTACCGGTGCATGGGGTTGTTCCTCCCCAGGCGCAGGGCCTTACATTTGCTTTTGTTGAATTTCATGAGTTTCCCCTCGGCCTGACTCCCCAGTCTGTCCAGGTCTCATTGGATGGCAACAGAACCAATGCAATGAACCCTCAAAGGTCTGATGTTTGGAAATCTAGTTGAAAATTAATGTTTCATCCAAAAACCTAAATCAGATGATACTTGGCCAGTGCTGCTCTTTAGAGCATTTCAGTGTGTAAGTAGCTGGCTAGTTTCTTTTGCTGAGTGTCCTCTTCTGATTCAATAAGCTATAATCCTCTTTTTTAATGTGTGGACAAATCATTCACCAAAGTCTTGGCAGGAAGCTGTGATTAACTGTGCAGTTCTGCACAGCTCCAAGAGTCCCTAAAATACCTGGCTGAAGCTAGAGTCTGATACACACCAGAGGCTGCGGGAAACAAAAATGTATTTCCTAGTCTGTGACATGAACCAAATTAGCTCTCTGAAGCCAAACACCTTTGCTAGATATAGTCTGATACCCGCTGATGCCAGTAATTGCAGTTATTCCGCTAAAATAAGCAAAAATGATCATTGTCACTGCCAATCTGCTCTGGGATAGTAGCTCTCACAAACAAAGGGCTTGATACCATGGTAGCATGTGCTAATGTCACAAGATGATATGCACAGTTTCTCTGGAGGTTTCAAGCAGATATCAGACACCTGGCACATCTTCCCTGTGCAACATCTGAAGGAAGCCATTTCCTTGCTTTCCTTCTATAGTGGACTACTTATTAATGGGTTTGGGTCATACTCCACATTATTTGGCCATATGGCAGTTTGGATACCAATGTTTTTCTCTAAAACACAGTTCTTTGCCAGACCTTTCACTTTAATTGTACGCAAGTTGTTTTAGCACAGAAAAACAGAAGGTTGAGCTGTTTTGAGCTGGTAATGCTGATAAAACACTGGAAGAGTGTTTTACCTTGTTAAAAAGATCTTTGGAGACATGCTATTCTTATTTTCAGTTTAACAGCTCAGGCTTTGATGGTATATGCACTTAAAAATAAATATCTTTGGAATACCACAGAAACTGATGAGATTTTTGGAGAAAATGAATGTGCCTAGCTCTGTAATAATTTCAGTTTGCTCAGGGAACAAAGCCTAATAAAGGTCTCCTACTGCACCATGCCAGGAGGAAAAGAAAAGCCCACGCACAGTGCACCAGATGTGCACAACTGCAGGTACAGAGCTGTGAATAAATCTTCAAGACAGGCTGCAGCACTGTATTTTTCTTCATCCCTTACAATGTGCTTAAGAAGAGTGCCTTCAAGGCACTGTGCACAGTGGAACTGGAAGAGGATGAATATATAAGTTATCCTCAGCCTGATATGCCTGTGTGGCTCTGTTCAACCTCCTCGAGCTCCTCAGCTGTCCCCACACTCAGTTCCAAAGGTGACACTGCTGCCTCACCTGCAGGGTGCTCTGCTGGCTGCTTCCTCCCAAGGACATCTCTTTCTCATGCTATTCATGGGATTCCTAAACAATGCAATTTACTACTAAATAGCTGTTTAATAGCAAATAAGCTACTGTTAAATAATTCTTAAAGTTTTTAATGGTGTTTGTGTGGGGAGGAAGAGCCTTTATAAACCTTGCCAGTATGAGGTTTCACTTGCTGTTGAGCTACCACAGCTGTATGCCTTACAGCCGGCTGGAGCTGCCACCATGCTCTGTTAATAAGACCAGAATAAATACCTGTTGCTTTATCCTCTGATCTATTTCTTACAGCATGATTGTCTGTAAATTTACTTTTTTTTTTTACCCCAGACCTTTCTTTGTGTTAGTTGTTTGTAAAACAGAAGTGCACAGTGGAAAATCTATTCTGGAAGAAGGTTTTTAAATACTTGATAGAATGCAAGTAACAAGTAGCACCTTTTTTACTGAGTTTGCCTTTCATTGTTCAGGATGGGAATGCTGCATTGTGTTGGTGTGATTTAAAAGAAGAAAGAGGAGTTTGTTTGCATGCCTTCTTTTTTTAATGTTTAATATGGAATTATGTTAGAGGTGCATATGGAAATAACTACTCTAAAATACATACTGTTATTCACTATGTGTTTGTCCTCCCTGATGTTAAAAACTATGAATATATAAAGCAGTCAATATGAATCCTACTTATTCCATACCTTAACATGTGCAGATCCGTACAGTTCAAGATCTACTACAAGGTGCTGACACCTGGTAGAAGTATCTCTCCAGTGTAAGAGTGTGTGCTTAGCTGCCTGCACGGCTTCTGTAAAACTTTGTGCTGAATCTTATGATCCTGCAGAGACATTTTTCAACATGATAATGGAATAGAAGGTGAAATGCTTGAGAAGAATTTGCTCTTGCTGACAAAAAGCAGAGATACATACATTAAAATTGTTAAAAAAATACTCTTAACTCTCCAAGTTTAGCACTAAAATTGAGTAAAGTTCAGAAAAATTTACCTAGCAGTGGTAATGCTGGATATTTACAAAAATATTGGTGACATTTTTAACACTGTTGTTGCCACTTCATGTAGAAAGGAGAAGCTATTTTGGGCCCTGTCTCAATTCAACCTCTCAGCCTTGTTTGTGGTTCAGGGAATGGGGAAGTGACAACCTGTGATGCATCTGCAGTCCACATTGCTTCTTCACATAGTCCATATCCAGCCACAATTTTTCTGCAGTTTTATTGGATAATGTTCAGTTATGCATTAATTTTGACAGATGTGCTTGAAAGACATGTTCAGATGTCAGCAGTAAAAAGACTCCTCATCCATGGCATAGCTAGTTATTAGTGACTGTTTATGTTGTCTCAGGGCTTGCTAACCAAAGAAGCTGCATAGGTTACACTAGGAGTTGAATAAGCACAAGCACTTTAGTATAAAAACCATGCTTAAACCAGTGTAACTATTAATCAGCTTGAATAGTCTTACCCAGAATAAGACCTTATAGTTAAGGCTATAGTGTTGTTTATAAGTCAAAACACATCAAAGTAATGGTACAATAAAGTGTCCTCAGCCTTCAAAAGTGCTCATATATACCGTAAGATAATTTACAGCAGAGGATTTTCTTCCTTCTTCAAGAAAAGTTTGAAGATGGGGCTGGGGGCAGGGTTGGGAGCAGGGGCTGTACCAGTGGATGGTTAGACTAGCTGGCCTGAGTGCTCTTATACCACTTCTTTTTTGTCCCTGGTAGAAGTCTGCACCTTTTGGATAACAGCTTTATCTCAGTGTCCGGGCAGAGGGGTGGATATGCTCTGTGTGGTGGCTTGCTTGATATCTTCTTCCACTTATACTGTTGTATAACCACATTATGCCATCCTGACAACAAACACTTTGATGAAATGTAATTTGAAAAGATGGTAGACGTAATTCTGGACATAAAAATGACATTTTTATGCATGGAATGCATATGAAATGCATAAAAATGCATTTCTAATACTAGCAATCCCTGAGAATATGGTTTAGGAAACTCCTGTGTGACAGCCATAGGAAAAGTGTGTTTGCAGTGACTTTTGTATTAATTTTCATAGGAAACATGATGAGATGCAAATGGAAAGCTGCATTTGCCAGCCAGCTTCCAGAGGCATTGCATTTTGTTGCCCTTTAGGAAATGTGTGAGAGGGAGGCATTTTCAAGGAGCTTACAATGAAGCACTTGGCACTCATATTAACGATGAAGTAGTTAAAGGCACACAAGCATTTAATGGGGTGATTCTTTCAACCAGCTCGGCTTCTGTTTTTGAAGAATTCAGTGGCATCAGGGACATCCCGGCTGCCTCAAGCCCAGTGAAGCTGTCTCCTGGGTCCTCTGTGCTAGGAGGCTTAAACTAGCAAAGAGTGATAGCACTTAGCTCTCCTGAGCTCCTTAAGGTTTCATGGAAGTAGAGGCAAAGTGACTTACAGCTCTCCTACAGCCTTTAAGCATTTTAATGCATATAAAATTTGAAGTGCCGAAGTGCTAAATTGGCTAAGCTCTAAGCCAGTTTACCTCTACAAGCATAACAGTATAAGCAGTTGAACATAGTCAGAGGTTCCTGTTGAGGACAATGTGCCTGCAAAGTGCCTGTGGCTGGCAGATTTCCTATGCTTTGGTCTAGCTTTTGCTGGCCATGTCTTGTAGCCTGACATAACTGCAAAGACAATGTTGTTTCACCAACAGGGACAAATCTGCTTGTCTGAAGACTGTTGTACTTTTAATTTGTTTTAGAACACAATTCCGTAGAGATTTGCTATCTATGAATGTGAGTATCTAAAGAGATTTCCTTTGTGAGTCAGGGTCAGGGCTAAAAACACCACAATTTTCTTATGAAAGGTATGGTAGTTGAATTTGTTGTGAGTTGAAAAAGATGTGTTTTAAAAAGCTGGAGCTATGGAACAAATTCTTCCTCTGAGTCACCTTAGTATTTATTTACTTGGGAATATACAAATGGCAGTTTGGTAGCCAGCAGTGCAGAAAGAGGAAGATGGACTTTCTGAGTAGCAGAATGAATATTGAGCCAGAGATCTGAAAGCCAATGGTTTTATTTCTAAGCTTATCACCATCAACTTCACGATCAACAAGAATCAATATTGTACAGACGAGCCTTTCCTTCCATGTGCATGGAAAGAGGAGAATTCAGGTCACCCTTTGTGATGGCACTGGCAATGCAGCTTCAAGAGAAGCACAAGTGAGGTGTGGGTTGGTTTTCTTTTTTTGTGTGTGTTTTTTTTTTTGTTAGGTAATGAACAGAACAGGTTCTCAGTGCACACGGTGTGAAGATCTGTTGAGTAATGAAATACTAGGTTTGTATGGGTACTTTTCTAAAAATGCTTATAAAGTCACTCAGATTTCTCCAAATGAAAAGCCATCAAGAGTCCAGGAAGAACTAAGAAACCTGGAAAAACCACATAGTTTTTTCCAAGCATGCAGTGTTGAGTCAGGAGCTGCTTCTTAAGATGTTGTCTGCTTGATTATGAAACAAGCTGAAGCTTGTACAACTTTCAGACATAAACAGGTGCATTATGTGGTTGGCTTTATTCTTTGCTATTAATCTCTCTCTGTTTTCATATTCAGAATCACATACGGACTAATTCTGAGGTCTAAGGTATACACTATGAAATTCCATGTAGCCTCACAGACTTTGGATGCCTGGAACACTAAAAGAGATGATTGTTGATCCCTTATATTCTTCTTCCCCATCAGTGGTGGCATTTGCATGACATTGGTGTGTCATCTAAAATGGGGGTATCTCAATGGCAGTAGACTACACATCTGCTAGCACTGCATCACTACAGTGGAAGACCACTGCTCCTGTGCATTTAAATTTCAAAGTTTGTATGTGCTGTTCCTCCTTCCAAAAGCTTCAGGTGATGGACGTGAACTTGGAACTCATCCATCTTGTGATGTGAATGAGAGCTTTTCCCTCCATGGTAGATTGTTTGGAGTGTGGTGATTTTTGATATCTTCTCTGCAGCACCTACTCCTGTTCTGTAGTTAGGAGGCATCACAGTTTCACAGGCAGCATGGGCTTTGGTTCTCTGATAAGCAGGAGTTGCAGTGAGTATAACCATAAGATGTGTCCCCTGCCCTCCTGACCCCTGCTTCTCTGAAAAAAACTTTGTGTATTTGTGTTGAACATTTTGTTCATTTGCTCAGCAAAGAACCACTGCTTTATCTTAGGTGATCAACCTTGCAGAAGGGAATAATGACAGGTGGGAAACAATACTCACAGCAGCAACATTACAGTCAAGTTAATTGGTTTGATGAGTGGAAAAGGGTGAAGGTGTGGGCAGCCTTCACTGATGCTGTAAATTATTAGAGGAAGATTTTCACTTAAGAGAAGAATTATAATAGTGTTTCTGAAGTGTTGATTTACTTATGTCTAGTTATAATGTATTCTGGGAACAGTTACATTCCTATCTCCTGAAAAAAACAAAAAGAATGGTGGCAGAGTGCAACTAATGAATCATAAAGTAGGCATAATTATTTTGCATGGAATAATTCAACTTGTTCATGTGATATGAATATACTGATATTTTGAAGAGACACAGAGTCCAGGTCTAGTTCTGTGTTTTCCAATAGTTGTCTAATACATCTAAAAAACTAACCCCAGAGACTGTCTCCACTGAGCTTGAGAGATCTAATATACACATGGGAATTCTGCTCTTCTAAAACCATCATATTCCAAAATTTCCATTCTCTGTTAAAGTATTCACCTCCTTAAGGCAGGCAAATTTTAAAGGACAAGCATTGGTGCTGTTGAGTTCTATTTCCAGGAGTGCCACTATGTGATTTTGAGATCTTATGCAAGTTAAACTATGGTCCACCTCATTTATTCTCCAACACTTTGGCCATAGAGTTTTAGCCAAATGGTAGTTAGTATTCATAGCAACAGTTTTCCACCACCTCATCTCAAACACAGGTGTTATTCTTAGCTTGTCAAAATACCAGTAAAAAGAATGATGGAAAGATTAATAAAGTTCAACCTCTAGAGTCAGCCTAAGATGTAATTAGCATTTTTTTTTTCCTGAGGAAAATGATGCAAAGTAAGCAAATGATCTTCCAATTAAGAAATACACTTGCCCTTTTAATTTTATTGTTTCCAGCTAATACTGAGAGAAGACATGTCTGATGTCTATGTCATGAGTTTCTGGTTAATAAATGCAGAATGCTTGTCGATTTATTATCAAAAAAATGCTTACTCTTAGGAAAAAAGAGACAAATGCCAGCACCTCAGAAAAAAAGATTTCTGAGAATTATAACTCTGTAAGGCTCTCTTTTTACTGTATGATTGCTTTTGCCTCTCCTGAATTTTAAGAATTGCTGAAATTTTAATATAATAGTTACAGAAGATGGCCTCTCTTTTATTTTAGTTGCTTATCTAGTTAGGTGAAATGTTCAAGCTTACAGTATTTGATTTCTTTCAAATATGGACAATTCTCAAATGTCAAGAAGAACACCTCCCGAACCAGTAATCTGAATTCATTACTCCCGAGTGTGACTGAAAAATAAAATAGAATCTTTAAGTGTTAAAGAGTTTTAGATTATATTACATATCACAATGCTTCTGAAGCTACAAATTAATATAGATCAACTTATTCTTTTCATTGGAACGTGATATTTTTTAACAGAAAATTGTAAATATACCCAAAGGGAAGGGTGTAAGTCCTAAGTGTATGGCCAAAAGAAAAACAAATAGATGTTTTAACAAAGAACAAGATACATAACTGCTAATTAAAACATCAGATACCAGTTTGGCAGAGATGTAAACTTTACTTCAAAAAGAAACATCTTTGTAAAAAGCTTTTGTGATTGAGAAGAAGTTTTTGTATAACACAAATGCATTTTAAATGAAATATACCAAAGAGAAGAATAATGTGGTGTTGAGACTTTTGGTATCAGACCTTTAAATTCACTCATAAAAGTAGCTTTCCTAACTTTCTTGGTAATAGCAATATGAAAACAAATTAATTACAATAAGGTTACTCTTCATCTTCTAATGTTGACATTCTTCAAATATTAATGAGAACAGTGATGATTTGAAGGTGATTTTAAAAGAGAAATGATACCTAATATGAAAGGTGGTTGACTCTGGTGCCCTCTCAGACCTCGGTGTTTCTCTTGTCTCAGTCCCACAGATGCATTGGCTCCTTGTGCCTAGGTCCAGCTAACAACATAGCTGAACATGTGTTCCCAGTATGCACAGACAGACACACACACAGAGGACCTCACAGACCAGCAGAAACAGCACAGTGCCTTTATCAGCCCCCAGGCCTGCATGGACATGGCCAACATGGATGGCCACATACTCTTCCCCCACTCCATCTGACCGTGATGGAAGCTCGCTACATGGAAGCTACTACAAGTGGTACGTACACATACCCTCATTCCCTGGATTTACAGCACACACACATTCACGGACTCAAGTTCATCTGACATCCCTGCCCAGATCCCAGCCCTCTCACCCCATCACCAGCTCAGACCTTGGGTCTTTATAAGGGTCTTCCTGCTGTGTCTAGTCCAACTAGAAAGTTTGCTAGCAAACATGTACAGAAATGCACACGCACACACACACACAGAGAACAGAGGGCAAGGTCACACAGAAGATAGGAAGAGGATTTAATAGGAAGATAGTACAGATGGCAGTGATCAAGTGCAGGGCTTGGCCAGACAAGAGTACTGGTCAGGGTCTTGCTTATGTGTGACTGGTCAGGTTTGCTTTGCTTCCCCTTCAGTTCATCCTCCCACACTTGTTCTTCCCTGAAATACCTTGATGTGTCTGTATTCCTGTCTTTGCCGCTTCCTGTAAACTTTCCATGATGAGTCTCACAGGTTCCCATATCCCCATAGAACATCCCATAAGAAATTTTGCACAGTCCCAAGTACCCCATGAGTTTGCTTTCACAGTAATCCTGCTTCCCCCCTTCTTATCAGCTACAAGTTTGTGCTGAGTGTCCCCTCAGTTGCCTTTGGCGATGCTTCCCAGGGCCATCAGCTGCTGCCCTTGAGACTGTCTCTGTTGTCTACTGATCATTGCAGTTTGCAATTGTGTGTTTAATTTTCCCATTTTCTGTCTCTGCCTCTTATACTGAACAGCTGTGCACCAGATAGATATCTTTACAAATCAGATAGCCTTATATTCCATGTCTCCTTGCATGCAAATGCCAACAGAGCTTCAAAATGAAGCAAGCACCTGACCTTTTGTTATTTCTATAGTGCGTCAGACGAGTTGGGACTTCAGCATCACTGATGAGATGGAGTTTCCAAAAGTGCTGCCAAAGTAATCTTCCACCCTGCCCCTTAATGCATTTAACGAGTTACTGAAATTCTGCTGTAATCGAAGCAACTAACAGCTCATCCTCTTCTATGCCAAACTGTTTTGACAGTGAATTCTTAGAAAGGCAACAAAACCTAACCTTCACCAGCAGAATGAAATCTAATGTGAATTAAAATTTAATATCTCTGTGACAGTTTCAGGAATGCTCTTTAGACGATTTACCTGTAAACGAGGTGTAAACCTGTCTTCATTTAGATAATGCTTAGTTACGATTATTTCTACTTGCCAGATGGGATTCACCAATACCTCTTGTCTGTGTATAAAAGATGTTAGTAATATATGAAGGAGTGGAATAGGGCTTACTGTTATCTTGACGGGATGACCTTAATTTCTTTTCTTAGTTTATTTAGACTACAGTCTCAAACACGGTAGGCCACCCTCAGAACCATGGTCCCTGTTAGAAAATCTCTGCAGAAGGACATTAAGAAAAATATACAGCTAAAATGGTATGGTCTTTTCGTTCCAGTAAAATACTAATAATTAGGAACAGTTGTTACTTAACATCCTCTTAATTATGTCATTTCCCAGGGTTTTCCACATTGCCAAAATGGCACTGAAAGAGTTAAGGTTTGTTTCTCAACAAATTAAAACCCCCAACCCTTTTACTTCCTAGGGAGGTAAAACTTTAATATAAGAGTATTTTCCAGACAATCCTATTTTCCATCCTCATTTAGAAAGGATAAAAAGTGTTATGACCTTAAGATTAATTTGAATAATGAAAAAAGCAGGTGAGGGTTTTAAAAAATTGGTTCTAATAAAGACAACAATGAGGTATTGCATTTTATCAAGTTCAGAAACTACTTGCATGTTCGGACTCCCAGACAGATGTTAAGGACTGGTGTGCAAGGAAGAGATAAAAATGTGTTGGAGTGAGATAAATGTTGGATAACAAAGTTAATGTGGACTTTGGGTGATCCAGAGAGGTTGAAAAAAAGTTAGACGGAGGTTACACATGCTTGGAGGTAGCAGTTAATGCAAAGAGTCCATCAAAGGCTGAGTTAAGAGTGTCAGAAGACAGATTATACGAAACCGCTATAAAACATTTTGTTGTGGACAATGGCATTAAGAAAACACAGTTCCTTTGGATGCATTTCTTTTATCCTCTCTTTACACGCTGTTGTCCTCTTGTCCCTGTTCCCCTGCCCTTGAATGGGAATGCCTCTGCCTTCTTGCAATTCACCAGGGTCCTGTCCCAGGTCCCTTACCTCCTCTGCAGTCTCTTCTGTTCTCTCATTACCAGCTAAGCAAGAAGACCCTCAGGATGTGGGTGTTTCCAGGTTGCATTTGTGCTGCTCAGCCAGTAAGTGCATATATGCTGAATTGCTACCAGGGCAAAGAAAATAGATAATTATTGAATTTGGGTGGCAACATTTATGTTAGATGAGGCAGTAATTGTGCTGCTCTCTATTCAACTGTCTATGCTCATGACAGTATTTCCTTTGAGACTGTACTCCTCTGGCAGATTTGTTGAAATTGGCTAACGACTTCAGCAGCTATGGGGAAGGATACTGAGAGGTTTACAGAGAAAAGGGCAGGGAGATGCTATTTTCAGTTCCTTGAGAAGCTTAGCTAAAAGCATAAAACTGTTTTAAAGAAAATTCGATATTCAGCATATGATTGATTGATTTTTTTCGTATCTTGAGGGTGGCGATGTTGCAAAGCCTTGAGTGTTCAGGAAACATAGCCAGAAATAGGTTTTTCCTTTTCCCGTCTATGCCAGTAGAAAGGAAGGTTTAGTGTGCAGGTCCCCAGCTGAGCAGGCAAAAACCTGCATGCCTGGGTAAAGTCCCCTACAGCAGAAAAATCATAGCTGTAATATAGTGCATAGCAGCTGCACTGCACCAGACAATCTGGTTGAGGACACTAGAGAAGGGAAGACAGGGAGGGGAGGAAGCATTTATGCCAAGCAACGTACAGATTAGAGTAATATTTGATAAAAATGTCAGTTTACCAAATAATTTTCTAATAAAAACAGAAAATACAGCACAGCAGCTTTGGCATGGTCACAGTCTCCCCCATGTCTTTCCCCTCATTTTCCTATTACTTTCAATTCCCTAAAGACTCCAACACTTGCCAAGGGAAATTTGGCTCCAAACCATCATACCCTTTGCTAGCTTCCTGCCAGGCCGTTGCTGTCTAAAGGAGGAATGCCACCAAGACTGAGGGGGACATCTAAACTCATGTGGTACTTCATATAATCTTATTTATTCTCGAAGAGGTACAGTAAACCTTAATGTTTTTTCCAGTCTCTCCCAGCAGACTAGAGCATGTAGTGTTTATTTCCCATTCATCCAGTAAGCTCTCCCATCCTGGACAAAAAAAAGCATAATGGCCTTGAACAGATAAAAAATTGTTGGATGCCAGCTAGCAATTTCTGTAGCAGAATTTCATTTACCCCAGGGTGGACTAGTTTCTCATGGTAAGACTAGGAAGGCTGGTGAAAAGGTGTGTGCGCGCGTGTTGCTGCACTAGAGCTGCAAGCAAGGTTCAGGTTCACAACTCTGATTTAATCCAAGCTGTTGTACACTTGCAGGTGGCAGCATTTGGAGAGTCATGTAGTCTAACTTTTGAAGGCTGGTCATGCCCACTCTGTGTTTGAACAGTACAGAGGCCAGAACTAAAAACTGTGATGTCCTGCTTTACTTTTGACACTGAACTTTCTCGATGTTTGCTGACTTCTCACCTTTGCTCAGTTATGTTCCATGGCCATACATGTGAGTGATTTAGGAGGTGGAAATGGTCCTTTGTCCTTTCACTCAGCAACCCACAATTGCTATTTACAGCACTTTACTTAAGCTATCTAGATGCTAGCTGGCTGTTCTATACTATACCTTTCCAAAATAGATATATAAATGGTACTTTCCTTTTGCTACTGACTAGCAAGGGAGACTGCCAGAGACTAGAGGCATAGCTTAGAAGTCTTGAAGAGGCTATGCCTGCCTGCAGAAATGAAAATAATGAGACATCTCACAAGACTGATGGAATGTTGATTCCCAGGCCTTAAATCCAATGTATTTCATTTGACATACAGATATTTCCAGCCCATTTTAGCAGCTGTCCTCCCCCTGATGCTCTGTTTCTCTCTGGTAACTGAGATTTCATATATCCATTTTCCTATTATATCAGGAGACATGGTAAGTTATTTGTTGTAGTTTTCTGCACTGTTTCCCCATACAAGCTTCTCTCCCTAAAAGAATAAATTACCGCTCAGTCCACTTTGTTTACATTAGGCTGTATAAAAATAAAAAGATTCAAATTAGGAAGAAAAAGTTTAACAAAACAAACTCCTTTTGTGAAGCACTGGCTAATGGAAATACCATTGAAAAACACACTGCACAGAAGTCACTGCGCTAGCCATATATTTATGCTGCTTATACACATTTTTCTAACTCCTAAATCCTTTGAGCCTTCATTCCCGATCATCCAATGTGCAATTGGATCCTTGTTTACTCTAGATATCTGTATATACCTCTACATATGTTCTATATATTTTACGTGCTTATATGGAATTTGTGTGAAGGCACTCTGGGTGAATTTTCTTCTACTGCAGAAATTGCCTGTAGGAGTCTTATGGTTTTGAATATCTCTTGTTCAGGGCCATTCAGGCTATCATCCAGGATGTGGAAACCCATTGACTCAGTGTCCTGATAAATATAGGCCTGATTTTGTAGGTTTTCTGATTCTGCTACAAGCCACAGCATCTCAGGTAGCATCTTGGAGGCAGACTGAGAGTGATTTAGTCTTATAAACATCTTACAAAGAAAATGCAACTGCGTTTTACCTCAGTTAATGTATTCTAGTTATTTCTAAGCTTTTTCAATCTATTCTTCTCAATTATATATTGTACTAAATTTTAAATTTTGATACAATTATACCTTGAGTAGCAGATTTTATTTAAAAATATAGGAAGAAATGGGATTAAAATATTTTTTGGCAAGGCTTTAACACCTATAATAGGCTATGGCAACTACATCAATTTAATTCATTGGAGTGTGCCTTGTTGAAAAATAAATTAAAAAATGTAAACTGAAAAGCAACTTTGAACAAGTCAGAACAAATACTAGAAGAGACCTCAAAATTTAGTCCTAAATTTTTAAACAAAAATCAATAGTTCTTAAGAATTTGAAATATGAAACAAAATAAAAAATATCTTGTCATCTGCTTGATAGGGTTTTGCAGGGAAGTGAGAACGTTTATAGCAGTTTTGTTTTGCAGTAAGTGGAAAAGCGATCTCTATTGATAGTGCAGATAGACTCTATCATTCACATATTATATTGCAGTGCTGTGTTAAAGATGCCCAAGCTGGCTCTGAGAAACTGGTATGTGCACTCAGACCAGCACAGAGATGCTGGCTTGGGTCCCATCACCCCCATTACCAGATCAGTGCAGCTTTCCACCTTGCTGGGAAGCAGAGGTTTTACCTCACCAGAGAGACATCTACACAGCCTCTGGGTTCAGAGCAAACGTGGGTATTTCTGTGTATTGTGGCAAATGCTGTGGAAAACCTGTGTTTATTCAGGAACAGGCTTGCTGTTGGCTTGATTGCCTGGGAGTCTGGCTCCCAGAGAGGACCTCTTATCTTGCTCAGGTCTCATAACAGGAGACAATATATTCTGAGTCATGCAGCTGGGATGGTGGTGACACCATTCAACAGGAGCTCAGATTGGGGCATATTGGCAGCCTGGTGTGATGCTTTAGCTCTGAAACCAGGTTGAGGTTGGGATGGGGTGGAGCTTTCTTGGATCCAAAAATGTTTCCCTGGGAGGAAAATCTGTGATTTAGCTAATACATGAAATACAGATATTGTAGCAGGAACGTGTCTCTGGAGCAAAGTGTGACAATGAACAAACCAAAGCCACTATGAAACACAATGCTACAACAGCTTCTTCTGTCTTCTGCACAGGAAGTTCATGTAGCAGAGAGAAGGCACGCTAAGCTTTCTGGTTCCTAACTAGGTTCACACAAAGGACAGTGGAATTGTCCAGCACAGGTGGATAAAAATTTGCTTGCTTTGCTCAAAGGCTGGGGCAGAGTACCTTATCCAGGTGAAATTGGAGACCACAGAGTGATGCTGAAAAGAAATAACTTTCAAGTGAAATTCTGCCACCATAAAAGAAATGCCAGAGTCTTGATGGACTTTACTGTTACTACCAATAATATATGGATGGACGTCATACCTGTAGGATGGACAAGGGGATAAGACCTGTAAGACAGGCAGTAAAAAATCAATAATATGAAACCAGAAACTACCACAGTAGTCTTTTCTTCAGTGAGAGTATTTCTCTGGTGTGAACTGAAGGTTCAGGCTATGGACAGTAGCATAAAATAACAATAATTGTAGATTATTATCTTGACTTTATACTGAAATGTCTTTTGGCTTTAGTTAAAAAAAAAAAAGAAGGAAAAGTTTCCTGCTTCTTTCAAAATCCCAAATTCTTCCAGCCACAATTATCTCAGTCTGTGGTTCAGATGTGCCTCTGAGTGCAATTATGGAACCACAAATAGTGTTTGAACAAAAGACTTTGAAGAAATGTTAGCATCAACAAAAAATGAACTGAAAAAATGCTTAACAGATAATATGTCTTCATCCACTCCTCATGATACCTGCACATTAATGTATAGTTCCTTGCATTTGTCTTTTTAGGTGATGGCAGATTCTGTTGAGTTTTTGGAGTCTGGGGAAAAAACCCTGCCTACCTCAGAAATAATAGTGCTGTATGATCAGTGAACATCTCTTTGGAGTAGGTTTTGTTGTATCTTGTCTTAATATAAGTGTATGCATTTTGTTCAAATATGATTTGCCTTGTCATTTTTCAGTACTTTTTAATGAACTTGTTCAGATTCATTTACTTATAGTTCTTTTGTACCCCCTTAATAGCACAGGAATTTAGCCTGGGTGGAAAAGCATGATTTTGACAGCTTATTTGGATTTTTGAATCTAGTCTGATTAGTCCATGGGCATACAGTATGAATCCAAACATAGGGAGTATAACCAATCAAAGGCATACATGTGGTATAAAAGGACAGGCCGCTTCTTGTACTAGACAACATTTGCACATTAAATGCATAAGAGATAATAAATGACAGATACATCAGATTAACTGCACGTATTCTGCATAGATGGTCTTTGTGTATGGGTTAAATGCCCTGAATTCAGAACAAGTCAGCTTTACTTCATCCATTGAGATGAACTGTGCAAATCCCAGCTGTAATTTATAGTGTATAGTTGGTAATTTATACTAGTGTCTAGTTTGGGTGCTGCTGCAGAAATATGATTCTTCCATTCAGTCTCTGTGTGTGTTTTGGCATCTGTTTATTGCAATGTCTAATGAAAAACAAACCTCTCTATTTTGCAATCACATTGACATATGTTAAGGGATTGGCTCTTTCTAATGATCTGTGTGTCTTGTTAAAAAGGATGATGCTTACCCAATTCTCATCTTAAATTTGATTTAAACTGAGTATACAGGGTATACAGACAAGAGACAGAATTTTATTTCCTTTCACTGGCATTTCTGACAAAGCCCATTTAGACTAATTCTAGATGTGGGTGTTGTAAACATCTATCTGTATGTTGACTTTCTGCTCCAGGCTCCTTTTACAGACCTATGGAGAAAAATTCTAGAACAGATCAGATGACTCATGTCTACAAGTACCTATTTCTCTGCACTAACTATAAAGGGAGCTTTGCTGTGTGATGAGCTGTCAGATGTACAGGTATTACTTGAAGATATTTAAAGTTTGGTGAGATTACACTTTCCAATTCATTCCATGACTAGTGCAAAAACTGTTGTATTTTGTTTTGTACAGCAGACTCCATTTGCCTGATCACCTCATTTTAGATATCAGAACTACCTTACAATGCAGGTAAAGTAAATTGAGGGTTTCAGATGCTAAGTGTTTCAGACAATAATTTCACAGTTCTGCTCTCAATGGCAGAAAGTGGAGGAGGTTCACTGGCTTCCTCATGTGTCTCATTTTTACATTCTTTTAAAGATCTTGACAAGCAGGAATCAACCTTATTCCTGCAGTGTCTTCTGTATTAGCAGAGGGATTCACATGCCTGGCAAAGGGGCTTTGTGTATAAGAGGTATCTTACAGACACAACTTGCATTTACAGTAGAAATATTTCTGTCATGATGTCATTATCAGTTATTATGGCCAGAGACAGGGATTTCTGAAGTAACTGAGCCCAGGTATTCTCTCTTTCCTAAAAAAAAAAGAAAAAAAAAAGTCTAATTTTCAATTAGAGCTAGGTTTAGAAAATGTTAAGCTGGAAAATACAGCCAGCTATGAGGAATCACTTTTGGAGTCAGAAAAGCCTCGTACAAATAAAGAGACTTTATAAAAAGGTAGAGAGAAGTAGAAACAAAGGCTTGTTGAAATAACTTAAGATTCAAAGGGTCCAGGCACTTTCGAAACCTGATAATACCAATTTTCTTAACAGCCACCTAATTTTTCACTTCAGTGTCCGTTCCCTACCCCCACGCACTCAAGTATGGAGCATTTAATTTTGTGGAGAAGTATTACATTCTCAGAGTAGTAATTGTAGTTTGCCATTTATTTGCCAATAATTGCTTATCTTTCTGTTCCACTCTAGGGAGCATCTGAGGACACCAGCTGGCAGAATATTATTCTCCCTCCATCATCTTTACTTATAGACAAATAAAAGAAGCCTATAGGAAGAACCAATGATTTCTCTTTACCTTTAAAAGTGCCTCTTGGGATAGCATGAGCTTTCTGTTTTAAATCCCATGTTTCCTGCTCTGAAATTTTCATCACTTCAGTATAATTCCATCTGCACCAGCATGCTTCCAAATACTTCAGTCTCCAAACTGACCAGCAGGCATTTCCTCTCACCCCAAATTCTCCTTGCTCTTTTGCTAATAAGCTGGAAATCCAATAGCATTATTTCACTTTTAATTTCGGTGAAGTGCCTCCATTGCAAAAAGACAATAAACCATAATGCTGGTAGTTTGAACAGTCATTTGTCATCCGTGCAGCAATTATTCTGAGAAAAAGTTGACAGAATGGACCACTTTCTGCTAATAGTGCCAACACTCTTCATTAAAGCAGACGCTACCCACAGCCAAGCCCAGCTAATGGGTATGTGTCAAAAATTATGTTTCTGAAGCAAAATCTCAGGTACTTAAGATATTCCTATTTCCTCCCCCAAACATCTGCTTAAGGTGATGAATGAGAAACTGCCAGTCTTCTATATAATTGTTGTCTGAAACAATATTTGCTGATAGCTGACTATCCTTAATGTTGATTACCTGGAGAGGCCAGAATGATTCCTTAGTATTTTATTAGCTTTATAAATAGAAAAGGTAAAGGCACAGTGCGAAAGGTAGCAGGGAGAAGATTCAATAGAATTAAAATCGTGAAAATGGGAAAGGCAGTGGAGATATCTCAGGAAGAAATATCTGTACAGAGTAACAGTTTCTAGGTTGTGTATGATGTATACACATAATTAAAAGAAGCATTATAAGGAGCGAGACAGTAAGACAAAAGAAATTAAAACATGTCACCAGGAATAATCAAGAAAAGGTAACATTTTCACTTAGATTTAGGAAGTAAGTATCTTAGTGACGTACATGAGAAAGAGGCAAGATGTGCATCAGCTGGCACATGCAGCAAAACTGTGCAGAAATCTTGAGCTGTATGAAGTGTCACAGCTATTAAAGTTAAAAAGAGAATTTCAGTTGGCAGTAGCATTTAATACCCAATAGTCAGAGTCTGAGACAACAATACTTTTTGAAATGGCTTAAACCATAAACTACCCCCAGTAGCTTATCCTGGTTCATATTTGGTTCTGTTATGATTTATTTGCTTTCGCAAAACTGTGTTTTCTAGAGAACATCACATTTCATCTCTAAACAGGTAAAGGTGCTGCCGGATTTTCTGCTTCTTGGCATTGCTAAAGTACTGAAGACTTCACGCTTAAATGTCTCTGCCGGCCATAGTCTGCAGATGTAGCTGAGAGGCATTGGTTATAGACTAAAAGGGGAATAGTCACCTTTCATTTTGATGACACTGTTGCACTCGAGCTGAAGACTACCGCCATTCACCACTTGGTTTCATCAGTTAGGGAAATAACCCTAATAGGTCCATTTACCACTTAGTTTTCAGAAGAGACTGGAGAGGGAAACCCTACTGTGAGGGTGAATAACTGTCCCAGTTTACCATACCAGTGCAAAGCACAATAGAGTGGCATGCTATGCCACCTAAAGTATCATTTTATTATGGAAAGCTACCAAATCTCTTTGTATTGCCACTAAGCAAAACTAGGACCTATTTACCACATTGTATGCGCACTTCTTATATTACTGCCATTTTTAAGAACTAAAGAAATGATACTCTGGAAGGTATGAAGAAGCTTGAAATAGTTTTGAGAAACCATCCCTCCACGTTAATAACTGTTTCTGCTGCTCTATTTTGAGTCAAATGACAAGACTGAAGCAAAGAAGCCCAAGAATTAGTGGCATTAGGAGTGTCTTTGAACCTGGTATGGTCTGAGACACTCTTTTTGTTAACATATAGACCATCCTCCAAAAGGATTCCAGTCCATCTGTACAGCACTCTCATCCTTTCACACTCATCAGAAATGGGAAAGCTGCAAAAACCAAACACCCCCAAAGTCAATCTCCATCTCCAACCCCACAGTGATACTCCTCTCTTTAAACTCTATTGAAATTTTTCATTAAAGTTTTCCTTGAAAGAAACATTTGGATCATGTTGTTAATTTCAGTTTCTACTGAAGAAATGTCCTTTTACTTAACTTTGGCCATTTTGTGGAGAGTCTGGTGGTTTTTTTTTTGTTTTTTTTTTGTTTTTTTTTTTTAATTGGGGTGGCTGTCTAGCTGTTTACAAGCAAGCATGTATTTTCCTTGAAATTGCTAGAGGAGGGTGTGACTTCAGGAAAGCTGTGCAGGGATGACATATAGCTCTTTGTCCTACCTTTATGGAAGCTAAATGCAATGGTTCTCATATCACACTAGTTCCTTAGACACTAGGATGTGCACGGGTATAAGAGAGATGGATTACAAGGTAAATCTTCAGCAGTGAGGTGAAGGAAAGAGACTAATGTTCTGGTAAGATGGTTTTCTGCCCAGCAGTAGGACATTTTTTCCATTTCTAATTCCAAAGTCCTGCAGTTTGAGTTGTTCTTGGATCCTTTAATGACTTGAGGGTCTCAGTTGGCATGATCATCCAAGAATGCCATCTTACATTTGCATCGGGCTGGGTACTTATTAACGGCCCTCTCAAAAACTTATTTTACCATTGCCATTATCTAAGCCTCCTTATCAGATCAGAGTACAGCCATCTGCTCTACACTGGGCTAACCCTGAAGCCCAAGAAGATGTTGCAACTCATAGAAATCACAGCTGCTTATTTACTTAATCATATTAGATATAAAATATTATCTTAGTTCTTTCCCAGATGAATGATCTTCATATGGATTTCTGGAAATATTTCAAGATGTTCACTTGAGCCTGTGGAAAGTTGTATTGGTGTTAAATACCTAAAAGACTGTCACTGATGAAATTATAATATAATGGAAGTAATGTTCCCAATTTCAGCACCAGGTGGTTGCTGCAGATTTTTATAATTGTAAAGCCCTTGACTGTGCTCGATTCAACCTTTATATAAACATTTGACAGAACTAGGAATTTATTGAAGGGCATAATGAAAGGTTTAACTTTCTCAAAAGCTTGTGTTTTAGGAACTTACTTAAATGAATATTTACGCTTGGGGATATTTGGTTTTATATACATTTTTGGGGTAAATGACCTGTTCATATGCAGTGTGATATGCGTGCATGAACACCAATAAAATGTACACTTAAAAAAGAAATCTGCAAGTAAACTGAAGAATCCTGAGGCAATGTATTTTCTCAAGTAAATTACATAAATTAAAAATTAAATCCTTAGGCACCAACAGTTTCAAGTTACTTTAATGAATTAAAAACAATGGCTAATACATAGATGGACAGTAAAGTAATGAAAAATGACAGAGAAATGAGTTTATACTTGGATAATTAAATTCACTGGAGGCAAAGAAAGGACTTTCTGCAAAGAAACTTGAAGGCAAATCACCAGAAGTTCAATATATGAAATGTTTTGAAAGGAGCTCTTCATCAATAATTTGATATTCATCCCTGTTCCTCTTTATGCACTTCTGTTTTCTTGGCCCAAAACAGACCTTTTGTATAAAGGCAAATCTGGAAACTAAGAAGTATCAGGATGTGATATCTGGGTAGAGAAAATAAGACTATTGGTTTTTCACACTGATGACTTCTTAAGAGTGATTCCTGACCAAAATGAGAGGAAGATACACCTAAAATACATTCCTAAAATAAAAATAAATTTTTTTCAATTCTATTCAGCTATTGAATGACTTTTGTTCCTACTTTTCCCCCTTTTACTGTATCTATATTTCCTAACATAATAGTCTTTAAAAAGATTGTGCCTTTTTTGGACTCTGACTCTTATTGCAAAGAACACTTGTTACAGCTGGCAGCGTCAGGCAGCAATGCAACTCAACTTTTGACAATAGTTTCTTCTTCGAAACATGGTTTGGCAGGTTTATTGGACAGGTGCTAAGGCCAAAAGCACCACTGTAGGAGCAGAATTTCTTCATCTCCAAGCATAATTACTAGGAACAAATGCGAAGGAACAGATTGGGCCTATTTGGTATATAGTAAACCGACAGCTCAACATTAGCTCAGACAGATTTCTTAACCTGATGAGAGGACAAGATAAAGATGAAAATGTTCAGGTGCTGTAATTTGTTGAACAGAATATACCTAAGTTCACACCACTGTGGGACTCATAGTTCTATGTGCAACTCTCCTTTTGGACTATAAACAAATGCTGCTTTCTTTGGCTGATAATAAGGTCTGTGAATTCTGAAGCCAGACATGGTCTGTGCAAAAGAAGAAACTGAATGCAGAAAGCAAGAGATGTTTAAGTTCTGTTCAAGGATTTAGCTACTCAAAGACATTTCACATTTATTCAGAAATGTGTGTTTGCAGGTAGGTACCCTACTACCCAAAAGTTCATAGAGAACAGTTACATCCTCTCCCTTTTGCTAGCAAGTCAGTCTAGTTAATTCTCCTTTCATGTGATAAAGAGTGGCATGCTCAGGGGAACAGAGTGCCTTTCTCCATACATTTGTTCCAATTAATTGATTAGGACCATGAGTAACACAAACTGTACACGTAGTAATTTCTTCTCCATTATAATTTCCAACTTCTGAGTTTTCTGCTTATAGCAGATATTATTAATATTATTCCTTAAGTGAATTTCAGCCTACTTCTATTATTCTAGATCATCCAAATTTAAAGTCAATTCACATCTCACAATATGATGCCCTTACCCTCTTCTGCACAGACAAAATCTCTTAACTTCATGTTCATGCCCAGCTTTCTTAGCCCACTCCTGGTTTGTTTTGCTGAGGTATCTAAGTAAATTATAATTAATTTTAAGGGCAGATTTTTCAGGATTGTGAACCTTTATCCAACACCAGCAGTTTGCTTTCAGCATAGCCATTATTGCCTCCTCATCAGACAATTCTATAGACTTGTTATAAATCCTGTATTTATCGCCATCTTCTCTGGTTGAACTATTTCCTGTATGTCCCCATGTCAGATGCCTCATTGTAGGACAGCTAGACGAGATCTACTGTATTTCCCTGCTCTGGAAGAATCAGTTATCTTATCAGAGCAATTGTCAGGTTAGTCTGGCAAAACTTGTCTTTGAAGGTCTGATAACCTAAGTTCTATCACTTCTATGATCTAACTCCATGTCTTTAATTTATTCTCATATCATTTGTCACCTTCTACTTCTCTAGCTTTTACCAGGTCTCTTACTTTTGCAGTTTACAAAGCTGCATTTGCTCATTTTGTTTGTCTCTTTCTCACCCCCCACCCCCCACCCCCCCCCTTTTTTTTTTGCACCTGTTTCTGAAGTGGTAAGGTGATGACCGGAGATTAAGTTTGGCTTTGAAATTTTCACAGTAGGCTACAAGAGTGACTGTAATCACCGTCTAAGTAGGGAGAGGAAAAGGTGAGCTCTGCAAGTGTGATAGTATCAGCTGAAGCAGAGGTTAATATCCCATTATTCAGTGATGAACTGCAAATGTCATACTCTCCATACTCACTGCCTGCTCTTGCTGGGTATGTGCATATTTATTCAAGTGCCCGATCTGGAGCTTGATGATCTGATCTACTGCCCCCAGCAAGCTGCATGCCCTGCAAGTCTGTCTGAAAGGTGGAGAGGCCTGATGGGGACTTAAGCTGCATGTGTAGCTTTTTGTGTAGAAGTTACTCCTTCTGTGAGATGTGGGCTCCTGGGCCTTATAGAGAACAAGGGATTTAGATTCCCTTAAAAATGTAACTTCATTCTGATTTTGAAAAGGTTAGGACTGAAAAATCTCAAGTGAGACATACCCAGTTGAGTCACTCTAGGAATATATATTTCTTGTTGAGTTTGACTTTACTCCAAGGTCTAGTCATGCTCCCTTTAAAGACAGTAACAATTTTCCTCTTCATACTGCAATAGAAGAAGGATCTCAGCTGTAAATATGTGCCATGAGAGTAGGGGCAAAATCTAAGCCCTGGGGCACCTTTGCCATGGAATCAGGCTTGTTGGGCACCTGGACAGATCAAGGACTGCCATATGAAAAAGTGTTGGCTTCTGCACATGATAGGCTATTTCGTTCTTGCCTTTGCACTTCTTAACAACCACCAGGAGAAAAAAGCTAACTACAAAATGCCACATATTCCAAATCTACTTTCTGGTGTATAAATCTACTCATGTCAGTGGAGCTGTTTTTGATCTGTACCCATGTAAAGGAGAACTGCATCAACCCTGAAAATCATTCAGCACAGAAAATATTGATGGGCTCCCTGCTGTCTCACTGGGATAGAACAGTGCTTTTTAACTTCCATTCCAGATAACTAAATCTTGGAAATGAGGCCAAAATCATTTCTGCCAAGGGAAAGTTAACTAAGAAATACAGGAATCCAATCCATGTAGCAAAAAAATAAAACAAAATAAAATAAAATAAAATAAAATTTAAAAGGTGCCATTAATGTTCAGGCTTTCAGTCAAAAATTAAATGGATTGTAAAACTACCAAATAACACAAAGTCTTTAGCATTTCCTCTTGCTGAAAGCAAAGGAGAATAATGTAAGATTTTTAGCCAACATTATTCTTGGTAGTAAAAGCTAACCTGCTTCAAATAGCAACAAGAACCATAAACAGTTTTTGTTTTTAAAGCTGCATATTAAATGCAGACATAAGCATCCATAAACAAAACATACTCATGAAGCACAAATACTGTGGTTTCCTGTACAGAGTCCCAGTAATTTGAGAAATGTGCCACCTGACTGAAGACTTCAATATTTCTTGTAATTTATTCACATCCCAAATCCCTGACATTGCTGGGAATCATAAACTTAACTGTTTTTATTGCCTTCATCAAGCAGTGGTAGTGAGACAGCTAATGCCAAACAGGCATTTTCTGGAAAATAAAAGTGTCTGGAGTGGCTGTTTTTCGCAAACCAAATACTGCCTACAGCAGACCCACTGTATCAAGATATAAAAAAATTATGCAACATGAGAGGAGAGATGAATTGAGGGTACTTTATTATGTCTCCACACTCTTTATATTACAAAGAAAATGGCCATTTATTTATTTCCCTTTGAATGGTCTTATTATGTTGACTTGAGCTTGGCAAGAGAAAGATGTACTGTTGCTTGCTCTGAAGAAAATGTAATCTTTTTGGTTTGGTAAAAAACACCTGTACAGATGTTAACCAAACACAGGCAGTAATGAAGAATGATAAAGTGGGTAACTAAGCATTCTCAGTTGGAAAAATACTAAACTTCATAGCCAAACCAAGTAAAGACTAAGCAGGAGAGTGAAAATTGAGGTATGGTGTATTTTTACACAACATGGAAAGCCTGCTATGGCATTGCTAGCATAAAGTATATTTTTTCTGGTGGTCCAAATCAGATATAACTATAAAATTAATGTGAATTTGCAGTTAAGCTTGAAGAACTTTTTTAAAGAACACATGTACACGCACATACAAAGTGAAGCTCCTTAGATGTAATTTAGAACTGGTCATTTGGCTTCACTAAAGGCAGACTGTGCTTGACAAACCTGGTGGCCTTCTATGACAAAGTGACTTGCCTGGTTGACATGGGGCGGGCAGTGGACATTGTCTACCTGGACTTCTCCAAGGCCTTTGATACAGTTCCCCCAGTCTCCTCCTGGAGAAATTAATGCGTTATGGCCTAGACAAGTGGTCTGTGCAGTGGGCGGGGAACTGGCTGACAGGCCGCACCCAAAGGGTGGTGGTAAATAGCTCCTTTTCCAAGTGGCAACCTGTCACTAGTGGAGACCCCCAGGGATCTATATTGGGCCCAAGGTTATTCAATATCTTTATAAGTGATCTGGATAACGGCATCAAGTGTAGCCTGATGAAGTTTGCTTATGACACCAAGTTGAGTGGGGAAGTAGACACTCCAGAAGGGAGAGCTGCTCTGCAAGGAGATCTGGATGGGCTGGAGGAGTGGGCCAGCAAGAACCATATGAAGTTCAGCAAGGAGAAGTGCAAGGTCATGGCACCTGGGAAAACATAATCTGGGAGTGCAGCATAGACTGGGATCCACCTGGCTGGAGAGCAGCTCTGTGGGAAGGGACCTGGGGGTCCTGGTGGACAGAAAGCTCAGCATGAGCGAACAGTGTGCTGCTGCGGCCAAGAAGGCCAACAGGATGCTGGGTTGCATCAAAAAGGGCATCACCAGCAGAGATGAAGAAGTCATCATCCTGCTCTACTCAGCACTTGTCAGGCCACACCTGGAGCACTGTGTCCAGTTCTGGTCCCCGCTATACAAAAAGGATGTGGACAGGCTGGAAGGGGTACAGAGAAGCGTCACCAAGATGATCAGAGGACTGGGAAGCCTGCCATACGAGGATAGGCTGGGAGAGCTGGGTTTGTTTAGCCTTGAGAAAAGGAGGCTCAGAGGGGATCTCATCACCGTGTACCAGTACTTAAGGGGTAGCTACAAAGGAGACGGAGACTCCCTTTTTACACGGAGTCCCATGGAGAGGACAAGGGGGAATGGACACAAGTTGCTCTTGGGGAGATTCCAATTGGACAACAGAGGAAAATTTTTCACAGTGAGGACCGTCAACCATTGGAATAATCTCCCCAAGGAAGTGGTTGACTCAGCCACGCTGGACACCTTTAAGAGTCGTCTGGACAGGGTGCTGGGCCATCTTGTCTAGACTGTGCCCTTCCTAGAGAGGTTGGACTAGATGATCCCTGAGGTCCCTACCAACCTGTGATTCTGTGATTCTGTGATTTGTGTATATAAATTGCTATTCAGCTATAAAATGGCATTAAAAAAACAAGGTCTGCACCTTTCTTATGGCAAGAACATGGCACATTAACTTGCACATTAACTTGTACCTAGCACATTAACTTGCTTTTTTGACCAGCTCTGAGCTGGCCACAGTGATATTTAGACCTTCGTACTGAGTGTACCTGTTGCTTCTGTATGCCTACGTTAGTTAGTGTTATCTATGCTGAAATTAATCTGCTGTAATGATGTTCAGCTACTTTGCTCAGTCTTTACTTCTTCCCATCAGCTTGTCTTGAATAATCTAAGCCATTTTATGCCTGCTATGGGGTTTTCCACTCCACTTTTTAAAGAGAAGTAGGACATCAGTGCTACAAAAGAAGTGAAACCTGGCATTAGAATTGCTTTATATGTATGCACTTTCATCCAGATGGTCTTCAAATTGAGGGATCCGCTTGTGATCTGGGAGAAATGTTTTCTTCTACATGTAGGCATCTCAAGACTGAGCCTGAGATTTTGGTAAATGTAATTAAGTATTGCAAAATGGACAGGATTAACAGTGGAAATAAACAGGATTTGTTACTACAAGTATAGAAGCAGCAGCATATATTTAATATATTATTGGTGTCTGGTCTGAATAGAAATGGAGTTTGACAACATGTTATAAAACAAAGCTCTACTGAGGCAATAGGAAAGATGAGCAACAACACACTCATAAAGTGGCTCACCCAGTCCCTGATAGTAAACATAGGATCATAAGTGATGCCACGGCTCCAGTGGACTGCCAGAGACACTTGGTGTCCAGGTCATCTGTCCGCAACAGCCAATCATGCAAATGCTTTTTGAATGCAGGTAGGAGTCATGCCACCCCTTGGCTCCACCAATGGTATTGTGATTTGAGAGAATCACACCTTATGTGAATAATGTGGGTCACATCCTGCCTACACTGCCAATGTCAGCTGGGTACAGGCTGTTGGCAGTCTGTCTATGCTGCTGATACTGGTCAATGGCAGGGTGTCCGGAGGCAAGGTGTCAGGGCATGATGTTGATGAGTTTGAGAGAAAGCTCTAGAACAATAAGCTTATTTAAAAACAACAGCTGCACAAAGCTACTTATCATTCAAGCAAGCTTCATCAACTGGGTCCCTCAAATGTTCAAGCATTAGGTGCACATGGGGTCTAGTCTTTCAGTAAGAGCATTTTCTAGACAGTTTCCTTCCTGTTGCTCAGCTATGGCCTCAGCAACATTCCCTGGACTTGTCTGATCTTCTCTTTTGGTCTATTTTCAGCTGCTTGGATTTTTCTCTTAGCCTACTTTGAGATTTTCTACTTGGCACTATTTATGCTTCTCAGTACTCAACAAGCATTTTGGAAAATCCTATCCTTTTGGCATTTTCAGCCACTTCCAGTGCTTTTTGTGCTGCAGACTACAATCTGTCCATGGCATTTCTGGACATCCATTGCACCTTCCCTCCATCATTATCTTGAATGCTCTCTACAAGAATCCTGTACAGCTTTAACACTAACCTGCTATTTTCTTCCCACAGGAAAAATCTGTTCCATTTTTCTAAAAGTTTGTACTTCAGTTATTTTAATTCCCTATTTCCAACTGAGTAACCTTTCCTTGGTAAAATATGGACCTTTTTATGGCTGATGAATTTAGTGAAAAAGAAAGGAAAATAAATGACAGAGCTTAAAAAAATATTTGTGACTTTACACAATCTTTGACAATTTCCAGTGGAAAAGTCGTATTTCCATTTGGTTACTGCAAGTTAAAGATACCTAGGAGGGCTCCTGCATATCACAACTGAAGTGGCAGCTATTTACAATTACATGAGAAAAACTGCACAATAACTTTCTTAGAATGTGTAGTCACATATTTAGGTATTTGCTTTCAATAAGAGCTGAGTGACCAAGTGTTTTTGAAAATATCCCTGGATCGCTAGCTTAAATACTTTTTGAAATATCATTTTATATTTTTATATATATGTCTATATGCCTAAATTGTTTCTGAAGATGGGAATTAAACAATGTAAGCATTATAATACTGAGTTGGATGTTATCTAAATATGCTAAGTAAGTTATAATTCTGGGTCTTAAATCCCTATTTCAACATTCTTTTGTCAGAAAGTTCAGTTATCGGGATTTCTGGGGAACTTTGTCTCTCTTGTATGTTATCTTGTAAGTTTATTTGGCCTGGAAGCTGCCCCTTGTTCAATGTTTGGACAACATTACGCTGACTTGCTTTTTGGTCTTACTGGAGAGCAAAGAATATGACACCAGAACTTTCAGCTCTTGAAAGGAAATTTTGATTAGACATCATGCTGGGGACATGAGAAATGGGTGACTCTTGTGGACATGGGAATGAAAAAGAGGAAGAAAAATAATTTAATTAATGAAAAATGATTAAAAGTAAAAGATGCTGGTCTTCCTCCTATCCCCTAAAACCCAAAATGTAAACTAATTTCCCCAGATCCCAGACTAAATACATTTATTCTTCTAGAGAGGGCAATCTAAATTCTGATTTTTCTTTTTCTCCTGAGAAAGCAGTGTTGGTGTTAAAGATCTCCGATCCTGTCTTGGATGTTGCCTTTGAAAACATCTTTGAAGCAGAGGGCTTAGGCTGCAATTCCAGGAGCCAACACAAAACAAGTCTATCAGCACTGGAGACTTCCTTTTTGTTGTTGCTGCTGTTGTTTTCACATTACTTTATTGAGATTCAAGGTGTCAAAGTGCAAAGAAAAGGTACATGTACTGTATTAGAAATGTTAGCTGATATTTTGATCTAACAGTAGAATTGGTGTTATTGTCTCAAATTGCAAAATGGTAGTAAGTGTAATAATATGCTGCTGTTTTTAGGATTTTGGCTTTATTTTCCACAATTACCATTCAACTGATCTGACTGAATTGTAATCCCAAAAGCATATATCAATGCTAGAGAAATGCTGAGATTTAGAGTGAATAAATTAAGAACACCTAAACTCCTTAGGCAGGAGCATGTCTTGCCATTCACCCTGGTTGACTCCTTGACAATGTTTATATGCTTAACAGCATTGTTATGTTACAATTTTGGATTAAATTAAAATAAAATTTGGAAAACCAAAAGGACAAATTATTGAGATTATCTGCTCAGGAATCATCAGGCCTTCTGGGACAATACAACTGCCTTGGTTAGTCCAGAGATTTGAGCTTGACAAACCACAGAAGCTCTGAGAGACATCTGTCCTTAGATCCCTTGATGGAAGGGATGGTGTTAGGCAGTTGTGTAGGTACTGACTGAATTCTGCAGGCAGCAAAACGTTTATTTTGCCTTTTTGTTTTGCCTACTGGCTTTCCTTAGTGAAGCTACTTCTTCCATTACAGGTCTAACAGGAAATTCACAAGTCTTGGAAGTAACAGTTTCTTTCTTTATCCCCCCTATCTTCCTCCCCTTCATCTCTCCCTTCCCCTACTGCCTCCCACCACTTGCACTTTCTCTAAAGTGTCATTACTATGAAGTACAAGGATGGTAATATTTATCTCTGGTCAGGTACAGTTAATGACATGTAACTGCTGATTCCCAAAGCAAGAGATATAGGAAAGTAGTCAGTGGGTCTGTGTTTTTAAATTGTTCCTTTGGAGACAAGGCTATGAAATTCTTGTAGAGTTGATTTTATTTTTCTGTCAATCTTATTTACTCTTTTGACTAATCTATACTCAGAGACAAAACCACTGGGTCAACCTGATGTTATTTGTGTAGACCTATATATAAATAAATTTCAAACACACACGTAGCATATGATATCATAGGTGTACTGGGTACCCTAAAATGAAAATAAAATATGCTACCAGGACTTTAATAAGGAATGGTAGATTTAGAGAAAAAGGAAATGTGGACTCAGCAAGAGAGAGGCTTATGAAAAAAGGAACTATGAAGTAGCTTCTTTTTATAGAAGGTCCAGCTCTGAAAGGATGAAATAGTAGATGAAGACTTTAAAGGGACCCCAACAGGCTGGAGAACTGGGACAACATAAAGTTCAAGAAAGGGAAATGCCACGCTATTCCCCTGCGGAGGAGTAACCCCAGGCACCAGCACAGTCTGGGGGCTGTCCAGCTGGAAAGCAGCTTTGGAGTAAAAGACTTGGAGGTACTGGTGGACACCAGTTAAACATGAGCCAGCAATGTGCCCTTGCAGCAAAAATGGCCAATGGTACCTTGAAGTGCATTAGGCAGAGAGTTGCCAGAAGGCTGAAGGAAGTGTACCTTCCTCTCTACTCACTCCTGGTGAGACACACCTACAGTGCTGGGTCCAGTGCTGGGCTTCCCAGTATAAGTGAGCGAGTCCAGTGAAGGACCATGAGGATGGACTGGAACATTTATCTGACATATGAGGAGATGCTGAGAGAGCTGGGGCTGTTCTTCCCCTGAAAAGGAAGGTTGTCAAGCTATGTCTTCCCTTGCAAGTATTTGGTGCAGGAAAAACAGATCAGTAAATACAAACAATTATTACTGAGGTCCCTACACTTCCACTATTTGTGGTTCAGGTGTTTTACTTCAAAATAGATTCAGTCTACTTTGGACAAGATATTGAATCTTTCATCCAAACTGCCCTACCATACATACACCTAAAGCTGCTGGACAAATCAGTGATTGGATAAACTGCTTGTGTGCCCTTTTGGGATTGTGCTTAGACTTGGCACCCCCTGAAACAGATCATGGTGTTTAATGTCTTCCAAAAAGAAAGAGTTTTTCATGTACCAGAACTGTTCTGTCAACAAATCACTGCTCAGTAAGTGGTGACTACTCAGGGAGATCCTTCACCGTGACATTGCTGCTCAGGACCAACACAGTGACACATAGGCACAACCTTTCAGTCTCAAAAGGGAGCAAGAGAGAAATGGTGTCATGAAAGCAGTGCACTTGACTTTCCATGAAGAGAAGAGAGAGGATGATTTCTAATCCCACTTTGACACTGAGGTGTATGTAACTTGAGCAAGAACACAGGACCGTAGCAGGAATCAGTCTCTTCCTGATAGTTCAGTGGACTGACGCAGGAACTATGTTGCTTCCTTTCCTCTTTGCAATTGATGTATATTAAAAAAAAGTCAACCAGCTGCTCAGGAGACAGCAGTGACAGCACCAAACTGGCTGTTGGTAATGAGTCCCAGCAGCCACAATACCTAAGCAGTATTGAGTGTCACTGCCACCCTCCAGCTATGAATTCGTCCCTTCCCCTGAGGAACGATGAAAGCATTGCAATGATCTCAAAGGCATTAGAAGCTGCCTGTGTCCCTACAACCCAATTATTACATAATTTCTATTTAGGCACCTATTTCAGTGTAAGTTTCAAGATATGTTAAACATCCACCTGAAAGACAAGGAAGAGTTTGGTTTAACTTCTATGGCAATCAAATGAAGATTGTTTGACCATAACTGAGATACATACTAGCACTGGGATAGTATAATTTAGATTGTGATTTCAATTCCAAATCTAATCCAGGTTAAGTCTAGTAGGTAGAATCTTCAGGTTCCTTACATTGTTTTGTGAATTTTACCACACACATAAGAATTCAAAAATGTTAACTAAATTTTCACTAATTTTCTTGTTCTCTAAAATTTAATTTCCCTCCTTTTATGTATGCAATATCAATGTTTGCAATATCAGTGGCAAAAAACCATCCAAACAAACATAAAACACCACCAACAACAAAAAAACCCCAAACCATCCCAACAGTCTATAATATATCCTGAAAATCTTAATTCTTTATGCCAAGTTCATCACCAAACACTTGTTATTATCTACAATATTTATGCTGCTTCTACTGAAGTCATTCTGATAATACTGAAAGGTTGTTACTATGGCTATGCTATTACAGTGATATAGATGTCAACATACACTGGCAACATAAGACACACACCATTTACACTTGTACGCCACTTAAGTAATTGTTTCAATAATAGAAAAAGAAATTACCGCAGAAAAATTTGCTTTATGAAAAAATGCAGTTTCTTTTTAATATCACAGTTTTTAGCTTCTGTGCAGTATATATGTAATCTTCTTAGCTGTACAAATTCTTCTTTATTAGCAAAATATGTAGCTCTGGAAGCTCTCTCTTTATATTTTGTCCCTTGCTGAACAATCAGCAGTGGTCTCCTAATTTAAGAGGATTCTCTCGAATTGCTACTTTTAAAGAAAGCTTCTTTCTTTAGCAGGAATAAATTTTAAACCCCAAATTGTCCTGTTCTGGTGTCATTGTAATAAGATCATCAGCCATTCTGAGTCACTTATTTGTGTCTTCTGCATTACACATTACGATTCACACTTCTTATCTTGCCTATAAAGGTCTAACTCACATGGCCTTAAAGCATCTGTCTGACCCAGCTATATTTGTTCCCAAATTTGAGATGTATTTCAAGGCAGGGTTACAGGCTTGCCAAAAGCCAAAAGGACCACTGATCAGCATTTGCTGTGAAGCCTGAGGAGGTCTGCCTTTTCCTTAACCTGCTTGGGTGGTTCTGCTCCCAACACAGAACATTTTCATAGAAATGAAGAGAATCAGAGGAGCAAGAACACTTCAGTAACCATTAACTGAAAGAAACAATCATTCATCCATACAGGGCAAGGCCTGGTGGCACCATTTACCCAATTACATATCTATGAGGAGAACTGGGGGATAGACAGACATGTCGATATTTTGGGTTAAGCTTTAAACCTCTAAAAATTGTTAAACTTATTATTCTTGCTAACAGACATGCTAAGGATGTCTTGCCTTCACTAATTATAGGTATGCTTCTCTGGAACTTGTTTAGGCTAGAATTTTCCCTACCCAAAACCTGCCTTAGGCTTGTCCTCCATGATCCCAGGCACCAGTCTGAAATCAAGCTGTTCCTGAATAGAAATCAAAACTTTTAGGCCTAATCCAGATCTCACATTTTTTCACCTTCTTCCCTACTGACTTCAGGTAAACTGTTCCAGGGAATACAATGACAAGACAGACACAAAACTAAAATTTTACCCAGAGTCTTGGCTTTTGCACTTGTCAGAAACTAGTCCTCTACAGGACAAAATAAAGATATTGTCTCTCACCTTCTAATTGATGCATTGTTTCCAGCAGCTTCTGACTTTGAGAATGTTGATTCAAACTAGAGCCTGAATCAGAGAGAAAAGATTTCAGGCTTTATCATCTTCTACTAGATAACCTAAAAGGATCCATTTTCTTTCATATATTTCTGCCTTCTAAATCAACCTCTTTCCCTTGGCTAGCCCCTCTTCCTTCTTTTCTCCTAAATAAGACAGGGTCCCATCTGCCATTGTGAAGGGTGTAACACCATTTCCACCAGGCTTGCTAACCTAATTCGGAAGACTTTAAGCTAAGTTGTTCAGGGATGGTGACCAAAGCCTGAGAAGAAGTTATAGTACACGGAGCAGTGAAGAAACACCCAGGGCACAGCATGATGGGGAAGCTCTCACACGTCACTTGATGGTGGAACAACAGAGACCCCATCTGATGTACCTCTACACAAAGACATACAGCTCTGTGATCAGGCAGGATGAATTAGACGTCCAGGCTCAGTCATGCTGGAAACTAGTAGGTGGGATCATGTGGGAGGCTTCCCTGAGGTCAAGGAGGCCCAAGGCAGCTAGCTGATGAAGGCCTGCCTCCTCAGAGCACAGGAACAGTTCATTCTAATGTGCAGGATATCAAAGGTCTGGGGCAGAGGCTAACATGGCTGAGCTCAAGCATAAAAAATAAGTGTTCAGAAAGTAGAAGGGATACAGTCTACCTCATAGGAATTTAGTGACCTTGGCCATGCATGTAGGGATGGAGTTAGGAGAGTTAAAGCTCAGCTGTCATTTAAACTATCAAAGGATATGAAGGCCATCAGGAATAATTTTTATAAGTACATCAACAGTAGAATTATGGCTAATGTGACTCCAACACTCAGTGGGGCTGTGGGCCCAATGATCAAAACCATAGAAAAGGGTGAGTTACTTGTGGCCTTTTTTGCCTTAGTATTACTAGCACAGTTTGGTCTTTCGTGTCCCATGTCCTTGTGCCTAGTGACTGAGTTTGGGAAAGTGAAGTATTATCTTCACTGGGTGTGCTGGTTTTGGCTGAGAAGGGGTTAATTATCTTCACTGTAGCGCTTGTAGTAGTCAGAGTCTTTTCCAGCTCCCCACGCTCTGCCACGTGGGCAGGAGGCCAGGAGGGGCGGGGCCACGGCCGGGGCAGCTGACCCCGACTGGCCAATGGGGTGTTCGTTCTGTACCATGTGACGCCGTGACCAGTACATTAACGGGGCTGTTGGTGCGTGGGGGGGGGCAGTTGCGGCTTGGGGATGCATGGCGTCAAGTCGGTGGGTGGTGAGCGGCTGTGTCATGTGTGGTTTGTTTTGGTGGTTCATTCCCCTTCCTGCCCCTCTCCGCCCTGGGTTTTGCGCCTCTCATTGTTTTCCTTTCCATTGCATTTTTGTTGTTGTTTTATTTTAATTATTAAACTGTTCTTATCTCAACCCACAAGCGTTACCCTTCTGATTCTCTCCCCTGTCCCACTGGTGGGGGAGTGAGCGAGCAGCTGTGGGGGGGTGAGTTGCCAGCTAAACCACAGCACTGGGTGAAGGTGGTGAGGGTGAAGGTAGTGAGGAATTGGAACAGGTTACCCAGAGAAGTTGTGGATGCTCCATCCCTGGAAGTGTTCAAGAGCAGGTTGGATGGGGCTTTGGGCAACCTTGTCTAGTGGAAGGTGTCCTGGCGAGGTGGCTAGAACTAGATGATCTTTAAGGTCCCTTCCAACCCAAACCATTCTATGATCTATGGTAGAGCAAAACTCAGTCATGGATCACTTAAAGCAACTGAACATATATAGAACTCTGAGACCAGATGATATGCATCCAAAGGTGGTTATAGTGAAAACAGAGCCTGACTCTTCTCAGAGATGCACAGGAAAAGAAGAAGGAACAGACACAGCTTGCAGCATTAGAAATTATGAGTAGATACAGAAAAAGTCTCTTTCATCCACAGTGAGGGTGGCCACGCATGTGACAGGTGCCCAGAGTAGTTGTGGGATCTCCATCTTTGGAAATATTCAAAACTTGACTGGGCACTGCCTCAGCAACCTGCTCTGAGTTAGCACTTTCGTGAGCAGACGATTAGACCAGATGACCTTCAGAGTTCCTTTCCTGCCAAAATTTTTCCATGGTTCTAAATCTCAGTGGAAACTGACTAGGAACTGAGGCTTTGCTTTTATACTCCAATGCTCACTTTCTCTCTTCCCTCTCCTCCTTTTTCCTGAAGTATTTATGTCTTCCTGGATCTCAATGTATTCAGAATAAATAGTTATTTAGGAAGTCAGTCTGTCACATACCATTAAGAAAGATATATTATTTATAATTAAGAGCAATATGTATCTTCCTTCAAACACTCATAAACACTCTTCAGGTGGGTTCAAAGCCAGGTAACTACTTTTAGTCTTGGATAACATTTGAGCAATAAACAAATGAGTTCCAATTAACAGTTTCACTGATGAATGTGTAATTCAGATGTTACTTCAACATTGCTTCAGAATCCATTTTGTTGGGGATTGATTGCATACCATTTCACAGATATTTTTGAGCTCATTCCAAGTCAGCCGAGGGCTACGTTGTCAGAGCAATATGATGCTGATCCATGACTGAAATATCTTGCCTTTCATATCATGAAAGAGTCAGTGGGTAAGAAGCAGGAAAACAAAAAACTAAAAAGTAAAGAAAAACTCTGTTCTTGTTGGAGAAAGCCAGGTCTGGTGGACTTCAGGAACAAGTGAAGCTCTCATTCCTAGCCCTTTAGAGCCGACTCTCATCATTCTCAGACTTCAAGGTTCCTCCCGTCCCAGCCCCATGGATGCAGTGACTTTCTGTGCCTGAGTCCAGCCAGCAGTGAGGCTGAGCGTGTACTCCTGGTACATCTGTACACACAATCAAACACATATATACATGAACATACACGCATCCTGACTTGATTTTCAGCCTCTCCCGTATTCATGGGTGTCTCAAATATCAGAATGGATTTGAGTCCACCTAATATACCTACCTGGATCCCAGGCCTCTCACTTGGTCACTGGCTCTGACCCTGTGCCTGTCAAAGTGCTGATGTCCTCCTACTATATTGCTAGTTCATCTTCTAGTTTGGTAGTTGGTCCCCCATCTCATATGGTTTCCACCAGTAGCTAGCTTTGGACATTCAGGTGCTCCTGTGTCCCAGACTTGTTGCCCTACTCTTTGGTGAAGCTGATTTGAAGGTTGCTGGAAGTTCACACATGTAGGTTTAGAACAGGGTGTGAACTCCCACAGAATATAGTTACAAATGAGATTTATTATAGGATGGACTACAGTAATAAAGAGCAGTGCTTGGTGTGACAAGCATACTGACTAACCACCTACTTATATGTTACCAGCGCTATTTATTTTCTTCTATTTTCCCATGTATGCTTCTCCCCAATCCTTGTCTTTCTGTGACATTGCCCCTTCCCCTAAACATCCCAAAGGAAGCTTTATACAATTCCAGAAGTCTTTCAGACTCATCCCAAAATTCTCTTCCGCCCCTGCACCACATAATAGGTCTATAACCTGTTAAGCAATAATCCCATGCAGTTTGCATGTTTTGCACAAGGGACAATGCTTGACTGTCCTGTCATGATCTTAGCAATTCCATGTGTTCAGCTTGGGTACTTCCACCAATCACTGTTCCTCTAATCATCAAGGGTCTTTGCTTTAATTTGAAAAAATTTTATTCATATAACCTAACAGAGAGGAAGAGGTTACCTTGATTTTTGAATGGTTTTATATATATATATATAGTGTTAATTGCAATTCTGAATTTAAACAGGTGATCTACCTCTTAAGTACTTAGAGGTTTACACTATCTCTGCTCCAGTGAACATATATGTGCTTTGCTTTGTATGAGTTAATAAAGTTTATTCAGAGCAAGACAGAAGATGGATCTTCCAGCAGTCTCAAAATAGTAACTGAAGTCCCTATGAACTGTGGGGTTTGGTCCAATCAATTTTTGTGGATCATTTTTTAAAAGCCTAAGTCTCTTCTTTGTGTAAGGAACCTATATATTTCAAACTATGATCTTACACTAGCGACAAGAGACTCAACACCAAGCTGTTTTGTGGGGCTCTATCAGTAGTTTTTGACCTGTGATCTACAGATGATTTCTGTGGATCCTGGAAAAAGGCAAGTAAGAAATGCCTGCCTCTTGCTTTTACAGTAAAATTCTTTACCTTGTTGACTGCACCTTCAATGTAAAAATTTTAGCTGTTTGCTAATGTAGCCCCAAGACTTTACTTTCCTGTATTTTCCAGCTATTCAGAGGTAAGATATGTGCACATTTGAGAAAAACCTGAAGGATATGCATACCAAGAATATTTCTTCTGCAAGTGAAGAAACCCACTGTCTAGACTGATGAATTTGCAAATTCACTGAACCTACAACATAAATTATAGTTTCCGTTTTGTGAAAAATATACATCCTTTTGGAAATGAAAGTGGTAGAAAACTCTCAAATATTCCAAGACAAAAAGAGGAAATTTTGCTTTTAGAGAGAAAACAGAATTACGATGACAATTAGAGAAATTCTGAGAAGCATCAGCATGACTAACAATTGTCCAGACTTATAGTTATGAAGAGGAGAACCATTACAAATGTCAACATCACAAGCTTCTAGCCCGAGGATCTTTTTCCACAAGACAGTGGATGCCTGACAATGAATCATGTTAACAAATGGCCCCAAAAGGCAGCAAAATACATGCAGGTAGAAATAAACTATCACCATTGAATATAACTTTTTAAAATGTTGCGAGATCTACGGACCCATTGCATTTACTGTAATTTCAGTCTTTACACAATGATGCAGGTTAAAGAAATAGTGTTAGCATCACTTAGCAAATAAGATTAAGGCAGGCAAATCCTTTGGTAACCATCTGAACAGGCAAAATATGAATTAAATCTTTCCAGAAGCCTCAGCAGGCTCAAATTGAACTGAATCTTTGTGTATTTATTTAATAAAAAGTATCATATTTTCTCAGCTGTTAAACCTGACCCCTGGTTACTCACTAAACATCATACAGAAGCCTTATAAGTTGCCTGTTGGACTTTTACAATGATCCATAAGATCCATTAGTCTCCACACAGAGAGAACTAGTAGAAAATAATATAATCTCAGCCTTTAAGTTTGCATGAAATACAATTATCTAGCAACATAGGAACACTTTGTGACACTAACTATTGACATTTCCACACCATTTTTCACTGGCTTTGCCAGATTTTGTGAAAAGCATCACTTCGAGGGAATTTCTGCTGCTCCTTCACCATATTAAAGTTCAACTTTAAAGATTACTAGTATTCAAGGATATTTGAGAGATGGAGCAGAAGGGGAAAAAAAGTATATAAAAATGTAACAAAACAAGAAACACTAGGAGAGCAGATATATGAAAGAATGGTGTGACTGGTCACTGTCAGAGACAAGTTATTTGGTTTATAGAGCTAACTGGGCCCAGTACAACTGTCCTTATGTTCCCATAAAAACGCAGCAGGGCAGAGGACAGTAGCTATAATAAGATCACATAATCATCCCCATAAACAAAAGACATCCACAACTGCAAGACTCATTGGCTCTATCCATTGTTCCTGTTGTGGCTGTTAGCAAAGACACCCTCGAGACCAAGCTCAGCTACTGTGCATGCTCTATTATGGCTGTGGGCAAGGGTGCACGCTGAAATGTACCCCAGGGAGCATGTTTCTGCAGTTGCCTGGTAGGTTAGCAAGCTGCCAGGGACAGATGCACAAGGCTGTCCACCAGCTACCCCAGGCGCTGAAGCCCTTGTGTGAGTAGAGGCAGATGGGAGGTGGAGCAAGTGGTGCTGCTGGCTGCTCCTGAGACTGCCTTTGTTAGGGAGGAAAGATAAAGGCTCACAGTTATGGCAGCCACATGACTGTAATATCAGTCGCCTGAGGTGCTGGGGTGGAGAGTAGGCTACACATTGTTGTATTCAACTAAAAAAATGTACATGGCTCACCCAGCAATAATCTCTTGCCTTGGCACTTCTACAAAAGAAGAAACTTTGCTAATAGAGGTTGGAAGAAAAAAGGAGGTTTTAGTTTTCTGTTCTCACTCTGGATAAGTGTCCCCAAATACTGCTGTCCTACAACTGATTGTTTCCTCCTCAAGGCAGCCAGGACATATGGCTCTAACCAGTCCCTACCCAACATGCAGAGTACCCCTCCTCTTTCTCCTGTGCTCCAGCAGTGCGGGAGGATGAGGGCACTGTCCTTCAGTTGGCTCACACCACATCTGTAGTTCAAATGCCTGGTCATTGAGCTGGTCTTTAAACAACCATGGCAGGGAGGCATTTGTCCTGCTTACCGCCAGCTCACATTAGGACTGCTGCTGGTACCCAACTGAAGAGAAGATTGCCTGCAGCAGGATCTCTGGCACTTTTACAGCAGTGCTCACACACTCAAAATCTTAAAAATAAAAAAGGCTCCCAAAACCCCTTATAGTCAGAAAGTTTTTACAGCTTTTACTAGCAAACTGTAGTGTACTTGAGATCCCTGGCAGAGGCACTAAAATCACCAATGGGGTAAACTGGAGAAATGTAAAATAAAAATAACAAGTGAATCATTGGTGGCATATGTTGACTTAACCAGACAAGAATATCCAATTAAAGATGGGTTCTTAGATCAGTTGGTCCAAGCTGGAAGGTAGCCTGTGTGAAGGTGGTATTATATGCTTTCTTCAGGGCATGTCCACCTGCCTCTATGTGGGGTCCTCCATGTGCTGCAGGGTGGATATCTGCTCCACCGTTAACCTCCATGGGCTGCAGAGGAATCCCTGCTCTCCTGCCTAGAGCATGTCCTCCCCCTCCTTCTCCACTGACCATGGTGCCTGCAGGACTGTTTCTCTCACATTGTTCTCACTCCTTTCACAGCTGCTGTGCATTGATTTTTGCCTTTTCTTAAATGTGATATCACAGAGGCACCACCAGTGCTGCTGATGGCCTCAGCTGCGCATGTAGTGGGTCCACTGGAGCTGGGTAGAACCATCTGTGCCCAGCACAGGACAGTCCCTGGTTTCTTCTCAGAGAGGCAACCCTTGGAGCCCTGCTGCCGCCAAAATCTTGCCAGGTAATCCCAATACACCTCTGTCCTGAGTCCCTGGGAATGATGAGGTGAGCTGGTCAGGAGTCATGACAGTAAGCAGAAACAGGATCCCTGGGAACATCGGTTAATTTGCTCATTGACATCGAGCCTAGTCTGGAGATGAAGAACAAGACCTTTGAAACACCAGTGAATAAGGAGCCTAACTGGTTGTCACAGTGGAAGTTTTGCTGGGCTGTTACTTGTCAGCATCATCAGCTGTGGAGAGACACAATAGTGTCTCTTGGGAAGCCAAGTGGGCTGAGCCCTGCCATAGGAAACAGCCCCTACCACTTCTCTGGATGCTCTCAGGCTCTCATCTGTACGCATAACACTGATGCTGAGAAAGATGAGTGGGAGCCAGTGCAGACTGAGTATGACTTGTGTGGCTAATGACCAGATGACCAGGTCTGGTGCTGTTTTTTCACTGCTCAGGTGTCTGTGTTTACTGAGAAAGTGGTGGATTTTGGCCTTCTGCACCTCCTTTCTCCAACCTCAGCCCTCTCACCCTCATTAAAAGCTCAGGCTGGTTATTACTCATATTTTATGTTTTCTCTTTTTTCAAATGGAGCAACTAAAATATGTATTCATCTAATGTCTCTTATTTTGTCAAATTTTTTCCATGAATCTCTTTCTCCTTGTGTTTAAGGACCTCTTGTTGGCCTGGAGCGGTGTAAGGCTCTGTTGGCACCTTCCGCTCCACAGCCCAGGCGTTCCTCTTTGCCTCCTCTGTTTCCTTCTTCCCCCGTCCTGGTGGTAACTCCCCTTTTTGTCTCTTACACCTACTGGCAAGACTGTGTACAGTTCAGTTGTGAAGTCTGAAGTTCATTCTTTCCAGAGTACATCCAAAGTGTGCCTTAATCCATGCAGATGCTAGTAGGCGCTGCTGTAGTTGTGGGTTTAGGGAAACACAAGTGTCTGTTGGTTAGCTGAAAACTCTGGCATGTGCTGAAGGAGTTGGGTAGCTGGGAGAGGTCAGTGCTGGTGAGCCAGACCATTAGTGTGATGTAGTCTCCCTAGGCTCCCCACGTGGCAAGACATAGACTACACCAGAGTGTGATTCAGAATGACCTAATCTTCTGAATGGCCCTGGCAATTGCCTCTCGTTCTCCATTGACAGTAAATATCACTAACGGCAACCCCTTTCTAACTTAACCATTGCTTTAATAGGGAGTGGGAGGATGGGAGTCAGACTAAGGGTGAGAAGAGTAGCAGATAACATACCAATGTTATTATGGAGGTATGCATTAGCTGAAGCAAGTTGCTAAGAGCACAAAGCAATAACAACAAAAAAATCTTGTTGACAGATTTTAATATTTTTTTCTTCACACATCTTTATAAGCTGCTCATTTTCTAATCAGCAGAGAAGAGTAGCATGGAAAAAGTTGCAGAAAAGCAAAATATCTTTTTGTTAGCTGGATTACATTTTTGCCTGAAGCTTTCTATATTCCTTTAGTGTCACTGAGCAATGGCTGCTGAACTGCCAGTGAAAGTATTTATTGCTATCCTGTATATGTCACTGCCCTCCTGCCAGTGGCATGTGTACTCATCAGTCAAACAGAACTACCCACCATGTCTGATTTACTGTCACTGAATCAAATCTATTTGTGGGTTTCCATAACATAAAACATTTTGCTAGAGATTAATTCCCTGATTTGCATGTTGCTCTTGGGAGCTATATCATTATTTTCCTTGATGGATTCATTTTGAATTCAAGAAAAATGCAACTTCATTTTTACTCTGTATTCAAGGTGGGGTCTTGCTCTTTGTTATCTGACCTTTATATTAACTCTTCCCCTTGTCAGTCTCAGAGGCATTACTCATATTTGTGTCTGCTAGTGAAGCTTAAGTGGTTTCAGCTCAGTCAGGACAGTATGAATAGACTCTCAGCACACCTGGTGAATGTACCAGCAAATACCATGTTTCTGATCTTGGCATTGCTGCCTTTTGTCAAGCTTGCTGCTGTGAACCTGCAAGAAAATAAAATTGTGTTTGTTCACAGACATCTGTTTCAATTTATACTCCAGGATGAATATTCACTTGGATACATGCCTACAAAATTTGTCACTTGTAAGAAAGATTATGTAGGGTACAAAGGTTGTTAACTTACTGTAATGTTGGTTAAAGTAAATGAAATTCAAAATATTTTGGACAGTGCTAAGTGGAATTTTCCAGACATAAGGAAAATATTTTTTTTTTTTTAAAAAGTTTATAATCTAATCCTCTTTTAATACTCATAACCTATTGCTATATGGGATGGTTGCCAAAGCAATGATTCATATCTTCTCAATTCAGGCAGGTAAACACTGGATTAAATTAGCTTTGGTAAAATCAACATTCTTGCTTCAGCTACCAAAATAATTTAACTCAGTTTCTTTCATTATAGATGTTACAAGGGCTGCTGATTTTTTCTTTTGCTCACAACATTGTGAAGCTGATATTCTTCACTGGTATCAGTTTTATCACAAATGAGAACTGAGTAAAAGTTGGATTATAACAGTACCACACCTGTCAGGGAAAACTGCGATTTCAATGGGAATGAGATAACAGTCATGAAGTGGGTCTCAGGGTCTGATTAATCCAGTCAGTACAATGTTTCCTTTCAACATCTTCTCATGCTTTTCATGTTAGGAGAATTTGCCCCAGCAAAATCATAAAAATAAAATAAAGACATTAGGGACACCATTCAGTCCCACACATAAGGTCCCCAGAGAGGTCTAGCCTTGCTTCTAGTGGTCTGGAGGGCAAAGATTTTGCATAGGTCTTGTATCATATCCATGAGTCTCATGCAGATGTGTCAGATACCCCAGGACACCTGAAATTACTCCAGGAGCATGTGCTTGGCACTAAGTCCCTGAGTTAGGCCCCTAGATTATGTAGGACATGGTGTCTGGAGAACTATGTGGTGAACAGCTATATCTAGTAAGCTGGAAAGCTTTTCCAAGTCCTTTGCCTGTACGGAACATGGATTTAATTGCCCACATTTGAGTAACTGGTGACATCAAGGGTACAAAAGACATCCTTATGAGACTAGCACATATAACACACGGCCTCCTGGGGACCCCTGCTCTTCTGTGTGTGTGCTGGGGAGGCAGGGCGGCTTAGTGGCACCAAGTGCTTCTGCACAGGGAACAGACTCCAGCCCTAGATCTCTGATGGCCGTTAAAGCAGCTAACTTAGTGCACATGCCTGCATCTAGATTTAGACAACTATATGTGCCCAGTTTGTAGCTGAATCCAGGCATTAGCAAGAAAAGCTAAATGTTAGTCTCAGGGATTTCCATGTTTCTATGCCTAGAAATGGGGGATATTTTTGAAAGAGACAGCTTCCTAGATCACTTTTGAGACAACATTGTCTGCTGGTGTCGGTTGCCAAAATTGTTGAGATATTATGTCATGTGAGAAAAAGGAATTCCTATCACAAAATTAAAGATTAGAATAATTATTTAGTAGAAAGAGCTGGAGCTTAAGCCTACTTTTTTTTTGGCTTTCTTTCATATAGCTGTGCATTTTTCAACAATAATAAAATTAGTTTAGTCTCCACAAGTGCCCTGACCAACTATTGCATGTTTTAGTAGTTTTCTCCTAATTAATATGGTACAGCTAGATTCTGCGTTGGCTGGTACGCAGATGTTGCCACTGAAGAGTAGGTATTGGACAGTGTGATTAATGAAGGCAGAGTCCCTTTACTGATATAGACTTTGCCTCATTTGCTCTGAGTTCAAAGCAGGTGAATGACAGAGCTTTCATACTGAAAGCTCTTATAGGATCTTGTTTAGTGGTGTGTTTTGAACACAAGGTTGTTAATCATTTTCATGTTTTCATCAGCAAGGTTAATTAAACATCTTGTGAGATTAGATGCAAGCTTGTAGCCCATCTTTCTTTAGAATGGGAAGAGGCATGCTTAGAGTTTATCTCCAGCTGAGAAGAGTTTAACTCAAATTCCATTCACTTAACAAGCTTAAATCCATTTCTCCAAGAACCCCCCCTAAACCATATGCATTTCAGATTGTATTTCAGAGGTGTGTATGGCATCAGGTCATTAATCTTTTTCCTAGAGTTATACCTTAGGGTCTTTTTTTCAGATCTGTGTTGGAAGATGCTTTTGGTATTCTTTGACCAATGCACAAAGATCACTAAAACTTTCCTTGCCTTCCTGCTGTCCTAATTTTCTTTTTTTTTTTTTTTTAAGATTGCAGCTAGAATGTTTCCCTTTTATGGCCTTGTCTGCTGTTGAAATCAGCTAGGGTGTTAACTGAGGCAAATTCAGAAGCTGACAGGAATAGCTACAATTTGTAATAGTTTAAAAAACAAGGTACTATAAATGCTAGATTTTCAGAGACAATACACTATATTGGTGCATATGGAAAGGGGATGGAAAAAACCCCTGGAGTTAATCTGATATTGTGGAAAGTTCTGAAAAAAATAACACATGAATGTATCACAAAAATATTCTAAAGATTTCAGAGAAAGAACTAATTAAAAATATTAATAATTACATATCAAAATACTATTTGTCTAACACAGATGCTGTCTTTTTACAGAAACTATATATTTGGGGCCATCCATTTTTTTGTTCTGAAAAATTTTTGGCAGGGCTTCCGATGCAGCTTTGTGACAGAATACACTTTCCAATGTTGTGTGCCACCCTGGCCTGAGAGGAATTGTGGCTCTCATGACAGAACAGTGCAAGTAATCCCTTTTGACTTAGCTCTCACATAACTGAAATGCAATGTAAAGTAACCTTGTGTGAGCTTATGCTGCTAAGATAATCACATGCTTGATATGGTTGGGATGTGCTAAACAGTTTTATGATAGAAGAAAAACTGCTGATGAAATTTAATTAACTTTGTAGAGTACAAAGGAAAACAAGAGCAATGAACTTCAGGTATGTACTCTGTGAAATTGTTACTAACCTGTATAAAGTACAGAACAGAGATGACAAACTTTTCCACATGGGCAAGAGCCAAACAATGAATCTAGCTAATCAGAAGGATGATGCTTAATGAGAGAGATGTAGATCAGTGAAACAGTTTGAAGGTACACCATTTGCTTGATGCACCTGGGCATACACAAATTAAACAGCTTAAAACTCCTCAGAGAACAATAGAGGGAGGTACAAGAATAGTAAACAAAGAAAGAAAAAATAATTTAGTATTCCTGTTCCCACTGGAGAGCAGGCAAGAAAGCTGTCAATATTCCCTGAGGGAGAGAAAAAAAGAGTGTGAGTATGAGAGAATGAACCCAACTTGGGGGACAGGGGGAATGAAGCTGACTGAATTTTTATGTTAAAGCCAGGATACTGTTCAGACTGTCCCTGACCTGATATTTTCTTCATTAAATTCTCTTTAAAGAAGAAACCTTAGAGTGAATACTTGGCCCCGTGGAAACCAATTAGAGTTTTGTCAATGACTTAAACAGGACAGGCTTTCCATCACGCACATATACATTCCTGCGTTCTTCCCTAGCGCTCTGCTGTTCTGTATAGCTCTGGTTGTTACACATGATGAATCTCAAATTTTATGAAGCACTCTAAATATTAGCTGGTACTAATATTTGGCCAAATCTTCAAATCCTCATAGTACTCCAGGAGTACTGGATGCTGTTCAGGGGAAGTAAGTGATGGCATTACTATTGGAGTGGAGTTCAGCCCAGGGTTACTACAGTCACTGACAAACATTTCCCCTCACCACCAGGGCAAAAAAATGCCCACCCCCAAAACAACAACAAACTCTTGAACAATCAGTTTTTAGGTTCTCACTGAGTGCTCTGCAGAGTCCAGGTTGTGTGGGAGAGAGGCCAAGAGAGACACTGGTCGACTGGAGTTTACTGGCCTACCATTACTTAGATTAAACTTTCCCTCCTCACCCACCCACCATTCCCCCAGTCTGGAGGGACACAATTCAGAACTAAGTAAGTGTAGCTCACCCATAATGCCATTGTTTTGAACAACAAGTGACTGTGAGACATATGGAAACAGCTGCTATCAGGCAGAACGATACCGGTAAAGGCAGTAAACCTTGAACTCTTCCTAGTACCAGATAGGTTGAAGCTGCTAGTGAGGACAACAGCTAGAGAAGTTTCAGATTTTCATTTTCAGAGAAGGTGTCGTGGTCATGAATGTGATCAGAGAACCTGTTCCCCCAACACCTTTTTAAGCCAAGTAGGCAAATAAACCTCTTGGACCAGTAATGCTTCAGTAGCTAAGAACAAATAGATCTAAGTACAGATTTTGCCTTTAGTTAGGAGAGGAACAATCAGCAAATAAGAACAACATCCAAAGTGTGTGCAGAGATGCCACTATGCAGACCTAAGAAAAGGGAACGCATGGGGATGTAGGAGTAGCCTTAACATCTATGTCGAGTTCTTGTTGGGAGAACACCAGTTTTGCTTACTTTTAACTCAGAAATGGTTGCACGTGTCTTGGATTTACGCGTATGTTCCCAGAGCCAGGGAAGCGCGAGGAAGCGCGGAGCGGCCCGGCAGCTCTCGCGAGGGAGGCTGACGCGGCCTGGGCGTTGCCACGAGCAACCGCCGGAGATTTAAACGGTCCCAGGGAGCGCGAGCGACCAGGGCGGGGCGCGTCAGCCAGGGCGGCAGTTTGCGCAGGCAGGGCGCGCAGGGAGGGCGCCGCATCCCGCTTGTAGCCCCACAGCCCGGGAAGCTCTCTAGGTCTCTGCCAGGATGGTGGGCCCTCGCCGCAGATCTAACACCAGTGTTATCATGGCAAAAGGGCTGGAGAGGTCTGATGCATCCACCCAGATGGAGCTGGAGGCTTCAGTACAGGTGGTAGGTTGCAACGTGTGCCTCAACCCCTCTCCTGGGGAGAAGGTAAGTACCTGCACAAGGTGTGCATGGGTTGATGATCTGCTGCACCAGGGGGCTGAGTTGCAGGAGACGGTTAGAAGGCTGAGTAATATCAATGTTAGTAGAAATGAGGCAGAGATAGATAGGTGGCCCCAGAACCACGCTCCTGTAGCAGACAACACTGAGAAGGAGGAGGCACCTTGGACCCTGGTGACCCACAAAAGCAGGGCTCTGCCTCAACCCCCACCTCCCAGAATCACCACCAGCAACAGATTTGTAGCTTTAGCTACTGCAGACACCCACGAGCAAGGTTCATAAGGTGCAACTGTACCAGTAGCACAGAGTAGATACCGCAAGAAGAAATGAGTGCTCATAGCAGGTGACTCTCTGTTAAAAGGCACTGAGGCACCCATCTGCCGACCTGACAGGGAGTCATGAGAGGTTTGTTGTCTTCTGGGAGCTAAGATCTGAGATGTCACTGAGAGGGTGCTGCAACTTGTCAAAAGCACTGATTACTATCCTTTGCTACTCTTCCATGTAGGCACAAATGATGCTGCAAGCCAGAGTCTGGGCAGAACTGCGCAAGACTATAAGGCTCTGGGAAAGCAAACAAAAAATATTGGTGCCCAAGTTATCTTCTCCTCCATACTACCTGTTGGAGAAAAGTGGGTGACTAGAAATAGGCAAATAATAAAAATCAACTCCTGGTTATGTGGCTGGTGTCGACATGAGGGTTTTGGCTTTTATGACAATGGGATGTTCTTCAGCAACAATAGACTGCTAGGGATGGATGGACTCCACCTATTTGGAAGGGGCAAGTGAATCTTTGGCAGCAGGCTGGCAAACTTGGTGAGGAGGGCTTTAAACTGAGGAACTTGGGGGGAGGGGGGAAACTAGCAATGCTGATGCCACCACACACAATGGGGGAATAAGACAGGACAACCCGAGCACTGACAAAGGTGCTGTTGTGGCCTCATATGATGGCAACCAGGAGACCAGCTACCTCAAGGGTTTGCATAGCTGTAGTGGGTCCTCGTATGCCCCTCTGGGGAAACCTGTGTACTCAAGCACCTTTCTGAAATGCCTGTACACAAATGCACACAGCATGGGGAATAAACAGGAGGAACTAAAGGTCTGTGTGTGGTTGCAGGGCCACGATCTCATTGTAATCACAGAGACATGGTGGGATAGCTCGCATGACTGGAACGTGGTCACAGATAGCTACAGGCTTTTCAGGAAAGACAGACCAGCAAGGTGGGGTGGGGGAGTTGCTTTTTATGTGAGGAAGCAACTGGAATGCATTGAGCTCTGCCTTGGAGTGGAAGGAGAACAGGTTAAGAGCTTGTGGGTAAAAATTAAGGGACAGCCAAATATGGGTGACACTGATGTGGGCATTTGCTACAGGCCACCTGATCAAGAAGAGGAAGTTGATGAAGCCTTCTATAGACAGCTGGAAGTAGTCTTGCAATCGCAGGCCCTGGTCCTCATGGGGGCCTTCAACTACCCTGATATTTGCTGGAAAAGCAACATGGCAAGTCATGTATGATCCAGAAGGTTCCTGCAAAGCAATGAGGACAACTTTTTGATGCAAGTGGGGAGGAGCCAATGAGGCAAGATGTGCTGCTTGACCTTATCTGAACAAACAAGGAAGGGGTAGTTGAGGATGTAAGAGTTGGGGGATACTCTTGGCTGCAATGACCATGAGATGGTTGAGTTTAGGATACTGCGAGGTAGAAGCAGGGCTATGAGTCAGGCTACAACCTTGGACTTCAAGAGGCCCAACTTTGTCCTCTTCAAATACCTGCTAGGAGGAATCCCATGGGCTAGGGCTCTGGAAGGTGGGGGGGTCCAAGAGAGCTGAACAGTATTCAAGGACCACTTCCTCCAAGCTCAAGATCAGTGCATCCCCAGGTGGAAGAAGTCAGGCAGAGGAGCCAGGAGACCTGCATGTATGAGCAAAGAACTTCTAGAGAAACTCAAATGGAAGAAGGAGGTTCACAGTACGTGGAAAAAGGGACTGGCCACTTGGGAGGAATATAGGAATGTTGTCAGGGTGTGCAGAGATGCAACAAGGAAGGCCAAGGCCCACTTGGAATTAAATCTGGAAATGCATGTCAAAGATAACAAGAAGGGCTTCTTTAAATACATCAGCAGAAAAAGGAACCTGGGGATACAGTGGGCCCACTGCTGAAGAAGGAAGGGGCCCTGGTAACACAGGATGCAGAGAAGGCAGAGCTACTGAATGCCTTCTTTCCCTTGTTCTTTACTTCTAAAGCTGGCCCTCAAGCATCTCAGCCCCAAGAGAAGAGAGGACGAATTGGGACAAAGTAAGACTTACCGTCAGTTGAGAAGGACTGGGTCAGAGATCACCTAGGCAAATTGGATCCTTGCAAATCCATGGGTTCTGATGGGATGCACCCACAAGTGCTGAGAGAGCTGGTGGATGTTCTTGCTGAGCCACTCTCCATCATCTTTGAAAGGTCATGGAGGACAGGAGAGGTGCCCAAGGACTGGAGAACAGCAAATGTCACTCCAGCCTTCAAAAAGGGCAAGAAGGAGGACCTGGGGAACTCTAGGCCAGTCAGCCTCACCTCCATCCCTGGGAAGGTGATGGAGCAGTTCATCTTGGAGGTCAACTCCAGGCATGTAGAAGACAAGAAGGTTATCAGAAATAGTCAACACGGATTCACCAAAGGGTTATCATGCCTGACCATGTGTTTTTAGATTTGTTCTTATTTCTCACTATCCTGCTCTGATTTGATTAATAATAAATTAAATTAATTTCCCCAAGCCAAGTCTGTTTTGTCTGTGATGGTAACTGGTACGTGACCTCCCTGCCCTTATCTCAACCCACAAGATTTTTGTTGTATTTTCTCCCCCCATCATGCTGAGGAGGAGGAGTGATAGAGCGGCTTGGTTGGCACCTGGCAGCCAGCCGTGGTCAACCCACCACACACCTGTATATTAAAATTTTAACAACAATTTCTGAGTCTGGCACCATTTTTTGTCTTGGCTACTGAAGAAAGAGACAGGATCTCATGACAATCTCTTTACACCTTATCCCACATGTAAGACAGAAGGACAGAAGGAATTCCTAAAGCCTCTTTGTGGTTTACAGTAAAGTCAAGTCTTTCCTATCTGTATAGGAAGCTGAAGTGACCAATTCAGTGATGTCTTCTATTGGGAATATACTGTAGAGTATGGCCTGTGACAAACATTTCTGGAAGTGTGAGTTGTTACCTATGTGGCAAAGTAGGAGATGATTGTATCTTTGGCATAGGCCTTATCAACTGTACAGCATGCCATATGGGGCAGTTCAGTGAAACTCTTCTTGAAAAGTCCCTAGATTCACTCTTCCAGGAAGTGTATAATGACCTGTGGTGTTCTTGCATAATGACAATAGTTTCTTTGTCTTAGACTTGTCATTACTTTATGATGCTTCATATTTTCATCTGAGTTTGAGTCATCAATCTATAAAATGAGAGCAGATTGATAGATGCCATAGGGAACTGAGCTCCTCCAAAACGACGTGTCTACGATCTCCCATTATAGCCCCAGATGTCAACAACAAATGTAGCATAAAGAAATTCTGAGGAAGAAAAAGGAACTTGCAAGTGTTTTCTTCTATAGAAGTCTCACAAAAGCATGTGTCTGCAAAGCAAGCAACAGATGCTTTATTGGCAGGCTGCCATGTTGACAAACTGTTGTTGAGTCTTGGTAGAAAATAGTCCTCTGTGGTATGCATTGTCTTGTGCATCTGTGCTTGCTCGTAGGCCCAGTATGGATTGTCATATTAATTATTATGTGCCATACACAAATAACTTGGAGAAAGAAAAATCTTACAGCAATGTGAATCTTTTGCATGTAGAATTTCAAAACTTTTATAATGTCATAGCTTTTAAGTGTTTCCAAAGTAGTCCTTAATACTGCTGAGCAGCCAATCTCAGGAACAGTTTATTAACACGCATTTTATGAAGATAGGGTCTTATATGAGATCTATGCTAGAACTCTAGTTCAGATCAGGAGTGCATTTTTGAAGTGAATCTCCAGGCAGTCCCTCCTTTACCATGCTTTGGCTCACTCTGTGCTGTGCAGTGGACTCCTTCAGGATAATGCAGAAGAGGAACATGCCTGCTGGGAGAAATCTGGTGAGCTCCAGACGTTTTGGCCTTTCAGATCATGGGTTTGTATGTGACCTAAGCTGAAGTCAGCCTTAGAACTTGGATAGTGTGGCTCAGCAGCAGCTATTTCACCCTACAGATCTGCTTTTGTTGGCCTAAAATACTTGCAAATATTGTCAGGGTGTAGTGAAGGGTAGCCATGGGATGAGACTGGGATGGGAAGGGATGGGGGCTATGGGACAAAGATCTTCCCCTGCTGCCCCATCCCACTGTGCCCAGAGGCAGCCAGCACAGCCAGGCTGAGGACAGTGGCCGGGCTCATCTGCAAATACGAGGTAACAAGGATTAGGTCCAGGATTAGTCTGGGAAACCCAGTCAACATGTCAGGACAGCAAGGAGAGGGCTGGGGATGTGCATACCTACAGTGTAGATCAGGCCAGCCCTGATAAGCCTGGGCTGAGCTGAATTGTTTTTCCAGGCCCATGGGCAGGGGTGCTGAGAGGCCCTGGGGGAGGCTGGGCAGGGACACCTGTTGGTACCTTCAGGGCCTGACAAGTATAGGTATATGCTTAGCTGTTTTTCTGCACCAAATTATAGCAAAAACCTCAAAAAGTTTAAGGTAATGATTTGTGAGTGAATATGTCTGGAATTTCTTTGTCTAAAGCATCCCAGATTTGCTCTGGGAGGTGGATGTTGTAATTTATTATGACAAATCAGTTTTCAAAACAGGTTCTATATTCATGTGTATTTTTGAAGAGTCTGAACACTAAATTAATGTCCTGGCATACTGGTGTCATTTAAAGAAGGCCATTCATTTGTCCTTGGCATAAAAAGTTGATACCACTTTCTAATAAGAATAGCAACAGACAAATTTGCAGGTTGTCTACTATTTAGTCTTAAGAAATTCTGTTCTCTGGGCCAGACCTCCAAATGGTAACCCTTTCTCACTCTTATTATCAAAAGGAACACAGACATCTGCCGAGGAAAGAAACTGAACTCCTGTACAGGATTGTTAGTTAGGAGTTATGCCAAAGTATACGGTCCAGAGCTGTTAATTAACTGTCAGGTACATTACTACTCAAGTGGTGAACACCCAGATACACAATGTGTAAACCTGGGCCAGTCATTGTATGCATGAAATTAATTCTGCCCTAATGTAATCACCTATAACCTGTGTAGAAGTCTACACTGCACATGTCTACTAATAGATGAGACAATCCCATCACCTAAGATTTTACTCTGGATTAGTGATTTCATTTTGGCAGTAAAATGGTAGGGCAGCTGTAGCCTGAGACATACAGAAAACCTTACAATTGTTGGGAAATGGTAACTAGTCTTTTCTGGGAGCTGTTTTTAAGAAAGTATTTCAAAATTTTTATCACTATTTTTATGTGAACTTAAAAGATGTTTATATATTTGCAAAATAATAAAAATATGTATGACAGTACTAAAAAGCTCATTCATTTTTAAATGAGGTTCAAATTACTCCATAATAATGAACATGGTCCTTGTATTAAACTTATGTCTGCATTTATATATGCATTCATATATACATGTATATGCATATGCATAATTCTGTGAGAGATGTGAAGGTGAAAAATTAACTTCACATTAAAGTAACCTCATTCAAGTTTTTAGCTAGAATTCAAACCAAACTACACTACTACTGAGATCTGGAAATCAGTGTGGTGGTTCAGCCCCAGTCAGCAACTAAATACCACGCAGCCACTCGTTCACTCCCCCCACCCCTGTGGGAGGGGGGAGAGAATCGGAAGAGCAAAAGCAAAAAAAAAAAAAAGCTTATGGGTTGAGGTAAGAACAGTTTAATAATTAAAATAATAGTTAAAATAATAATAATGATTATGATAATAATAAAAATGATGATAATATAATAAAAAGGAAAAAGGAAAAAGGCAAAAAACCAAACCCATAAACAATATAACTGCTCACCACCCGCTGACTGACACTGTTGGTCCCTGAGCCATGATTGCTGCCTCCCTCCTGTGGCCAGCTCCTCCCAGGTAACGTACTGGGCATGACGTTACATGATATGGAATATCCCTTTGGCCAGTTTGAATCTGCTCTCTTAGCTGTGCCCCCTCCCCTCCCGGCTTCTTGTGCACCCGGCAGAGCATGGGAAGCTGGAAGAGTCCTTCACTAGTACAAGCCCTACCCAGCAACAACCAAAACATCTGTGTGTTATCAACATTTTTTTCATACTAAGTCCAAAGCACAGCACTATGCCAGCTGCAGTAAAGAAAATTAACTCTATCCCAGCTAAAACCATGACAATCAGAATGATCTATTTTAATTTATCTGAGCTTCAGCTAATGCACACCTTGTTTCAGAGTTTTCCCAGAGATTATAATAATGTGAAAAGGTCTGGAATTCCAGTGGTTGGCTGCTAGGATCTCCAAAGGATCCTGCAAGCCTGACTTTCTAATTTCCATTAAAGCTGGTATAATTCGGGTGCTTATCTCTCTGTTTTCTTTGAATATTCCAGACCCTTTTTTCCTAACCCTTCACTGTTACATCCCGCAGGATGCACACTTGTAAGAGCTAACTGGAGAACTGGGCCCTGAGAGATTGAAACTTGTTTTTTAGATAAGTGTTGGCCGAGTAAGTCTTGATAATTAATTGATACAAGCAAAGTTCAAAGCAAACCTATTTGTTTCTCCATTACAAAGCTATCAGGTCTTTAAACCATTGCTATTGTTATGCAAAAAAAATTATGCAAGACATAGCGAAGGACTTTGAAAGGACGAATGGAAAGATTCCTGTATGTTTTGTATTTTTTTTACAGTGTTCAATCTCTTTCCTGGAAAGAGCATCACATCTATAACACTTCAAAAAGACCCTGGGGAGAGGCCTATGGAGTCTCCTCCCTCTGAAGTCTTTGAAGGACTGAGAACTGTTTTCAAAAGAGAGAAATATGATGTTGCAAAAATAGATTTTAGGGACCAAATTCTGATTTTAGTTTTATTCGTGTAGGTATTCACAAAGGCAACAGAACTTCTCTATAGTTACTCCATGGTAAGTAAGATGAGATTGTATTCAAACTTACTTTCAAGGAGGCTATGGATAACTTCAAAGTCAATTTAAAAAACAGCCAGTTTTTCTCTACTGAGACTAGCTCTCCCTCCAGTTACCAATAGAGGGAAAAGCAAATCTCATGGCTGGGGTAAAATATTAGAGTGACAGTGTCAGTGCACATCAAATGATCAGGGTTATTGTTACCCTAAAGCTCTGTAATACATGTTGTTCACTTTCAGCTAATTAAACAGAATACAAAATATTAATATATTTGAATTGTCAATTTGGTTGATAGTGTTAATTTCTTTCCTAAAACTGGATGTTGCTTAGTGATTCAAGCCTGTAAATCTGTTGGACTAACATGGAATTGTCAAAATATTCAGTGTCAACGTAAACATGTTTGGATAACAGATACTGAGTGTGTATTTCTTTTTGTTTTGGCTAATCAACTTCATAAGTGACTGATGACCTGTCTTGTGCTCTAGGGACAGTTTTTCAAATGACTTCTGACATAAGAGATCACAGATGGGAATACACGGTTGCCAAAGGTTCTCATCAGGTTAAAATAAAAGGGGAAGGGTGGGGACTATTGATGCAGCTTTCATTAGGGTCGGTACTTAACTCCCTAACTTAGGAGCCTTGAGTCGCAGTCACTGAAGAGAAAAAGTGAGTCCATAGGATGACTCAGGACTCCTGTGTGGCAGTAGCTAGGTTTTACCTACATCTCTGAGACGTTCTCTGGAGAGGTCTGTTTCTCTCCATAGATGTAAGCTTTGGGGAATAGAGGCTACTAACTGAGGAACGTAAGACATACTGTTTGCTTAGACCCTTCAAAAATCCTACTCATTTCCACTTTATACCTGTAGGGCTGAAGCTGAAAATTTATTTGTTTTGGTGCTTTTTTTACAAATTAGCAACCTAAACAGAAAAGAATTTGAGGCAGAGCATGATTTTGACTTCAAAGCCCAAACAGATTTACTTCTTGTGAAATAAAAGCCAGCTCATTGATTTGTTCCTGGTCCTCCATGCCCTATAGAAGAGGTAAAGTGAGTGAGTGGCTAGTGAGTGCTTAGTTGCTGGCTGGGATCAGCCCACCACACTGGTCTAAACTGAGCTGGAGGGGCAGAAGTAAAACTTGGTGTGAGGGTCTCTTCTTCATGAGTGTGCCATAAAATAAAACCTTTGGAATGGAAATTGCTATTCTCATTCCATCCATCCCACTTAATTAAAACATTTTAAATGTTATGTCACTGAGTGACATGATTCTATCTCTGCAGCTGTGTTGCCCCTGAATTCCCCTCTGATCAGCGTATTCAGAGAAATAAGTACTATCAAGATCTTGGAAGACAGCTATGAATCATTATGACCGAATGTTACATATATGATTTTTATTATTTTTATGATATTGTTTATACAGTTCTATGAGAAAACATTAATAAGAATGGACAGTGTACTTGTCTGGGAGCAAGCAGTTTAGTTTAATGTACTAGCATTTGGTGGCTTTTTAAAGATGCCACTGGAAGGTGCTTTTTGGGAAAGTTCCCAGCTTGCAACCTCTCAAAATCTGCTGCTCTGAGGTGGAACAAAAGTCTTTGGAATAGATAAATAAACTCTAAACTCTTGACTTTGAGGAAAAGGTATTGGGACCTATGCTGCTGTTTTGTACCAGGAGTCTGTGCCTGGGGTAGCAACTCAAGCTTTTGAACAGAGGGCTTCAACCTATAAAATAACCCGGGGATCTTCCTGCAGCTGCAAAAAAGAGAGATTTTTCCCTGTGTAAAAATATTGTAGCTGTAAATGTCTTCAGGAGTATGGTTTGTTTGTAGGCAAAACACATACTGAGGGATTGATAGCACAAGCCGTCTACCCAGAGTGCTTGTATTTGCCTGCCATTCCTCTATTGCTGACATAATAGAAGATACTAAGTTCAGTGCGATTTGGAGAGAGACAAACTGGCAGAAAGGCATCTTGCTTCATGGAGCGGAGGGTACTATGTGCATTTCAACCAAATGCTTTACATTCCGTAGCAAAGCAGATGTCAAGCAGGTCTCATTCACCTTCAATTATTTCTCATCTATTTGTTGCAAGATCTTTGTCGATCAGCAGAAATAATTTAAGATTATTTATAATCTCATAGGCATTAGTCTGGTTTCTTCTGATTAGATCAAATATCAAAGCAAAGCAAGTTGTGTCTGCCAGAGTGAGAAAGCAGTGATGGATTGCAGCATTTTTTATGCAGTTCTGAATGTACAAAAGGTCCTGCTCATCTAAGCAAAGTAGAAAGCAAACTTCAGGCAGCAATATCTTTTCTCAGTGAAATTCCAGGCAGTGTGCAAGCCAACAATTCCTATTTATTTTTTTCAGGGATCATGCCCAGCTGCCCGGACAACATTGCTGATTTATCTGTACGTTCTTGCTGTGCTGCTGGTGCCTCCTTCTGTACACACTGCAGTGTGTAAGCAGAGCTCTGTAACTTGTTTTTTATTGATCTCCCAGTACAGTTTTTCTGCCCACCACATTCAAGACAGCAGGCCCATTTTGCATGTGCCAGAATTTTTGGGTGATATTTTCCATTATTACATCTTTCTGTTCCATGGAGCGACCGGATGGTTTCTCACAAGAATTTTGAATGAATGGCAACTGTTAGATCTGCCGTCATCAGTGGGGTTCTGCATAAGCACTCCACATAATGACAGCTACAGGAGGGGAAGAAGAAATGAAGAAGTTGGACTAGATTCAGATAATAGTCCAGACAATATCATGTTAGGTTGTAGAGTAATTTAAGAGGAAGAGTTATCCAGACTATTTGCCCTTGTAAATATTCTGTATTAGTCAGCAGATGGCATTCATTGTACAATAACTATTCCATCAATATTACCAGAAGTGCTTTAAAACACAAAGCATATGGTTTCTTTACAGACACACATTATTTCCTCATTTGCAGTTCAGTGTTAATTGTGAACTATTTAGCGATAAACAAAGAAGGTAATTTTTCATCCCCATTTACTTTGACTAACAGATTTAAGAGTCTACCATTGTACAAAATGTAAATAAGACCCATGGTGGCAAAAGGGTTTTCAGGGCATACAAGCTAATACAAGGTCACCCATTGGCTTTTGGCAGGAATCTTGACAGCACTGCTGAAACATTTTGGGTAAGACTAATTGAGAGGTTCCAGCAAAGTGCCCAAAGGGGAAAATATCTCTTTTCTCCCCTCACCATGAGTTCAGAAAGCCAAAACCTCACTTAAAATGGCCTTGAAATAGATTTTCTTATCTTCATTGTTAATGCAGGGCCAAACTGGAATGGTGGTGGCATAACCCAACCTCATAAAAGTGCCAATAATCTGCACAGACTGCCCTTTCAGTATCTCTGGGGAGGAGTCTGGCCCTTCCACATAACCCTGATGCGCACACTGTTCACTGGCATGCCTTGCACCTATGCTCATACCCATCTGTCTAGATGGCATAGTGCCTGCTTATAAGGTGTCATATCAGTTTCAATAGGGCATAAGTGCTTTGCAGCTAGAGTGTAGAATGAGAAATGTGTCATTTTCCTTTACAAGGGAAATGTCCTAGTGGGAAATAAAGATAAAATAAAGGCCATGTGCTTCAATCCTTGCGATCACAGTTACTAATTTTATTTAGAGACATGAAATGCAAAATTTACACCACAGGAAATTTGCAAAAGGCTTATATGTTTTTACTGATTCAAGAATGATTTTATGATACCTTATAGTTTATTTTCTCAAAGATGCTAGGAATACAGAAATAATTTTGCAGGTGATAGTTTAATATAGTAATAAAAACCATTAAACACACACACACATATAAATATATATTTAAATACACACTTGATTTATTTCCCTTTTCCCAACCCCTGCTATTTCATTATGCAAACTCTAGTTTTAAATAGGCATAAGCTACTTGAGCTTGTTCATGACGCAAAGTCTGCAGACGGTACATGCTTCCAACCCATTCACTAAATTCTGCATTCATGGAAATGGTTAAACTCAAACAAGCATTACCAGGAATGTATTCATTTAAGGTAGGAGAATATGTATTCCAACAGCTTTCCCTCATCCTCATTTTTCTTCTTCTAATTGCTGTTTGTGAGCTTCCTTAGACAGAATTGTAAGTGTACCTGCTTAACAGAGGATAAACCAAGCTACTTTTTCATTTAACATGTCCCACATGGAAGTCTGAAGTACAGTAAGATTTAGTTATCAAGTGCTGTAATCCACTATTAGGCAGCTCAGTGTAACAATGAGACAAAGAACTGTCCTAAATGGTAGTATGCTATTAAATATGCCAGTAACCTATACACACAGAGATGTAATTTCAACATCTAGATGCCAAACAGCCTGGGTTCTGGCATGATGCTCTTAGTATGCAAGGGAGCCAGTTGGCTGTGTATTTGGGAGTCAAGTGTGACAAGTTTGGGTGGTACACAGGTGGATACTTTACTTTCATAACATCTTTTTCTTAGAGCAAAAAGACCATGGTATTGCATAGGAGAGCTCCTTCCTGCCCACCTTTCTCTGCTTTGATAACAGAGGAAATGAGTAAAGGCCCTCACATGAGCACAGAGGAGCACACATGAAGATTGCTATATTAATGATTTTCTCACAGGGAAAACTTTTTCTCTGATGAACTTAATATTTTGGCATTTGGGAAAAAGTGTCACCAAATCGTGCTTTTTTTAATTGAAAGTGGAATTTATTTAAGAGCTAGCTTCTTAGTTAATAGCTATATGCTTGCCCTGCATTTCCGAATATTTTTGCTAATATCCATATTAAACTTTTAATTTGTAATCACATAAAATGTTTCCCACACTGAGGGACAGACATTTCAATGGGTGTATGTCTAAAAGGGGATGTTGTCACCTGTAGGAGGGGATCTCAGAGCTTTGGCTGTGACCCGTGCTATTTTACTGAACCGAAATGGGAAAATTTTAGCTGTGTATACATAACATCTAGGATATATGTACCCCATGGTACTGACATATCACCATCTTGTCTCCAGGTGAGGAGATATGGAGTATTTCAGGTCACTGACTCAAATGTATTTCAGACCTGTTCGGTGAGCCATGAAAACTCAGTCGGTGTGATCACCGGTTGTTGATGCCCCCACCATAAACAATAATTACAGTGGTGGTTACTGTGACCAGCAGAAAAATGCCATCCAAGTTAGGGGGAAGCATGTCCTCCAGTGTAATGTCACTGTGGGTTTATTTATGCAAGACACCTTGTTCTGGCCTGAGCCTAAAGACCCAGGCTAGTCCTTTCTTTATTGCCATTTTACATTTGAGATTATTATCTCTGTAAGTCGATTCCTCCCAAACAAGGCATAAGGTGAGATGTGTCTTTATGGTCTGTAATTACTGGGGATAGGAAATGGAGCAAATAAAGCCAGAAGCATCAATGACTGTCAATTAAGATGGGGAATTTTTGTCTCCCAAATCAGTTTTAGGCTTTGCAGGTTCCAAGAACATAAGTTATGACAGGAAGAGAAAAGGGCCATCTGGTCCAATTTGTCTGCAATTTTGTGCTGTTCTGAATCCCAGCTTTTAGTTTATTCTCCAAATTCCTTATTTCGCTTTCCTTCAACAGATATCATTTGATATTTACCACAGACTGCACAACCATTTGCTTTCATGATTATCACAGGCGATTTTGAAATTGTATGTGTGACCTCAGTGCCACATTCTCCTCTACTGTGTTCCATCTTTTTGTTCCTATTTTTTAGTTAACATTCTGTAAACCTTTCAGCATATTGCTGGTGCAAACTGCCTTAATACGCATTATTGCTCAGTCTGTCCTAAGCTTTTGCAAACTTCAGTGACACGATCTTTCAGCTATTTTCTGTAGCTGTAACTCAAAGGCCTTTGCTGGAATGGTACATTTATTTGGTTATAGTCTTTTTATTCCAGCTGGCTGTTATTATATTACGGGCATCAGTACTGTGACCTATATTCAGAAAGACCACTCTTAAAATGGAACAACGAATATCTCAATACTACTAGATAACAATGTGTTTACAACTACGTGGTCTCCACACCACTCACATTCCTCTCATTAACTTGACAAAAAATCCATTATTTCAGAAGCTCCAGATGCAAGCTTGGCTCTGGCACTATGACAGAAATGTATGAGCTTCCAAATTTCTGAACTTCTGAACTTTTGAAGCAGCCAGATTCCAAGAAGACATCCTTGAAGGCAATCAGACTGCAAATAGCTGAATGTTATGGGAACTTTTCCATTAATATTAATGCAAGGTAAGGTGATGGATGATTTATATCTTTTGAAATTAATGTTGCCAGCATGGGGCTCAGATACTTTGTATGACAAACGTCACAGGGCTGAATTTCTGAGGTGAAGGCCTGCCCGTGGAAATGCTTTGCTTCTACCCCTTTGCAGGTTCTCATCTTTAAAGGTTACATAAAGGTAGGGATTTGGTGGAGAAGTCAAGTAGCAGGACTGTGTCAGTAGCCAGTGGTGTCATTCTGCTGAGTGGCTGGGAAGATCAGTCACCATTACAAAAGCAATCATAACTCAGGTTAGATGTGATTAACTTTTGAAATGCACCAGGAAGAGTGAATATTTTTCTTGCTTTTGCTGGCGTTGAGCAAAAGACTTTGATGATATGTAGACAAACACATTTAGCCAAGAGATGAGTAAGGGACAGAATCATAGAATCATTAAGTTTGGAAAAGACCTCTACGATCATCAAGTCCAACCATCAACACAACACTACCATGTCTCCTAAACCATGCCCTGAAGTGCCACGTCTACACGTCTTTAAATACCTCCAGGGATGGTGACACTAACACCTCTCTGGGCAGCCTCTTCCAATGCCTGACCACTCTTTCAGTAAAGAAATTTTTCCTAATATCCAGTCGAACCCCCCCTTGACACAGCTTGAAGCCCTTTCCTCTCATTCTATCACTGGTAACCTGGGAGACCAACACCCACCTCACTACATCCTCCTTTCAAGTAGTTGTAGGGAGCGATAAGGTCTCCCCTCAGCCTCCTCTTCTCCAGACTAAACAAACGCAGTTTCCTCAACCTCTTCTCATAAGACTTGTTCTCTAGACCCTTCACCAGCTTCGTTGCCCTTCTTTGGACCCTCTCCAGCACCTCAATGTCCTTCTTGTGGTGAGTGGCACAAAACTGAACACAATATTCGAAGTGTGGCCTCACCAGTGCAGAGCACAGGGGCACGATCACTTCCCTACTCCTGCTGGCCACACCACTGCTGATAAAACATTTCAAATTTACCTGAACTGAGTTTTAAATGGCTAGTTTTCTTCTATATCTTTATGTCTACTAAAGTTTTAGAGAGCAAGGATTTCATTAGAGGGTGGATGAAACTGCCACCTTGGTTGGTAAGGCATTATGTGGAAAGCCAGATACTAGGTTTAAACACAGTTCCGCCAGCAACTGAGTGATTCAGTGAATCTCTTTCCTCCTCTACGCCTCAGTTTCCTATCTGTGGAAAGAGTACATGTATCATTTTTTCTGTTGCTGCTGTCTTGCCTTTTTTTCTCCCTGATGTGTGGCCACCCTAGGAGTAATCACCTGAATGAAGGTGCTGTTTAAGATTTGACAGGATTTTGTCCTACCTAAGGGAACACATCCACAGCATTTGTTAATATAATCCTCAAATGAATTGCTCTGATTTTAGATTGCTAAGAACAGAGAGTGAGAGCCATGTCACATGTGTTTAAGGTAATTAACTGACTTTGCCTTGTACAAAAAGTACCATGGGTGGTGAGCCCAGATGAAGTTCACACAGCAGGAGTGAGCTGCCTGTTCCCTCAAGCTGGTGCTTGTTTCGATAGTTTGAAAGAAATTATTCTGCATCCAATCAGTTTTCTCTAAAACGAAGTATAATGAAGCTGGAAATCATTCCCTTGAGTCACAGACATTGAGGACAGAAGAAAAGAAAACAAATCTGCGCTGATTTGATTTAGCTTATTTCTCTAGTAATAGTGCCTTTACATGTGAAATTTCTTTTAGTGAAAGCAGAATAACACTGCAAAAATTAAGGTTTTAAAAAGAGAGCACAGGCAGTTTCATCCCTTGTTGTGGCAATGAGGTGCTCTGCAGTCAACTCACTAAACTTCTTCTGCAAGGAGTGGCCAGCATATCAACATTAGAATCAAATACACTGATTTAATTCATAAGAAAAAGATTAAGTAAAGTGTAATTTGTTGCTTAGAGACTTCCCTTTGCAGAGTGAGCTGAAATTATTGCTTCAGTGAAAATTCACCATGACAATAATCCAATTACTGATGTCTGTGATCTGCTATAAAAGAAAAATGCTCTTGATGGCAGCAGAATTCTAATCATAGGCATGTAGCCCATGTCAGCACTCCATTTAAGTGTTTTGTACCATGACCCACATGTGGATTCAGCTTCTGCAAGCTAAGTCTCAGCTGTGAGAGTTCTTGGAGTGTTTTTTTTTTTATTTATTAAAAAAGCCCACTGACAACTAAAAAATAACTGAGGTGGATGAAGTCACACTAAAAATAACTGAGGTGGATGAAGTCACACCAAAATCCTGTTACTTTGATGATGGTGAAGAGGCTTTTATTGAAACTCATTTTTTGGTTCTGTAACTTTGAACACTCTCTCATATAAGAATTTCTTCTAAACAACCTCCATGAAATCAATTGAATGATTCATTATCATTTATTTTTGCTTTTGTTTAAGCAGGCAAAGTAAATAGAAGAAAAGTAAGCTTTATATATGAGTGCCCCTGTGCAGGAAGATGTCTTCCTTTTTTTATATATTTCCAGTTTTTTGCTGTGGAATCAAGATCCAATTTCATATGAAATTCATTTTAGTGATGTGGAAAAGACTGTAAAGTAAATAAGTGAATTGAGATAAAGACAATGAAGGAGTCAGATACAGTATGAAACCAAAGTATTAACACTTTCAGAAATATTTATCAGGAAAAAAAAGTCAGTAATAAAAACAATTTAGTGTATGTTGGTTCATTCTAAAGCTGTCTCTGGACAGAAAGAAACTTTATTATTCAGAGAGTAGATGTTTAGGAGTAAATGTGAAGAGCCAGAAGTTGATGGCAATTTTAAATGAAATTTTAGCAGAAGCACTTATCTAACTCCTCAGTCTCAAGCATCCTGCAGTTTCTAATTTATTACTTCTTATAATATACAACTACAAGGCTGAAAAACACTCTTACCTCTGCTCTACAAATAAGTAATTGAAACCAAGCACTTGGAAAGTCTTGGTTTCATCAAGCGGTGTCAGAAAAAATAATTAAAATTCAAGAATGGTCTTGCAGATGAGAAAAATTGATATATTTCAAGTAATATTTTCACAATTTCACAACAAAAAAAATCATCAAAAAATTCACAAACTAGAAAAAGACCTTGGAATAAATAATAGATAACTATAATCTGAAAAACTGAAATTTACAGGGCCTAGTCAAGGATGATGTATCAAACATATTCTATACCATTCTTTTTGGATAGTAACATCCTGGAATAATTGTCAGTCAAAACCTGTCTGTTTGAAGCAAAATGATATGCATGGCCTGTGTACGCAGTGGTAATTTTAGGAAGGCTTGTGTGTGAAAAGAGTGCTAGCAGAAGGACTGTGGAAAATGGCAATGGAGTCTGAGAGCAGATAGTTGGTACACAGGTGTCCCCTTCACAAGTATTGACGTTTACATTCATCTGAATGTCATCTCCATTGATGGTTTCATGGATTTTGTAATCTCCCTAGTAACTATGGGCAAGACTTCTCAAGCTATTCCATTTTAGAAGGGTCCAGGGCTAAGCATGCTATGGATATGTTGTACACAGTTGAGTCCCATGGCTGCACTGTGCTTCTACCTCCCCTCATCTCTGGCAACCAATGAGAACAGCTACTGGGATTCCAAGTGTGCCCTAATTATTAAACACTAGTTATTAACCAGCAACATCCCAGTGGTGTTCCTTGGGTAGTGGGTAGTTGTATGATTTTCACTGAGGACTTCATATCAACACTTATTATTTTCTTCTTTTGTTCTACAGACAACTATTTCCCCCTCCCCTTCCTTCCCCTTCCCCCCCCCCCCCCCCCCCATGCATTACAGCAAATACCTCCAGGACTGTCAAAAATATAGACACGTGATAGAAAATTAGATTTCCTGAAAAGACAGGAGAACACTGTAGGAAAAAAAAAAGCCTGTGTAGGTATAGTACATGCTCAGGCATGAATTAGGAATTCACTAGCTGTGCTACTGACCATGGCAACCTGACATTTAGACTATGGACAGCTGTGTTGCCTTAGGTCTAGTTTGTGTCCCTGCCTCTGACAGAGTCTATGATGAATTCAGCTGGGCTCCCAAGTCAAAATAAAGTGGACTAGGTTAAACAGGTAGCCCTTGCAAAACTTGCTTATTTGAAATAAGATACTTTATGGAAGGTAAAATATCAGCTGGGAATTGCAGGGAAGGGAGTCTTGGAGAGATCATGCGTCTGCCTCTGTTGTGGCTGCCCCACATGCCATCACCTCTCCCTCCAGCGATAACTAGAAATCCAGGATTTCCAAGATTCTGGTACAGGCAAGTGTCTATTGCAATCTGCCTGTTCCTTGTGGCCATTTACATACTCATGCTGTCAGACGTGAGGGCAGCAATAACCTTTGTCAAAGGGACATCAGTATGCATCTGGGCTGTGGCATCCTTCCTTCAGGCAATACAACAGTTTAGAGAACATATTTCTACACCCTTATAAACTGTCTCTTCTTGAAGCATAATTAGTTTGTGTACAGCTTTTCCAGAAACGTTAGGTCCACTTTCCTTGGCAAACAGATTTTGTTTTAATTTCTGTCTCTTGGCCAATCTTATTCCAAGCATTTTTTTTCTTCTTCAAAACTGACATATGCAGTTATTCAACTTCCTCACATATGATTTCCTTTCATGCTGAAGCTGGATTAAAAATAGCTACGTAGATAGCCTTTTCTGTCCCACGCCTATGTGTGAATATTCAAACCAGATTAGCAATCTCTTCCTACTCCCATCTCAGCCAGTGTTTTCCTCATCTGAACCATTCGTGTCATCAAAAACACTGTATACTGTATCCACATACTCTTTTTTCTTCTCTTTATTTATCAATACCACAAGTCATTGACTAAGAGTTTCTAAATTGTCACAGAATAATGAAAGGCCTTAATAATATATTGTACGAGGCATCAGGCATTTTATCATTGAAATATGTCTAGTCAACCAAATCCTGACTTCTACCTGGTTTTAGCTAAGGCATCAACAAATACCTCTTAAACGCTCCTGCCTTTCATTTTTCTCTCCTAGGTCAGCAGTCTTCATGGTGTTGTGTGTCCTCACACTGCACTGCTGAAAATTTCAGAAGCCTAGAGGAGTGTCACTGGGTGAATGCAATCTGTGCCCTTGTGACTGTTGTTGCTAAACTGTCAGAAGAGGGTCAGGGGAGGCTATGGGCCTGTGTGTCTCTTCCCTGGCTGATTTGGTACCAAGCTTTGTGGGAGACCCAACTTCAAATGCACTTTGAGAGCTCTTAGAGAGACAAGGTGCAGTGTCCTGGGTCCTGAAAACTTTCATGACATCCAGAGGTGTTAACAAGACCAAAGTATTACCTATTTCCTCTGCCTGGGGCAGAAAGTCTTTTGAATGCCCTGTTGGATGTTATAACCTTGATGACCCCCTGAATGCAACCCTTATGTCTGAGTGCATGTACAGAACTGGAGCTGTCACATAACTCTCCTTTTTCAGTTACAACACTACAACAGCCTGGCCTTTTATTGCAGTCCTGAAAATGAATGCATAAAACTAATGCTCCTCTGGTCTTCTACCCCATGGAGTACAGCTTGCAGCATTTGGCTTTACTGTTACCAGCATTGCTCTGCTCCTAATTTGAGTTGTCCAAAGGCTGACATTTCTGCCTGTCATAAAGCTTTTTGTATCTGTCTCCCAAGTCTTGCATGAGAAAACATTAACTTTTTTTCTTTCTTTAATCTGTACTTCAAACATTTATAAGAAATCTGATTTTTCGTCCTGTATTCTCTTTGAACAACTGATTGCTGGTTGTAGTGTTTCTTTCCTCTTCTTCCTCTGACACTCTGGTCCTTCTAACTCTATTTCTACCTACACACTGTGTATCCTTCTCTAACGAACTGTAGTTTCTCCTTATGTAAATATCTCCCAATAACTCACTTTTTCCAGGAGGCATATGCTATTTTAAGAACTGTGCAGTGTCGCTTTATGGATTCCTCTCATGCTTGCGACATAGCTTTACAGTTTATAACTTTCACTGGGAAAACACAATGTCTGCTTTGCAGATGGAGTGGTGAGGGGTAGTAAAGAATGGGGCTGCTGTTGACACTGGATTTTATACCATGTGTGCAATATAGGTGTCTGAGTGAGTAACCCCAGTGCCTCTTTGTTGCCAGTGGAGAAAATACACATTTAGAGGGTGCAATCCACCTAGCCTGTTTTAGAATTTTGTATTTTGCGTGACGAAAACAATACCTTTTAAGTCTTATTTCTATCCATTGATAGTGACTGGAACCTCTGGTGACCCCCTCAGGTGTAGGTACTGGAGGCTGCTTTCAAATATAATGCACTTTTACAGCAAGGGAGTCAGCCCAGCTGCCAGGATTAACACCTGAAGAAGCAGGTATGATAGGCAATTTCCACTGAGACCTTGATACAAACACAGGAACCCTTCAGAGAGGTGAAAACTCTGAGGGGTATTATCAGAGATTAATTATTTTACAGCTCTGTAGTATTTTTTTGAGTAGATTCAGCATAAAAATCTGTGTTTAAGAGATCCTCTGTGCACATTTGTTCTACCTGTTATGTGGTCTCCAAGGGGTTAAGGCCGGAAACAATCAATGGTAGTGGGAACCTGAATAATATGGAAATGGCTGGAAAGGCTTTATTAGACTTAGTATTAGTTATTGGAGACCAAAGCAGTTCATTGTGGAGTCCTTTAGCCCACAGAGGAGAGATCTGATCCTGGGTGAGTGGTTATGTATCCCGCAGCTGAGAACTATAAATATACTCTGTTCACAGCTAATCAGTTTAGAGAGATGTGTGTTGTATAGAGGTTTGGTCCAATTATCACAGTCTGTTGACTTTTCTATATAGAGGATTTAGCAAGGACTGTGATTAGGCTCAAAAATACATGCCAATTGAATGCTTTCTCTGCCTCAGAAGAAAAAAGGCACAGGTGAACTTTGTTAATGGAGGAGGACAAATATTTAAAAACAAGACCTACCATGTCTGTTGAGATGTGTACATGAGAAACGGGAGTGCTGGAGTTAGTTGCTGTCATATCCAAATGACATTTTAAATTACTCTGAGTACAGATGCATTCTTTGTTTTGCAACACATTTTACATAATTCCATTGCTGTACAGAAATATAATAAAAATTTTTGTGTTTACTACCAAGGGACACATTATGATCTCTATACCGGAAAGAGGATGAAGATGCTTATCCATCACTTTAATTTAGAATATTAATAAATAATCAAGCTAATAGTTCTGGAGTAATTTTAACTCTCTGTACCCAAGAATCCTTCAGTTATAAATGGAAGTCTAATATTATATGGAACCTGCCATGTTCCTATATCATGTGAAAGATTTTTCTGAAAATGTGTCATTTCACAGGACACGGAGAAGCACTTGCACTTTAAAACTATGATGTCAAGGATGTTATATGTCCGTTTCTGACTCAGAGGGATAGAATGCCATAGGAGTTTCATAGCTAAGGCAGTACTACTTTCCTCTTTCCAGAAACTTTGGAGCAAAACAGTGCTGAGATTGTGGGAGCAGTGTTGGGTAAGAGGAGACAAAGTTGTAGACCTGTAAAGATTGGAGAAGCTTGGTGGCCTTTATGAAATGACTCTGTGGAACCTCCCTTCTGGAAGGAGACAAATGCCTAGTCCAAATCTGTAGGGCGGTAGTAGATGAAACAGAAAGGGAAGAGGAGGGGAGAAGCATGTTTCCATGAGGTGAAAAGTACTATCCTAATCTTTACTGAAGACTATGAACTAATGGGAAATTGACCCTGGGTATCTGGAAGAGGCCAAAGGATATTTGCTTTGGGGAAAGTCAGTTTATGAGACTGACTGCTCCTGAAAGGTCAGTATAATATTGTCTAACCTTATTTCAAATACACAATAATCCTAAAACTCATGATGTGTAAGATTTTGTCAGGTATTCTAATGATACAGCTGATTATGTAATTCTAAGCTGATCAGTTTTTCATGTTCACCCTTAGTTATGTCAGTGAAAGCAGAAGTTCTTGGATCTCTATTTCTGTTTGTAAAATTATTTGGTCTCTTTTCTCATTATTCTTTTGTCATTTGCTGGCAACAGGCTAGGCTCTAAATATTTGGATGATTTTTAGATATGCTTGAGAAATCTTTTCATTTAACACATGAAGGGCCTTAAGTACAGAGTCATGCGGTTATTCTGATGAGTTAAGATGCAGTTCTGTTTTAAGAACAAAGATAAATTTTTCCTCAAAACTATGGGTTCCTCAGTGGCTGTAAAGACAGGCTTTACTATTGATCGGACATTAAGTGTACTTTGGTACATAACAATATTCTTGATATGTCTTGATATTCTTGATATGCTAATGTAAATCCTCTCACAATGATAACTAATGTCTGGGAAATATGTGAGCAAAACTTAATTTGTTTATGTAATTTTTTTCTTAATGAACCGTGTATGAATGGAGCACAATCTCAGCATATACATTTTCATTATTCAGATTTATTTGTTAAAATGTGTTAAGCTGACAGACTTTGCTGCTTTTTTTGTGATTAACTTGCTATATGAATTTGTTAACATTTTTAAAACAAGTTGTTCTGCTTCATCACAAAAAGCACATTGTCTGACTGTTCCTTAAATTTTGGAGAGCCCTACTTAAGTTCAGGATCTCCATGGATACTCTTCAGCGAAGAAACATGAAGTAATTCACAGAATTAACCTGCGTTACATTTTCTGAATTTTATTATTATTGACATGCCTGTTTGATAAAATGTCCTTTAAAAAAATCTTGTATGTCATTGCATAGTCAGAGTTTGCACAAAATTCTGAAAGCAATTTTATGGAGAAATTTTTCGATGAACACTCTAAACCCACTCATAAATAGCAAGGGAAGCAGGAATAGTTTGACAGTTGCAGTTGCATGTGATGATATCCTAAGTGTCAAGTTGTTGTTGTTGAGGAAGAAGGAAGTGTAGATGTGCTACACTGGGAAATTTTCTCTGGCGTTTTATGAATATAAGAAGAGATCCAGCTTGCTATCTGTTAAAATAGAAAATGAAAATCCTCTTGGATTGGACAGACCACTAGCTGCTTTATGAAAAATGACTAAATGTTCGTTTTCAACTTTTAGAAATTAGAACGTGAAGTGAATAGTTACCCTTAAAAAAAAAAAAAGAAAAGAAAAGAAAAGAAAAAAATTCATGGTACCAGTCTTGGTATCAAATCTTGAGGAATTCATCCCTCTTTTCCTCCATCAAACTGTAGCTGTAAATAATGCAGTCTGTCTTTTTCTATCATAGGCTATGTCAGGATGTATTTTGCTTCATATCAGAGTAATATGTATTATTTATTGTAAATCTTAAAGAATAGTATGTTGCCAGTGCAATGATAACATGAAGTAGATGATAGAATCGTGAGTAATTTAGGTTGGAAGGGAGGTCTAGTCCAATTGCCCACCCAAAACAAGGCCTGAGTTTTGAGTGTGTCCAAGGATGTAGTTTACATCACCTTTCTGGGTACCTGTTCCAGTGTTCTACCCCCTGTACTATGAAGAACTTTTTCTTTTATCTCTTACTAAATTTCCCCTTGTTACAATTTGTGTTCGTTACCTCTTGTCCTTTCACTGTGCACTTTCAAAGTGCCTGGCTCTCTACTCTTTACAGTCTCCCTTTACTTCCTCCCTTACTCTAATCTTTTCCAGACTGAACAAACCCAGTTCTATCATCTCTCCTTGTATGCCATCTACTCCAACACTGCCACTGGACTCATGCCAGTATGTCCATGTCTGTCTTGTACTGAGGAGCCCAACACTGGACCCAGCACTCTAAATGTGTCTCACACAGGGTTGAGAAGAGGGAAATGTCACCTCTCTCAACCCACTGGCTACTCTTTTTAACACTACAGCCCAGGATTTCCTTACTTTCCTATTAGGTAGGGCACACTGCTGACTCTCATTCAGCTTGATATTCGCTGGACACCCAAGTCTTCTGCAAAGCTACTTTCCAGCCAGTCAGACTCAGTCTCTACCAGTTTTTTGAGTTAGTTCTCCAAGGTGCACCACTTGGCATTTCTCTTGGTTGAACTTGATAAGTTTCCTATCAACACCTTTCTCCAGCCTGGCAAGGTCCTTCTGAACACCAACCCTGCTGTTGGTCTGGTGTCAGCCATACTGCCCCAGTTTGATACCATCCATGAACTTTCTCAGGGTGCATTGCATCTCATCATTCAGTCATTAATAAACACAAAACCCACTGTTGGCCTCAGTATGATTTCCAGTCCACCACCCCCGGTATTACTGGAAATTTGCCATTGCTTGGCCATTGTGTCGCTGATTACAGCCTTTTCAGCTTGGCAATCTGGATAATTTTCTATTCACCTTACTGTCCATCTCTCAAAGCTGTATTTCACCAGTTTGACAATAGGACCCTACAGAAATCTGAAAGCATTGCTAAATCTAAGGTAAAATGATCTCCACAGTGATCCTCTTGTCTGCAAAGCCAGTCATTTCTTTATAAAAAACAATGACATCATGTATAGATGGAAAAACCATGCTGGCTGTTTTTGGCCACAGCCTTATCTGTCTCTTGTCATTTGGTCTCTGGCCCCATTAAGCAGTGGTCCCACACTTTCTGTAGTCTTAATTCTGTCAGTGATGTATTCATAGAAGTCCCTTTTGTTGCCCTTCACAGCCCTGGCTAGTTTCATTCCAGCTGAGCTGACTTTCCTAAATCCACCCCTGTAAGCTACAGCAGCCTTTCTATATTCATGCTATGAATCCTGTCCTTGCTTCCTGCTCCTGAATGCTTCGTTTTTGCATTTGAACTCAGTCATGAGTCCCTTGGTCACCCGTGCTGGCCTTTGATCATTCTTCCTTAACTTTCTACACATTGTAATGGATTGTCCTTGTGCTTTGAGGAGGTTGCCCTTGATCATCAGCTGTTCTGCACCACTTTGCCCTTCAGAGCTGCCTCCCATGGGGTCATGCAAGCCAGGTACCTAAAACTAACATATACTGTCCTGAAGTCAGGACTGTGGTTCAATGGTGATCATCAGAGCATTTTAAGAGAAGTTTAGTTTGCTCTTACAGTGTGTTTCTAGGGTTTGTTCCAGCCCAGGTGTGCTTGTCCTAACCCCAGTGGTCTAAGTCAAAGACATATTATCATCCAATCTAACAGAAGATCTAATGACCTTGAAACACTAAAATCTCTGGCCTTTGAGATATTAAGGTACCTATATTGATTTAAATGGAAATTAGGATATTTCTGCACAGATAGCTGGATATAGCTCCAAAATGCCTTGCATTTAGACAGTGTATTAGGCTAATGTATACTTGGCTCAAAACTGAGTGTTGGCAAAACTGCATGTCCAGGGAAATGAACAAAATCCACAGAACTGAGAGTGAGCACACATGGTCATGGTGCATGAGTAGGAAGGAATAAACCAATCCAGATGCAGTCTGGAGAAGTAGAGACAGGAAATACTGGCAAAATCTGTCTCCACGTAGAGCTGGCAAGTGGTATCTGCAACATGAGTGATAGGAACATCTCAAACTGCTTGTCAGTTTCTTTTGACTATACAAAGTCATTCTTGGTAACTGTTAACAGAAAGATAAACAAGTTAGTTTAGGTTATTGGTACATTTGGATGACTACATAACTTTAAAGATCTAAGGTGAAAAAGGCTAACATGGATTTTATTCCTCTTCCCAAATTCAGCTTTCCTAGGACAGAAAGAAAAACATACTTGCATATACTTTTTCTACACTTAGTCCAAGAATACTGAGTGCTGCCAGACAATCAAGTTCAGGAAACCTTTGTATTTATGCTTTCTGGAAAGGCAGGTGACTGCTTTACTTGTGCTGTGTTAATGAAGGGCATTGGTCTGCAAAGCAACACAAAAGATTAAACTAGAGGGTCAACAAAGTAACAGAGCTACTTGGTTATCTGTATTGCCAGCTGAAGGAACTCCAGCATATCCAATTTGGAAGCCAAGAGAGATGTGCGAAGACAATGAGAAGAGATGGAGATCAAGTTTACATATACTGTGCGAATAATGTGAGATTGGTGATGCCCTCACTATTATTTATAGTTTAATTTGCATGTGATGTGAGGAAAAAGTATGTTAGGTGAATGAACTGTCCTCAATAAACAATCTTATCAAGTGAAGTCCTGACACACATGCAACTCAGCACTGACCTGTACCTCAGCTCAGATCTTTCATGCGTTTTTCCTTGATCTTTTGTAATCTTTCTGGTAAGATAAGAAACACTTTCATTAGATAATCATCATTTTCATTCTTTCTCTTGTCAGAGGCTTTGAACTATCACTAGGGAAATGTATTTACCTTTTGTTATCTCAGTCACAATAAATTTACAATTCCCCTAGACCTTTGGTCTGTGCACTTATGTATTCTTAACTGAGTGGGCTAGAGAACCATGAATGTGGGAATGATAAACTCCCAATCAACCCCTAACTTGTGCAGGACTTGCTGCTCCAGCTGGATCCCTATGAGTTGATAGGGCCTGATGAGATTCATCTGAGGGTACGTAAAGAGCTGGCTGATGTCATAGTGAGACCTCTCTCAATGATTCTTCAGTGCTCTTGGGAATCTGGAGAGGTCCCAGTTGACTGGAAGCTGGCAAATGATGTCCCAATCTTCAAGAAGGGCAACAGGGATGACCCTGGTAACTACAGGCCTGTCAGTCTCACTTCTGTGCCTGGCAAAATTATGGAAAAGATTATTCTGGAAGTTATTTAAAAACACCTGAAAGACAGTGCAGTCATTGGTCCCAGCCAGCACGGGTTCATGAGGGGAAAGTCCTGCTTAACAAACTTAATTTTTCTCTATGACAAGGTTACCCACCTAGGTGACCAAGAGAAGCCACTTGATGTAATCTTTTTGGGTTTCAGTAAAGCTTCTGATACTGTCTCTCACAGTATCTTCCTGGACAAACTGGCCATCATACAGCTGGATAAACATGTAATGCAGTGGGTGAGCAATTGGCTGATGGGTCAGGCTCAGAGGGTCACAGTAAATGGGGTTACATCAGGCTGGCGGCCAGTCACTAGTGGAGTTCCACAGGGATCCGTCTTAGGGCCAGTGCTCTTTAATGTCTTCATAAATGACTTGGATGCAGGACTGGAAGGTATACTAATTAAGTTTACAGATGACACAAAACTGGGAGGAGCTGTTGACACTCTTGGGTGCAGAGAGGCCTTGCAGAGAGATCTAAACAAATTAGAGACCTGGGCAATCACCAACCATGTGAAGTTTAACAAGGGCAAGTACCAGATTTTGCACCTGGGGCACGGAAACCCTGGATGCACATACAGACTGGGGAACAAGAGGCTGGAGAGCAGCTCTGTAGAGAGGGACCTGGGGGTTCTGGTCAACGGCAAGTTGAACATGAGCCAACACTGTGCTCTGGCAGCCAAGGGCCAACATGTCCTGGGGTGCATCAGGCATTGCAATGCAGCTGGTCAAGGAAGGTGATTGTCCTGCTCTGCTCTGCACTGGTGTGGCCTCACCTTGAGTGCTGTGTGCAGTTTTGGGTGCCACAGTGTATTAAGGATACAAAGCTGCTAGAGAGTGTCCAGAGGAGGGCCACAAAGTTCGTGAAGGGTTTAGAGGGGAAGCCATATGAGGAACAGCTCAGGTCACCTGGTTTATCCAGGCTGGAGAAGAGGAGGCTGAGGGGAGACCTCATCGTGGTCTACAGCTTCCTCACAAGGGGAGGAGGAGGGGCAGCTGCTGATCTCTGGCAACCAATGACAGGACCCAAGGAAATGGCAGGAAGATGTGCCAGGGGAGGTTTAGGTTGGATATTAGGAAAAGGTTCTTCACCCAGAGGGTGGTGGAGTACTGGAACAGGCTCTCCAGGGAGGCAGTCACGGTGCCAAGCCTGACGATATCCAAGAAGCATTTGGACAGTGTCCTCAGACACATGGTGTGAATTCTGGGGTTGTCCTGTGCAGGGACAGGGGTTGGACTCAATGATCCTTGCGGATCCCTTCCAACTCAGGACATTCTATGATCCTATGATTACTTGCTCAGAATAAGACTGTAAAGATTAAGGCATCCAGATTTCTGCTAAGACTGTATTAACACTGAGAAATCAGATTATGTGAACTTTTCTGGATAGCTTTCAACATCTACTGAGAAGGTAGCAGAGACAATAAATCTTTTATTATCTAATTTTATTATGTATTGTTAATCTACCTTTCTTTCTGAATTGATGGCTTTGTATGTGCCCTTCTGATCTCTGCTGTTGGAAAAGACACTTATGGTATATATGATATCTCATTTTGGTTGTGTATCTAATATATCTTCTACAGCTTTAGACTGATCTTTGGCTCCAATAAAAAAGCTACTTTAGGAATACTATTTGTAATATTTTAATTTATTAATTCAGAAGAAGTGTGGAAGATTATATTGAATAACATAAGTTAACATTATATAACGTAGTTTGAAGTATTTATATGTAAGAATCTTCTTAGTTTATTAATAGGTGTCCTTGAAATCTATGTGTTTGTAAAACAAGTAACTTGGAAGGGTGCTCATAAGGCTATTAACTTTTTTCTAGGGAATGCTAAGATCTTTATAACTGTTCAAAACAGTTTTTGTGTCTAAGAAGATAAGCAAGATGTGAATCAAGATAGTGGGGGAAGGTATTATTCTAACTCGTACTGATAGCCTAGTACCGGTTAATTCCCAAACCATCAAATGATAATTACAGCAAGCACAACACAGCATTAAAATGAGAGCTGTTAGTGACATAGGTGTGATTTTGTGGCTGATATCATTTGTTTATATATTTTGCTAATGAATTATAATTAATTTAGTCAGATAGGTAAATATATTGTTAAATTCCACAATGAATTATATAGAAACCACAGTAATGGATAACAAATCACCCCTTGTCATTATGTTGACTTTGAAGACTGAAAATAATTACTTCCACTGATATTATAGTATCATATGCACACAGGTATGGAGAAAATGGATTTTAAAAGTACCTGAAACTTCAGGTCATTAGTTTGTAAAGAATAACATAAAACCTCACCTTTTCAACAGAAAAATCCACTGTAGGCTCCCAAAAGTTGAATACCCGAAGACCCACATTTAAATTTACAAAAAGTAATAATACTTAATACTTAAACAAAACATTTCCTGTCTATTTCACCTCCCTTATCACTTGTCTAATGCTTTGCCACTTTAATGGGTGTGCCTTACATCAGCCATGTACAGAAAAGATTCGGTGCTATCCCACTCCCAACAAAGAAACTTCAGGCTGTGCAGCCCACCGGGGCTACCCAGCCTCTCAGCAGTGTGATTCAGCCTCTGCAGCTGAAATGCCGCTGACAGCTGAGTGAGGCGGTTTTGTGCTAGCTCAGATGTCTCCTTGCTCTCATGGTGCGACCTCTGTGTCTGTAGCGTGAAGGCGAGTAGCCTAGGAGGATGCATATTTTTGACAGAGGTGGGAGTGCATATAAGCATTGCAAAGTGCACAAAAATGTCTGCATCTCTCTTTGACTCTTTTACACGCCTGTATTTTAAATGTGAGAAACCACACGATGGCTTTTCCTTTCTTTTTTCTATTGCCATTCAGATCTTTGGTGGTCCTTTTTACAACAGCTCTTCAAGGTTAATTCCCCAATTATAAATGGGAATTAAAGAGACTGGAGAGGGGGAGGAAATGTTATTCTGCCTATACAATGACAATGGGGAAATGAGAATGGGGGATTGCTACCCTAATAAGACAGTTAAAAAAAGAGAACTTTTTACAATATTGGCAGCCCAAAGACAGAACAAATATGCTGCTACTGCTGCTGATGTAGATAGTATAATGGACTGGAAAGGACTCTCACAGGTGTGTTAGAGGACAAGCATTCATGGAATGAGAAGCTGTTTTGGAGGTTAATTGCTGCCCAGGTTCTCTTTTCACATAAACATATCTGACATATCTGACGTATCTGACATACTATATCTGGTAATGTTTTCATGAACTTAAGACCCATTGCCTTTGAGAAACCCACCAAACTGATTATTAACAGAATGATGCATAGGGGATTTTATTTTATTTTATTTTATTTTATTTTATTTTATTTTATTTTATTTTATTTTATTTTATTTTATTTTATTTTATTTTATTTTATTTTATTTTATTTTATTTTATTTTATTTTATTTTATTTTATTTTATTTTATTGGCACAGCTTAGCTCAGTTTTTCCTTAGAGCAATTCTGGCATGGTGGAGGTTGAGCACTTTTGACCCACAAGTAAGTCTTCAAAAAAATGATGAGCTCGGTGCCATGCCATTGCATGAATGTCTGAATTTAGTGGTCTGATGACCTGACTTCCTGTAAATGAATGTGTGAACCAGATATATGTATTTCTGCAGTTTATATTAGTCCAGTTTTGGAAAGTGGATCCAATTTCTATTTCCCTAACATAATAAGTTTTCTTATAAGATTGCTATTTTCCCTAAGGCTGATAGCTTGGTTTCTTTTCTTTCCAAGTAGATATGGAGAGAAAAAAAAACAAATAAAGCAACTAAAAAAGCTTTGTTTTATTGTCTTTAAGTTTAACATTTCCTCCTCTGGTGAAAAAGTTAGACTGTAGCTATCTATAGAGACCGCTGTTATGACAAACCTCTGATTTACCGGTCTTGAGGAAAATTTGATGAAGACATAGCTGTGGGAGAAAACGCTGCATTTAAGTTCTAAAATCTGATTTTTTCTGCAATTCAAGTTTCATTTGTCTGTTAAGTTTATAAGTGCCTTGTGTGTTCCTCATTAGTGAAAAAAACACAGAAGTTTGCAGTGAAGAAAAAAAAATCTGCCACATTTCAGAGGTATTTGTATTACTATGTTTAAAAACCATAGTTCTTTCTTTAAAAACATGTTCTTTCTCTGAACAGCCCTGGGATGCACTGAAACAGGCAGGAAAGCAATGATTCTGATCAGATCTGATCTCCTCCTGCCTCACTGCGCCCTGTGGACACTTCCTACGGCTCTGTTTTAATAAGAACCTTTGTTGAGAATTTGAGAGAGCAGACCTAGTTTCTCTTGTGCATTACAATCAAGGTTAATAAATGTGGGAAAACAGTGTCTAAATAAAAGGTTGGCTTTTTTCTTTTTTTTATTTCATGCACTTCAGCTTTTTTCTTCTTTGAATTATTGATTTCCCAGTCTCAGATTCTATGTTTTGGGAAATGACTTACAAATTCATGATATTCACAAAGGCGATACTGAAAACCTTTGTAACCCATGTGACTCTCCTGAAGTTATTACTCATCAATATGAATTAGTCATCAGACATGACAAAACAGAATGCTCTTGTAGGAAGATCTGAAAAAGGGTAAGGCATTGTTTAAAGATGAAAACTAAGAACATCTGGTTCAAATGAAAGGCAGAAACTTCTCAAGTACTCCTCTTACAAGCTGCATACAGGCACACAGTAAGTGCCTCTCAGTCATCTTTCGTCTCTGACTTGACTTCACCCAGTTTTCCCTGGCTGCTCAGGCTGCTGATACGTCAAGCCGTAGCGGACAGGCTCCATGAAATGCAGGAACTGGCTTTATTCTGTTCCTGGTTCACACTGGCTCAGCGATTCAGGCTTCAGTTCACAATAAACAACCTGCCTACATGCTCAGGGTGTCCAGTTTCAGATTTTATACATTGTATAACTCTACCAGCCTGCATCAGTGAGGCTGAAGCTGGTATTGGTAATTGACCACGTTGCACTTCTCAGATGCCCTCACCTTATCCTTGGCTGTTACTTTCTCATTCTGCTTCTTTAGCTTTTCCATTTTTCATCCATCCTGTTTCCCCCTGTATGGCCTCAATGCAGAAACTCTGTTACACTGCTAGATGTCTTGGCTACTAACATGAGAAAAACAGATTCTTTTTTTTTTTTTTTTCAGTACAGCCTTTGGTTTTCAAAGGCAGACTGGATGTTAAAATCAAGGAAATATCAACCTTCTCCTGGGTCACAAAGATGTGCGATATGCAACATTGTTATTGTGGCTTAAGTGCCATTACAATGTTGACTTAACTGCTCTGCTGATGGGGCCCCATGTTTCACTGTTTACAGTTTCATTTACTTCCTGAGCTTTCTGTCTTCTGATTACTTTTCCATTGCTTCTGCAACTAAAAATTTGCACAATGCTATTGCTTGCTGTCATTTACTGATTTCAGTGTGAATTTTGGTAAGAACCATCTGTAATGAATGGAAAAAGTATGATATTTTGGTTAAGGGAGTGTCAAAATGGTTGAGTTCATCTCATTAATGTTGTTCTGCCTGTATGATCTTTGGCATATCTTCCTGTGTATGTTGCATAAAAGGGGAAATGCAGGGAGGGTTGCAGGAATTTGCTGTTATAGAATTGATAAACCATGGGGTTTCTTAGTAGTAATATATAGCTAATGAGATACAAGAAAAAAAAAGAAAGAAAAAAATGTTAGGAAGATAACGGAGGGTAAATCACTGTGTGAACATTCACCTATAATACAGGAAGCTCCCCAACATTCTACTCGATGCAAGAGAGCTTCCCAAATTATGACAGGCTACTGTAATACACTGGTTTGCTCAACAGACTCTCATGGTACAAGGCATGAAAAAACTCCCTGAGCTGTGTCTGGTGTGAGGCAGCATTACTCTAATAGCTGGAGTATTATCCTGGGGAATTAATAATCTGAGGTTGTCCTGCTGCCCTGATTTAGACATTCTCCACAAGAAAGTGGGGTAGCACTGCTCACTGATAGCCATTTTCTCTGAAGTCATTATGAATTCCTGCAAATAAGATGTTTGTCTACGACATACAGAATAGACAAAGATACTTTGAGAGTTTGTTACAAGCATTCCCCTCCCCCCACCAAAAAAAACCCCAAACCAAAATGTCACAGTTCATCTACTTAGCCCTAAATTAAATCAGAATGACCCTGTCTCACTGTCTTGCTGTAGAAGTCTCCTAACACTGCCTTTAGCAGGGTGCTATCCTTCCTCAATATATATGCCATAGGTTGCATCTCTTAATGGGACTCCCCTTGCTGCCAGAAGCTGTTTGTGTTTATAGGTAACTTCCTTATGTTCCTTCTCCAGCGGGACTATGCAAATTCTTTCCTTCTTTGCCTGCCCGCCTTCGCTCCTTCCTTCTCTTTCTCTTTCACTTCGTCCCCCCTCCTTTTTTCTTTTTGCCTGCCTTCTCTCCCAGAACACAGTTACTTGTAATTTTCTGAGGATCTATTCTCAAGGTTTCTCAGACTGAAACATGATGTCACTGTGTTAGTTTACGTACTATTTCCTCTACTTGATTTACTAATGAACAACTTCATTTAGTGAGGGGTAAGACTGTCTCCCCAGCTCCCAAGACCCACCTTCCTCAACCCATTTTGGAGGCTTTATATGCACCTTTCAGCATGAAAGGTCTTAAACAACTGAGCTGTGCATACTTCATCACTTTGCAGGTTGCCCAAATAATTTACGCAAACACTTAAAAAGACTGAAAGCCTGACAGCTGCTTGATACTAGACGTGAGGTTATCAAATGTTTTCAGGTAAATACAAGTTTGGGATGACTGACAGGTGTAATCTCTTCTTCCAGGGATACCATAAAACAAACAGCAGAGTTCTGTATAATGCAGAAAAAAACCCCTTTGAATTTATTTAAAATTCTTAGACTTTATTTGTAGTCTAACTGGATTTGCTGAAGTTTCATCATCCTAAGCTTACTGTAATAGGATCCATAATCAATCCCAACAATTCGTCTTCGTGTAGTCAAACATTATTCTTAGACACACTTAGCTAAATTTTACTTAATGTTTCTAAATGAGCCAGAATATACAGTGCAGTACAAAAGAAATGGATTAAAAAAAATTAAATCTGTTAAATCTTATAACTGCCTAGAGAATGGAGTGGAGATTTCCAGTCATTTGGAGTTAAAACAAGTAAAAAATGTATAAATATCTGTGGATAAAGACTCTAAAAGCAGCATTAACTCTGAGCTCCATCGCCAGTAGAAAGTGGAGAGAATGAGATCCCAGCTGATGAAAGAGGGAGTTCAGTGCACGTGGGTTTTGCAGGAGGTGTTTGTAGACTCATAAGGAGGTAGATTTAAGATAATAAAAAAAGGTGAAGTGATTTTTTGAGGAAATCTTAAATAAAAAGCCATTGGTCTTTTTTTATATATATATTTTGAATATATCTTTCTAGAAACTTTCTTGTTTTAAACAAAAATTTAAATCAGTATTCTAAGAACCAAGAACAACCACACAGTGGTAAAAAAAATTAGCAATCAAAGCAAGCACAAAACCTATCAAATCAGTTACTAGGTCTACAATGGACTGAATAATTCTACCTCTAATGTTTTTGAGAAAATCAGCTCAGCTAAATGCAAGCCAGGTCTTATATAAGAATGTATTCAATCACTTAGACATTTTAAAATACAGTCTCTTCAAGATTAATCTATGAGAAAAGCAATACAGGCATAGATACCTTTGCTTTATTTGCTGATGAAAGAGTTTTGGATAAAAGAACCGTCTTATGCATATGCAACTATTAAGAATGCATACTACAGTTGTACGGAAACATTTATTTTGGAGCTATGGTAATCTCACATGGGTGAAAAAAGCTGTGTTTACATGAACATATTTACAATCCTAAGATGGGTTCATAGTAATAAAATGCAGAGTTTCACTTAGTTGTCAGGTGTGTGCAGAATTTTTGCATCACAAATTATTTTCTTTTTCACAGTGTACTAAAAGATGAACAGCATTGCTTTGTACTTGTGAAGAAAAGTTGACCTACTTTTTAAGCCTATTCTGTGTTATAGTCACATATACTGAAGGAATTCAACTGTAACCTTTTATAATTAAGAATAATGCCTATGCATGAGATGTGGACTGCTTACAGAACTTAAAAATCAATTAATTTCTTATTAGTTGCATTGTACTGATTAAACCTACTCAACAGAAAACAAAATAAACTGCTGAACTGAACTTTGTGAAATAAACCCAACCTGAGCTATTAATTTTACTCCTTGCTGTCACTGATTTAATTTTATTTGATCCTATAATCCATTCTCTAAGTAGGAAATGGAGAAAATTTTTTATTTAATCTTACCTGATGGTGTAATCAGGGTAATGAAATATCTGCAGTAGTGTAAAGCTGGCTAACAGCATAAATTATACCTAAGTATATTATACTTTTTAAATTCCTTTGTATCTATATATATAAAATACATCACAAGGTTGCTAAATTTCTGTTCTGAAAAAGTATCAACCTGTATGGAAGTATAACTAAAAATGCACAGCTGAGTTTGATCTTCTAAGTTACAAACCCCAAACGTATTCATTAGAGATGCCTTGCCACATAGTCACTTCCAGGAACTTACAAAGCTTGGACTTAGAACTACTTAGATTTGCTGCCTCCTGAGGTTTTGCTTATGCAAAGTTATCACACATGGGTAGAAAAAGGAGATGCTTGCATGATCACATGTGGGACACTAAGAAGCTCTCACACAGGGGTGCACACTTTCCCTCCAGTTATCAGCTCTGTGCTGGAGAACCTCACTGCTCCAGAGGTAGAAAAACTTGTAATTTCCAGGCTAAGCGTATAGGCCATTTTTATACAGCCATTTATTTGTAAACCAAAATAACTTTGGTTTTTTTTTGTTTAAAATTATATTTCCAATATAATATAATATAATATAATATAATATAATATAATATAATATAATATAATATAATATAATATAATATAATATAATATAATATAATATAATATAATATAATATAATATAATATAATATAATATAATATAATATAATATAATATAATATAATATAATATAATATAATATAATATAATATAATATAATATAATATAATATATATTATCTATATAAATTGTATATAACTGTATATAATATAATATATATATTATCTATATAAATTGTATTATGTTTCCCTTCTTGATATGTTTATGAAAAACTTTATCTCCTTGAAACAACTAGCCTGGACTGAAAAAGCTCAGCTTTCCTACTCTGGGGCTGCTGTCCACTAACAACTCTTTTATCTTCATCTGTTAGTTTCAATATATTTTTCCTGAGCATCAGTGGCCAGAGTTGTATACTGAATTGTAGCTACGGTTTCATAATTACCTTGTTCAGTACTTCCATTAGTTATCTATTTTCATTGTTTCTTCCTCTTTTTTTTAATGTTTCCTAATGGGAAAACATTTCTGCTTATGACCTAGGATCACGGTCACCGTTTACTGATTTGCTTTCCAGTAGAAGCTCAATGATACACTGAGCTCTGTGTACTTCTTCAGCATCCCCAGACTTTTGCAAAAGTTTTGAAATGTTTAAACGCACAACCTTGCATTTTCCCATTGAGTATCATCATTTTTCCTTCTGTGTAAGTCCTAAAATCAACAAAGTCTGTCAGTGTGCTATCCCGATCTTGTATCAACATTTTCAGTTTCATGTCACCAGGAAGTGTCCTAGGCATACTCCTAAGTTTTACTTCAAGTCTGTGAATAAAACACTAAGCAAGAATGGTTCCATTAGTACTCCTGAAAAACTTATGTATCCTTTCTGAGCAGGATATTTTGTCTCTCACTTCAGTTGGATTCCTGATTTTTGTCACTCCCTTACCCAGCGTACGTGTCCTTTAGGAACTTCCATCATTTGCAGATTTTTCAAGAGCTTTCTGCAAGACGCACCATCAAATGCTTCACTGAAAATCCTCACAGTGCATATCTATCACATTTCCTTTGCTAAGAAAAATCACTTTTCTCATAACCCTACATTTTCTCTTTCAAGCATATGTATTACAATGCAACGGTAATTGTATGACCTCACAAAAGCCCTAGTTCAGAAATCTTGCCTTTTTCTTTGCAGAGTAGACAATGTATGAACAATAAGGCAATAAATTAGTTTTAATGTCATTATGAAAAAAATAAAACTGCATCAGCACATCTTCTGTGAGTTTATGAACACTTAGAAACCTTGTGTGCCTACATTCATTCACCAGACTGAATAATGGTAAAATTCAATTCAAGGTATAGTTCCAAATACGGACTGCAAACTGCTTCTACGTTAGCCCTGGTAGCACTGCTCATGTGATTTGATCAAGGCTGAATTGGGGGTTTGAGGTCTATTGTCTAAGTTATTTTCACTGCATGTTGTTCAGACGGCATAGTGAGGAAATGAGTTCATAAAACAGCTTGAGAATGCATTTAATTTTGACTATAAGAACTATTCCATTCAAGTCATTGGCTCTGTGGTAGTACTGCTATGGTTGCCACATGCCATCACATTTTGCACTTTTTTACATTTATGTGCTGATATGATCCAGTTCATTATTATATGGGCAACATTAGACTAAAGATTTCCAAATTTGTACATTCCCTTTATTTTAACATTTGTAGGAAGGCAGATATATAGTTCAGTGGTCTACTTTTGGGCTTAAGGAAAAGACCATAACTAAGTGCTTTGTTGGCACGGGATCATAACATGCCATGGTTCTAGAAGGTTTAACAGCACTTGTTTCAATAATTAAAACCTTTCTATAATGCATATCCTCTCTTTCTCCTAAGTTGGAAAATTTAATATTTGATGTGCAGTTTCAACATGGTGATTTCACATGAACTGGGTATTTTGTTTTATATTAAATCTTGTTTTGTTGGTGGCTGAGTTTGGAATTCCCTACGGTTATGTTGAAAAGAGCAACAAAACATATCTAAGAAAGGTAACTAAGAGTTGTTTTATGGAGTTAGGATTTTCATCCTTATAGTTTGTCATTCAGAATGGTGGAACACAAATAGTGCAATAAAATGGAAGGTGAGGGCGCTATCCCATCATGCTAGATGCAGCATGTGTTTTGATGTCCCCATCATGTTCCAGTCATATAGAAAATATACATTTAAGTATGGAATGGAGGTGACAAAAATCATCACCCCACCTCCCCTAAAGGACAACTATCCAGTTATGGGCAAAGAGTTTTGTATATCCAGACATCCTACTGTATGACATTAACGTGTTCTGTGTATCTGTCTCCTTAATTTTTTTACAACTTTAGGGTGGCTTCTATTTATATATACACCTAAGTATGTATGCATAAAGACAAATAAATATTTATATACAGGGGATGATATTCTTATCTCTCTGAAATTGCTACTAGTATACTTTTACTTAAATGTGGTCATGGTGTCACATTTAGTTTATGTTGCAGTTACACTGTGAAACCAGCCACTTCACTAAATGATTAAAATTTTCTGTCACTGCAAAATGACTTTTTCAGACAGTCACTTTGTGGAATGACTCAAATTTGTAGGCATTTAGTGAAATGACTGGAATAACAAGCACTTTGTTACCCGATTGGACTGCTCCACTTTCATTGCATGAAATGAGTAAATGTTTTGAGTATTTCATAAAATTGCTCACATTAGTGAAATCTAGCCTATTACAAAATGTAGCATGTAGGATGTTCTGCTGCAATACTGCTAGAGAAAATAAAATCTTCCATCAAAACGGGTATTCTCAGAAGTGTCTTATAATCAGGATATTAGCTAACGAATAAAACTATTGCACAAGAATCCCTTTATCACTTTGCTTCGCAGTTCTTTTCAGCTCTGTTAGACTCAGGATGCTGCTTCTTTCAGGGAACTTCGAGTTTTTAATCTTACTTGGTCATTTCCTCTAGTCTTTTTATCAAACAGTTAAGAAAAATCTTCTGTCTCTATGGTGGGAGTCTCATCAATCTGAAAGAACTTCAGGCCTCTGTGACACACAGCATCTAAACCACGGTCGTGTTACTCTGGATACCTCCATCAATACTTTATTTTTAGAAACACACTGATGTGAAAATATCTGCACACATGCCCATAGAAGGAGCATGCAATATGAACTCTAACCAGATCTTCTTAGGCTTTAGGTGGCAAAATGCCACCTCTATTAGTAATGTTTTAAAACTCGGCTACATAGCAAACTGACAGGTCCAAGAAAGTTAAGACAGATTTACACATTCAGCTGTGGCTAGTCACAAAATTCTTGTCATAGATCTCTGTCATCAGTAGTTTGGGAGAATTTGTCTTTTGCAAACTACCAGCTGCAGCTGAATTTAAAATGGAAAAAATATTCCAGTTATTTGACTTTAAAACACGCCTGAATAATAAAACAATTGCTATTATCCCAGTTATCCCAGTTATCCCAGGTGAGTAATGGTATATCATATCACACCACTGATGTGATTTCTGTGTGCTACATAGTATACAAGAAGAGAAAACATGAACGTATGTCAAACTTCTGTGAGTAATGTGCAACTCTTCACCTATAACATACATGTTCTATAGGCATTCCTTAGTTTTATCAGTCTTGGGCTAGAAGATGAAAAATATACAGTGTTTTTACAATAACCTCCTCTGAAAAAGGCTTCTTAAAAGTTATAATACATTTTTTTCTAGCCACTTCAAGGTATGGAAAAATAGTTTAAAGAAGGGCTTCTTTCACTGGGTTTAGCTTGATACTACCATTCTCCTCCAGTTCATCTGCAACTAATTTCAAAATTAGATTTGAGATTCTGTCTCCAGCTGCATGCATTGTGGGAAAGAGGTCACTGACATGAGGGGGTGGAAGCCGTGGTTTTGGCTTTCTAGAAGGGAGATTCATGACATCCACTGTTACTTTTTAAAAAGCAAGCATAGGTCTATTAGGTCATTTATGGACTTAGTATTTTAGGAAAAGGCAATAAACTGTTATTAGTACAATGCCATTCCTTCTAAAACAAAAGCTCATTTATTGAACAGGCTTGTGTTCTCACAGGAACCTTAAGGTTCCTTTAACTGGAACCCTTTAACTGGACACACCATGCTGCATTTTAGTCATCTTGCCAAACATTTAAAAAACATTGCAAGTTTGGGTTTTTTGTTTTGTTTTGTTTTTTTTTAAGATGTACATTTCTCTATAATAACCCACAGCAATACTTATATATACTCTATAGTTCTTTCATATTTCTGTTGCTTTGCAAGATCTACCCAATTGTATTGAATGAACTTATGCAAAGAAAAGTGAGGGCACACCTGAGTGATAAAGAATGCTTTGTGTGTTGTATGAGGACAAATCCCTTGGTATAAATATCAGTTCTTTGAAAACAGAACCCATTTATTTCCTAATGGTTGTTAGAAACACAAGGGTTTTCCAGCCAGTAAATCAAAGAAGAAATTTACTTCACATTAAAGGTAATGCATACTAGGCAGAGTGGCTACATGTTGTATCTAGGTGCCACTAGGTGCTATGTGGAACACATACTTTAGAATTAGTAAAGAGGTAATATATATATAATATTCTACAACATATATATATTCTAATGATTGGTAAACTGTTGAAAATCAGCTGTCATAGGGAGCAACACTGAAAAAGGTTGCTTATTATCATAGTTTACAAGCAAATAGAATGTTCTTTTCTGGTGTGTTTATAACTCAGATTATCATATACTGCAAATGCAAAACATGTTTCTAGCAGTTATTCAGAATTCAGAATTGTAATAAAAAGTGACCATAAAATTCCTCCCCAAACTCTAGCTAATAAGTTAGTTTTCTTATTTCATTATGCCTGCACCAATAACATAAGAAAATTGCCATTAAAACCATATTTTTGACTCCAGGGAAGTATGCATAGATAAATTGCTTAAGACTGGAAGCAGGAATTTTGAATACCAGATCTTTTTGCAGGATACATATTTGTTAATTTCTCTATTTTTTGCATACTCTAACTATAGCACATACAAAGGAGGAAAATGAGGTCCCCTCACCTTGTGGAGAGCTTAAGAAAGTGAAAAGGAAATGGATCTTTCTGAATTTTGAAAAGTTTTTCTTTTATACAGTTTCTCTTAATCTCTTTTCCTGTAAACACTAAGGCTTCAGTAGACAGCATGACTGGGATTGTTTTGTTTCAGCTTTAAGAATCACTTTTAAGAATCCATTTTGAAAGGAAAAGGGCTCCTTCCATAACTATGAGGGAAGAAATCACAGAAGATCTGCACACAACCCTGTTTTAAAGCAGCACTTTAACTTTTCTCATTGTCATTGAAATTCCTTAAGGTTTGATGCCAGTCCTGGAACAAATCCCAGTACATCATACACATCACTTCATTTTGAAGAGTAGGTATGTCTTGCAGGTGTTATTTGGTTTAATTAAATGTGTGAAGAAAATCTTGTCTCTTGTTTAATGCAATTGGATGAGTTGATCTCTAGCATCCATTTTCCCCCTGATTATTTTAGCTAGACAATTTACTCTAAATTGGCTAATATTCATAATAAAACGAATCACAACAGGAATGAAATAAATAGGGAAAACTTCAGAGTTTATATGGAAAAATACCAAGAAGAGGAAAAGGTTAATAGGGATTTGGTTTTGTTTCAGTTAATGTTGCAAAGCCTGAAAACAGGTCAGAACCTTGCTGAAAACATAATCTGTCTTTTCTAGTGGGATTTTTGTGAGCAAGTAAAGACCTTTAGCAACGATCCCACAAAATGAACTTTGCTTACTGCTCTCTTCAAGAAGCAAAAGATGACTTGCTGATGTAGTATCCCTCACTTTGGCTATCTCAAGCCAGGTGAGATAACTCCCACATTTAATATCTACAGTTTAAATGCACAACACTCAATTGAATCCAAGGTCTTAAAACACACAGGTGTTTTAGATATGAGCTTTACTGTGTTTAAATAGGTGTTTTATGATAATATCTCACATTTCATAAATGCAAAGCTGTTTCACTGAACCAGTAATGGTCTGCTTAACTGTTCATAAATTAACCAGGAAATAGATAATTATGGTTAGAATAACTCACTTGCAAGAGGTGTGTTTTAGAGGGGTAACAGGGACAAACAATAATTTATATACTCTGCTGGGGTTTATCATCTAAAGAGAAGAAGCAAGAAAGTCTTTCTAAAATACTTTGAGAGTCTACAGAATTCTCTTGAGATACATGTCAGTCTTATAGACCCATAGATTTCATAAACTGCTGCTATAACAATGCTATTTTTTATATATCAGACATCTAGAAGAAGGTGAGTGTTAATTGCTTACAGCTGTGCCATCCTCTATTATCACCTTGGCGAAATTGGTTTCCTGTTTATATTTGTTTGAGCATAGATAGGTCCTTATAAGAATATTTTCAAAGGTGAGCAAAAAATAAAGTCTGTAGACATAGGAAAAATAACTCAGTTTATGATGTATATTGATCTATTAAGTTTAGTGAATAAGACTATTTTTTGTCTATTCCCCAAAGCTGAAATTAAATCACAAGTTATGGTTTACACCACCAAATACATGTGTTTTCTGAAGGACTGGTAAAAAAAACCCTACATTTTTTGTCTAGGGAGTAGTTCTGTAAAGGCCCAATGACCTGGTCCTCGATGAAGTGATTCTACTAACTAAATAGGCAAGGGCATAAGGCACAAGTAGCATGTTCCAGGTTGTATGTGTCCCACTCCTCCCCTGCCCCCTGAATAGGTGACCGTATGTAGCTGCCAGCAGGGAATGGTCCTCGATCTGCACTGTTGCTCCAAAAGCACCTGGGTGTTGGTTTGGGGACTAGTAGGTGGCCCAGCTGAAAAAAAAGTGTGAAGGATCATTCTGGAAATCTGTATAGATGACCAAGTGCCAAGACTTGGACCCACATGTGCCCTAGCCTCATTTGGCTTGCCAGCACACATATAATGAAATAATTTCTGGTCACTGTACCTGGTTTGCATTGAGGGCTGGAAACAAAGAATGAGAGAGTGTCTTCAAGGGACACACACAAGAGAGGTTATGCACTACGGAGCACGGATAGCTGTTTCTGTGCTGGCGATCTCTAGCAGGGAAGGGATGTGCTGGGGTGCACTCTGGGAAGGGTGGTCACTGCTGATGTACCCTGGCTGGGGTGGATGGACGAGCGCAATGGCATGCACAAGCCTACCCCCATCCCGGTTTACATATGCCCTCAGCCGCTCGCATATTTACAGCAGTAGAAAAGTCATAGAAATATATTCAGATCTTCCTAGTATGTTTTGAGTCCTTGTGCCCCTCGGAAAAATAAATTAGGCTTATGGCAGGGTGTTTTCCCATTGCCATTACAAGTTCATTTTCTACCATATTGGTTAGTCTGAAGTGGCTGTAGGCACATACTACAGTATCTATGATGTCTTTTGGTAAGATGACATTTCAATCATACCTCTGCAATGTACACTCACATTTTTACTAATTAGGAATTCACACACAATATCAGTTTTAAATTCACAAATTCTATGAGTATTTCTTCTAATAAATGTATTTGGTAAATTATTAAAAGAAAATTAACAACATGGTATTGATTTTGTTGTGGTAATCCACAGTAATCCAACTGCCAAAATGATTTTGTATATGTATTATGTATGCATTACCTAGACATACACAGAGTAAACCATACATAAAGTAATTTGGTCAAATATTATTTTCTGAGATTAAACATATACGTATTTCTAGTATTCCCTTAGCCCTGAGTATTTACTTTCTGCTCTGGAGGAACTGATAATGGGGTTTTTAGTTACCCATTTTGTACAAATGTTCTCTTCTCCCTGACAATGAAGACAGAAAACATGACAATTCAAATTCATGCTGTCTCCTACTAAGAGTGCTTCAGCCTGGTTGTCTGTAAAGCAGAAGTAGCCCTAGAGTTTGTCTTATCTATATTTATTCTGAACTACCTCTATAACTCTCAGTTAAGAGATGTTAAATCATTAGTTTAACCAGGCTATTCTGACCACACATTTTTGAGGATTTAACAGTGTTCTAATTTATATCTCAGTATAACAAGAGGAATTCACATTTTTTGTTAGATGCCTGTGGAACAAAGTTTAGTCTCCTTGTCATTGCATTTTACACAGTGTTATTTTGTCATCAGTCAAAGCTTGTTCTTTATCTCATTCTATTTTCTTGCCAAATTGAAACAATTAAAAGAATATACACGAGTTACTCATGCTCTTTTTCTCTGTAGCAAGCTCTACTAGCTAAATTTGCCAGTGACAAAAATGTTATAATTTAACATACTCTTTCCTGAGAATGAGGCTAGAGTATGTATAAAATAGGGAAAAATATGAATATTAATTAACCACTCTGCTCTTCCTAGAAAGGTTGGACCAAATGATCCCTGAGGTCCCTTCCAACCTGTGATTCTGTGACTTAGTTAAGAAGAATTATGGGGAAAACTTTTACAGTTGCTTCAAATCAGATTGCAACATGCAAATAACAAATTACTGACAGTAACTGTATAAAACCAGAAATCAAGACACGTAAAAACATAGTACAACTATATAGCTGTCAGGCCAAACATCTTACCCTTTCATATAGGTGTTATCTTTGTTACCAATTAAGGAAGAGAATTCTTCTATTCTCCAATTCTATTCTATTCACCAATAGAGCCTGCTCTCCTTATTTGCAGTAACTTGTACCAGTTTGTAAATAGAAAGTTAGGAGAGCGGTCGAGAGAAAAACATTGAGGTAGCAATAGACCTCAGGCTTTCCTCTGGGCAGTACTGATGGATTAGGACCAGCTCATCTAAAATTATTTGTCTGGATTATTTCAGACAAAATTGCTCACATCCAGCTTCTTGAGAAAACACTTTGCAAATGTAGATAGCAGAGTTTCCCATCAAAGCTGGGAAATGCATTTCATGTATTGGGTTGTTTATCTACCTTTTCTCCTGATTTTTGCCTTTAGTCTCAAATAATTTCTTGTCCATGTGATTAAGGAGGTAACACCAAGAACCTTAAATGAAAGTCAAGTTTTCTGATGGATATCATCTAGTTTCGATTTTTCTTGTGTTTTCCCTGTCAAATTACCATGAGTGTTTGCAATTTTAATGAAGTGACATCTGCTAAAGTTTTATCTGATTTTCTCAATAATTCAATATTAACATCCATTGCTCCAACTGCATGCTGGATAAATAAAAAATAAATTACATTCATGTTGCATCCAGCCTACTCACAAACCACCAAAAGTTTCACTTACAATCTGTGTCTTCTTCACATCCATCATTTCCCTTATACAACTAAGCAAGACATGAAAAATTTGAGAACCTGACACTCCTGATCTGACTGCACCAAGGTCCCTTAGAATAACATATATCTTCTCCTTTACATGTTCTGTATAAAGGCTGTTAATTGAAATTCCACAGCCGGCATAGAGTTCAGTATGGAGAATGAGGCTTCATACTTGCTAAACAAGTTGAAATACAGCAAATATTTTGCAGAGTGACTATAATATTGTTCCTATGAAGTTTTCCACTAATTCACAGGTAGTAATTTTATGCAACACATGAAATTTCCTAATGTGTCAGTCTAATCCTGTATCTAGTGATGTGTCATAACTCAGAGAGGAGGGAACAAAGTCTTGAATTACTGCAAAAATATTTTTAATCAATAAGTTACAGATGGGAGAAGGAGCTGCTACAGGCAACTAGACAAAGGTATACAAATTTCCTCAAACACAGAAACTGGTGAAAACTTTTTGGCTGATTGCTTCTACAGAGATCCCTTCCTTGTGTAAGATAATTGCAGAAAACAAAGCCATGGATCATCATATATCTTCTAACCCTATGAGACACCCATGTGGCTCAGGGACTTGTGCTTAAACACAGGTATGTCTAGTGCCTGTGTACAGTCCAATGCCACTGCTATACCCCGTTATCTGTTACTGATATTGTTAAAGGGTTTGGCACACCTCTGACGGCTTTCTAGTCATCTTCATCCTTGTGCAAGTGGAATCCCATGATTTTTCCCTCCTTATGTCTTGAATGATAATAAATGTACCCTCTCAGAAACTCAACACATCCCTCCTAATCAGTCCAGTAAACATTTTCTTTGGGCTTATGGCCAGTGTTAAAAGCAGAGACCCGAAATCTTCATCAGATCCTGGTGTTAGGAATGCAGTAAGGCATTAGGTATCCCCTCACCCTATATACATGCACAAGCTAACTACATATATCTTTGTCTTACTAAAGTGTGCCACATCTGAAAGCTTAGGAAAGTCTTGAGATTTCAGACTAATTCTCGAAGCCTGTGTTTTAATCACAGTGTTCCTTGACAGATGCTTGGTCTTTTTGCTGGCAAATGAGCTACTGATGTAATCTATTTGGGCTTCTGTAAGGTCTTTTACATGGTCCCCCCCAACATCCTTCTCTCTAAATTGGAAAAACATGGATTTGATGGGCCAGCTATTTGGTGGATAAAGAAGTGGCTGGATGGTTGCATCCAGAGGGTAGTGGTCAATGGCTCAATGTCCAAATGGAGAACAGTGATGGCTGGTGTCCCTCAGGGGTCCATACTGGGACTGGTACTGTTTAATATCTTCATCAATGACATAGACCGTGGGATTGAGTGCACCCTCAGCAAGTTTGCTGATGACACCAGGCTGAGTGGTGTGTTTGACACATCTGAGGGCTGGGATGCCATTCAGAGGGACCTGGACAAGCTTGGAAGTGGGTCCGGGTGAACGTCACAAGTTTCAACAAGGCCAAGTGCAAGGTCCTGCACCTGGGGTGGGGCAACCCCTGGTATCAATACAGGCTGGAGGTTGAAGGGATTGAGAAGAGATGGCTTTGGGGAGACCTTATTGCAGCCTTTCAGTACTTAAAGGGGGCCTATAAAAGATAGGGACAAACATTTTAGTAGGGCCTACTGTGATATGCCAAAGGGTAATAGATTTAAACTAAAGGTGGGTAGATTCAGACTGCATACAAGGAAGAAATTTTTTACTATGAGGATGGCAAAACACTGGCTTGGGTTGCCCAGAGAGGTGGCAGGTGCCCCATCCCTGGAAACATCCAAGGTGAGGTTGCATGGGACTCTGAGCAACTTAGTCTAGTTGAAGATGTGCCTGCTCATTGCAGGGGGTTTGGACTAGATGACCTTTAAAGGTCCCTTCCAACCCAAACCATTCTACGATTCTATGAACTCAGTTAAAAGTGAGGTTCTTTTCCTTAGTTCATTTTCCAGAATGGAAAAAACAGCTACATGGTTTGGAAGTACCTGCTTTGCAGATAAATAACAGCATTATTTTTGTCCCTATTGGAAAGTTACTTATCGAAAGACATAGTGTGGCTTTTCTGCTATTTCCTGAAGCAGCTTTGCTATTGGAATATGTCAACATATACCTAGAGCAGGCATTTTAATAATCCAGTCTTACTATGCAGCAAGTTTTAACAAGGACAGCATAAGCAGTACTCAAATTATTATTTCAGGTCAGCATACCTACCTCCTCTCTCACCCCTTCCCAATCAGAATGATTCAGAAAAGGTAGGACTCAATAAAATGCTAGTGGGAAAAAGTAAATTTTTTTAACTGTCTCTTGGAAACATGAGATGAGGTGAAGTGCAGCTCAAATTTCAGATCATGATTCTGACCTAAATCTTTTTGTATCAGTGGCTATTAAATAATTTGGAGCAAATAACTCAAATATTTTCCCCTTTCTTTGGCTTTTAGCTCATAGTATATGCTATATTTAATTTTGACTCCAGATTTAGAGCCATGGCAGTGACTCTGGAAGATTTCTTCATCCTTTTCACTACTATAAGGCATTTTCGCACTTTCCTGACTCTAAGATATGTAATACTTGGAAGTGTTAATTAACCAAATCATCAGTAAGAGGGGGAGAAAAAAGGAAACATGAAATATAATTCTGTTCATGTGTTTGACTTGGAAGTTTAGGGATGATCATCAGAAAACAGATATTCATAGGGAAGAAAACTTAAGCTCCTTTCAATTTCAATAAACTACTTAAACTCTCAGATGGACTGCTTAGATTGAGCAACATATATACCAGCATTCTGTGGATGATTACACATAGACCAGGGAAGCTGGCTGGGGCAGACACTGGCAGGAAATATCTGGGCATGAGTGGTCTTAGTAACAACAGTGCTTACAGAAGACTAGCCCCTTTCATATTGTGGTGATCCACAGTGTGTTTCTTTTTAAAAATGTCTAGAAGTATCTAGGCTTTGGATAAAAAAGAGAAAGTGGAACAATTTAATATCACAGAACTAAACTTGAATAAAATTTGCATTTATTTGCATTTTACCTTTGGCTCCTGAGCTCAGTCACAGCGATTTGCATTATTCTCTGCTCTCCCTCCCAAAAGTGTAAAATAATACTTCAAAACTTAAAAATGTGTCTCTCATAACTTTAAATGACACTTAATACCACCTCCTCTTGTCATTACAAACCAGGCTTATACTCCAGTGGGGCTACATGGTAATTTTGACTAGAACAGTTGAATTATGATGGATTATTTTTAGCTTTGGTTTCAGCTCTTAGAGTTTCATTCTGACTTCCTTGATTGAATGGATGGGAAAATTAAAAGCAAAACTTGGCTGAAGCAACTGTTTTTAAGGGAAAACTAGCCAAGGAAGCAGATAAAACTCTTTTACAGTTCCTCTTAAAGTTATAAAGGGCTCAATCCAGGCATGTTCTGGCCCAGGTCAGGTTCCTTGTAAGGAAAAATATGAGAGCTGAAGTCAGATATCAAATATAAAGACAGACGTGGAAAGTTTCTGAAGTTTTTTTTTTAGTTGGAGGTAGGGGAGCAGAGTTGAGCTTAAAATCAGTTATGTATATCATCCTTTTCTTGTTGGAAAGACTTACCCACAAAAATACATTTAATCTAATATGATCTTTGACACCTTTATATGTCTAGCAGTAGTGTGGGAGATGCACAAGGAAACTCAGTGTAAAAGAAGAGAAGACAAAGATGAAAGTACATAGATAAGGAAAAGAAACAGAATCAGAATAAACTGGATAATGAACAGAGGAAAGATAACACTGAGGCATGCTTAGGTAGTATGGATTTTTTTCACCCCTTAAACTGTAGGAAACTCATTTCATACCTAGACATACTTAACTGGGGGCAGAAAATGTATTCTAATTCAGAAGTTATGACAAAAATGATCATTTAAAGTGATAAAGTAATCATTCTTGCTTCAATCTTTTTTACATGGATAGTTTACTTCAAAACACAATGAGGACCTGTAGTTGTACAGACAATCAATGTATCTGATCATTTTTTCTATCTTGCCTATTTTGTCATTGTCACCCTCTTATGCCTTCCACTGCATCATGGGCACACCTTTTTGAAAAAATCTCTTTAGAAATTCTAAACCCTTTCAGAGGGAAATAGCCCTGTTTTCCCTCCTGGAGAATCCTGGAATAGAGTGGTGTCAATACTGAATGTGTCTCTTTACTCTTGCTTTGATGGAAAACTATAATAAATACAATTAATGAGAAAACCAAAATATTAGAAAAAGAATCCAAAGAAGAAAAGAGGCAAAATAATAAGTTGGGTTTTTTTTCTTAGATTAAAGAACTGATTGAGCAGAATATTTGGACAGCACCTGGACTGATGATCATTCTTTCTTCTGCATCTTACATTTTCTTCCTTCCCTGTTTTAATTCCTTTTTTGGCAGTTGTACCTTCAGTTGCTGCAATCATCAGACATTGTGTCTGCCGGGGTCAAAACGCTTAGCCAGTTCTGCCCTTCAGGGTTGGATTAAGAAGTAAAATGCATGCATCTGTGGCTAGCCATTTAAAGCAGTCCATTTGAAGCTTAAATATAATCAGGCAAATAAAATTGTTTATGGTTAATTATTCTGGTTTTATTGGTGTCTCTGGCTGGAGATTAGCAAGAGAAAAACATTTCTGAGTTGGTTTAATATAATTACTTGATAGAACAAGGTTTCAGGGTCTAAAGATTGGAAGATTAACACAAGTAATTTTACTCTCATAATTAGTTTTGTGTTACAGTGTGTCTCTAATACAAAGAAGTTGAAGCTGTTTTGCTTTGTATCCTAGATCAGCTTAATGTGAATTTGAGTAGCTTTTTTTGAAAAGGATGACTATCTGATTCATATGTACCTATGAACCTGCATAGCTGTCAATGCTTTTAGCAATTCTTTAATCTATGGTCTATGTCTTCTGTTATGTCAACGTGTCATCTCTCCCTTCCAGAAAAGAGTAATATAGGGTTAACTAATACTACACCAAAAGGTTTTTTTGAATAATAATTCAGTGCATGAAAATTCACCCCTGTGTATGTAGATTATATATTAACAGTACACCAATGCATAATTCATAATTGTCTTTGACAGCCCAATGAAAGTAAATGTTTTAAATTGGCAGTTAGGAACATGTCTGTGCTTCTGAAGAAGATAAAAGAAGAATCAAAATAGACAACATGTTTTAATGTTAGCATCCATCAAAATGGGTAAAATATTTTTTACAGAATATTTTAAATCCTGAATTACTACAGGCAGCTACTCAGCTTCTGAACACTCATTGGGGACCTGTACAACCATCACCAGCTCTATGATATGCTCTAAGGACTGTACACAACAACCAGACACATAAGTCTGACAGCTCATTGCATTTTAAGTTTTGTAAAAGTGCTCACAGCCTCACATGCACCAGATTTAGTACTTCTATTTGCTCTGGGGCAATTACTTATGGTTGCTATGCCTAAAATTTTAACAACATCATGACACCGAATGGAAAGAATAAAGTAAAGCTCTACAGTCAAGCAGGGGAGTGTGGATGAGTGACAGAGTGAGTGTGGATGAGTGACAGACTGAGGAAGAGAAAAAATATAGACGTCATTTTCTAGAGGACCGCGACAGGCCAGTAAGGAAATAATTGCTCTTAGGGGTTCTGTTAGGGCTGGGGGCAGAGGAAATATCATATGTGAGCCATAAATATGAAACTGATAAGATTGGGCAAATTGCAAATATATCATTATGAAAACTACCTTCCACTTATTCTGATAAAATAAAAAAACAACATGTACAATATAACCAGTAGGAGAGTATTAGGCATTCTAAGGTATGATTCATGCTGAGTTTATGTAGACACTAAAAGGTCAGATGAATCCCATCCTGTAAATATGTATTTCTTAATTCACTAAATGACTTCTTTTCTGCCAGATATCCAAGGCTTTCCCCTTACATTGCCCACTGCTGTCTTCTTTATCCATGGGAGTAAATGTAATTTATTAGACAGAACCATATCTGGGATCTTACAGTGAAATGAAGAAGCCTTTTTAAAAGTTTTACCAGATAGGACTCAAAAAAAAAAGTATTTAATTTACAGAATCATGGGTTCCCAGAATGGCTGAAGCAGGAAGGCACCTCTGGAGATCTTCCAGTCCAATATGTCCAGTGAGAACAGGTTGCCTAGGGCTGTGTCCAGCTGGGTTTTGAATATTTCCAAGGATGGAGACTCTACAACCTCCTTCCAGTGTTTGATCATCCTCACACTACGAAAGTTCTTTCCTACCTCTACACTGAATTTCCTGTATTTTAGTATGTGCCTTTAGCCTCTCATCCTGTCACTGGGTACCACTGAGAAATGTCTGGCTCTGCCTTCTTTACTTCCCCCCATCAGGGATTTATACACATGGATATGTCCCCCTTGAGCCTTCCCTTCTCCAGGCTGAACAGTTCTTGCTCTCTCAGCCTCTCCTTATGAGGAGATCTGTCATATGTGACAGATCCAGTTCCTTAATGGTCTTCATGGCCTGCACTGTACGTGCACCAGTACGTCCATGTCTCTTTCATACTCAGGAGTCCAGAGCTGGATCCAGCATTCCAGATGTGTCTCACCAGTGCTGAGCAGAGGGGAAGGATCATCTCCCTTGACCTGCTGGCAACGCTTTGCCTGAAGCAGCCCAGAGTGACATTGGCCTTCTTTGCCACAAAGGCACATTGGTGGCTGTCATCAAACTTGGTGTCCACAATTATCTCCACGTCCTTTTCTGCCAAACTTCTTTTCAGCCAGTTGGCCCCCAGGATGTGCTGGCGCCTGGGTTTATTTCTTCCCAGGGTCAGGGCTTGACATTTCACTTTTTGAGCATCATAGTATTCCTGTCATCCCTTTTTTCCATCCTGTTGATGTCCCCTAGTCAGCTGCACATCTATCCGTCTTATCAGCCACTCCTCCCTGTTTTGCATTGTCAATCCACCTCACTTTCCACTTACCTATACTGTACTTCATCAGCTTGTCTATGGGGATGATATGGAAGACAGTGTCAAAAGCCTTATCAAAATAAAGACAAACAGCATCCACTACTCTCTCTTCATCCACCAGTCATCTAACTGTAGAAGGCTATTAAGTTGTTCAAGCATGATTTCCCCTTCATGAGTTCATGCTGACTGTTCCCAGTCACCTTATTGTCCTTCATATATCTGTAAAGGTTTTACAGGAGGATTTTACCCATTACTTTCTTAGGGACTGAGGCGTGGTTGATGTGGTTGACCAGCCTGTAGACCCACAGGTATTCCTTCTGTCTGCTTGAAAATAGAGTGTCATTTGCTTTCTTTTAGTCCTCACAAACCTCCCCCAGTGAGCACGGTATTTCAAACATAGTTGAGAGTGACCTTGTAGTGACATTGGCCAGCTCCCTCCACATTTGCAGATGCATCCTATCAGGTCCCATGGACTTGTGTCTGTCTGTTCTCTTTAAATATTCCCTAACCGGATCCTGCTCTATTGAAGGCAAATCTCTACCTTTGATCTCAGGAGTCTGGGACTGCTGAAAGCTAAAGGCAAAGAAGATATTAAATATCTTGGTCTTTTCTGTGTCTTTTGTCACATTTCCTGACCCATTCAGCTGCAGGCTGGTATGCCTTTTGCTGCCCAGTTATCTGCTGAAGTCCTTGTTTCTCTTCATATCCCTCACCAGATTCAACTCCTCATAGTTTTGGCCTTCCTAACTGTGTTGCTGAACCCTCAGAGAGTGCCTCTATATTCCTCCTGGGTCACATCTCCCAGCTTTTGCCTCTTGCACATTTCCCCTTTATGTTTGAACTTTGCCAGGAGTTTCTTGCTCGTCCACGCAGGGCTTCTGCCACTCTTGCTTGGCTTCCTGCTCACTGGGATGGACCCTTCTTGGAAAGTGACACATTTCAGTGTAAATTTCACAGTTCAGCATCCTTATATTTTGTTCTACTTTGGTGGCTCAAGCCTTAGACTTATTGAGTCTATTTTAATTGTGACTTTAATTTTAGTAGTGCATTGTTCCATCTGTAATTATCTAAATAAAATTGTAATACTTTATCTTGGTAATTTGATTTCTTAAATTAATATTTGCTTGCTCATCTATTTTAATAAAATCAATGAAGGGTATGCAGATTTGTGTTGCTCTAACAAATTATAATATGGTTTGAGAACTACGAGGGCATGGCTAGCCTCAAAGACGTAATTTCTAAACCACTTAGATCATCTTCCAAATTAATATTTAAATCTTTTTTGACTATTACCCTTAGACCAGGCTATATGAGTTAAGAAGGTCTCCCTTGACTTCACTGACATGAAGCAATAATGGCTCAGGCCAAAAGCTGCCACAAAGCTATAGTGAACATGATCTATGAGATGGCAGAGCACCTTGCTCGCCATTCTTTCTGTACGTTAGTCAGAATCACCTCTGCTTCTGTATGGCAATGGGGATTTCATTCACACTGGGACACTCCAGAAGATAACTGTGGTTGTAAACCATTCTTCTTCACTATGTCCTTGGGACTTTTTGAAAAGTATGGGTGAGAAAATTATGGAATATACACATTTATATTGGTCAGAAAAAGTTTGTCAGGCACTCTTCTTTTGGACTAATTTTTTTATGTTCTAGTGCATCATAAAGCAATGAACTAATTCTTTGGAAAACGAGATTAGGAAGTATAACAAAGAACTCCAGGCCATCACATATAGTTCACTGCGTATTTAACACCAAGGCTTGTGTATTTCTACACCTGAATACCCTACTGAAAGCCTTGTCACAGTGGCCACTGCTCACAAAGCATTGCCAGTGGGATTTTCAAAAGGATTTAGCAATCCCAGAACTCATGTACTATCAGAATTAATGGACAAACTTGAAATTGTACCAGTATAGAATACTTTTGGAAATCCTTGCCCACATATTAAGGTGCAGCTTATTAGGATATCACAGAATCAAAGAATGGTAGGGCTTGGAAGGGACATCTGGAGATCATCTTGCCTAAACCGCCTGCTTGAGCAGGCACACCCAGAGCAGGGGGCACAGGACTATATCCAGGTGGGTTTTGAATACTTCCAGAGAAGGAGACTCCACAGCCTCCCTGGGCAGCCTGTGCCACTGCTCTGGCACCCTCACAGGAAAGGAGCTTTTTCTCATGTTTAACTGCAACTTCCTGTGTTTCAGTTTGTGCCCATCGCCCCTTGTCCTGTCATTAGGCACTGTCGAAAAGAGTCTGGTCCCGTCATCCTGACACCCACCCTTCAGATATTTATAGGTGTTGATGAAATTCCCCCTCAGTCTTCTTTTCTCCAGGCTGAACAATCCCAGGTCTCTCAGCCTTTCCTCATAAGAGAGAGCTCCAGTCCCCTGATCACCTTGGTAACTCTTTGCTGGACTCTCTCCAGTAGTTCCCTGTCCTTCTTGAACTGGGGAGTCCAGAACTGGACACAGTACTCCAAATGTGGTCTCACTAGGGCAGAGTATAGGGGAAGGATAACCTCCCTCAACCTGCCGGCCAGTCTCGTTGGCCACAAGGGCACATTGTTGGTTCCTGGTCAGCTTGTTGTCCCCCAGCACTCCCAGGTCCCTCTCAACAGAGTTGATTTCTAGTAGTTCAGCCCCCAGCCTGTACTGGTGCATGGGGTTGTTCCTCTACACGTGCAGGATAAGTTATCTACATTTTTATGAAGATATCAGAAAATAAAGATATACCTCAGTCCTAGCTTAATTAAATAATAAATGCTCGGAATATATTCTGAGAGGAGATAAATGGAGAACAAAGCAAGATAATAAATGACCTTCATTCACAAGCATCTCAGTACTCCTTTCATGAAGTAGTAAAATACTTAAGCTACCTCAGCTCAGGTTAGGACATTTTTCTGGCATAAAGCCCAGGTTCTGGACCCTGACTTTTCTCTGCATAATTTACTGCAGATCTAATTGTGTACAATTTTAATGAATACAACTTTGGTTGTTGAATACAGCAACAAAATATCAGTAAAAAACACTAAACATTTTAATCATAAATGAGCTATAGCAAGCAATTTGAGCGGCTGCATTGAATGGCTCTGAGAGCCATTTTCTGAAGCTAAATGGATGGGTGACATTTAGTTTACATAGTGGGTAATACAAAAGGTAAAGTAATTTCGAAATATAATTGCTAATAGAGAATAAATAATGTCTTATAAATATGTTAACAGGCCATTCTAGTGATATTTAATGTAGACACACTTAAAAGGAGTTAGTAATCATATATTCACATTTAACGATGTTACTGTTTAATGGTGTTTCACTGCTAGATCCCTGAAATGATGTCTTTAAATAATGTTACCAACTCTAACACTACTGTGCTATTGATTCATGTCTGAAATTGTCCATAGTGGCAAGAAAAAGGCACATATAAAAATACTTGTATAATCAAAATCTATGTGGTGTAGGAGACATGATAGTGTTGGGTTGATTGTTGGGCTTGATGATCCTAGAGGTCTTTTCCAGCCTTAATGATTCTATGATTCTATGATTAATAGGAAGTTACCATGTGTGAGAGGTATTTTTTTGTATATAGATTATTTAGGTGTTGGTGTTCAGCTTAGTTACTTAGCAGCTTTCAGCACTGGATTTAAAAATTTTCTTAGGATGATTAATTTTAAAGCTAATCATATAATGTCAGAATTTTCTGAAAGGAATGTAAAAGGAAAAGGATCTATATAATTAGTTATTCTGCTGAAAACCTCTTCAATCTGTGAAACTGCTCAGTGAATAAGAATGAACCAAAAGCCAATACATATAATTATTCATATTGTGTGTGGAGTAATTTTTATTGAGACTAAAGATAAATAAGATTTAAAAAAAAAAAAAATCATTGTAAAGATTTCATATCACTAGAGAAAATATTCCTGAGTACCTCTGTTCTGTGAGCAAATTTTCCTCTGAGTAAGGGTTTGGACAGATGCCCTCTTTTGTATATTACAGTGACAATGGAAGAGGCACACATGGTGCTAGGGGACTCCTTGCCTTGCCATCCTGTCAGCTTAGTCATTTCAACAATGGCTTCTGCATCTTCTTCAGTCAAAATGCTCCAGATTAGCTCAAAAGATTAAACAGCAGATCTTTGCTACCTAGCTCACTCTGAAGAGGACAAGGATAGTGTCAGATGTGTGGCTCTGAAGATCCATAATGGGAATAGACCAGGGAGTCCTTGAGGAGTTTCCTTCTTTTCCATTATCACTACTGAGCCCAGAAATCAACATCTTTCTGCAGCCCAGTCATGCAATATGGCCTTCAAGAAGTAGGACGGGGCAGATGTGCTCCAGGTATTGGGGAACTCCACCATAGAGTGACTCGTCCTTCACCACTTGCACCTGACATGGAGACTGAGAAAGAAAAAAGGATCTTCAAGAAGTAGAAAAGAAATAGTGGAGCAACCTCGTAGCAGTAATGCCAACTAGTCTAACTAGCAGGAAGATCAGATAGTTTTCACATATGCCTATTTCCCTCTCTCTACTTCCTTCTGTTCTCTTTCTCTTTCAGAGACTACTGGTGCTGAAGGTCAGAAATTCCTATAACAGGAACCTGTAGGATTTCTGTGCAGGGAGAATTATCACATGTCCTGGAAATTTCTGAAATTTTATAATGAATGTCTGAAACAGACATGCTTATGGTTCTTGTTTGCCTGCTCTTATTTTTGGTTGACTTTCCTTTGAGTTTAGAGTCCTTGTGTTGCTTGCTTTTGAGAATTAAGATCCTGCATGTGACCTTCTTTGTACAGAATTTGTACAGAATTCTTTCACCATGGAGTGCTTTTTTGCTGCCAGCAGGGAATAAATACATGGTGTATCCAGAGCTGTTAAATACATTATGTGAGAGAACTTAGAAATATGAGTTGTATTTAAAAGGAGGTTACCTCACCTGTACCCCTAAGAATCATTTAGCCAAGTAAGAGGCAAAATGGGGAATCATTCATTGCTGTTTAATGTCAACAACAAAACTCCTAAGTAACGATAGCATATTTTAATGTGCTGTCACAGGTGAAGCACGAATGCAAATCTTTGTCATTTTGTATGACTTTTCTGACATATGAGCCAAGTGCAGCTACAATCTGTCAGTATAATTTAAACTGTTATTGTATTTACCAACCTGGTATCAACAGTATGATGGAAGAAGGAGGCAAAAACTAATTCCTGAAGAATACCATGATACGTTGTTGTAAGTACAGTGTAGATTAAGCCTGTAACTGTGTACATGTATTCAGAGTCCATTCAAATCAATGGGAAGGAGCTCAATAATTTCAAGGTTCCTGGTGGAAAGACAGTCTAGATAAGTACTTAAGTCCCACTTATTTCTACCAAAGACTGGGGAGTGCTTTAGAAGATTTTATACAGTTCTTAAAGCTTCCCTTTTTTCCCTTGATTTCAATTGCATTTTGGCTTTAGAAGGTTTAATCTCATTTAAAAATAAGATTTCTTTAATATCACTTTTTTTTAACTCTGTAGTTGATGTTTTAGCACTGGCTAATTTTCTCTCTCACAGCCTTTTGTCTTTCTTTTCACATAGATGCTTACACTTTAATTTTTTTTTTTTCACACAAGGTGATTGCTATAACTTAACAAAGTGGCCTATAAATCCCTCACTTCAGATAACATGACTTTCATAAGGCTGATTTAATATTTTAGAATCCTTGAATCATAGAAGTGTTGGGCTGGGAAGGGATCTCAGGAGGTCCCTAGTCCAACCACCTGCTCAGCACTGAAAGTCATCTCAGGGTTTTCTACAGTTGGATCTAGCAAACCTCCAAGGACAGAGATCCCACCACATTTGTGGGCATAAATTCTGGTGCTTAATTAGTCTCCTAGGAAAAGTTTTTCCTTCATGTCCTTTCCTTATATATCTGTCACACAGCCCTTTGTAGGAAAAGAATGAGAGGTTGCACAGATAAGATGATTAAATTAATGCAACTAAGATAGCATGTGGCTGTCCCACAAATACTTGCAATAATAAAATAGGAAAATAATTTAAGTATGTTGACTTAAAAAAGCAAAAAACTATGGGCACAACTTTGTTTGCTTGTGCTTATTTGCATTGATTCCTCATTTTCCATCAGATCTGGAACCTTTGCACTTTATTCATCCCCTAACACTAATTTTTACATGCTGTGTTTTTACCAGCAAAACTTTTATTGATTCTTTATATTTTATTGCAAGTGTCCTCAAGGTTTCTCCCAACTCACATTTAAAGTAGAGGAATGTTTATAATCCACTTTTGTACTGGTGCCTAAAATCTACCTGTGCCAAGATATTTTCAGACCATTGAAGACAAATACTGGGTTAATCAGTCTTTGTACCATGATTTCTGATTATCACATTAATTTTTTTCTGGGTGTTCTTCTCATCTTTGTGACCATCTATTCTCTTTTGTTTAATTTTGAATAAGAAGCTTTTTGGGGTGATGGGGTCCTTCTCTTTAAATGTCTAGGCATTATGGAAAATAAGCCTCTGGTCTGTGATTGAGTCCTTTAAAGGTCAAACAAATAAATAGTACAGAAACATTCTGGAGAATTAAATGGATATGTTAGTGTACAAATGAACTTTTTAAACATAAATGAGAGGTTTCATAAATCTAAATGTCAATGCATAAAGTTTTTTAAAATATTTTACAACCAGAAAAATAATGCCTTGGTCTTACACCTAGAAGATTAGATTGTTTTACTATCAGTAGGCCTACAGTGTGAAACTATAGTTACTGACTATAAGAATTCCTTAAGATTATCTTTGGAGTTATAGGGAAATGTTATTTGGAAGAAGCAGAGGATGGCACTGTTGGACTGCAATTATGAGGCAATACAACCTGCAAATCTTGAATTACAACATTGCACAACCTTACAGAAATTGTACAGAAGCACAAGCAGAAAAAAAGTTTACACTGGTTTTTGATCATCAAAATTTTGCTTGAAGTCTAGCAGTCATATAAGAAAAAATTATTCTTTTTTTAATGGGATATGACTGTAAAGTGGAGTAATGGAGAAAAGGTAAGTGAAGAAAAATAAAAACAGTAAGTCATATATTTTGGGAAATAAATTAGTAGCACAACTCTAGAGGTCCTTTCTGGAACTGAGTTCTTAGCTGTGAAGCATCTGAGGTACTGACTATTTGCAAAGACATTGGCTCTCTAATGTAGGCATTATGGTGTCCACAAGCTGTTCAGATGGATTCTCCCACAAAGGTTGTAATTCAAATAGGAACAGAGGATAGATTTGCAAACACGTAAACCACTTCAGAAAAAATGGACCTTCTGCTCAGAGATATTTCTCCATTCTGTATTTGTACAGAATGTACAAATTGCCTGTTCCTACAGATTTCGCAGGAAAACCTTAATATTAAAAAGCTATTTAATATAGTGAGAGGCAGAAGAATCACATTTCATGACTGTTAATAAATAATGTTTATTATGTTGTTTAAGTAATTTTTTAAAATGTTGTACAATTAAATAATTCAGTTTTGTTATGCAAGATGCCATCATCTGTGCAAGCCTCCAAATTTTGCTGGCCATGTGTCATCAATGAAACCGGTGTTCACTTTATTAATTTTTTTGTCATGCTAGTTAAGCTTGTGAAAACAAAACAAAATGTCGATGCTTGGTTAAAGAAATGTATTTTCACCTCTAATATGACCGCTGCAGTGGGCTTTCCCACTGGCCTAGGGAACTTTGGGAGACCAGTCCTTTTTGTGCAAGTAGTGTGAACTACACAGCACTGTGGAATCTATTGGATACATATGTGCCATGTTGCAGTTCAACAAGGTTTGTTTTCCAGGACTGTTTATGTTGCCAAGTATATTAAGATAAACTTGGAGTAACATGCTAGACTGTCAGTAAGATTTGCAAGTGTGTTAAAAGTTCAACTCTCAAAAATAAAATTAGAAGTAGAATTTAGTTGTGATCATGACTTCAGTTCAGAGAAGTTGGCATGATCATTTTGCTGCAATTGGCTTGGTACTCAGGACACAAACCAGTCTAAACAGCTCTTATAATTTTGCGTTAGAACTACAAACCCCAAGGAAATTCCATATTTACTCAGGAGCTGTACATATCCACACGTACGTTCCACTAAATCTCAGCTCATTTTCCTTGCAGTTAAAACTCAGATCAGGTGAATTCTATCTGGTTTCAGTTTTCAAAAGAAATCTTATTACAGAGCTCTGGAAATACTAGTTCTCTGTATGTCAACACTGTGTCATGATTTTCTTATTTATTTTTCTGTTATGACAAAGCTCCTCTTTATTTTTAATTCAATTATGAAAAGAAAATAAAATAGGAATTTTCCATTCTTAATGCAGTCTTTTTCATAGCAGTCATCTCAGTCATTCCCACTTTTATTAACACCTTGTGAATGACGAGTGTTGTGGTTTGCCTGAAAGCTATTTTGTCAGCAGTTGTGGGGTTTTTTTGTCTTTCCACAGTAAGAAAGACTATTGTGATTCAGGCTTTGAGGACCATGGTTATTTTGCAAATGAATATGTTTTTACTTTTTACCAGTGCTGAGTACAGGGGCACAATCACTTCACTACTTCTGCTGGCCACACTATTCCTGATACAATGTTCTGGTAATACATAATACTATGTTCTTACAGATTGACCATCAGGGCATACTTGGGTTTTCATACCATTATTTCAGTGAACTGTTGGATGCGTTAGTTTTAACATTCAGAGTTTGTGTAGCCTTATCACAAAGCTGTAAGAATACTGAAGATTGATCTAAAATCTTTCTTTAAGAATGTTCAACATCTTCTTAAATAAACTTTTTAAAATAACAAAATTCCTCAGATATTTTTGTTTGAAAATGAAGGTTTTCTTTGGTATATTTTAAATTTTTAATTGAGTGACATGAAACATTTGTCTTAGTAAATAGGTGACACGCTAGGAGAACTTTGTGCAGTTTCTTATTTATTTGTGGACCTTATAGTTTCTTCTTCGGATTAAATGGACGAGCACAAGTTATTTACTATTCTTCAAATGTATCAGGACCCCCCCCCCTCTTTTTCAGACTGTTTGTAATGGTTTCAGCATCATTACAGTCATGACACTTCTAGATTTCTAATTTTAAGATCAGAAGAGTTATGTCAGAAATATAAAATTAGATATTCTTGAAATAACACCTTACAGTCAACACACTTTTTCATAATATTAGAAGTAACCTCTGGGACGTATAATAGTCTAAAAGATTCGGAGTCTTTTATTTTGTGGGATTAATTGAATTCATTCATATCTTGTATTTGAAATTTTAAAACATAGAAGGTCAGGAGTTCAATGCCAGAATTAAATATTCAGGATGAAATCCGGATTTTACTCTGGCTAGTGACAAAGCTTTCATTAACTTTTGTGGGGTTGTCCCACTAAATGCACTGTCTATACATTAAAGATACTTCCTTTACTATAAATACCTATTAATGTATGTATACCACATATGAAGTCACTGCTGACTAAAGAAAACTTCAAAAAGCTTCAGAAAAAATCTTAAAAATTATTTTCAAATTTTGAAACATCTTTAACTGCATCTTAACATTTTGAAACCTCTGTATTGCTTTCTGACCTTTCTGGAAACACAGGGAGAAAATGTGTGCAATGCTTGTGGTGCTAAGATTCCCACAGGCACACAGAGAGCAGTGGCTGGTGATAGTCACAAATACTGCTAAAATAAATCAGCTGAGTATTTTGTCAGGGTTTATTTCCCCATTTTCCACCCATTTCTACTCCAACTACCACAAGGTTACCTTGTACCTGCTCCTTGCATCTTTCTGTAATAGCTTTTGTACCCTGACTTTTGAAAATATGTACTCACAGTAGTACTCCAGTGTAACTGGTCAGTGTGAAAGGCCATCATGGTTTATGGGGCAGCAAATTCATTTTAGAGATAATTAAAGACTATTTTTATCTCATACCATTATTTTTCTTGTTGAAATGCTTTGCAGCAATAGAGTAGTCTAGGCACAGTTAATGATTTGTTTAGTTGTCATCAAAGCAAAAAGAGAGGTATTTGTCTTAAACTATCTGTCTGGTGTTATTTATACGGTAGCACAGTAAGCAATTACTGTATATGAAAGAATTCATGTGAGAATACTAAGACCAACAATCATGTGACAGGCAGTTCTGAATGCCTGCAGAGATTAATATTTTTAATCTTATTTAAATTGCTATATTTTCTTGTGTACAGCCTGCACCTCAGATAACTTTAAACATTGTAAAAGTCTTGTAAACATGATAGGTCCTCAGAAAACTGAGGGTCTGAGGTCATTTTAGCAGTAAGGCATGAGGGGTTTGAAGGAAAATGAGTAGGCTGTAAGGAGCAGAGAAAAGAAGCTACTGGAAACAAGAAAGCTCTAAGGTAATTTTCTTCCCTGGATGTATGGTACATATACATGTACATATACATGTATAACATGTGTGTAGTCTGTACTGTTATTGAGTCACAGGTTAGGTGTTAGATGAGTGGACAGTGAGGTGGATAGACAACTGGCTCAACAACAGAGGTCAGAGGGTCGTGATCAACAGTGCAGAGTTTGGTTGGAGGCCCATAACTAGCAGTGTGCGCCAGGGGTCTGTGCTGGGTCCAGTCCTGTTCAATATATCCATCAATGACCTGGATGATAGGATAGAGTGTAACCTCAGCAAGTTCACTGATGATACCAAGCTGGAGGAGTGGCTGATACACCAGAAGGCTGTGCTGCCATTCAGCGAGACCTGGACTGGCTGGAGAGCTGGGCCGAGGGGAACCTCATGAAATTCAACAAAAGCAAGTACACGGTCCTGCACGTGGGGAGGAACAACCCCATGCACCAGTACAGGCTGGGGACTGAACTACTAGAAATCAACTCTGTGGAGAGGGACCTGGGAGTGCTGGGGGACAACAAGCTGACCAGGAACCAACAATGTGCCCTTGTGGCCAAGCAGGCCAACAATATCCTGGGGTGCATTAAAACGAGCGTGGCCAGCAGGTTGAGGGAGGTTATCCTTCCCCTATACTCTGCCCTAGTGAGACCACATTTGGAGTACTGTGTCCAGTTCTGGACTCCCCAGTTCAAGAAGGACAGGGAACTACTGGAGAGAGTCCAGCAAAGAGTTACCAAGGTGATCAGGGGACTGGAGCTCTCTCTTATGAGGAAAGGCTGAGAGACCTGGGATTGTTCAGCCTGGAGAAAAGAAGACTGAGGGGGAATTTCATCAACACCTATAAATATCTGAAGGGTGGGTGTCAGGATGACGGGACCAGACTCTTTTCGACAGTGCCTAATGACAGGACAAGGGGCGATGGGCACAAACTGAAACACAGGAAGTTGCAGTTAAACATGAGAAAAAGCTCCTTTCCTGTGAGGGTGCCAGAGCAGTGGCACATGCTGCCCAGGGAGGCTGTGGAGTCTCCTTCTCTGGAAGTATTCAAAACCCACCTGGATATAGTCCTGTGCCCCCTGCTCTGGGTGTGCCTGCTCAAGCAGGCGGTTTAGGCAAGATGATCTCCAGATGTCCCTTCCAAACCCTACCATTCTGTGATTCTGTCATTCTGTGATTCTTGCCTCCATTCCATTTTTTTTGTTTGTTTGCTTTGTTTTGTTATGATAGGTAACCCAAAAGTTATGCCCAGGAATTCCTAGCAAATCATGCAAAGATAACCCTCATAAGGCATTGAGGAGTATGGCTGAAGAACTACTGTATGAAATACTTTTTGAAACAGTAGATTAAAGTTACTGAACTCACCTGACCAAGTGAGAAAAATAGTTATAGTTTCTGAAAGAAGCTGAAAGGAGCTTACTGAGAAATTTGGCATTTTGATTGCTGCTTCCTTTTCCCTTGATCAAAGTTTATACTGTGAGTTTGGAATTCATTACTTATAAATAAAGCTGAATAGGATTTGTTCATCAAGATAACTACTTTAAAGATAAATTCAGATTTTGTTTCCTTAAAGTAAAATATTGAACACCTATTTTTATAAAGCTGTTTGAAAATTATTATTAGAAAACCCAAATAAAATCTTTTGTTTCAGGATAAATTCAATCCAAATCAAAGCAATCTCCATCAAGGGCAATGTAATAGTGGTTGTTCTTGCTTCACATTTACTTAATCTATTCCTTACCATCCACCATTCCTATAATTTCTGTACCTAACACTTTAAGAACATTTACCTGGCCATATGTCTAATAGTATTAAAAGCCTCTATTTAACATGAAGAGAAAAACAAAAAAGAGGTATTGCCATTTTCCTCCAATATAATTTTAACTAATTGTATTTCTTGGCTAGAGAAGATTTAAAATAAGAGCGAGGCTTATCTTGAATTAGAGACTATATCTATCTATCTTTATATATATTAGGTCTGGCAGCTCTTTAGGTCTTATCACTTTATATAATGATAAGAAAGAGGGGAAAAAAAAAAAAAAAGACTCTCCTGGTTGCTTGGTATTTCTTCCAATAATGAATTTCTCAGAAAAAATTTTCATGAATTATGTCTCCCAGCACCCTACAAATAGATATTTCCAATGGCTTTCTTAACAGAAAGTATTTTTCCTAGTGGTCTGCTGGGTCTTTCCACATCACAATGACAAAGCAATTTACTAGACAAACAGAAGGTACTACTTGCTGTTTGAAATGTTGTTCATCAGAATTTTCTGCCCATGCAGACACTTCACTGCAGCTTTAATAAAATACCTGGTTACAGCACTATTAAATCTGTATTCTGTTGGCATGACTTTGCATTCTTTGCCAAGGGCACTTCAGCTCATTTGTATGAAGATAAAGTAGGTAGGCAATTCTGCGTTCACCAAGTTGCCTTTGATCTGCTGGCAAGAATGTGGAGTTTATCCATACAGAATCTCTGTTTAATGACTGACTGTGCAGGATAGATTTTTGCAGCCTCAGATAACAATACATTTTCTACTATATTGCATTCTGTCTCCCTGCCATTTACTCCAGATACAAAGTATACACCTAATTTTCCCTTCAAAGCTTGTGTTTGCAGACAAGAGATTCTGTTTCTTGGTGAGCTGTCCAACTTTCTCTTATGACTTTAATTTATTACATGCACATTGCTGAATATCTTTAAACCTTGCTGGCGCTGAATAAACTGGTGAATGTTGGAACCATTTTCTCCTAAAAATGGAAACTGTTCTCCTTTATAGAATGCATAAAATTTCCAATCAGCTAGCCAAATTTGTTTTGCAATCTGAAATATTATTAATTTAAAAAAAAAAATTTCATTAGATTGTTCTCGATAAACTAGGCATGTAACAAATCGAGTAGAACAAATTTATTTAGACATCTTTTACGGACCTCACTGTTAAATACTTTGGAACTGTTCCTGGCACAATACCTTGCCTGAATAAACTATATGATATAAGCTCATTGTCTTTTTCCTCTCTTTTATTATTATTCTTACTCTGCTCAACTGTGATAATTGTAATTTGTGTCTTACCACATCCATCTAAATTTGATCTGAGATTTACTAAAATGAATATAATAATATCTGTATAGGTCAGGTTTTTCCTAACGCATGATAGCACATTCAGCTGTTTAAAAAATTATTAAAGGAATTCAGGTATTGTATCTTGGCATTTTGTGACTGTGTGTATCCATAAGAGTTACACTTTTACATAATTAGAGATATATATGTAAAATTATATAGATATAGTTTTATGTAGTGTATAGTGTGTGTATATACAGCACATACTTGGTAATTACTCGTGGAAGGTCTCTCCTCAGCACGATTTGTAGATAAAGCCCTGAAAAACAGCACAACTGTTTCTAATGTCTGCCTCCAATATTATTGACACCTGAGACAAATCCCTGGTTGAAGAGATTGGAAAGAAAGCTAAATGTTTGACTGCAAATCCTGAAAACAGTTAATGTTTGTGGGAAAACAGGGAAAGTCTTAATGGTGATGAGAGATATCTAGTAAACAATGTTCAGTTCAGCTTCAAACTCCAAAGAGCCATAGTTGACAGAGGAAGAACGGAAACTGTGAAAACCTATCAACTGTTGTTTGCTTTACTGGAAAGTCAGTCAGTCCTTCAGCTTTCCATATAACTATTAGTTTTCAAGTCTTGGGCTGTTGGTGTCATGCAAAGGGTGCAGTCTATCACAGGTAGATTTATGGTGGATGTGTTCCTGTGTAAAGCTGCTTTTATAGAAAGGAAAGAGAAGAGTGCAACAAGTTAAAGGGAGCTGTATCTCCTGGTCCATTGTCTCTGCTCTCCCCTAAAGAGTGAGACCTAGATGAGACGTGAACCAGAATTGGGGTCATGAAAGAAAGGAAGTCCATACATAGACTGCAGATAAAGTTTTCCTTGTAGAATAGGGCCGCATCAGGCAGTGTGCTTTAGCTAGGTACCCCTCAATGCTGCTGACACTTCAGCACACTCTACAACATGCTCAAAGGTTTGCTTAACCAAGTGGAAAAGACACGGGAAGTGTGAGTAACTTTTATTGCAGATATAATATACTAGTTTTGACAGGTGAGAGGTTTACCCTGGGTGGTGGCATAGGTGTAGCATGTCCCTGAACTCAGAAATGCAACCTATAAACAGTTGTGATAAAAAAAAAGAATGCCTGATAAAATCATGACTTTGAAAGAGTTAAGTGGTGAGGATTTCATGGTGTGAAGTAATTTAAAACTAAACATTATGTGGAGCCAGTAGCTAGATGTATGCTTTGAAAGGATCAGTAGTCAGCCAGAAAAAAACAGGTTACTCAGAACAAATAAACAGATAAATTCCCTAAAACCTTCAAATGAGATTACTGTGGTTGCATAAATACATGCAGTTCATTTTATAACCATTTGCTGAAATGGTGTGATAAGAAATTGAGAAGTTTGGTGTGACCCAAAACCTGCATTTCTTTTTGGTAACTGCCACTATTGTGAGGAATCCTCCATGAAATTTCTTGTATCTTAGGACATGATTACAGCCTGAACAAAGGTTAGGGAGGAAATGGATGAGATACCCATGGGTACTTGGAGATGCCTGTGGAACTGAGGCAAAGAAAAGCCAGGAAGACTTTATTTTGAAAGCCATGGGCTACATATATGAAGAAGTGAGTTGAAGACAATGGAGTGTACTCTGAGCTTCCCTGCACGTTGAGAGAGAAGATATTTGAGGACTCTCCCCTGTACTGGAAATCCGGTGTGTCACTGCAACACATTATTCTCGCAGGAAAAGCAGGCGCGATGGTGGTGCTGCCTCAGCAGTGTGGATAAATATGCAGTGCTTAAGGTCTGAGTATGGGAAACCTACTGAGATGACAGGTCTCCCCAGAACAAAACAGAAGAATGTGGATGGAAAACCCTTTCTCTTTACCAGCTATTTCAAAAGTTTCTCTCCAGTTTCTGGTACCATGGCTAAAATCAACTCCATAAATGTCAGCAGAACTCAGCTGGATTTCCTGCAGTGTAGTAAGATTAGAATGCAGAAATTTTCTCTATATCTATAGCTATCTATACCTATGTATCTGAAGCTTCCTGGCATTTCCTATATAAATCTATCTCTAAATTTATCTGTAATGGGACTATGTACCTAGAATCATGACTTCTTAAGGAATCCAATGAACTGTGGTGAGTCCTAGCTGCAGTTTATTTAGCTCATTCTGTTCACTAGTGGCAGTGTTTAGTCAATGGATAAGCAAGGCTGGTTCCTCAGGTGGTATAAATCAGCCCAGCACCACTGATGTCAATAGATCATTGCAAATTTACATCAGATAGGAGCCTCTCTTGCTCTTCCATCCTAAAATTTATGAGGATTATGGAGATGAGCTGTAGCCCTAGTGGCAAATGCATCATTAATATATGCCAGGCCTCATGCACAGTGTGATTGCTGTGCTCTCCAAATCTTTACATTTTATGATATATGTGATGACTAGTGGAAGTCAACAGAAAGAGGAGTAAGCATGGCATCTGGAATTTTTCTTTGGCTACTTTTCCCTTATTTTTCTTTCTGCTTAGGGTTAAAATTCTACTAATAAATCATTTTATTATATTGTATTTTAATTCCTCTTTACCCCTGAGTTTCCTCCTTTTCTGCTAGTATTTGCATTGTCAAACTACTTGTATCATTTTCAAGGCCTGAACTTTCTCTCTTCGTAGCTTATTCATTTGTTGCCTACTGAGGAATGAGGAACTAAAGGCAATTGCTGAGCCTACATTTCACAAAGAGCTGATGACCCTGTTCTGTGAAAGCTTTATATCTGTGAACTAGGGTAAAAATAAAATAAAAACTAATACTAAGAAGACCAGAGCCCTGTAAATCTAGAAAACAACACTTATTGTGGCTTTAGTAAGCTCCAAAGATGACTTCTCTGAGTAAATTCAGTATTTCTTATTTAGATCTCTATGCTTCGGTATCAGAGAAATCAAATTAATGAAACAGAGACAAGGAATGAAAATAACAAACAATTGCACATTTCATTTAAACAGCCACTTGATTACTAGTACCTGATTCTCTCCTTTTCCTCTGTGGATTAAAACCAGAAAATCAGCACCTTGGAAAAAATTAATAAAAACCATGGAGTTTGTATCAGATTTTTGTCTTTTCCCCCTAGGTATCTTTGAGTTAATTTCTCTTAGTCTGCTATAGAGGTCGAAATTTATAATAGTTATATTTACTTCCCTGTTTACACATCATCACTGGGGATGTCAACTATGAAAGTAGCACCTGCCAGCTAACTACTAACATAGAATGCAATTTCAAATTCTACTATCCAGGTTTCTGTAAGGTTGATGGCACTGGTACCTTTCCAGTGACTTCTGATGAGATACATCTCAGTTTTTAGAAGGATGTGAAGGTCTGGAGGACTTATGGCCCTAAGAACAGTAACAGGTTGTGCCTTTCCCCTCTGGAAGCCTTTGGCAGCTCCCCTTAGCACACCACTGATGGCCAAAGCAGGGGTGTAAAGGGGGCACAGGTATCTTAAATACGAGTTGGGGGGGGTGTCAAGTGTGGGTAAATATGAGTGTGAATGCTTTTAAATAGCTGGTTATGGCATAACAATGCTATATAAAATGTCAGGAAATGACATGGGAGGAGCTGAGAAGGTGCAGTAGTGCCAGAGCCAGCGCTGCTGTCCAGGAGTGACAAGACCGTCTTGGTACTTAAGCCTTGATACAGCTGTACCCTGGCCCACAGCTCTCCACGGGTCAGTCAGATGCTAGAAAAGGAGAACTTTAATATTACAGCAAAGAACATATTTGTCTGTTGGCAGCATTTAACCCCAGCTAAAATCAGGCACCTTGGTGCTTTGCACTTTACCAATGGATACAGAAAGACAGTCTCCTGCTGAAGACCTTGTAATGCAAATATGCAGTCCAGCCAAAGAGTAGGAGGAAGAACTCCTCCTGAGCTGTACACACCAGATTATACTGCTTGTTAATTACCTTAAATTCATTCTGGGGTTTGTCAATGGAAAACATTTTGCTTTGCTTCACCCAAGGTTCACCCCTTTTCTGGAAATCAGTTCCTCCCAAAATGACACTCAGGCTGTAATATGCTAAGCTGCAGAGCAACAGATGTCAGTGGTAAGATTGTGGGAGGGGAGCAGGACTCTGTTTTGTTAATCATTAATAACAGAGACATGTCTGACTTTTTAATGGCCTCAAAGTTATTGTCTAATCCTGCCTATACATGCCTCCCATCTGATCTTCGCTGCCATTAGTTCCAGTTAGAACTCACGGTCAAGGTAATTTATAATTGTGTCACTGCAGCTAGGCATTTTTATATTAAATTTTTACCTCAATTTCCTATATGATTCCTATATGACCATGTCTTTCTGTTTACCCCATTCAACAAGTCTGAAAACCAGTTGACAATTTCAAGAAAATTAATCAGAAGAGGTTTTGAAAGGCATTGAAAGACTGTTATCTTCATGAAAATAGATGATGAAATAGAAATTCACTACATACCTGTCCTGAATGAAGGGAAGGCCAATCTTATTAGACATAGACAATTAGCATAAGAAGCTGCTATAGTGAATAATTGAGAAAATCTCCAGGAACAGAAGACTCAAACATCAAATGCAACAAAAAAATGAGTCAGCCATAAGAAATGAAGTTTTATTTTGGTGCTCTCAGAACTGTTTGTCCTAACTTTAGAGAAACTGAATAACTAGAATGGTGAAAGTTCCTCTAAATGCAGGGCATATTTGCTTGCTAATCCCTGTTTTATTAACTAGGCTATTTGCTGATGTAGCATTATTACTCCTTCTCTGCATGCATTTATGTGTCAAGATGTGCTTTCCAAAAACCAAGACTTTATTGGAAAATTGAACAGGTAGACTGCCAGTGGAAGCAAAACTCTTCTGAGTTTTCCTGTGTACAGAGCAAACACACTATAATGGCAAGCACGGATTTATTCTTTGGGCCAATGCTCCTCACTGAGGTGCAGCAAAGACGGCTGGCACAAGACAAGTAGATGTGCCCGTCAGAGTCTCAGGGTTTTACAGGCTCTAGGATCAGAAAAGACCACAAACCCTGTGCATAGTACAGGCCAGTAATGCATTCAATTTTGATATCTGTGTATTAAAACTGCAAAGCATTTGATGTATTTTTGTGGCAGCAGTAACCAGAAAAAATGGAGTGCTATTTGTCAGCCTAATTTAAGAAATATTATGGTGTATCCCCAGCCTAGGGTGAGGTAAGTGCATAGAAATAAAAATGTTAAAGGAGTTTTGGCAGATGCTTGAAAGTCCTAAAGAACTGCTTTGTAAAATAATTTAAAAGGACAATGTGGTAGAAGCTACATTATTATGACAGAAAGGGGATGAGTGCTCATTCCTCTCCTGCTGAGCTTACTGTCCTTACCAGCTGTTCCTGAGTATGTCTCCATAGGATATATATATACACACGTGCATGCACACATGCACAAAGACACACACATATATGGATATTACAGAACTGCTGACTGGAATTTCTAAATCTGAACTACAGCATGACATTTCTTAATTTACAGATACAGATTTTTGATGTTCATAATAACACTAAGCCCCGCCTGATGCCACTTCAAACTCTACAAATTGCTCTATAATCTTTCTCATTAAAAAGGTGCAGGGTGGTGGTAAACCATTTTGGCTGTTGTTACTACATACTCAGACAGAACAGAAGCTAGGACCCTGCTGGAACAGAACCCATGGTACAAGGTGCTGTATAAAGGTGGGGCAGAAAGACAGCTTATACCCTATCAGTGTGAAATCTTCTGTTTAATACACTTCCAGTATACCTGATAAACATTTTTCTTCCCTCTTTGCACCTTAACTTCAGGTAACAGTGAGTCTGGCTTGTGTCTTACAGGGAAGCAGAGACTGTCTTCTGTCTCCTGAGGCCTAGGACAATAAAAACCAGATAGCCTCATGGATCTAGAAGACACTATCACACTAACATAAACATATACTTATCAATTCTGCTAATTAAACTTCTTCATGGTAACAGTGATGCTCCCGATGCATATAAACGTTCTTATCCTATTATACATGTATTTCTGAAAGGGCATAAATGTTCTAGCAAAGTTTTTCTGAGAAAATGATATGGTTTAAGGTTGCCTTCCTCACATAGTACCTATTTTTCTTTTTCCTGTTATTTTTAATATCGAATTCATCTTCCCCCTTCCCCCATATAATAAGATACTGTTAAGAGAATAAAATTTATTCCACCTGTACATTAATTGTAACAGCTGATGTCTTTCTCTGTTTTATAATGTCCTGGTATATTTCTGTGGTAATGTTATAACAACACATATATAATTAGAACTTGCAGTAATTTTGAAATAGGTGAATATTGCTAGGCACTAACTAGGGCAAACAAACAATGTTTTCATGCAGGTATGCACAATAATGTGCATGCAATAAGAAGGACAAAATTTAGGAGGGCTGCCAGCTGCCTTTGTGGCTAGACATTTTTCTGTAACACTGTATTTCTCAGGTTGTCACACCCCTAAGAAAAAATTATTTAGGGGGATAAAACCTTGCACCTCTACACTACTATACTGGTGAATTTTCTGGAAAGTTGCAGCATCTCTGCTGGTCTGGGATGCTGGAACACAAGTCCATTAAGGATGTTTTTCCCCTTTTACAACAGAACTGGTGTGACTGACCTCTCCCTGACTAGCCCTAGAGCTGTGAAAGATCAAGTTTGAAATGTGAAATTTAGCATGAAAAGACTGTGGACCTTACTAAGGGGTAAGTGGATGGACTAATCATAATGGCAATTAGCTTTGATTTGACTGTGTTAAGGGTATTTGAAAAATCATCTTTCAAGGCAAAAATTCTTTCTAAAGCTGTGGACTCTACCTACAGATGACTGATTGCACACACTGGCCTACTATTTTAGTTTTGTAGTAAATTGATCAGATCCCAGAGTGGGAGCTGGATTTGGGCATGGATCCAACAAGCCTGTCTTGGATTTTCAGTTCAGTTCCTGCTGTCATGTTATTCTTCAGCTGGAATATCAGCTCTCATTCTCAAGCAACGTATTTTCTCCTAGTCAGCTCTCCCCAATTAGCCCCCTGAAGCCACAGCTTGCCTGAGACTATCAGAGTCTTCTGTCTGCATCAGCAGAGAGCCTCAGACAGCTGCCCCATGCATGCCTGGTGGTGGGGTGGTTTAGAGGGGGTGCTACTTGTACCATCAGAGACCAGCATAGCATGGAAGTAAGCAGGAGGAGCATGGGAGTAAGCAAGAGGAGGAGGAGCAAAGTGCATTCTTTGTTTTTGAGGGAGTAGAGGAAATGCCTTTTTTCCACACTGCTGCTCTGATGGACAGAGAAGTCCTTGCAACCACTTACTGAAATAAAAAGTCCTTAATTTAATTCCCTTTCTACCAGTCCAGCTAAGGGAGGAGGGAAGGTGAAAAGAGCTTTACCTCAGTGAATAAATGTAAATTTTCCTTTGAGGTCTTGGTGCAACCTCACCAGAATTTCCCAGATGTACCACTCATATAGTTCACAGAAGTAAGATATGTTAGTCATTATGGCTGATTGGAGAGTTAAGATACTCAACTTGTATCATTTTAGAAACAATAATTTGGTATCAAGATAATGTAATGAAATCATAATGCATTTTTTCTCTAAATAATGTGTGCCATTTTCAACAGTCTGAAAGTTGTATGCTGAATCTTAAAGAGGGCCTGTCCTGAAAGTTCAAAGGAAAATAATCTATTAAGATAGATACGCCTATATATTAGATAAATAGAATAGAATAAGATAAATAAAAGACTTTTGTATCTGTTATACATGTGCCTATCTATAATGCCCTATTAAAATAGTTTTGCATGAAATATGATGTGAAAGCAGAACTGTTTTGAAATACAAAGCTTTTCAAAGTTTTCCACAGAGAAATAGAAGCCTTTTTTTAAAAGGAGATAACAAACAGCATTGCTACCGGGTAAACATTTAAAAAAATGTATTTATGGCACCAAAGGAATATTTACTGCACTGAATTTGTGACTTTCCTCATATTCAGCAACCCTATAATCACTCCAGTTAAACAGTTCCCTTGACTTGTGCAATTAGTGTTTCCTGGAGGACTGCCTCATGAATTTGTGGCTTCCTAATTAAATAGAAAAAGCTTTTGCTTGCAATTGTCTAAAGGGTCTATTCCTGCAATCTAAAAAGGAAACAATGCATATGGAGTTTACAGAATTGGGGCCATCATTTGCTTAGGAAACAAACAAAGTTCAGTTAACAACTCTAGTTATCTCAAAAAAAATCCTCAGGGGATACACAAAATCTGAAGGTTTCAATAGAAAAACTTTCTTACTTTTCTCTCTTGCTTATGTAAATAGATATAACAAGGAGCAACATAAAAAGATTCACAGGGGCTGAACAATGAAAACAAGCCCATACTTGTCATCATGGTACAAGATGGGATGGTCCAGAAATACATATTTATTTATTTGTATTTAATGTCTTCTTAGTGAAATAATAAGGACATTTTTCACTGTGAGTGCATGGGTAAGAAAAGAAATGAAAAATTATTCCCCTACTGGGTTGAAACTTCATTTTTCCTGCACTGTCTCAGGAACTCTCATAGTGCTCTGTCAGTAGTTTTGTAGGTTTTCATTTTCTGATATACAAAGAGTGAGGAGTCCCTGAAGGGGGAAGAAGAACAGAGACAGCTAATTTGATCTGTTTCTATGGTGAACTCTGGAAATCTTTGCAGCACTCGTCTTGTTTGTGCAAAATGTATGAGTCCAGACTGAGCTATTACAGCTCACAGCCCGAGCTGAAATAGTTACTCCCAAAGAAAATGGCTTTCCCGGCTAGCTTCCTCACTACAACCTCTCCACTGAGAAAGGCCAATTTGAGGGTGTACACACAATTATGTCTTCCCTGTCTGTGGCAATTTTTTCCACATCAGCATACATTGAAACGTTGTTTAATGAGGTTTCATAAGGGTGTTGTGATTTCTTCTCCATAGTTAATTACAGCTAAATTTCAAGTCAGGTTTTTTTTTGCTTCATGACTTAATGTTCCTTGTTTTCTCCAGCTATACCTGGTAGGTATAACCTGCTACAAGTATAATGGACTTCCCCTTTTCCCACAGCAAATGGATATAACAAAGAAAATTCTGCTTGTGCTCCCTGCTCTTCAGTAGATATTCATGCTCCACTGCTAACTACTGAGAGCTGAATGCACTGATTCCATCAGCCTGGTTCACAACCTGTGAAGAGCAAAACTATATAATCCTGAAAATGTGCATGAATGAGTGAAAAAAGCACATTTGTAAAGGAAGAGAAATTATCGTCAGGCAGACTCAGGATAGTTAAATGCCTATCATCTGAACTGTTTATAAGCATTTTGAACTTGCTTACCTAAGTGTGTTGTCTGCACAACACTTGAAAGGGCTTTGGCCCACTTTCTATATAAAATATGTTTCTAAGTCTTGTAGGAAGTGAAATATTTGTAAGAAATTTGCTCATATATTAGGATTGAGTTATGTTCTCTAGTGGCATAACAAACAATATCCCCTTTAAATTCTCCTGAGCAGAAGCAGAGGGAGCTTAGATCAAGTCAGATTAGATTTCCCTTTTCCCATTAACTTATGCAATTACCTCTGGTTAAAATGTGTCTTTTCATTTTAGTAAGGTGTTGCTCACCTATTATAAAAAAAGTAAAAATAATGTCATAGTTATACTATCCCACTTGTGATCTTGGGGAAAAATGGAAGTTTATTTTCTGACTTTGGTTATGGAACAGTCAATTGGATACTTTGTTTTAAGGCAAATATTTTGACCAAGCAGAACAATGTGATCCTTTGTCAAGTTTTTGGAACAGACACATAACACTGAAAGTGAGCCCGAAGCGTACATTTATTCTAAGTAATTTGTGTGTTGACATCAGCATTGTTATTACCTATTTAAACCCAACATGAAACAAAAAAAAAATCAAAAAATTTTCTTTCTAATTATGAACAGAAAAAAGATGCCAATTTGCAAGTCTCACATTAGCAGAGAGAATATAATTCATTATTGTATACCTAATGTGAGTAGAACATGTCATGACTAGTAGACTAGTAGAAAAGGACATTGGGTTAAAAAAACAACAAAACAAACCTGAGATGTCTGCAACCCACAAGAAAGTGCACACGGAAACCGCACTTTCCAAAATTTGAAGAAGAACCACAAGACAAAGGTAATACAAGAATAAGGAGGTGAATTATATGAGCTGGAATGACAGAGGCCAATGTGATACATGCAAAGACTAGGAGAAGGAAGATTGTAGAAGTGGCTTAGTTGACAATTACATAATGTTGGGATAAGAATAAAAACAGATGAGCACATAGAGTTCTACCCATAGTTTTACTATCCAGAATATTTACAAAAACATAATGTAAGTTAGCAAGAAAATCTCATTATTTGCCACAAAATTATTGTTTATTACTGTCTAAAGGATCAAACTGACCAAGAAAGGAATTCAAGTGGGTTTTTTATTTTTTGTGGTTTCTGTCAAGTAAATTTTCGAAACCACCACAGAAAAGAGACACCTGGTACATGTGTCAAGTAAGGTGCTCAGACCAAGAAGGCAAATGAGCTGAAATAGGATGTAAGTATAATGATATCTACATTAGCAAGTAGTGCAGATCAACTGGACTGTATCTGCAGAGAAACAGATGGCACTAAGGAGCTGACATTCACACCATAAACATTTAAAAGGATTATTACTTCAGGTGGTCTCTAGACTGATTCCATGGATTCAATGCCTGGGTGTGGTTAGAGAGCATTAGAGGTTCCTCTGGAGTGTATCTTCAATTTTAGATTAATCCAGAAGAGCCCAGTTTGCATCCCAGAGACTGTTCTGAAATATGAATCAAAGAACGTTTGGATGGTTGATCAGAAGATTTCCATCTAAACTTCAGTTAAAACCGAACTCAAATGCTAATCCAGATGCACCAAATACATATGTATCTCCTCTGAGAAGCAGAACAAAATTTAGTTTGCACTGAGGTCTGTGCTGTTTTGCTAGCAATCAACAGTCACCTGCCATAGCAGAACTCCTACTGATACAGAACTTTGTAGTTTTGATCAATGTACACAATATGTTTTTTACTTAGCAGCTGAGATCTTTATACCTTGGAGAAACTAACTTTATACTGCAGGTTTAAAAAGTTGAAAAGATGATTAAGAGGAAAGAAAGGGTGGCTGAAAAGGATCAAAATTTTAAAATTCTAAAGTTTTATACAAATAGACACTTTTTATTTTATATATGTCCACTTCTTTTTATGTGTCAAAGTCAGAATCTTCATAAGTAATTCAGATCTCTTAATTTTTATTTTTTAATATATAAATAGTATTAAAATTATTCAAACTGTATGAGAACGTGTATGTGAGTTCCTCAAAATTTCAATAACATAAATATTTGAAATACAGAATGAATTTGATATTAGGCACCAGTGTAAACCTTGGGTAACTCCATTTCATTCAGATGTCTCACAGAAGCTCAGGAGGAATATATTAGCCCCATTTAAGTATATGTGCATTAATAGGATTAAGTCTGTCTGGATAATTTCCATACATGGTAACACTGTGCACTTTTAGAAAACTTTGTGTTTCAAAATGTAAAAAGCGTTTCTCTCACATTTCTAAATGATAGAGGAACTTATTTTAGCTATTTCATACTTGCATTACCTGAGTCCTGGAGAGAACAAATAATGGAAATTCTTCAGTGCATTTCCTCCACAAAGATATAGCTTCACAGCATGCACAGAACATCATTTAATAGTTCTGTTCTTCTGAACGTCTACGAGAAGTACAGCAGCCCATTATATGTTATCATTACCTATAAATGATATAATCCAAAGGACCATGTTTTATACAGGAAAATAAGAATTTAAAAATGAATCTAGTAAGATGAGACATAACTTCTGTCTAGGAAGAGCCATGATTGGGAAAGATCTACTTCACTTTTCAGTGCTCAAGTAGTGAGAAAACACCTTCTTAATTCTAACTATAGTTCAGCATCTGAACTTTACTAGTGCTAGGTTCACACTGATAGTGAAAGCAGTCCTTTCACTGCTTTCGTGTTTTGCAGTATATATTGAGTATATGGGTATATTAAGTATATATATTGAGTATATTTATTTAGTATATATTGAGTATATGAGTATATTGAGTATACTGAGTATATATCTGAGTATATGGTAGCTCAGGTGTCTGCAATGTCTGAGGACACTACTACATGAATAGGAACACTGCCTTTGCAGTGAACAAATAAAAAATGAGAAGTCCTTTTATTTTTTTTCTTCAAGGTACTTTAACTTTTAAAATATGTCTGTGCAAAGTGAACTACTAAAATTAGAATATGCCTCAAGTTGAATCTTCTAAATGGAAAACTAGAGGAAATAAATGTTGGAGGATTGCTATACACACAAACGTATGAAATATCTTTTCTGTAACTAAATCTAAACTGTTTAACTCTATCTGAGTATCTTAGGCTATTAGATAGCAGCTGAAAATTGTATAGCCAAAGTACACATTTTAAGATTTTTTGGCATATCTTTTTCTATTCTTCATCATTTTCCATCCATATCATAAGCATTACAAGAAGAATTTAGTATTGTGTTCCCTAAAGAAGTTATGAATTTGAGACTTATTTCTTTGCAAATGTAGAGATAAAAAATATGTAAAGGCAAAATTACAGAAGCAGAAGATTGAAAGCATTTGCTTTTCCCTGAAAGATTCTAGCAAAGATAAACTTTAATCTTTGACAGAATAGAGATTTCCTGAAATAAAACAGTTGTGTAAATGCTAGCATGATATAATGCAACTGCTGGCAATATTAAATTGTCCAGAAAAGTGCCAACATTATGCAACGACCACTAGAACAACTGTATTAATAAGATACCAACCTACGCTAGGTTTTTCTTGGTTTCTACTATCCTACAGAGCCAGGAACTTAAAACTTTTAAAAGAAGAAAGACAATGAATTTCCCAACTAAAAGAAACCCACTATGCAAATACTTAGAATTCACATTAAGAAATGCTTTTGCATATAGACACTGTCCTTGTAGCAGGTCAGTATAAAACCCTGTGAAGACCATTTTCCCCCTTTACCAGTCTTACAGTTTCACACAAGTGGGTTCTCTCATTAGATATGCTCCAGGCTTCAGGCCCACTACAGAGCTGGTCCATTAACAAACAGTTTGTTGTTAAATATTTCACTGTTATGAGCTCATACTTAAACCTAAAGAGCAATCTGTGAAAGAATGGAGTGTTAAAGATTTTATTGCCCATAAAACAACATGAAAGTAACTTTTAGAAAGCTGCAGAAGGAATCGGGAAAAGGATGGCTTTCTTTGCATTTTATTGCTTCTTAGTGAATATTTTCTGTTTACTGTCCCCCTACAGAAATGCACAGGATAACTGTTAAGTCTATTGTGCAAATAAATTGATTGGAAACTCTGAAGCTTGTTAGCCTGTTAGCCAACTGTCTCCATTTCTTTTGGGGTGGTGCCTCTACAAGTATGAACATAGCATCACTGAAAAAATCTGGTTTGTGAACCTCGACTAATCCTTGGATTATTTATTACTCAAGGAATGAAATTTTGCACAGGTAAAATAACCCACAATGGCCTTTGTGGTAATGCAGTTTCATCCAGGAATCAACACATCTCTACAGATAGATGTGTTGTCCAGGGATCAGAAGATAGAAAAGAAGTCATGTAGTTTATTCATTTTACATTATTCTTTAGCCTGGAGATCGGGTTTCAAGCTGGTCTTTCTTAGAGGGAGCAGCCGCACTTCCATCACTTAAACACCTACCCTTTTTGGCAAAACGTGGGACGTGCTGTGGAATAATTACTGGGGGTGACTTAGAAATTAAACTTATGTTTTTAGAAAAGGTACAGCATGGAAGAAACTTACAGGGTGGGGTGTGGCTGACAGGTGAGAAATCCATTCCATGGAAGTTCCCTAGGCTTGTTACCTTAGATGTCAGCCATGCCAGAAGAACTTGGTGTACTGACTGTAAAAGCATTTGTCCGGAGGGTGGAATGGTGTGGAGACACTGTGGCCAGGCTCTGTGAGCATGGAGCTGGTACACTGCACATTTGCTACCCTGAGCCAACAGTCTGTCATGCTTTTGACAAAATGATGTCCTTTTTATCATTACAATACCGAAACACACCCCATCCCAAAAGCTACCTGCCTCTAAGGTGCAACCACCCCTCACTGGGCAAAGCAAGGGTATTTTACACCAATCGTAATAAAGGTACGTATGGCTAGAGTCACTCAAGCTCCACCTGAAAGGTAAAAAATAATATAAATCAGGTTAGAAGAAAAAGGGTGTTGGGGAAGATATCATTGCATACGACTCTGACTTCTGGGACCAGTCGATGGGCTGAGCCTTTCTTCCCCCCCATTGGGACGCCTTTGGGTAAGATTTGAGCACTTGGCTATACCAAGTGTTTCCCCAGGAAAACTTAGAAACCTCCCTATAGCTTCACTTTAAACCTCCAATGCATTGCAGTCACTTCATATTTGTTTAACGCACTTGTAGCCTAGCAGTGTTACTAATTTTCCTAGTATTTGTGTGTGTCTTGTAACCAGCAATCTTATCACCAGCAATCCAAAGAACCTGTGTATCTGTTGCTTTAATAAATCGTACTATACATTAATCTAGCCGTGATCATTCTCACTGAAAGTGACTGGCCTGGGCAGCTGCCAAATTAGTTACTAACAACAAATACTCTGATGGGTGGTTACACCTACAATCCTTAGAAAATAAACCGCTGACCAAGTCTGAGACTAAGACTGGGCTTAACCACACCTAGACTCCTCTCAGAGAAGGAGTTTAGAAAGAAAGGGGGTCCTGTCTGAACCTCGTGACTCAATGGTAGGGTCTATCCCTAGCCACTTCTCAGACTTCTACTATTAACGCAACACCTTTACCTACCTTTAGCATGCTGAACTGAATATATGAATTGCCGCAGTTAAAAATTTAGGATGGCTTTATTCTGCCCTGTATCTGATTACTATTCACCATTTTAAAGCTGAAACTTCTTTTTACATTCATCCTCTTCAACTTTTTATGTTGGACTCAAAAAGCAAATCTATCAAACTACTAAATAATAGATATTAATAGATATATTATCTACAATGAGAATATAACCTCTCTCAGACAGATACAGTGTTCCAAGACAGTGTTCTACCTTATTTTGGATAGTATACCTTAATTTTTGAGGTTTTGTCTTTGGAGATGGGTATTTTCTGACCTTGCAAATTCATGAAGTGTTCTAGATAAGATTCCTCTTTTTCACTTGAGTGGATACCGTAGAAATACATCCAAACAGTTTGTCGTGGTTCAGCCTCAGTGGGCAACTAAACACCACGCAGCCGCTCGCTCACTCTACCACTATTTAAAATGGCAGTATAATTTAACAAGCAGTGAAGGTCTTGGCAGAATCAGAAAGTATCAACTCAGTCAGGGCTTACATACACTTCATAGTCACTGTGTTGTGGTTAAAATCACCAGGTAGTGATGCAGGTAGTGCTTTCTCTCAGTGACATGAAAATTGAATTTATTGTTGAGGCACACGCACTCCATTTTACTTTTTTTTCCAGGCCATTTACACATTAGATACAGGGCTGCAGTCACAGGAATGTGATACAGGCTGCCCTTCTAGCAATTAGTGCACTCCATCAGCACTTTTTTATGTCTCTGAGATGTGGACACAGTAATAATAGTGCCTGCCGATTTTCTGAACTCTGAGCTCAACTGAGGAGAATACTGAAAGGTTATAAGCAATAGTTGATGAAGAATGCTGGCAAGTGGTTCAGAAAGGAGACAGGGACAGTGGCAGTACTTCAGACAGAGGTCTACTGATGTCATCTAAGAATTATAGCAAAATGTAAACGGGCTAAAAATGTCCATAAATAAAATGGGAAATGAAAGGGCCAAACCTTATGTATTATAAATTAGGCTTAATTGTTGAATGAAATAATGTGAAGATGTTTAGTTCCTTTTTCCCTTTTCTTTTTTGAAAAAGTGTGCTCAGGGGTAACGTGGAAAAGGATTGTTTAATCTGAAATGTGATTCTTTCTGCTTTTATGTCTCTGTCCTCTACCTCTGTAAGATTTTTGACTGATAGTGAGACCAATAGTTCTGTACAGCACCAGTATGATGAGATGAAATTGTCCATCCAGCTCTGTCCAGTCTGAATTTATACCTCAGCTGTAAGCACTGCCAAAAAGAGCTATAAAAATGCCAAACCCTTGCCAGAAGCTTACTTAGACTAACACAGGTCTATGCATTAGCATGGACCAGTGCACAGACTTTCTCACCACTCACCAGTGTGCACCATAAACTCTTGAATTGCTTCTTTTGCTGATAGCTGCAGCTGTAGGGATTTTTTTGCTGATATATAGGATTTTAAAGAATTTTATTAGCTTGTTGAAATGAAACTAGTTGATATTAATAACTTTGCTATGAAAGCAGGACCTGAAAGTAAGAGGACTTCAGTGTCTTGCCAAACATACACATTCTGATCAGATTGCTCATGTGGTGACCATACACATGAAGAAGATATGGAGGGTTAATGCGTAGGTAGCATGATGCCATCACTGGAAATATAGTAGTCCCCTTAAAAAGAGGGAAAGAAAAACTGCATCAAGATCCATCCTATCTCTCACATTAAAGACCCATGTGCATGGCTTATGACTTGTTTGATTTGGGCAAGTTGAGGACTGACTATTTTAATCATTGATACTTATAGCTTGTTATATTTTGCTGTAGTTGTGCACAAGGTATGCTCTCTAGCAAAGACTTCTAAAGTCCTTGTGTTTGTCTTCTATGGTCACCTTGATTCCTTAAAACAAAAGCTCTTGTAATGGAAAGGAGGGACTCTGACCACCCAGGAACATGCAATTTTCAGACTTGGGAAGACAATCAGGATCCAGAGCAAAAGCTGTTGCTACAGACTTGTCAGCTCAAAGCATCTTCTTGACTGAATGTTTTCCTGTCTTCCACCTGAGAACTGTCAGAAAGGCCTGCAATTTTTCTAACTTCTCTTTTCTGATGTCTTAAAATTTGTGTCAAAATCAGGAACATCCCTGCCACTTTCTTACAGATCACTTCAACAGGTCTAACCATCTTTGTGATGAAGCAAGCTCTTGACAGAGTAAGAGACTCAAACTGAATGTAATGAGTCCAAAAAATTTGTTTATGATGTCTGTCCCGAAAACCCACTCCATTTTAATGTCACAGAATCACAGAATCACAGGTTGGAAGGGACCTCAGGGATCATCTAGTCCAACCTTTCTGGGAAGAGCAGTCTAGACAAGATTTAATCATCTTTGATTTCTTTTTTCTTGATCTATATATTTCTAATTTTTGGCATGGATTTTCTAATCTTGCAATCAAAGCCATGAAACATAGTTAACTTCGTTATACATGACAATTTCATGTAAATATTTTGGAAATTCTGGGCCAGATAGTTCAATTGAAATGAATGCAATTTGTCCTCTCTAAAAAAAATATTATTTGGAAGAAGATGTTCTGTGAGTCTTACTGTACAGCTCAAATTCTAACTTTCACATTTGATACTAAAATATGCCTTAGAAAGTGCACTTTTCTAATTTATAGAGAAAAATATTTATTGCAAACATAGCTACTTCAGTGAAGGAAGAGGTACATCAATTTATTGACAACACTGAGTACTGAACTGATATACCCCCAAACAGATGCTGCAAACCTCTGGGACGTTGCCAACAACATCTACATGTCTTTGATCATGGGGAAGGTGTCTGAATGGCACTGTTGTACCAGTCAGTATGTGTAAGTAGAGCTACCAAGCTATAATGTTAGAGATGTTCTGTCCTATTGGCATCCAACACCTGGTAATAGCAACAGAAAAGTTCATTATTTTGCATATACGTGCAAGCACAGTGGAGTTTTTCCAAGTTACAAAGAGGTGTCTGACTCATATATCAAGTGCTCTTACACATGAATAAGAAAAAGCCAGAGGAAGAATGAGTTAGGTTTTGGCCACTAACTGTAAGTGCTCATAGCTATATTAAGCAGCTGTGAATTCCAGCCACTGTTTGTCATCTTTTTTTGTGTTATCACAAAGATTGACCAGTAAAAACACTACATGAATGCCTCAGGGCATAATCCGTCTTCAAGGCTGAAGGCCTTTGAGAGATTCAGACAGACAAGTGAGACCATGGCAGCCTCCTCAGGGCCTCCTGTGAGTAGGTGGTCTCTTCTTGGTGAGTAACAGAGGAAGGAGGGAGAATACTCATTCTTTTCTGTCCTGGGAACCTGACAATCCTTGTCCCAGAGTGACCCTAAGTGACAGTGCGTCATTACAGAGCTCAGAAACATGGAGGGTCTATATGACTTCCATACAGGGAAGCTCCAGCATGACATCCAAATGGGCTCTCCTGGTCTAGTTCTATGCATTAAACAGTTCATAACTCTGAAAGATAAATTTGACTTATTTAGTAAACAATTTTATGAATTGTTGTCTTCATAACGTTGAATTATATACTGGGGTTCTGATAAACACATACAAATGTCATCCTCCCACCCCCTCACCATGCTTCCACATCAATGGACTGTGTTGGTCAACACCTGCCAGAGTTCTCTTGCACAAAAAGAATCTTTTGAAAAGTAATATAAAAACAGGGAAGAAAATAAAAAATCTATGGACTCAGAGCAGTCCTATTGACTTGGGCCTATGGAACTTTACAATAAAAAGCAGCAACAGCTTGACATCATAGGGGAATTATTTGGTAATTTTAGACACAGCTGAAGAGCTATTGTTCACAGTCTAGATGGATAAACACAATCAGGGCAGAGTTCTAAACATGAGCAGTTGTTAATTTGAATGCACACAAATGACTGTCACTGAAGAAAGACATGAAAGTATCACTGACAGAGAGCAGAAAGATTCTTTCTGGTAGACCGAAGTGGCTGTTTTTGCTGTCTGAAACCCACAGAAAAGTCTGGACTGCCAGTGCCTTGGCTTTTTGCTAGCATTTAGAAATAATGAGATTTAATGAAGGACTAATACAGTTTTGTTTAATAGTCATTAAAATCCCAGAAGTCCCATTGAAAGACCACTTCTTAAGTGTATGATGTAAAAGGGTCTGTGAGGTCTAAAACAAATCACTACAGATGTTTCTTTTGTAAAAGCTCTGCAAGGATAAGGCCCAAAAACCCGGCATATTAGTATCTTGAAAGTAAAGCAATCAGAGAGAAAAGGATCTCAGAAAAAGAAGTCCTGCACTTCTCCTCCTTTTTCAGTGTAAAGAAATAAATAGAACAGAACAGAACAGAGTGCAACAAAAACATGTTTTATTCCAAATGAATTATGGGAGAGGAGGGTAAGATATGTCAAAACCAATAGTATACTCTGTAATACTTGCAGAGGCACTGCCAGGAAACCTTTCAGGAAAGCATTTTCAAAACCTCAGAAATGCACTTTGCAAGAACTGAAGAGCTATGATAACATTAATGAAGATTAAGATATGGATACTCCTGTGTTTTCGACTGATTTTAATGAGGTAACTCAGTCTGTAATTTCCTACTTGCAAAAGATTATGATAATATTTGATGGTTGGTCCTAAAATACCAGGACAAAACAAAAAGGAACTGGAGGTTGAGATAGAAGGGTAACAGTAAATAATAAGGCAGAACATAGATAAACAAAGAAAGGCAAAGAACATTTCAAGAATAATGAATAAAAAGGACAGTTGAGCGCAAATAAATATAAAAGAGTGATCAGTAAGCTGAATCTCTGTCATATGGCTCAGAGTATATAAAATATGGAATGCAAAAAATAATGTAAAGTAACTACTTGTTCCATTGATGAATGATGAGAAACTGTAAAGACAAAAAAATCTCACTGTCTCTGCAGACTAGTAATGGATCAGAATCCTTACTATATAATCTTTCAGATTTCATAAAGCAGCATGAATACAGAAAACAGGAATAGTAGAATCCTGTAATTGTCATATATGAAATGCTGCAAAGCTACACAAGTGAAAGTGAGGGAACAGAGGAATAGTGGAATCAACAACTGAGTTTTGTCAATTATGAAAGAAGAATATACAAAGGCATGTGAATGTATCCCAGACCTTCAAGCACAAATGTATCCCAGACAAAACCAGACAGCTTGCAAAGTCTGCAATTTACCAGTATGTTGGTATGGAGAAATCACCAGAGAAAACACAATGGCACTGACATTAGAAGTCTTCTCTGATGAGAAAAAGCAGGACAAGCTGGGTTAGGAACATAGGAGCTGCCATAGCAAATTAAATCAGTAATTCATTTGTTCCGTTATCCTGTCTTTGACAGGGAAGAGTTATCAGTGCTTCAGAGAACACTTTTAAGGCTAGCTGAGAAGCTGTGGTAACATTCCCCATTCTTCAGCCTGCTCTTTTATATGCAGAAGTTCTATGTTGGACTAGAAATATCCACAGTTTAATTAAAGTAATGTAAAATAAAGAAATCTCCCTCTTTGACACTTGGTTGCTGAAGAACAAACAATTTCAGAAATGGAATTCTATAAAACTCTCCAAACCCTTAAGTGAGTCTTAACAATTTGCTGTGGTGATTGCCAGACTCAGGAACACGTTGACTTTTTGCATGGCTGCCCCGCCATTACCTCTCCAGTTTGTTTGCTCTGGGCCTTATGGATTTTACACTTACATACTGACTTCCCCAAAAGTTTAAGCAGGTACTTTCAAGCTCTGGTGACTGCTTCCAAGCTGTCAGTCATGTAAAATTCACTTGCTTGCCCTTCCTAGTCCCCTTCCATCTTATATGTAAGATGATTTTACACTTTCTATGTTCTCAACCAGACAAACAGAAGACTTTTTTTTCAGTCCCACGTGCCTTGACAGAACACAGAATGGTTCAGAGATCCCAAGCAGGTGCTGAAGGAACTGTTGATGGCATCAGTATGACTGGGTCAGCACAGTGGTGTCCTCACCTAACCAGCTACCCTGAGATGAAAGGCTAAGTAGCCTTGGAGCAGCACTTCAGTAAAGCAGCCGTATTTATTCCAGGACCTATATAGCATCTGGATATTGTCTTTGTCTGGGCTGAGGAGCCATCCCCGTGGCAGTTCAGAAAAAAATGGGGCCTCAAATACTTTGAAAGTGTAATAAACATCAACCCAGCATACTCTGGCACAGAATACGATCATAAAGTGCAAACTCACTAATGCCTATCCTCCTATTGGTCTTGACTTACTCAGATGTATGCATTCATGCTGCAGTAGATCTCAGATAGTATATTAGACACAAATGCAAACATCCTACTAGACTGTGTGAGCATCAAGAAGATAATGAACCCTAAGAAGGTAAATGATAATGTAGCAAGGATTTTGGTTTTACACTACCTGAATGATGGTAGGCTTAATGTGCATTTTGTCACCAAATGGAGGTGATTATTCTTTGGAAAGATCTTTGCAATTGCTCTGTGGAGAAGCCGCAGTGGATTTAGGAGAATTTGCTAGAACAGATCTTATTATGGATGTTGGTGACTGAGAATTTCTTAAAAATGTCCTCATGTTTTCACTAAAACAGTAAAAGTTAATGAGAATCATACAAAGAAGAAAGAAAGGTCTGAACAGCATGTTTTTTCTTTAAATTATGCAGCAGATCATGGAAAATATAAAAACAAAACAACAAATGTAGGAAAAAGACTCTTCTAATGCTGTCTATTCCAGTATCCATCTGTTAATAGCAGATGCCAAAAGAAGATTAAAAATCCCAAAGAAGTATACAGAGATATGCCTTCAGTACTCTGCTAAATACACACTCATCAATACAGTAATCTTCTGAACCAAAAGGTGTATTTAAATCACCATGTTTAATACCATTATTGTAGTCAAGAATATGTACATTTTACCTATTCTATTTCTTGGCTTCTACTCGCTTGTATGTTGAGTGAAAACCTGCTTGCTCTGTTAGGTTTAAACTTGCTTACTATTAATTTTATTGAGTACCCTTGCTTTTATTAGGAAGAACAATGACTTCTTCTTTTTTTGCCTTCTGTATATTGTTATGTTTTTATAGATCCTTAACATATTCTTTTTTCCCACCATCTGCTTCCAAGCTAGAGAATTTGAGTCTATGCAGCTTCTTCTCAAGCAGAAGCTGTTTAGTATCTCACATTTACCATTTTATTCTTTGTATCTTTTCTAATTTTTCTACATTCTTTTAGGAAAGACAAGAATCACCTACAATATTAAAAAAATGTAGTTTTATTTATTAGTATGAAAGAATTTTGATACTGTTATGATTTACCATGCTGATTTCTGTGGAGCCTTAATCTTGGCATTTTCGGCAAGATCTTGACAATGAGTTTCTAGATTCTCTTTCCAAATTGTAAAAGATATCTTAGAGCTTATTGCAGTAAAACAATAGTTAAGCTTTATTTTCTGTCATGTATGCAAAGAAGCCCCACAGCATGAAAGAAGACATTCCTCTCCGTAGAAACTTTTTTTGGAAGTCCTTTCGGCGTTCCTTACAGTCCCTGGCTGTGGCTTGACCCGTGAGTGGTCCATGCAGTGCTCTAGTAGCTCTTGAGGGTTGTGAAATCCACAGGGTCACTGTGACAGACTGCAAATTAGAGAAGCTCCTGAGGGAGAGCTACTTTTATACTGAAGATTATTGTAACCCTCAACAATCTCTAAACAGAATACAGAAAGAGCAAAAGAGGCTTGCTTTCTCTTCAAAAGTCTTTACAATGAATTTAACTCTGACAGAACTGAGGACTCACAACTTTAAGACAAATAAATAAAAAAAAGAATAAAGTATTCTCCACTGCAAATATTTCTGGTCCAATTGATTAGATGCCTCTAAGCAAAATATTTATAAGTCTATTTATAATATTCTTTTTTACTTGTCAGAATTGCTTTAATCTTTGTTTTAGATTTTCTGTAATCTTATTGGAAAAAGAGTTATCAGAATAAGAGAAGCTCAGATATTTCTTATATTGGTGCATTTTAAACATTACTAATATAAACATTAAGATGCATGATTCATGGAATCTGTGCAGTATGAAAATTACTTTAATGTAAAGAAAACCCAAAACCAAACACTGAAGAAATTCTACCCAGCAGAGAAAGCATAAATAACTTCTCCTACTTTTGCTCACTTTTTATCTCCCCTTAGTGAATACAGCACAGGGAAGCATGTAAAAGTTTAAGACTTGTCAGGTGGACTGTGGAAAAAATACAGGTGGATTTTTTGTTTATATTAAATTTTAGAAAGGCAGTGCCTTAGTTTAAGTTTCTAATAGTTCAGATTCTTCCCTTTTTTTGTATTAGTCATGGACTACTACAAGAATATATGCCACAGTTCAGAGCTCTCTCATATCACAATAAATCATGAAAATAGTACATTGAGCTTGGTTATTCTGGAGGAGAAACTTGTGAAACAAGACATTAATTCACTCTTTTATTGTAATCCCTGATGAGGAAAAATATAGGTATATGTTAGGATATTTTGCATCACACCAACCTTCCTTTCGCTTTTCAAGTTCAACATTTTTATTATAACCTTTTGATTACACACAATCTATACATACAGTCTATATGTCAAGTTTTAGAGGAACTGACAAAAGCATGCTTGAAAATCCATTTCATCTGTAATTATGGGGAAATTTGCAGACCAGTTTTTTAATCAATTATATAGTTGGTTATTAAATATTTACTTTTAAAATTCCAATGGTGTATAAAATTATGCCCCAAAATCTAGGAAAAAAATAAGCAAAGTCCCAACCCCCTCTCTTCTCCCCCATCCACTTTTCTCTCCTATCATCTGTCTTCTCCGACTATCCTCCCCTTCCCCTGCAAAATTGTTCAGTGGTACATTATTTGCATAAACCCATCTGCTGGACAAAGCAATCATAAAAGAAGCCGTCTGCTGTGAGAAAAAGATAGGCAGAATGTATTACAACTCAGAAGACCAAGCCATGGAAGGACAAATGATCAATCTGTCAAAAAAATTATGGGAAAAATGTATTTTATTTTCATGCTCCGTTTTCAGGTTAGAAAAGATGTTGGAAAACCAAATGTTATTTTTTAAAAAACAAAATATTTTAGAAACGCATTCCAAGAATGAATTATCTTTCTTCTTTCATTTTCTTTTCCTGAAGGGACTTGAAAAAAGAATGGAAGGAGTTAAAAAAAGGAAGAATATAATTAAAAACAGTTTCCCAGTCAAATATTAAGTTTTTCAGGGAAGTAATATTTTGAGCTTATGAATCTTCTCAGATAACAGGAAAATATTTGTAAAACCTTTGGATTTTGTTGAGACATTACTTTTCAATGTTTTTCATTTTGTCAGACAAATGTTTTGCCCCATACCGATAGGTTAACTTGTTAAACAGCTAAACATTTAATGAATTCTTCCACCTCAGTTTTTAACATTTACCTCTGCAGAGACATAGCAGTGACACATGTAAGGGACCTCATCAGTATTACTATTGTTTAGTTGCCCAGAGAAGTGGATGTCCCAGCCCTGGAAACATTCAAGGTAAGGTTGGATGGGGCTTTGAGTAACCTGATCTAGTGAAAGATGCCCTTGCCCATGGCAGGGGGATTGAATTAGATGATGTTTAAAGGTTCCTTCCAACCCAAACCATTCTGTGATTCTTCCAGCTTCCACTGAGCTGCACTACCAGTCCCTAGAGTGCTAGTGTCTCTATAAATAATTTATATTAGAATTTAGATTCAGGACCGACTATGACTGGGAAGGGGAAAAACTCAGGATATTATCTTATGGGGAAAAATATGCTGCAGGAACTTGTTATATTTTACCCATGGTCCTCAAACTGGGCTTTTGAGCACATGGAGAGTGCTGGCCGGTAACTTCAGAAGCAGCTGAAACACCCACCGTGAAGGAACGTGGGAAGATATCAGGAGGCACTGTGTGAATGGGGAGAGCAAAGCTAACTGGAGTAACTGTGCAGGAAGCATGTGATTAAAGTCCTACTGTTCACAGCACTATTTCATTTTAAACATATCTGAGGTTATAGTAATACTAGAACTTCTGTAGGTTTTTCAGATGTATTAGAAACAACATTGAAGAATCCAAGCATCAAATAAGTGAAGAATAGTTAGTGGTTTTTTTATTTAGTTCAAATCTGCCAATGGAAGGATTAACATCCTTGTTAGTGATCACACTACCAAGGCTTTGAAGATAAATTTCAATGTGTGTACCTTGTAATGAATACCAGTGTGTCAATGCTAACATCTCATCAGAGATGAGAATGTCAAGTTTTGAAATGCAGACAGGAAAGTGGAAAAAACATCTCCAGCAGATGGGGAACTCATCTAACGCAGTCAGAATTTGAGAATCTTTTTCTTCTAAAAGCTTTTGAAAATGTATCCATCATCTCAGGGCTTATGGAAAAACTGGATTTCAGTCTCTCATTTTCAGGTGAAGAACAACATTCACCAATGACAAGAGACAGAAGTTAGTTCAGTCTGTTCATGGATGGAGTGAGAACACAGTGTTTACTAAGGCCTAAAAATTGTCCTTATCTCACAAGAGTATAAGCTCTGTGATATTTTTCTCTGCATAATCTTTTATATAAATGTCTAGGTTCTTCTTACTATTTCCAACTTGGAAAGTTTCAGTACTGTTCTTGATGTTATACACAGAAAGTATGAACTACTGTTAAGTAGTGGACAAAGCCACATTACTTGATTCTCTTAAGTCTGATGGATAGACTTTCTGTTTCAAGAATAACATAATACCTACAGTGGCAACTTGACATCTATTTAAGTGTTTCTATGATTCTACTCCTCTTCATGGAGAGCTTGATTACAGATATGCCAGAATTACATCTCATTAATGATTCTGTTAACGTGGAATAAAAAATTACATGAAATTCATAATCCAGTTTTCATTCTATCTAGACTGCTTACACTGTTATCATCATAACTGGGGCTTATAAGCCTTATGTATTCTTTCACAAATTTCTTATTGCTGCAGAAGGGTCTAAGAGTTCATATTCAACAGTATAGCCAATGAGCATATCAACTTCTCAACTTCTTGCAAAAGTTTAATTTAAAACATGGGTGTTTAAGAAGGAGGAAATCCTTGGGGGAAATTCAGCATTAATTAGAAAACTCTGAGGTTCCATTGCATTTGACAACAATGTGTGTAAAATATTCTATGCTTCTTCTCACTAATTGTAGATTTTTGGCTCCACTGTTAATTATGTGGGTGTGCTTTCTTCAGCAAGGGGAAAATAGCTTGGCTGTAGAGGAAAACTAACTACACAAAATGGAGTTCAATGCACAAATCAGAAAAGTTAAAAGTGTGGTTAAATAATTTGTTTCTACTGGCCTCTGTCAGTAACAGCTACTACTTTTACTGATACTAAGTGGAACATTGTTAGAAGTGTAATTTTCAAGTTGAAGATAATCCCAAAACATCTGTCAAAATTTAGATGGTCTTGTAACCTCTTGGGCTTGCTGACAAACACAACCACTCCAGGGACAGTGGAAAGTCTCGTGTCAGGGGGCAGCAAGCATGACTTAAACCCGTAATTGAGAAACATACAAAAAGTCCAAAGCCATTTCAGTAAAATGTTACGTGTCACTAACTTCACAGTTAGCTAAACTGTCTCACTAGGATGGAGATGTAAGTAATCGCCTAGCTATGGCTGTTCCAGTCAAAAATGTGCTCTGTACTAGATAGAGGCTCGCCGTTTTATGTGTACATAACCAGAAGAGTAGTTTGGGAGACTCCTCCAAGCTATGCCAAACTAAATCAATTTGGATTAGATTAAATAATTCAAACACTCAGACTAAGTTGTTGGATTTTGCTTGAAGTGAATAAAGCAGGATCCACAGAAACAGCCCCTCCAGCAGATAAAGTCTGGATTCTATGCATTGGTGGACAACTGATGGTTGTAACCTCTTCTGCAAACATGGTTGTACCCTGTGTAAACTCCTTAATGTTACCTCCATTGTGTTAACTTCTTAGAAGTAAAATACAAACATGCAGGGAAAAAAACCACAACACCTTATGGTACCTGTTACATCAGACTAGCTGAATTTAGGTTGTTTTAAATGGACATCTAAATGGGAAGAGGGAAAGAGCTCATCTTACTTTCAAGAAATATCCTGTATTTATTTTCCACTCTGTGTACTGCCTTCTTTCCTCCTTTACTAAGCAATTGCAGTGAATCCTTCCTCTCTTTTTTCCAGGGGGAATCCACCCTCATCACACAGCTTTGAACCCAAAACTCATTGCCCTGAAGACAGTGCCTTCTGTGCTTGGAGACTGGGATGAACAAAATAGATATCAGGGGATGGAGAAAGCGTCCTACACCCCTGACAGCCTCCTTCTCCCTCATTGTTGATACTCCCCTTTGTCCTCAGGGGGCTTTTGAGCCTCTATTGGGAGCCTTTCCCTTCTGCCCTGCACACTTGAAGGAACTTCCCATGATCCAACTAGTTCTGGCTGGAAAGCTGCCCATCAGAGAAGGACCTGGGGGTGTTGGTTGACAGCTGGCTAAATATGAGCCGGCAGTGTGCCCAGGCCAAGAAGGCCAACAGCATCCTGGCTTGTATCAGGAATAGTGTGGCCAGCAGGAGCAGGGAAGTGATCGTGCCCCTGTACTTGGCACTGGTGAGGCTGCACCTTGAATATTGTGTTCAGTTTTGGCCCCCTCAGTTCAGGAAGGACATTGAGGAGCTGAAGCACGTCCGGAGAAGGGCAACGAAGGTGGTAAAGGGTCTGGAGAGCAGGCCTTATGAATAGAGGTTGAGGGAGCTGGGATTGTTTATTCTGGAGAAGAGGAGGCTGAGGGGAGACCTTATTGCTCTCTACAACTACCTGAAAGGAGGTTGTAGTGAGGTGAGTGTTGGTCTCTTCTCCTAAGCAGCTAGCAATAGGATGAGAGGGAATGACCTCAGGTTGTGTCAAGGGAGGTTTAGATTGGATATTAGAAAAAATTTCTTCACTGAAAGAGTGGTCAGGCATTGGAAGAGGCTGCCCAGAGAGGTGTAGGGTCACCATCCTTGGAGTTGTTCAAAAAACATGTAGTCATGGCCCTTCGGGACATGGTTTAGGAGGCAGGGTGGTGGTGTATTGACAGTGGACTTGATAAACCTAGAAGTCTTTTCCAAACTTAATGATTCTATGATTCTTTTGAGACTAATAATATTTTGCTAAGTCACCATCTGGAAAACCCTCGTGGCAGATCCTTTATTTGGTGATGAGCAGATTGACCCCTGAATGAGCTGTACATACAATATTTTCAAAGCATTATGACAAATAAAAAAGATAGCACTAGTTAATTTGTTAGCACGGTAGCTAGTAACAACACCATGTACCTATTGCACTTGACTGTAATAAGTGTTATGTGAAGATGATAATAATACATGGATCTCAGTAAAACCCAATTGGGCCCCGGATGTGGTGATATTTCTCCCTAGATTTTACAATGAATAAAGCAGTAGCACCTCTCAGTTTACATATACTACCAAAGGAAGGTGTGTAATATATAACCATGCTCAGTTTGGATAGATTTTATGAGAAGCTGAAACTGTAAACTCAGCACGGAGAGCTAAACATTTCAGTAAAGGTCTCTGGATAGATGAACAAGCTATACTTTGTAAACCTGTTTTCAGCTACAGCCTTCAGCTCATGGAAAATTTCCTGCTGTTCATATCACTGTCAAAACTTTCTCTATAACTGGTATGAAAGTAATTTTTGGTATTATTATCAGCATTTCAACATAGTCACATTAATGGCCCTGTGCAGGAGATATTAGTGCAACATGTGAAATGTAGCTATTTTTTTGTTGGTGGTGCTTTGTCTTGAAAATATGGGAAAAATAATTGCACTGTTGAAACTGGTGATATACAGTTATGATACTTTTAATTAAAAGCAAAAAAGAAGACAGACACTGGGTAATAGGATATTATTTTCTCCCCTTTTAATGGGATTTAAAATGAAAATTTAAAAATTTAAACCTGAATCATAATGTCACTTAAGAGGAATAACATGTATTTATATTAAGAAATATATTGGAAAATATGCAGTGTCATTTTCAGATATTTTTTATTTTATAATATTGCAACACAATACTAGACTAGAGCCATAACAGTGACTTTACAGGAATTAAAAATAATTTACACGTATATTCAAGCATCAACGAGTTTACAGGTAGAGGTCTATTACTTTTGAAATCTCCGTTGAATAGAGGATTGCATCTGTTTTCTGGGCTTGTGCTTGTTTAATGCTTATTTCAAGAGCATGGCCAACCATGCCACTGAATGAGACCTAAAGTTTTTAGCAGCTTGCAAGAAATCACCATTGCTAACAGCAGAACTCATTCCCAACAACACCCGCAGAGATGGTAAGAAAATGTCCTGTGTGAAGGGTGGCTTTTGCAACTTGTTATTTGCACCTGAAAGGCAAATAAACACACAGGACTTCGAAAGAGTGGTCTGAGTTGAACAACCTTTCTCTTAATTGACCATAATTCTTGAGTTTCGAGAAGCATTAAGAGCTTTACTTTGGTAATCAGGTTTGACATATTGACATCCAATACCTCTTTTTCCTTTGCTTGATTGAGACAGCCTGCGGTCATAACAGACTGTCGTTAATCCAGTTCTTTATCATCTGTAGTGCATAGTCTGCATGCAAAATCAGGGAAGAAACTGAAATATGGGACTACAAGTAGAAAACCTTGAGAACCAACACATCTTAGATTACACAGGTCATTTATAACTTCTCTTAGGAGTACAATTAATAATTCTTCTCTGGAGCATATGAGTTTCTGAAGCAAAGGTAGGATAAAACTTGGTTTTTAAAATAGCTCCCAGTACCTGCTTTTTTGTAAGAACTGGCAAGTCATGCATGTGCTGTGGAAGTTATGTGCTCATGCCTTTGGGATAAGGATATAGAGTTTTACAATGTAAATTAGTCTGTTGAGTTCAGAAAAAGAGATGCTGCCCACATGTGCAGAGGAGGTTCTCCTTTAGTAGTACTGTGTGAAGACAAGCACATGCCAAGAGAGGTCCAGAAAAAAAAAAATTAATTTACATGAACATGGAGACAAAGAAAAGTGGCACATGAAAATATTTAATTAAAGAAGAGGTACTTCTACGCACTTTTTGGTTCAGCTTTTGTAATTGAAAAATACTGGAAAAAAAATTTCTTTCCTTTTTGAAATTTAATGAGTTCTGCTCACAAGCAGAAACATTCAAATATAATGCATTATTCTTCATTTTCAAAATACTGGAAACTTACTCACATAACCATGAATGTTTGTCAAATGAGAAAGAGCAGTTTGACACAGAGAAGAAAAGAGCAAATCTGAGAGCTGAGAAACCTGAATAGCTTAGATAAGATTCAAACAGACATCAAAACATGAAGTTCCTCCTTTGAACTGAACTCTGCTACCTCAGTTTCAGAAGTGCTTATGACATCTACAAGACTCTGTAGCAAAAAAGTGACTGACAAGGAAGAAGTACAGCTGAAATGCTGTTTTTTTAAGCAAGGGAGAGCTGCAAAATACATTTCCTGAGAGCAACAACAACAAAATCCACAGTTTTTTTTGTATTATAAATAAAAACTAGAAATCTTCTCTACCTTCTTTTCAGGGAGTCATCACAAGATAAATGGCTCCCAATGATGTCAGCTGAAAGGTCACTTAGTCACTTTATCTTTTAGTAAACTTTGCATTTTGGTTGAGCCAGAATGAGCATTAGATCAAGCAGACTTACCCGTTCATTTAAGAATGTAGAGTGTAGGTACATTCTTAAGAATACCATTGTTTTTCAGTCTGTCCCAATTTACTAATATTAAACTCTAGATGAATATCAGGCAGAAGTACCCACCACTTAAGCTCAGAGACAGAACTATTGAATTCCACAGTGTATAAAGTGAATTACATTGTATTTACCATTTTGCTTGGAATAAATTTCTCTCAGGAAGACTGTGTATGTTGTGTCAAATTTCTTATCTTGAAAAAAACCCTCAAAACCCATTGCAAAATAACTTATGTAAACATTCTGCTTTGACAATTTTAAAGATTAAATATCTCCAGTTCTACTGTGGAAGGAGTTTGAAGACATGAAATTCTTTAAAAATCCACAATCAAAGTGAAGCACTCAATGATTGAAACAAGGTGTTTTGAATTATTGTAAGACTGTTTCCTTTACATATTCTCACTTCATGAAAATGTGAGATTTTTCTTTTTATCCTGTGCTAAATATGTGAGAAGTACAAAACAGGAGGTGAGCAAATAACAGAAACCTTGAAAATTATAATAAGATGGAAAATCAGTTTTCTGTTTGACTCTACAGAAAGAATTAAATTACGATGAAAATCATGTAGGATTATGTGTGATGATAAAAGGATGAGACACTGCTTCAGTGCACCTAGTGAACTGTTTGCCATCCAGAAGTTCAACCTGGTGTATGATATAATGCAGAATCACAGAATCACAGGTTGGAAGGGACCTCAGGGATCATCTAGTCCAACCTTTCTGGGAAGAGCAGACCTCTAGAAGCTGTGGTATGCAGATATCTAGACTCTGTGGCATGCTTTTCTGCTCAGTGGATCTATGAGGAGATGGATCTATAGCTCATGGAACATGACTCAAGAAGCTAGAGGACAGTGACATTTTTGTGTCATGGGAGGAGCTGAATAAGGAAAAAAGGCATTCATAGAATCACAGAATCATACAACCACAGTATGGTTGAGGTTAGAAAGGACCTTTGGAGGTCATCTGGTCCAACCTCCCTGCTCAGTCAGGGCCACCTAGAGCCAGTTGCCATAGACCATGTTTAGCTGCTTTTTTAATATCTCTAAGGATGGAGACTCCACAGCCTTCCTGGGAAACCTGTGCCAGTGGTCAGTGACCCTCATAGCCAAAAAGTGTTTCCTGATATTCAGAAGGATCCTCCTGTGTTTCAGTTTGTCCCAATTGCCTCTGGTCCTGGCACCTGGCACCACTAAGAAAAGCCTAGCTCCGTCCTCTTTGCAGCCTTCCTTCAGGTATTTATATGCATTAATAAGATCTCCCCTGAGCCTTCTCTTCTCCAGGCTGAACAGTCCCAGCACTCCCAGCCTTTCCTCATAGGAGAGATTCTCCAGTCCCTCAACTGTCTTTGTGGCCCCTTGTTGGACTCCCTCCAGTAGCCCAGACCTGGACACAGCATGCCAGGTGTGGCCTCACCAGTGCTGAGGGCAAGGATGTCCCCCCTCAACCTGCCGGCAATACCTTGCCTAATGCAGCCCAGGATACCTTTTGCCTACTTTTCTGCAGGAGCACATTGCTGGCTGACGTTCAACTTGGTGTCCACCAGGATCCCCAGGTTCTTTACTGCCAAGCTGCTTTGCAGCTGGGTGGTCACCAGCATATACTGGTGCCTGGGATTGTTCTTTCCCAGGTGCATCCAGATCCATTGGAAACTTAGTAAGTCAGTTACATTGCCAGTATTTGACATGAAATAAAGGAGAATTCATAATGGTTTTATTCTTTCATTCTCAGGAGTGGACACTGTTAGTTTCTGTTAAATTTTTACTTAGCCCTAGGTTGTATATCAGGTTCAAAAAGAAGAAAATATCAGTTAAAAATAGCTCTACTATTCAGACAGAAAGCACTCACCTACTGTAATTCTTTTACTTATCAGTCAGTCAGTGTGACAAGGACATTTTTCACTCCTGTTCAGAGCTATTCCTGCCTCTTGGGTTGATGATGATGTTCACATCGATGCTGAATATTGTGTTATTCTGCACTGCTTCCACTGGGGCTGCAAGTGGAGACACTTATTCAGCTGGACTGCCATGTGTGTTATTCGGAGACCCCCTGGCATGGGAACTAGCTGAGGCGATGCAGGGCTAACCCTAGTTTTTTAACATATAAGCACAGACTGAGATTAAATTTGATTTACGAACACGTGATTTACTAGCAACATGTGAGAGTTCTGGAAAATCTGGGAATTAATCCAGATTGCTAAGGTAACCACTTTTTTTCTCAGTTTTAATGTTGCTTTACCACTGCAGTTGAAAGTGTTGTTATGTCCTTATGCTCATCTTCCTCCTTGCAAATTAGAGTTCATTTTGTTGTATTTTACTTTTCTTGCACTGTTAGTTGTATGTTAAGAAAAAGAAATCACAACATATTTTAAACAACCTAAAAATGCATTTTCTTCACTGCAAACTAAGGTAAATGTGGATGAAAAACTTTTGTAATATTTCTTCTTTCCAAAGAGGTTTTATTTACAAGTGGCTTTTCACTGCTGTTTTATATTTCAAAACCAGATATTGCAACTGCTGAACTCTGAGACAAATTTTCTTCCTCCTCTCTGCTTTGAGGAGCTGAAAGAGAAAAAAAAAAAGAAAGGAGTTCTCACACTGTTTGAAGCAAATAAGTTCATATTGGAGGAAAGGCTATGCACAGCTTAAAATGTTATCTGACAGAGTAAGATGCCTATGGGATATGCAACAGTCACAGTAAAAATTACAGAAACATAATAAATTGATGACTGCTAGAACAAAGCTCTACTACATGTCTCACACTTTTGATTAAGGAAATCTTCTGAAATCTGAACTAGACCATAAGAAACCACTTAGCACATCAGTGTGTTTTGATAAAAATACCATCAATGATCATTTACATCACCAGAGTTAATAATTGTCAGGGTGTGATTTTAACAACCCTTTCTAATATTAGCTGTAAGCTAATATTTCATTTAAATCTAGGGACCAAGAAAATAAATATTTGAGGGCCACTTCCCTGAATCAAATTTCCTTGTGCTTTTCCATTATGGCAGTATAATTATTTGCACCTTCTACAAAATGGGTGTAAAATGCTGTCACATCTGAATTCTCCACCCTGCCTTGCCTCAGCATCCTTTTTCTCTGATTTTGTGTTTGTGTGTGAAATTAATGTAGCACCTTCCTGACAGAGCTGTGCTCCTCTCTTTCCCCATGATCCAGCCTGTGGAGAGTTGTGAGGCAACAGAGTTCCTCTACTGACAGCATGTATTAAGAAAAAGCTTGGAAGGCTTGCTAAGGACAAGCATGAATCTCTCACACAATGCAAAGACATGGAAGAATCAGGCTCAGGTATCAAAAGGGAAATGGACTGCAGTGTTTTTCTCCAAATACAGTAATAAAAGTAAAGTAGTACTGCCTAAGTGTTTTTATACATTGAAAAACAGGGTTGAAAACAAGAGCATTCACCTTCTTAGGTACTCAGATATCCATTGCCACCTCCCACAATTGCAAACCTGCAGCCAGTCCTGTCATCTATCAACTACGCATGTCACATGATGACTTGACTCAAGACAATATTGACAGCTGCCACAGAATGAGATGAGGAAAAATTATTAGGATGTGATGAAAAGAACATGTGAACATGTAATCAGAATGAAACTTCCTTCTTCTGAAAGAGCAAAACCCAGAGCGAAAGCAGAAATCTTTGAGCTAGCATATGTGATCTTAGAATTGACTATGTTCACCTCTAGTGAAAACAGTATGCTCTTCTCAGCACAGAATGACAGTGTTTGTCTATAGTTCAGGTATACAAACCCTCCGTATACCACTGCCACTGCTGAGGACTAGAGGCAGACAGATAAATACCTATTTCTCCAAACTGTTAGAAGTTTGTTACAAGGAACTGCAGAGAGAAAGAAAATTGTAGCTAAGTTTGGAAGCAGGACAGTAGATGTTCAGTCTCTGCTATTCTATGCCTGGGGTTTGTTCTCTAGAAGAGCTGGGACTACTTGTTCTTATTAATTGGGGTCAGGGAATGGGTGATAAATGGAGGCTGTATTCTTGCAGTGTTAATCATTCACCTTTTGTAGAAGGTATAGGCAGTCATAAAAAATGAGTATAGGAAATTTGTGAATTATTCTACTGCTTGCAGAAAAAGTTAAATGTGCATACCAAGCCATTGCTTACCTGTTGGCATGACTTCCTCCTGAAACCAGTGGTTCTCTGTGCATCCCATGGCTTTCTTGGGAATATATATCACCAACCATTGATTTTGGTGTTTCTCATCACACTGTTTGCTGTCCCAGGGACAAGTGGATGGACAGAATCTGCCATGCCACTGGGACTCCTCCCTCTGCTGACACTGTTCCACAGACCCTTCATTGTGAAAATGTTTCCTTCCCTCCCGTGGTGACTCCGGCTGGGAGGATCTGCAGGGATATTTGCAGAGTGGTCAGGCACAGCGCAGGGTGCAGCCACAGCCACAGCACCACTGCTGCATAACTCTGGTAGGGGCCAGCATGAGACCCTCAGCTCACAAGCAGCTCCCAAAGGAAAAAGGGGCACAGCTTTCTTTACAGCAGCTCTTGTCAGCACAGGAGCGTCCTTGGGCTCAGTCAGCTAAACTAGAAGCCGGAGGGTGCTGGGGGCTGTTACACATACTTGCAGCCTAAATTTATTCATACATAGTTACACTTGTAGGTTCTCAAGTCAGCACTGTTTTTCAGCTTACTCAGCCTTTCTTTTTTTCCTGGTGTTTAGCTACCCCATCAGCTGTATTTGTACAGAGTAATAATGTTCCCTGTTGTCTTATCTTTACCACGCTGTACAGCACAGATTTTTTTCAGCCTCCCTTTGTACCTGTCCATTTCTTGTACCTGTCCATTTCTTGACTTTTCCTAGCAGCTGCTCTGTGTGGCTGTTATGGTGTGAGGTCGTTTTTTGGTGTAGGGGACTAAAACTGAAAATGTCCATCCTCAGTATTGGCCTCATAACAGTGGATATACATCCCTGAATTTTAGGGTTTGGAAGTAAATAGCTGACTTTGCTGACTGTAGGTCACACTAAACAGTCCAATACAGCTCAGACTCAAAATCTAAATATCTCTGTATAGACTAGAAGAAGAAAACCATTTGGCATTGAGTAATGTGGAAGGTTTGTCAACTTGCTGTTCTTTTAAGATGTTTATATGCTTTAATTATACTGATAGAAACAATCAGTAAGAAAGATTGTCATAATTTCACATATTTTCCCTCCAACCACCTCAGAGATGCAGTTATGTATGCTTTTATTGACACAGTGTATTGGATTTGCTGCACTGTGTTTAGCTTTAGTTGGTCTGATGGGACCATCTGGAAATTGATTTGGAAGGAACTTCCCATTATGATGTGCTATTTGAATATCCAGTGGGATAAAAAAGCAGATTCCACCCATAGTCTATGTAAGCAATAATTTTCTTTATTATTCAAATGAGCCCAGTGAATTAAATAAATCTTTTTTTTTTCCTCCAAGTTATTACGGATGCTTTTCACATTGCCCATTTTCTCTGGGCTTATAACTATTATTTTCAGTATCTGTATCTCAAACATTTTCTAATGAAGTACAAACATCAATGCAGTAGTGCATAGAAATGTGTGCTATGCACACCACCATTCCTGTATGACTGCTATAATATATACATGAAATAGCAATTTGTGAAAAAGCACAGCAAGCCAAACAAACATTTCATTGTAGTTTGATACTGAAAACAGAAAATAGAGAACTAAAATATCAGCACAAGTTAACATGTTGATATAGAGGGAAACCAAGAATTCAGATCAAGGCTCAAACATATTTCAAAAGGAAAAGTAAGCAAAACTGAGTATAAAGGAAAGTCAGAAATGTCTTGTACTACTTCATCTCTAGGAGCAACACAGAGATGGGAAGAAAAAAAAGAAAAACAAGAGCTGGAGCAGGTTTGAAATAGGAAGAAAGATTAAACTAGATAGAAGCTAGTGTAGAGAAGTTAGAGTGGAATGAAAGAAAATTATGACACTCTATCAAAAGAAAATGGAAGTATAATCTAAAGCAAGTTTTCCTTCAGAATGAAAGAAGTGACTGTGCAGATAATTTACATTTCGGTTACTCTAAACCAGTAGAGAAGTTTTATCTGAGCAAAATCGGAGTTTTTTTGTTCATTATGGAAGTTCAGGGTCTCCATTTTTTCATCTATACCAGGTTAAGTCCTCTCAGTGGTGTGCAGTCATGTGCTCTGCTCCTGGAAAAGAATGCATGTATTACTGATTTGTGGCTGTTCTGCTAAGCAATACTGAAAAAAGAGAGAGAAGAATGTATTAAAGAGTAGTCGTGTTGATTTTAAAATTATTTCATATGGTGCAGTGTTTCTTTTTTTCATCCTGTTTGTACCATTTTATCACTGAGCTGTGAACTACTCTTCGGGCTACTGCAGGACAGCAGTGGTTACACTTGCAGAGCTAAGTCCCTGGGATATGTTTTTCCTCTTTTATGTTGTTCTTGGTTATTTGTAATACATTTTTCTGTGGAGGCTTCTGAAGATTTGGGTTATGTTGAATCACTACTGGAAAGCAAATAGGAATAGGTGAAGGAAGTATTACATGTAGATTTTAAATAAGTGTCCAAGAGGAGTTCCTTTACATAACATAGGTTTCTGCCTCCAATCTCCAGCACCGAGCACTGCCAAACTGTGCATTTATTTGATGTACAGAGTAGTTATAGGCAGATGTCTTTATAAATGTAAGACTTATCAATGCTTTTGAGAAATAAAGTGTATCACAAGGACCACTTGCATATTAGACATCTAGCTTTTAGCAAGTTAGGGACTTTGGAGGAATTTGCTCATCATGACTACTGCAGTAACCTGCTGCTGGTCACCTTGGCAAGCAACATGAGGAAGGAATAAACTCCTTTCAAATACCGTGCTTCTTAAAAAAGTTGGCTCTGTGCATAAAAGTGACGTTCCCTCACTTTTTCATCATCTTCCTTCTGATGTAATTATTGACCTAGTGGGGGATATCTATGAGAAAGAAATGTTAGTTTCCAGAACTTCCCCTGGACAGAAGTATCAAGGCAAGATAACAATCTGAAAATTATGAAATAAAAGGGATCAGTTTGGGAGACAGAAACTGCAAAACTGTTGAATTTGATGGAGAGAGTGAAGAAAAGTGTATTGCACTGATACATATTTTTTGAATGTATACCATCACATTTTCATGATATTTTGTTTTATTCTCTGTTATGTCATTTCCTTTCAGCAAGTTGCTCAGAAGGCGGAGATGCATAATTGAATACTGAGTCCTCAAAGTCCTATTTAATAGACAACTACCAGTAGAGACAGACTGAAGTCTGTTGGCATCTCAAATGCTCTGAATGTATATATGCCTAATTCTAAGAATATAGTGTTCTTAATCCTTGGCAGCACAGAAGAGCTGGATAATGAATTAACACCTTTGTGCTATGGCTAAAATAATGATAAATCAGTGCTCCAAGTTTAGACCTTCACAAAACACAAAGCTGGGAATAATCATTATGATTGTCAGTCTTTCTCTGTAACTTTGATCACATTTTATGCAGTATTTCCAATCCTGGATTAATACCTTTTGGTTGAAGTAGAAGTTGAAGAAAGTTTGACTGAAGTTAAAAGAGAATCCACGATGCAACTTGTCCTAACAGTTCATCACTCCACTGATAAACATTTCCTTTTTGTTTCCAGTTTTAGACACCATGTTTTATTTAGATGAATTACTTAGCAAGAGCTAGATCTAAAACTTGCAACATCAGTTAAAGATCAAGGTTTAAAAAATAGAGTGTTATATACCATAAGAAGAAAATACAGGTTGTTTTCTATCACAAAACCTTCCTGAACATGTTGCGTTTGGTCTTCCTGATATTTGAGAGTTGTCTTAGAACAGTATAAGCCTCTTACAAGAAATCCTGAGTTCATCATCACATCTGGTAGGTATTTAATTCTGCCACTAATTTTTAATCTATGATTAATGGGTCTGTTATTTCAAATTTGATGTGTAGTTCACACAATGTACAAGTGAGTGACTTCAGCATGAACCAGAATATGTTTAATAAAACATAAAAGTGAGCTTCAGCTTTACAGTTCTAACTGTGCTTAGAAATATTCTTCCCCTATTGATTTGGATTCTCCCTGGCTTTCAAACTTTTTCTTTTTTGTCTTTCTTGTAACAAGGTCTTTTAGTATCTTATAAGGCAGATTAGACCTTTAAGCTAATTTCCTTTGATATCCTTATAGGAGTCCTCTTGATTTCCTTATAAATTTCCAGTGTGTATGACAGTCTAATAAGTGTTGCCCATTATTTAGGTCTATGAATATCAGATTTCACTAAATTATTTTGAAAGATAAAATAGAAAATTGATATCTTTGGCAGTTTTTAATCTCTCCAGAGAAACTGTCTACAACAATTTTACTTGCAATAAATGCGACAACATGTTCACTAGGATTTAGGTGGGATCCACTGATTAATTTCATAGAATCATAGAATAATTCAAGTTGGAAGTGACCAATAAGGATCAAGTCCAAGAACATTAAAGAGCAAACAAAAATAAAGGCCAATACATCAGATAGCCATTTACAGGAGTAAATTACTGTAGCCCCTGCTTAAGCCACCAGTTCAGAGACTTGCTCTTGCTCAGTTTCTCACCATGGCAATACCTGCCAACTTGGACTAGAATGAATATGGGCCAAACAAATATGCAACAAAAACTGTATACTGACTGTCCTACAAGAATCACAACCAGTAAACCTAAAACAACCTACCTCCTTCTTTTGACCACTAGTGAAGCTGTACCTCATTTACTGCATCCCGTTTTAGGCAACCAGTCCCTGAAGGACTGTGGATGGAGGTGGACTGGAGCCTAGGGCACATGGCCTATGTGAGGATGAGGGAGCTGGGCTTCCTCAGTCTGGTGACAGAGGCTAAGGGGGACTCCATGCCTCTGTTCAAAGGGGATGGAGCCAAAGAAGATAGATGGTAAAATGAGTAGCAGCCATAAGCTTGTCCAGTTTCTAGATGGATGTAAGGAGAAGCTCTGTCACTGGGAGGCTGGTGAGGTACTGGAACAGGTTTCCTAGAGAGGTGGTGCACTCTCTGCCTTTCGGGGTGTTCAAGACTGAGCTAAACAAAGTCATGGCAGAAATAATCTGGTGCTGGCAGCACTCCTGCTTTGGGCAGGAGGCAGGTCTGGGTGACGACCAGAGGTGCCTTCCAACGAACATCCCTGTGACTACATGATTTTGCTGAAAGTCAGAATGGGGCAGGTCAGACTAACTTAAATCTCATGGACTGGGTATTATTTTTTAAAAATATGGATTTAGTCTCCTCAAGGAAAAGAAGAGATTTAAATTTGAGTCTCAAAACTTTGTGTGAAAAGAAGTAGCTTTACCATTTCCTGATGGGATTTGTGAAAGACACTTTCTGTTTCACCTCCTTACTTTGTCTAAAATTTTTGAAAAGATAGATATTGTTTAGTTATGAATGAAATGATATGCTTCTCTTTTGAAATAGATGGTGAGAGATGGAGGAAGATATTTATGCCAAGATGTACTCACAGGAATGATAAATTTAGATGAATTCATATCAAGTGTTTCCTCTATACTTTTAAGGTTCAACAGAGGAGAAAAAAGTAACATTTTTTTCTTCTTTATAATTTTTGAGAAATGCTAACAAAACTCGGAAGTGTGTGATTATATAAAAAACGTATTTCCTAAATATTTCTAATTTTGGTTTCTTGGGGTATTTTTTACAAAAAAATAAAACCTTCCCAGTGCTTTTTTTCCTATGTACTCTCACCTTAGAAAGAGTAGGTGGAAATGGTTTTTGGAAGAAATCTCATTATTTTGAATAAACAGAAATTACGATGACTGAAGATCCTGGACAAGGATGTGAAATTTAGTAATTTCAATAGTATGTAATTTCCTTATGTTATATTTTCTGTTTTAAAAGCACACAAGAGCTGTGGAAGACATACAAACTTCTGCAAGCACCAAACTTCATTTCAGCTTTGTAGGGCTTGGAGGATTCAGTAAAACAGTGAAGTCCAAAGCCTCTGCTGTTGCACACCCTAGTTCAAAGTCCTTTCTTACTGGATGATTTTTTCTAATGACTGTAAGGCAGTCCTGCCATGCAATGCCAGCCTATATATTACCTCTGTATGCCTGGCAGCTTTGAGCAGAGCTTGTCCCAGACTCCGGTCCTTACCCCAACCATAGTATAATTTATGCCATAATGTGCTTATTGCCCATGTGAACTGCCCCTATATTTGCAGAGTAGAATAAGAAACTAAGACTGCAGACTCTGCTATGTCAGGGCAGTAGCATAGGCATCACTGAAGAGTAACACTAATTCTGAACCAAGTCTCCATTCATCTCCCCTGGAGCAAACCTGAGAGTAGACTTTTATCTTTTATCTCCGTCAGCCTTTTTGATTAACCATTAAGCATTTTCAGATGCCAGCCAAGAAATGAGCTTTCAGTGAAATATAATTGTTTGGCTCAGAAGTAGGCCAGGGTCTCAGGGATGGGAAGAATTTTGTTAGCATGTAGGACTGTGAAAAGGAAGGATGAGTGTGGGGTTTTTCTAATGAGCAGTCCCATAAGGCCCAAGAAGCTAGCACATGGGATGTTACTGGCTGGGTCAAACTGATGAGCTTTGGGTTTAAGGCAGATATGAATTTTGGAACTATAGTTTAAATTTAGGCAAGGAAAATCCGGAGTGAAACCTGGTTTTAAGTGCAGTCCAACCCTATGATAATCTAATACTCAGCTTTCCCCAATGTTGTGGTTTAGCCAGCAACTCAGCCCCACACAGTCGCTCACTCCCCCACTGGCGGGACGGGGGAGAGAACCAGAAGGGTAACACTAGTGGTCTGAGATAAGAACAGTTTAATATTTAAAATAAAACAATAAAACCAACAGCAACAAAAATGCAATGGAAAGGAAAACAATGAGAGAGGTGTGAACCCAGGGGCTGGGGGGAAATAAAAAACCAAAACAAACCACACATGACGCAGCCGTTTACTGCCCGCCGACCTGAGACCTCCAGTCCTGGAGCTGCAGCTGCCCCCCCCACGCACCAACTGCCCCGTTAATGTACTGGTCATGGGGTCACATGGTACGGAACAAACACCCCATTGGCCAGTCGGGGTCAGCTGCCCCGCCCCTCCCGGCCTCCTGCCCACGTGGCAGAGCGCGGGGAGCTAGAAACGTCTCTGACTGCTACAGGCACTACAGTGAAGAGAATTAACCCCTCCTCAGCCAAAACCAGCACATTCTCCACCCCTTATTCCATACGATTTAAGCCATGCCCAGGTCCCGTACCATCCAATACAACCTTACCAACCACCCCCCCTCCCCTTCCCATCCTTTGACATAATACACAGACATCATTCCCTTAGTTTATGGACTTTCCCTGTAAAATGTCCATAAAAATATCCATTGAGTTCACCCAGTCCATGACTCTGGGCTCCACCTCTTGTATTAGTCTTTCAGGGCAGAAGAGATAGTGTTTGTGGCATTGGGTTGCTGCATACCAGGTCAGTCATTGTTCCACCACTGCTGCATTTTGCTTGTTTTATCAAAGTTTATCTTCCATGGATTGGGAGGCATGTACTATGATATCATTGATATGGCATATTGCCACCACAGAAGAGATGACACACAATATTATATAGCAGTTTGCGTTATGCCATTCAGTTCATTGGTTGTTTTTGCCCAAGATCAAATCCCCTTGAGGCACAAGTTGGATTTCTCCATCCTCCTGCATCACCCACCAAGTGCATCCAGGTCCTCGAGCAGAAACAATCCCATGAATGGGTTTGCCTTTGCCTGAGGCAGGAATAACCCAGCTCTTTTCCCCAGCATATTTTTTACATGCACTACAGGGACTCTATCCCCTTCCACAGTATGTAGGATTTCTGACTGGGCAGGGCCAGCTCAATTGGCAGATCGCCTCTTGTTGACTAACCACGTGGCTTTTGCTAAATGTGTAACCAAGTGTTTAAATGTCCCACCCCCCATTGCTCTCAGTGTAATTTTTAAAAATCCATTGTACCATTCAATTTTCCCAGAGGCTGGTGCATGATAGGGGATGTGATACACCCACTCAATACCATGCTCTTTGGCCCAGGTGTCTATGAAGTTATTTTGGAAATGAGTCCCGTTGTCTGACTCAATTCTCTCTGGGGTGCCATGTCGCCACAGGACTTGTTTTTTGAGACCCAGGATAGCATTCTGGGCAGCAGCATGGGGCACGGGGTATGTTTCCAGCCAGCCAGTCATTGTTTTCACATTGTAAATACATGGCGCTTGCCTTGGGTTTGTGGGAGTGTGGTATAGTCAATTTGCAAGGCCTCCCCATATTTATATTTCAGGCATCATCCCCCATACCACAGAGGCTTTACCTGCTTCGCTTGTTTGATTGCAGGGCATGTTTCACATTCGTGGATAGCTTGCGCAATAATGTCCATGGTCAAGTCCACCCCTTGATCACGAGCCCACCTGTATGTTGCATCTCTCCCTTGATGGCCTGAGGTGTCATGGGCCCACTGAGCTAGAAATAGTTCACCCTTATGCTGCCACTTCAATCTTAGCAGCTGATTGTTTTGATGTTCTTCAGTGGCCCGACTCTTGGGGACGTGAGCATCCACATGACATACTTTCAAAACTAGGTTCTCTACCCGGCCAGCAATATCTTTCCACAATGCGGTGGCCCAGATGGGTTTGCCTCTGCGCTGCCAGTTGCTTTGCTTCCACTGCTGCAGCCAGCCCCACAGGGCATTTGCCACCATCCAGGAGTCAGCATAGATATAGAGCACTGGCCACTTTTCCCGTTCGGCAATGTCTAAGGTCAGCTGGATGGCCTTTACCTCTGCAAATTGGCTCGAGTCACCTTCTCCTTCAGCAGTTTCTGTGACTTGTCATGTAGGACTCCATACAGCAGCCTTCCATCTCCGGTGCTTTCCCACAAGGCGACAGGACCCATCAGTGAACAGGGCATACTACTTCTCATTTTCTGGCAGTTATACAGTAGGGCTTCTTCACCATGTGTCACCTCCTCCTTTGGTGATAATCCAAAGTCTTTGCCTTCTGGCCAGTCCATAATCAATTCCAAGATTCCTGGGCGACTGGGGTTTCCTACTTGAGCCCTCTGGGTGATCAGTGCAACCCATTTACTCCATGTAGCATCAGCTGCATGACGTGTAGAGGGGACGTTTCCTTTGAACATCCAGCCCAGCACTGGCAGTCGGGGTGCCAGGATCAGCTGTGCTTCAGTACCAACCACTTCTGAAGCAGCTCGGACCCCTTCATATGCTGCCAATATCTCTTTTTCAGTTGGAGTATAGTGGGCTTCGGACCCTCTGTATCCCCGACTCCAAAACCCTAGGGGTCGACCTCGGGTCTCCCCATGTGCTTTCTGCCAGAGGCTCCAGGTAGGGCCATTCTCCCCGGCTGCAGTGTAGAGCACATTTTTAGCATCTTGTCCTGCCCGGACTGGCCCAAGGGCTACATGAACTATCTCCTGTTTAAGCTGATCAAAGGCTTGTCGTTGCTCAGGGCCTCATTTGAAATCATTCTTTTTCCAGGTCACTTGATAGAGAGGGCTTACAATCAGACTGTAATTTGGAATATGTATTCTCCAAAAACCCACAACACCTAAAAAAGCTTGTGTTTCCTTTTTGCTAGTTGGTGGAGACATGGCTGCTATTTTGTTGATCACATCCATTGGGATCTCATGATGTCCATCTTGCCATTTTATTCCTAAGAACTGTATTTCTCGTGCGGGTCCCCTGACCTTACTTTGTTTTATGGCAAAACCAGCTTTCAGGAGGATTTGAACTATTTTCTTCCCTTTCTCAAAAACTTCTTCTGCTGTATTGCCCCACACAATGATGTCATCAATGTATTGAAGGTGTTCTGGAGCTTCTCCCTGTTCCAGTCCAATCTGAATCAGTCCCACGTGGCAGAGCATGGGAAGCTGGAAAGGTCCCTGACTACCACAGGAGCTACAGTGAAGAGAATTAACTATCAGCCAAAACCAGCACACGCATGAACACTCATTAGCAGAAAGGCAAAATGTTTTTGATGGTAGATAATTTTGGACACCTCTTTGATATCCAAAGGAATACTTACTACAACTAATATTATTTAAAGTAAACTAAATTTTTTGCTGTTTATTGATAGTGAGGCCATGATTATGGTGTTTCCTTTCCAGTTCTAATAATCTGAATTACTCACTGAAACCATCATAACATGAAGTATAATTGGCCCAAAGTAACTCTGTATAGCTCTAGAATTCAAGCAATACAAAAGACACCAATCAATTATTTTAGAACTGTTTATGAGCTCTTAAATCCACAAGTATTATTCATGATTATGTATTCCTTCTGATGCTGGAGTTCCTCTGTGCATGGCTCATAAAATCTCTCAATGCCAGCCCTTATCACTGAATAAGTTACTAAAATATCTCCTCTCCACTTTCTCATAAATCCATCTTAGAAACAGTCAGATGATAAAAGCTACTACGCTGTTGAGTAAACCAGCCTTTGCAGAGAGCAGGACAGAAGCCAGTAGAGCAAGAGTGCTTATCCCACCACTGCACAGGGGACACAAATGGCATACGGGATGGATGGACCCCTGGAGCTTGACTAGCAGACAGCGGAGTCAGCCACGGGCCACGGATGACATAGTCTGAAGTTGGACACAAAGGGAGTTTATCCAGGAAGAGGCTGCAAGGAGGTGAGTTAAGCAGATACATAGCTTTTCTTTGCAGCAAGAGTCTCCATATTCTTAAACACTGACTAACTTAGAGAAGCCATGTCCAGGAAAAAGCGCCTTCCCCTGTGAGCATCCGTGGGTCTCAGTGATGTTAGACTATCCCTCATGCTGGTGGTGAATGGCTGATAAGGTTTGATTCCCAGAAGACAGCTGGTGAGTAACCCAGGAGAGAAACAACCCTATGTCAGTGAATGCAAACTCTACCAACCAGATGAGGCTTGGAATGGATCTTTCAAATCTTCCATGTCTTTGACTTGTGGCTTCTTCCAGGTAAAGCAATGCATATGAGAGGGTATGTGTTTGCTTTCTATTTGTGATTCACCTGCTTTTCTTTTTCCCACCTTTCTCCTTTTATGATTTCTTTGCTCTTGGCTAAAACTTCTGCTGTTCTATGGCTGTAATTTAATTTCTGTGTTGTTACAGATCCTAGAGGTTTTGAGTTTATTTACGTATCTGGCAATCAAGTGTGTTTACATTTTTTAAGGAATCAGCTCTAATTTATAACCTGCAGTCACCTTGATTGTTGTTTATAGTGAAAGGACAATGCTGTTTAAAGGACACTTAAGAATTCTTGTAAATCCTCCTGGTCCAAAGGAGTTCTTGATGTATTTATAGCATTTCCTATCTGCAGTAACATTCTTTTACAATTATACCAAATGAAAACAATACAGGTTCTACACATGTGTTTGCATTTAAATTAATCTACTTTCAGTGCTATTTATATATTTTATTAATTTAATGCATTGTAACAACAAAGTTCTTGAAGACATAAAATGATTTGGTATGATATTGATTACTTCCTGCACAAATATCTATTATCAGAATCTTTTCAGACTTAAGAACAGAGCAGGCAGAGAGACTTGTGTCTGCTTGTCTTATGAAAGACATGAATTTTATTAATGCATTCAGTTCCTGCCTGTCAGTGACACTTGGCTGAGCAGACAGGCACAGATACTGGCATGAAAGCTAAACAACAGATACAGGAAAATGTTGGCCTGACTTGTCTCATTGGCATCTATCAATCTAGAAGCAATGCAATCCACACAATATTTTCTTTGAAAGAGCATAAGCAATTCTGGATATCACGGAGGAAACACACATTCAAGACACAGGTCAGGGGAAGTTTTACCAGCCTGAGATTTATATCCTTCCCAACTTTCATTTGTGCCAGCAAACTCTGTGCATCAATATTGCCTCACAGTCAGAAATTTTAAAGTGAGCTCAGATTTTGGCTTTGTAATACCAAAAATCAGTCTTGTTCAAGGACAAAAAGTAAATCCTTTCCAAAACAATGACAGTAAATCTAATAATGAAGAGTCATCCTTGGTTTTAGCACTCTGAAATTAATAAAGTTTATCACCAGGGTTTTTTTGCCTCTTAACTTTGACATTTTTATTAGTGTTAACAGGAGTATGTCGTGCTGATGTCTGGAAAACTGTGAGCACTGACATTTGACAGCATAAACCTCCATCTGGGAAAAGCGTGAAGGATCTTCTGCCTTGTCATTGACACCTGTGGGACTTTGTGTACAGGTAATATTCTCAGCACAGGGTTTTAGTATTTACATGACTCTGCCACCTAAAGCAGAATTGCTTCACTGATTTTTAAAACAGGACTGGGAGTAGAAGTTCTGCGGAGCACACCAGGAACTCAGTGGGGAGTGCACAGTGCAGCCCAGCTTAATGCCTCTGGAGTCCCTGGTTTTTTTTTGCTTTTTTTTTTTTCCCCCCATTTAAGCATATCCTAAAGTTCTTGGTATATAAGGAATAGGACCACCTTTCTTCACTTTAAAATAATAGCAAGATTTGTTTTGAAATGCAGCGATATCAAAAGTCCTCTGAGGTCACCAACATAGTGTCCCACTGCTGTCAGGTAATTTCAACTTTGTTTTGCAGCTTGGTAGAAATAGATTGTGAAAAGCCAAATGGTGTTCTTTCCAGACATGCTCTATTGCTCCTGATTGTTACATTTCTATAAAAATGGGAAAAAAAAAACAAAAGAAAGAAAAAAAATTTTATCATGAATGGGAAAAAGTAAAACATTGTCTTAACAATAATAAAAAAAATACTGTCGTATTTCTATCAGGTGAGGTTCCTCTGGGACCTTAAAACAAGATTGGTAGTATTTCAATTCCACACAGAGACCAAGAGAAAATGAAACTATCTTGTGGACAAAGATGTTGCACCAAGAAAGAAAGGATACTAGAATTTATCCAGATCACTCTTCTGGGGCCTTTTGATATGGATTTGTGAGCTAGCCTTACAACAATCAGACTTAATCTGAGAATTATTAGGATGATGGAACCAAATATTAAGTGATATCAAACCAGGAACTGGGATGAAAGCTCCAAAGTAATGGTCACTCAGAGGACATGTAGGCTCAATCAAATATCCTAATTAATAATTTTTGGTGCAAGTAAGGAGTTGTGTACTTAGTTATGAATATATGGCAGTTTACTGTGTCTCCAGAATTTCTGGGGTCCAAACATAAAGCTTCCTCAAAAACTTATTCAAAGTAAAATATTGACAGCAAACCTCTTGTCATTTTGTCTGAACAGCAATAAACCTTCAGGTAGAAAAAAAAATTACTCACATTATAACAACCTGCAGCTCCTTTATCTACTTCTGCCTGTTTCACAGGTAAGCCTGGACATGGGCACATGTGCTAGATGTAAATAAATGGATTTCTAAATTAAACTCACTACATGTTACAAAGCAACCAGCTCTGTGTCATGACCTAAAGAGATACCTAGCCTGCAGGTGTGTAGAGACTGCGCCTCTGGGTTCATAGGATTCCGTAATACACAAGTACAATGGAGGCTTTGTCTTCAAAATTCTCTACTTTATTACAGATTACAAAAAATACCTCACAAATTACCACTAGCAAATATAATAACATAAAATATAACATAAACTAGCAAGTGTACCTATGATAAATAAAGTGAATATATAGATATTACAAATTACTCTCAGCAATCAATAATATAGTACCAATCAATAGTATAGCAGCACTTAGTAATAGAAACAACCAGTTGTATGGCAACAATATAATAGCAACAATCAAGTAAGTATGTACTATTACAGATTACTACAAATTTATACTTACTGAAGCAAACTTAACAATATAACAGCAGATATTCTTATGATAGATTACTTATGTGGATATATAGTACAGGTATGAAGTGAATTGGACAGATTTCAGAAGGGGCCAAACCATCCAAGAGGGGAGAACACACCGGTCCCAGAGGGGAACCCAGTCATCCCACAGGTGGAACGACAAACTGAACTGATCCCAAAAGCAGGCCCAAAGGCGCACCAGTAAGAGAGCAGGCAGAGTCACTTCAGATATGATCCATGTCACACACCCTGGAATCACTCAGGCATGTCCGGAGAGAGTCCAAGATCTTGTAGAAAGTTCATGCAGAGAGTTCTGTTTGTTTAGGAAAAATGTGTGCAGCACAGGAAGTTCCCAGAGAGAGAGGCTCCACTTCGGATAAAAAATTTAGTCCTTTTCACATCATGGAGACATAAGAGGGCATAGGACATCACCACTTTCAGCAGCCAACAGATGCTGTTATTTTCTATTTTTCAGCCAATAAATGATCCTGTTTTCTGTTCTTTCAGACCCATTTTATTTTTCCATATTGTTTCCACTTTTCAGATGATAAGTTGCCATTACTGTCCCTTGTTTTTGTGCTTATTGGTGGCAACTGGAGATATCTTTTGTTACTAGGTATGTCGGGTGTACTTCAGAGAGGCCAGCTGCAATTTTCAAGGATGTTTCTGGTTCCCAGGCCTAGTTCCCAGGCTCACAGTTCCCAGGCTGGCAGGCAGTTTCTCAGTGGTTTTCAGAGGATATTTTTTTCTGTTCAGTAATTTTCCCCTTCTAGCCAGGCCAACTTTATGGCTGCTTACATCACTCTGTTAGGATGATTTTCTAAATGTAAGTCCAAGTAGACACAGACATCACAGATTAAAGTTATTGTCATGGACTTTTATTTTGTGACAGACACTGTTGATTACAAAGCATGCCTTAAAACTATGATCTTAATAGCACAGGGGGCACTGTTGAGCCTTCCTTAACTGTGTGGGTTTATGATGCAATCATGGAATATTTCTCCAAATCATAATCATTTAATCATTTGGTAAATATTAAGAAGAACACATTATTCCCATGTTGGCTGTTGACTTTTAGAGCTATAAAGTAGGTAAAGTACATTACTTCCATTTCTCATATTGAATAATAAGATATTGGAGGTTAACTAAAGGATTTTGAAAGAGGACCTTAGAGACTTAGATGCTTAATGCCCTTTGTCTTTAGTAAGAATAACCTGACTTTGCACTTTTAGATATCCCAGTATATGGTCCTACTACACATTAAGGCAAGATGCATGATCTTTGCCAGTGTCAGACTGAGGTCTGAAACACTTATTTGCTAAAAAAGTTGCCTGATGTTGGTCTTAGGCAAATATCTTCCTAACAACTTTATATCCTCACCCTCTTTTTTCTCTTCTTTGTAAAATGAAGTCAGTACTGACTACCAGAAGAAAATTTGGAAGTGCCCCCATGGGATGAGTGAGATGATCAGATTAAAAGTGAGAAAGCTTGCGGGTTGCGATAAAGACAGTTTAATAGGTAAAGCAAAAGCTGTGCACACAAGCAAAGCAAAACAAGGAATTAATTCAATGCCTCCCATGGGCAGGCAGGTGTTCAGCCATCTCCAGGAAAGCAGGGCTCCATCACACGTAACAGTTACCTGGGAAGATAAATGCCATAACTCTAAATGTTCCCTCTTCCTCCTTCTTCCCTCAGCTTTATATGCTGAGCGTGACGTCATATGGTATGGAATATCCCATTGGTCAGTTTGGGTCAGCTGTCCTGGCTGTGCCCCCTCCCAGCTTCTTGCACACCCAGCAGAGCATGGGAAGCTGAAGAAGTCCTTGACCAGTGTAAGCGCTACTTAGCAACAACTAAAACGTCTCCACATTATCGCCGCTGTTTCCAGCACAAATCCAAAACACAGCCCCATGCTAGCCACTACGAAGAAATTTAACTTTATCCCAGCTGAAACCAGGACGGTATTGCTTTTTATATCTGATTTGTTCAATGTTATGCTTTGTTACAGACCATTGTTTCAAGGGACTGGATGTATTTTGTTTAGTCTTTAAGTAAATGCATTGAATTCTGAATCTAAACCTCTAGCCTACCTAGACAGGTACAATCTTGAGCAGTCATTACACAAATGCGCTTTTAGATTAATTGAAAATCAGTAAGGCAAAACAGCTTTGCAGAGGAGCAGAGCAAAAATTGTGAAGGACCCCTGATGTGCCTGTAGGTATAAAATACATTTATTAATATATATGCATATCTATAGTTACAAATATACACAAATATAAATATACACACAGAAAGTAACATTACTGTAAAAAGGAATATATTAAGGATTCTGCTCTCTATTGTATGAATTCTCATCACAGACAAGGAAAGGTAGTCCTTTTAAAAGACGTTCAATTAATGACTGTTTTTTACAGTGTGGAGCACAAGGCACAGTGGAAATTTTGCTTTAAAGTCATCAGCATGAATGATGGAAATAAAATCCTTTAAAATATTTTAAGTAGCTTGGTAGGTAATGTAATGAATATTAAGTACGCAGTATAATTAGTCAGTTAAAGTAATAATTGAGTGGTGGTGCGAGCTGTTTACAAAGTCACCCAGCTTGGCAGTCAAGCCAAGAGGCTGCTCTGCAAGCATTTGAAAGAAACTTGATTCTGGTTTTGAATCAAACAATATCAAAGGAAAGCAGGAAATGCTGGGGTAGCCTTGTCTTGAAATGATGAAACCCAACACTTTTTATGAATCTCCAAACTTACAGTCATTGAATTGCTCTTCTACTTTTTATTTTTTAATTCAGCAGTGTCCAGACTAGGGCTATAAGCTATATGAATAAACGTGGTTTTCTGTGGCACAACTGACAGGATGAGTTGCATTATGTAAACTTTTACTTGTTTATTAAGTGCGTTTAAAAGTCTTCTAACTAGTGTCTTTGCTGATCGATAAAAAGCTACAGAGATAAGGCAAAACAGTGCTGAGATATAGAAACATTCTTTAAATCAGTGGATCACAAGGTATTTAACATATAAATAATATTTTCATTTTACAGATGGAAAAAAGCAAACTATATTTTGTGATATTTTTGCTAGTTAATGAAAATAGTCTAAGGAAAAATGAGGGACATTTCCCCCTCAGATCATTATTACACCAAAGTGGACCAAATAAATAATTTCTGAGGATACTAAGCACTTAATCCAAAGCCCATTTGTCATGGTTTCAGCTGCGATAGAGTTATTTTTTCTTCACTCTAGCTGGTATAGTGCTGTGCTTTGAAATTAGCATGGAAAAAAACCTGTTGAGATAACACACAGATGTTTAGGCTGTTGCTGGGCAGCGCTGATACTAGTCAAGGACATGTCTAGCTTCCCATGCTCTGCTGGGTGCACAAGAAGCCGGGAGGGGAGGGGGCACAGCTAAGAGAGTGGATTCAAACTGACCAAAGGGATATTCCATATCATGTAACGTCATGCCCAGTATGCTACCTGGGAGGGGCTGGCCGGGGGAGGGAGGGAGCAATCGCGGCTCGGGGACGGGCAGCGTCGGTCGGCGGGTGGTGAGCGGTTGTATCGTTCGTGTTTCTGCGTTTTTGTTCCCTGTTTTCCCTTTCCTCCCTTTTCCCTTTTATTATATTAACCTTACTGTCATTATTATCATAATCATTTATCATCATCATTCTATTGTAGTTATTAAACTGTGCTTATCTCAACCCACAAGTTCTTTTGCTCGTCCGATTCTCTTCCCCATCCCACAGGGGTGGGGGGGGGTGGTGAGCGAGCGGCTGCGTGGTGTTCAGTTGCCAGCTGAGGCTGAACCACGACAGTCTATTTTTGGCGCCCAACGTGGGGCGAGAAGGGTTTGAGATAATAACAGTTGCTGGTCACAGCATTGATTAATCTGCTCGCAGTATTAGCTTGTCCAGTCTTTACCATGCTGATTGTAAAGTACATGTTAAAACTTGCTGTTGGTTCTGTCAGCTGGCTGTGCTCTGCAGTGATTAGAGATATTTTGCCTAGGAGACTTGTTATTAAAACACTGGCCTTGACTGTTATCAGTTATTTAGGTTTTGCATGGAAGCCGTTACTGTACTACAGCTACCACCTCATGGAGGCAATTAGCAATTATACGTCCTCCTCTGAGGAGTTTTTTATGGAGGAAATACAGAATGGCACCGTAGCTAATATCTTATGTAATGTCTCCTCCCTCCTTACAACAACTTTTCAGTATCTTGAACATCCTTGTGTAGTTAAGATACATCTGTTGATATTGCTTTGGCAAGTGGTATCAGATCTGTCTAAGGTTAGTAAGCAAGTTAAGAATATAATCCAGAGATCTGTCCCAAGGCTTGATAGCTATGCGTGGCAGGGTATGTGGGAAAGTATGGGCAAATGCCTAAGACGGTGGGCACCCCCCATGGTGTGGGACTTCACCCCTGAACAAGTGCAGAATCCTGAAAAATTAGTAGAACATTTGGAGGAAATATGTTGTCACCCTGGCAATTCCAGAGACATACAGATCACTGCCATGTGCTGGGGTCTGGCTTATGCCTATCGAGCCCTATTTAACACTATTCAGTACCCCCAAGGGAAAGAGAAAGGAACTACTCCGACCCCCGTGACAAGTACTGCGGCCACCCAAACCCTCACGACAGACACTGCAGCTACTCCAACCCCAGCGACAAGCACTGCGGCCACCCAAACCGCCGTGACAGAGACTGCAGTTACTCCAACCCCAGTGATGAGCACTGTGGCCACCCAACCTGCCGCGACAGAGACTGCAGCTACTCCAACCCCGGTGATGAGCACGGCGGCCACCCAACCCGCCGCAACAGAGAATGCAGTTACTCCAACCCCGGTGACGAGCACTGCGGCCACCCAACCCGTTGCGACAGATACTGCAGCTGCTCCAACCCCGGTGATGAGCACGGCGGCCACCCAACCCATTGCGACAGATACTGCAGCTGCTCCAACCCCGGTGATGAGCACGGCGGCCACTCAAACCCCCACGACAGGCACTGCAGCTACTCAAACCCCAGTGCCAAGCGTTGCAGCTGAACCAGAGGACCAACCTGTGCCAGTATCAGTCGCCCCTATATGCAAGAAGAAATCATGGAAGAGAAAGTCAACTCGTTTAGAAAGAGATTACGATGAACCAGGGCCATCACGAGAAGAGGAGGAGGAGGAGGAACCATGTGTACAAGAAACGGAAACTACCCGATCTCTATCCTTGAGTGAGTTGCGGGATATACGGAAAGATTTCGGGCGTCATTCAGGTGAGCACGTTATCACCTGGCTGCTCCGATGCTGGGATAATGGGGCCAGTAGTTTGGAATTAGAGGGGAAGGAAGCCAAACAACTGGGATCCCTCTCTAGGGAAGGGGGCATTGATAAAGCAATTGGAAAAGGAACACAAGCCCTCAGCCTCTGGAGGCGGCTCCTGGCCGCGGTGAGAGAGAGGTATCCCTTCAAAGAAGATATTGTATTTCGCCTAGGAAAATGGACGACCATGGAGAAAGGCGTTCAGCATCTAAGGGAATTAGCCGTGCTTGAGGTGGTTTATGGTGACCTGGACGATCAACGGTCCTCCAAAGATCCAGATGAAGCCGAGTGCACACGACCCATGTGGCGGAAGTTTGTACGGAGCGCACCATCCTCGTATGCAAACTCATTGGCAGTGATGTCCTGGAAAGATGACGAGACACCAACGGTGGCTGAGTTGATTGATAGACTCCGGGAATATGAAGCGAATCTCTCTTCCTCGCTCGTCTCTGCTGTTGAGAAACTGTCCCGAGAGTTCCAGCAACTCAAAGAAGATATGTCCTACTCCCCACCAGTACGGACCAGTATCTCAGCCATTAGGAGTAATCGTCCCTTGGCTCAAGAGAAGGGATACACACGACGGGGCACCCTATGGTTTTACCTGCGTGATCACGGAGAGGACATGAAGAAGTGGGATGGAAAACCTACCTCAGCCTTAGAGGCACGGGTACGTGAGCTGCAAGGGAGAACAATTACTCAGGGAAGTTTCTCCAGGAGAGCTGCTGCCCCAGTTTCCCGTAAGCAATTCTCTAGACAGAGGAGCAGAAGTGCTGATGGCCTGACTGATCTTAACAGAGACACCCGTGATTCATATCTACCGGAAGTGAGTGATGAATACTATGATCAGGACTAGGGGGGCCCTGCCTCCAGCCAGGTGGAGGAAAGGGATAACCGGGTTTACTGGACTGTGTGGATCCGATGGCCTGGCACATCTGACCCACAGGAATATAGAGCTTTAGTGGACACCGGTGCACAGTGTACCTTAATGCCATCAAACTATATAGGGGCGGAACCCATCAGCATTGCTGGAGTGACAGGGGGATCCCAAGAGCTAACTGTATTGGAGGCCGAAGTGAGCCTAACTGGCAATGAGTGGCAGAAGCACCCCATTGTGACTGGCCCCGAGGCTCCGTGCATCCTTGGCATAGACTATCTCAGGAGAGGGTATTTCAAGGACCCAAAAGGTTACAAGTGGGCTTTTGGTGTAGCTGCCTTGGAGACGGCGGAAATTAAACAGCTGTCTACTTTGCCTGGCCTCTCGAAGGACCCTTCTGTGGTGGGGTTGCTGAAGGTCAAAGAACAACAGGTGCCGATCGCCACCACGACAGTGCACCGACGGCAATATCGCACCAACAGAGACTCTCTGATCCCTATCCACGGGCTCATTCGTCGACTGGAGAGCCAAGGAGTCATCAGTAAAACCCACTCACCCTTTAACAGTCCCATATGGCCAGTCCGGAAGTCTAATGGAGAGTGGAGGCTAACGGTAGACTATCGTGGCCTGAATGAAGTCACTCCACCGTTGAGTGCTGCTGTGCCAGACATGCTAGAACTTCAATATGAACTGGAGTCCAAGGCAGCCAAGTGGTACGCCACAATCGATATCGCTAATGCATTCTTCTCAATCCCTCTGGCAGCAGAGTGCAGGCCACAGTTTGCTTTTACTTGGAGGGGGGTCCAGTACACCTGGAATCGACTGCCCCAGGGGTGGAAACACAGCCCTACCATTTGCCATGGACTGATCCATAATGCTTTGGAACAAGGTGGAGCTCCCGAACACCTACAATACATTGATGACATCATCGTGTGGGGCAATACAGCAGAAGAAGTTTTTGAGAAAGGGAAGGAAATAGTTCAAATCCTCCTGAAAGCTGGTTTCGCCATAAAACAAAGTAAAGTTAAGGGACCTGCACGAGAAATCCAGTTCTTGGGAATAAAATGGCAAGATGGTCGTCGTCAGATCCCCATGGATGTGATCAACAAAATAACAGCCATGTCTCCACCAACCAGCAAAAAGGAAACACAAGCTTTCTTGGGCGTTGTGGGTTTTTGGAGAATGCATATTCCACACTACAGCCTGATCGTAAGCCCCCTCCATCAAGTGACCCGGAAAAAGAATGATTTCAAATGGGGCCCTGAACAACAACAAGCCTTTGAACAGATTAAACGGGAAATAGTTCATGCAGTAGCTCTTGGGCCAGTCCGGGCAGGACAAGATATTAAAAATGTGCTCTACACCGCAGCTGGGGAGAATGGCCCTACCTGGAGCCTCTGGCAGAAGGCACCAGGGGAGACCCGAGGTCGACCCCTAGGGTTTTGGAGTCGGGGATACAGAGGGTCCGAAGCCCGCTATACTCCAACTGAAAAAGAGATTTTGGCAGCATATGAAGGGGTCCGAGCTGCTTCAGAAGTGGTTGGTACTGAAGCACAGTTGCTCCTGGCACCCCGACTGCCAGTGCTGGGCTGGATGTTCAAAGGAAACGTCCCCTCTACACACCATGCAACTGATGCTACGTGGAGTAAATGGGTTGCACTGATCACCCAGCGGGCTCGAGTAGGAAACCCCAGTCGCCCAGGAATCTTGGAAGTGATTATGGACTGGCCAGAAGGCAAAGACTTTGGAATATCACCAGAGGAGGAGGTGACACGTGCTGAAGAAGCCCCACTGTATAACACACTGCCAGAAGATGAGAAGCAATATGCCCTGTTTACTGATGGGTCCTGTCGCCTTGTGGGAAAGCACCGGAGATGGAAGGCTGCTGTATGGAGTCCTACACGACAAGTAGCAGAAACTGCTGAAGGAGAAGGTGAATCGAGCCAGTTTGCAGAAGTAAAGGCCATCCAGCTGGCCTTAGACATCGCTGAACGGGAAAAGTGGGCAGTGCTCTATCTCTATACTGATTCCTGGATGGTGGCAAATGCCCTGTGGGGCTGGCTACAGCAGTGGAAGCAAAGCAACTGGCAGCGCAGAGGCAAACCCATCTGGGCTGCCGCACTGTGGCAAGATATTGCTGCCCGGGTAGAGAACCTGGTTGTAAAGGTACGGCATGTGGATGCTCACGTCCCCAAGAGTCGGGCCACTGAAGAACATCGAAACAACCAGCAGGTGGATCAGGCTGCCAAGATTGAAGTGGCTGAGGTGGATCTGGACTGGCAGCATAAGGGTGAACTATTTCTAGCTCGGTGGGCCCATGACACCTCAGGCCATCAAGGGAGAGATGCAACATACAGGTGGGCTCGTGATCGAGGGGTGGACTTGACCATGGACGTTATTGCGCAGGTTATCCACGAATGTGAAACATGTGCTGCAATCAAGCAAGCGAAGCGGGTAAAGCCTCTGTGGTATGGGGGACGATGGCTGAAATATAAATATGGGGAGGCCTGGCAAATTGACTATATCACACTCCCACAGACCCGCCAAGGCAAGCGCCATGTTCTCACCATGGTAGAAGCAACCACCGGCTGGCTGGAAACATATCCTGTCCCCCACGCCACTGCCCGGAACACTATCCTGGGTCTCGAAAAACAAGTCCTGTGGCGACATGGCACCCCAGAGAGAATTGAGTCAGATAATGGGACTCATTTCCGAAACAACCTTATAGACACCTGGGCCAAAGAGCACGGCATTGAGTGGGTGTATCACATCCCCTATCACGCACCAGCCTCTGGGAAAATCGAAAGATACAATGGACTATTAAAGATGACACTGAGAGCAATGGGGGGTGGAACATTTAAACACTGGGATACACATTTAGCAAAAGCCACCTGGTTAGTCAACACAAGGGAGTCTGCCAGGCGAGCTGGCCCGGCCCAATCAGAATCCTTACATACTGTGGAAGGGGATAGAGTCCCTGTAGTGCACATAAAAAATATGCTGGGCAAGACAGTCTGGGTTATTCCTACTTCCAGCAGAGGCAAACCCACTCGTGGGATTGCGTTTGCTCGAGGACCTGGGTGCACTTGGTGGGTGATGCGGGAGGATGGAGGAGTTCGGTGTGTACCCCAGGGGGATTTAATTTTGGGTGAAAACAGCCAATGAACTGAATAATATGCTGTTAATTGTAATATGATGTTGTATGTCATCACTACTATGGTTGCATCAGTGGAATGTTATCATGGTGGGAATCTCCCGATTAATGATAATAGCAAATGAACTTTCAATGGAACCGAGCAAAGTGCAGCAGTGAGAGAACACGAACTACCAGTGCAGCGGTGATGGAACAAGGACTGACATGCAACAACCTGACCCCACGCACACCGCCGCACCGAAGGACCCTTACAAGAGATGAAATCCAAAGTCATGGACTAAATGAACTCAATGGACATTTCACAGGCATTCTACAGGGGTGTTCCATAAACTAGTGGAATGATAAATGAAAATCTGTATATATATATATTGTTAAAGGATAAGAAGATGGATAAGGATTATTGAAGTTGTACTGAATAGTATGGGACCTGAGCATGATGTCAATGATATGGAATAAGGGGTGGATACTGTCATGGTTTCAGCTGCGATAGAGTTATTTTTTCTTCACTCTAGCTGGTATAGTGCTGTGCTTTGAAATTAGCATGGAAAAAAACCTGTTGAGATAACACACAGATGTTTAGGCTGTTGCTGGGCAGCGCTGATACTAGTCAAGGACATGTCTAGCTTCCCATGCTCTGCTGGGTGCACAAGAAGCCGGGAGGGGAGGGGGCACAGCTAAGAGAGTGGATTCAAACTGACCAAAGGGATATTCCATATCATGTAACGTCATGCCCAGTATGCTACCTGGGAGGGGCTGGCCGGGGGAGGGAGGGAGCAATCGCGGCTCGGGGACGGGCAGCGTCGGTCGGCAGGTGGTGAGCGGTTGTATCGTTCGTGTTTCTGCGTTTTTGTTCCCTGTTTTCCCTTTCCTCCCTTTTCCCTTTTATTATATTAACCTTACTGTCATTATTATCATAATCATTTATCATCATCATTCTATTGTAGTTATTAAACTGTGCTTATCTCAACCCACAAGTTCTTTTGCTCGTCCGATTCTCTTCCCCATCCCACAGGGGTGGGGGGGGGGGGTGGGCGAGCGGCTGCGTGGTGTTCAGTTGCCAGCTGAGGCTGAACCACGACACCATTGAACTCAGTGGGAGACTTTCTGTCAACTTCAGCAAGCTTTGGATGAAGCTAAAAATATTTTTCCTGGTATCTTCAAAATAGAAGCTACAAACTTAATTAACAATAAAGGAGGAAATTTGTAGTTGCTTTAGTTCTTTCCAGAAACACATCTGGTTATTTCTGAATAACAAATACACATTTTGATTTTTTTTAAATACTAAAATTCTGAGCACAAATGTAAGAGTATTTAAGAATTTGTTAATTACACTTCATAAAAACAATAATAGCATGTACGTATAAGTTACTTCTGTGTTAACTAGCTCCGAACATGACCATGCTCATCTATTTACAGTATTCAGGAACAAAATAAACAATTTTTGCTTCTCTTTATTTTTCACAGCAGTACATAATTATTAATATTATTTGTTTTAACCTATCTGCAATTACATTCAGTAATCAATTACCTGCTTCAGTTTTATGCTCTTTCAAGGGCAGTCTGAGCTAAAGTTGGTAATGTAAGGTAAAAGCTGAAATTAGAAAGCCCACTTTATGCACCTTATTCACGCTCAATTCAGTAGTAAAAGGATTAATTATCAACACCCAGTTTCAGAAAAATTTGTAGGGAAAAATAACTTTCTACATTGCCACACCATTTAACATGTCCTATTTTCAGCTGGGATAGAGTTAATTTTCCTATTAGTAGCTAGTATAGTGTTATGTTTTGGATTTAGTATGAGAATAATATTAATAACACACTGATGCTTTAGTTGTTGCTAAGTAGTGCTTACATTAGTCAAGGACTTCTTCAGCTCCCCGTGCTCTGCCGGGTGCACAAGAAGCTGAGAGGGGACACAGCCAGGACAGCTGACCCCAGCTGACCAAAAGAACATCCTACACCATATGGCATCATGCTCAGCATATAAAGCTGGGGGGGAAGAAGAAGGAAGGGGGAATGTTTGGAGTGATGTCGTTTGTCTTCCCAAGTAACCGTTACACATGATGGAGCCCTGCTTTCCTGGAGATGGCTGAGCACCTGCCTGCCCATGGGAAGCAGTGAATGAATTCCTGGCTTTGCTTTGCTTGTGTGTGTGGCTTTTGCTTTACCTATTAAACTGTCTTTATCTCAGCCCACAAGCTTTCTCACTTTTAATCTTCTGATTGTCTCGCCCATCCCATGGGGGAGGGGAGTGAGTGAACGGCTGTGTGGTGCTTGGTTGCCAGCTGGGGTTAAACCACAACACCATAGTCAAGTATAGCCCCTTCCCCTTTCCTATTCTTTGACCAGGTCTGGACAGTGAAGGGGTAATTTACAGGCCGGGTGCAATCCAGAGAACAATGTGTTTGGTCTGCATTGCAGCAGAAGTGAGGGTTTCCTTTACTCCAGTCCCTTGGCTTTGGCACAGCACTGTGCAGAGCAGAGAAACCAGGGACAACAGCCATTGCTTCTCAGCTGCTTTGGAAATCATCCTGGGAGTGCAGGAAAAGCTGCCACCTGTATGGCTTGTGGCTGCCTGGCTCTTGTGCCATTGGCTGGGGACCCTGAGTGACTGCAAGAAGTGGGGAGTTGGGGTGGATTAAGGCACTAAGTTTGTGGTAGAAAAGGAAATGGAGAATACTGTTTGTGTGCCTATGTGTGGGAAGGAGAGAGAGACAATGACGGTTGGGGGATAGAGGACCCTGCCTCTTCTTGTTCTGGAGACACAGTGGTGCTCAAGGAGAGGGGAGCTCATGAGTCTTCAGCTGCATGTCCAGGGAGGTTGACAAAATCTGAGAAGGAAGGAGGACTTATACCATTTCCCTTAACCTGTCTAAACATTAGATACCTTATCTAAACTAATCATTTAGGATGTCCCTGTAGTCAGTGGAGAGGCATGAGGCTCAGCTCATCCTTGGATGTATATCTAAACAATATAGGATAAACCTATCCATTTTCTGCAAAAAAAATGAGTGATTGAGGGTGACACACCCTGCATTCTGAGGCAGGAGTCCTACCCAGTCTTTGGCACAGAGCTAAGCTATCTGCCTTGGTGTACAACAATGCCATAAGTTACCCTGGTATCTGTAGTGCACCCAGCTCAACATACCTGCCAGCTGTAGGGATTAATTTAGAATGGTAACAAGGAATCTGAGTTATGCTCCTAGGCTGCTCTGCAAGTTATATGCGAAGTAGGATACAGAATAAATTTGGGGCAGAGAGTTAAACTATATTTTCCCAGGACAGAGCTGCCTGGAAACTGAAATCAAGGAAACAATAAAAACAAGAGAGTACTTCTCAGCCTTGCTTCTCTAAGTTTTAAATTCCTTCTTTAGAGCTGGATGAAGGAATCTTCTCCTTTGAGGACACAGACATAAAATCTTCTTGGGAGAGGAAAGGCTTATCCTGAAGAAAGGAAGTCTTTTATATTCTGTAGAAACCATTTCACTGCAGTTAATACAGTGCATTGTTCTGGGAAGCAATAGACCTGATTTGACATCTCTGCTCTGAGTCTGATGTATGTAATACACATTCACAAAAAAGTTACTGTAAACTATATGTAAACAGTACGGGGAGCAGAGGCTGGAGCCAAGGACTCTTTTTCCTTTCTTCCTTTTCTCTTAGTCCAGTGAAATTTGAATCCTTCTCTGGAGCCTGTATCCCCACACCATGGGTAAGCAATTTAGTGAAAGGTGCAGATGTGGGAAAAAAGAACACCACTACTTCCTCTCAACCTTAAAAGAAATCCAGAAGCAGCCCTGGCTTTTATAAAAAAGCTGATGCTGTGCCCGTGTGGCATGTTAAAGAATACCTACCAAACCATGGCATGACACACAACCTTCTGCTGGGAAACCTGGGGGGAAAAGCATTTACTTTCAAGTAGGCATTGAGCTGCTCAGCAATAATGTCAGCTGAGGTGCTGGTGCAGAAGCCCAGAAGCAGAACCACTGCACACTAGAAAATTTTACAGTAAAAAACCTCAAACAATAGGGTCCTGCTTACTGATTTTTGTCATCTCCAGAAGGGTAGTTTTAGGATTGCAGTTATGTGTGTGAGTACATGACCTCCATCCACATTGTTTTTCAAGGATTTGATTCTCAAGTATTGGCTTAATTTTAAATGTGAACTGAAAATTAAAATCATTGAAGTCATATGTCACACTTGAATTCAATAGAGCCTGAACACTTGTAGGATCAGCAAAAATAATTAATCTGAAAATGAACTAGACAAGTAGTTAGTGGGAAGAAAATAAATAATGGTCTAGCATATTAATGCAATAATAAAGGGATACAGTTAAGGTTTCTTCCTTTTGAACCCTGTCAGCTGTTAACACAATATAATCCATTTAAATAAGACAGAGATAAATAGCATCTTCTTATAGGCAATAGATAATGTTGCCCTGCTTCTAATGTAACAGCATAAGTGAAGAGATTTCAAAAATAAATTTATAAAACTGAACATAAATATACTAGCAAAGCGAATAACATACCATACAGGAAAAGAAAAAGAACCATGTACAGTGCTGTTTGTAATACACATGTGGTAGAAATAAACAAGAATTGATGAGCTTTTATACTGCTGAAGATAGTGATTTCCAGAATTATGTGCAAAGTTAGCCCAGAGTCTAAAAGAAAACATATTTATATATTATAATCAGAGAATTTTTTTCAATATTTAGAGTCAGTTTCTCTAATGAATCATTAAATGTGGGTGATTTACAGCCTTTCCATGAAGTCATAATTATTAATTTTTTTCCTCTCAGAAAAGTACTGTTAAAATGAGCTTTTAGCATTAAAAAGTGGCTACAAAAATGCTCTTAACCCTACCACAGCCAAGGCTGGAGTGGCAGTAACTGATTTACATTATAAGATGGTATATGATTAAAAGTCTGATGCACCTGCAATGTGGGAGCTGGAAAGAATTAACCTGGTTCACCCACTTTCCTTGGGGTAGGGGAAGAAAAAGCCCAATTTTGTCCCATACTAGTTGAAACATTAAGTTCTAGTACTCCTAAGGAAGGTATACAGGGAAGTACAAAGCTTACAGAATTACTTGCATACTTCTAAACTGTTGAGTCTTCAATTCATATCCTCTCAAAGCACTCTTGCATCATTTTTTGCTTTAAATTGTGTTACTCTTTTGTTACAGGAAATAACTTGCATGTGATTTATCATCAAGCCAGTTGCAAGTATTTTCCTGAAAAAAGCATTTACCATGAGTGACTAACAATGCTTTGCAAAACATTAATTTCAACATTATTGCCCAGTAGCTCAGGAGAAAATATTATTCCTTAACAGGTGGAAATAATAATACTAATAAAGTCTAAGCCATTTAATCTTTTCTGCTTTACGTGTCAGTTAGACAAAGTATCATTTGGTGTAGCAGAAAACTATCCAATTCCCTTTAACAATCACTTTGAGTGACATATTTTCTTTTACATATGGTACTGTCTTTGATGCATTTAGCGTTACTAAATATTACTTTAATAACAAGATCACTTAGCCATTATACTAGTGCACCTGACGCTAGGAAGCCTGTTCACTATTGCTAGTGGCTATGAACTGATGTTCACCCCAGTGCTTTTCTGGCTGCCTGTCCCTTTTCCACTTCATGCTGATTCTCTGCTTTGTTGTGGCTGCTGAATGCTGTATTTCGGTTGGTGTACACTTGGATTATACAGGATTTCAAGAAAGAACAGCAGTTTTATCTCAACACAGTTATTAGTAGGGACTGTGAGTTTCAAGAAGCTGAAATGGTATTTTGTTTCCACTGGGGTGCTGCCAATTAAGCAGCTTCTAAATACAATAAGTGTGATTTGCACTGGAAATACTGTAAAAATATCAATCAATATTCAGTATGGAAAAATGTATTGAAATTTAATGTGTTCTCTGGACAAGTGTATCATTATTATGGCCACATATAATTTAATAGTTTTTCATAGTTGTATGTTGTCTAGACACAACCAGTAAATCTTTGGTTTTGATATCAAAAAATGTAGTGTTGATAGATATTAGCAGTGCAGAGTTTCAGCATTTGGGAAAAAGACAATGGCATGCAATGCTTTTCCTCTCAAACATAATGATTTGAAATCCTGTGTACAGGTTCACAGCGAGAACGGCCAAGTATTGTTATAAGGTCATGGCTGCTTAGTGCCCCTCTGGAAATTATTATGGCGGGTTCAGGCCAGGCACAGCATTCACATCTCAATTAACTGGTACTAGCAGAAATAAGATAGAATGACCATTTTCAAAAAGACAAATAGGTCATTTTGAATATCCAGAGGTATTTCAGAATTTAATGAGGACCACTTTCACACATTCCCTGTGGGTAGGGGAAGATGACACTTTGAATGGGACTGCTTCTGTAACAACGCTGTTAGACACTCGCTCAGATCTCATGTTGTCTCCTTTTCCTGTTAAACCATAAGAAGCTTCTCAACATGAGAGATACAGGATGGACTCCAAGTCTAAGAACTGCAGACAAATGAGTAATATGCCTGAGAGTGTTTGCAAAGGCTCTTACGAGTTTCTGTGGTTTGTGCGAAGCTTTCTGAATTTCACATCAGCAGAGCTTTTGCTCCATGTGTATTGGGCACACAGAACAACCCCTTCCCTCAACCGGTCTTGTCTTGAGATTCACAGATGCCTGCTGACATATAAATATTATCTCTGCCTCACCTGGGATTTTGCTTAGTGTGGGGTGCTGCTGCTTGTAAGGAGGAAAAAGGAAAAGGAGCATTCCTTTCCCATTTCTGTCCCTTCCATGTTCCTGGTAGGAAACTGTGCCAGGTAGCACTGCCAAACACTGGAGAGCTGGCTGCTCTTTGTACTACTGATAGCAGGGCCATGCAGTGGGAGACTGGATAGTATATGGCAATACAGAGGAGAACGCAGCTGCTGATAGTACTGTTAATGTCCAGATTTGACATCACTTGACTCTCTAAACTTTACAAACATGAAGTTACCGCCAAATCATCCTATTAAACTTCATTAGTGCTGTGTAATTAATTTCAGACCTGAAGGGATGACTTCAGACCTGAAGTGTAGCCACAATATATTCAACCTAAATCTCTTCAGTAGGACTACCCTCCTCTACCCCACTGTTCTCATTCATTGCCCATGAACAGCACACTCTCCTGTCCCTGTGGCACTCAACAGTGCCTCAGTTCAGATTCAGATGTGGCATTAAAATTAATCTGAGAGAACTTTAAATCACGTCTGAGTAGGTTTCTGTCTCACCCCAAATATTTTGTTTATTAAAATCTGTAATGTAGTTGGTGATACACACTTGTTTCTAAAGTAATGCCAGAAGAAGATACTCAACGTGTTACGCATACAAATACTGGCATAATTCTTTTCTACAAAAGACATCTCTCAAAAATGTGGGGTTCGTTCTTGCCTCAGCTTTATGCTCATTTGAGGACATATGTAGATTTGGGATTACGAGTATTCTGAAAAAAAAAAATCTAAATTCATTTAGGAAAACAAATGGAGATAAAGAAGTTTTGCCCACTGTACCATTTAATGTATGACAGGATTCGCATAGCATCTAAAGTTTTGCTGCTGGTCACATGCTGTTGAGCAGGTCAGCTGTGTTAACTCCTCTCCACAGAGTTCACACTTTCTCTCACCTTCTTTTAGGCTTTATCAACAGTTCTGCATTTCTTATGAATGTCCTTTGTCAGCTCCTTTGACTCTTTTCTCTTTTCTTACACTGCACTTGTCTGTGTCTTCCCCTCCATTACCCTTTTGCCCCTTTCATTTGCCTTTGAGTACTGTTTCTGGGTTGGGAATTTTTTACCTTTTTTTTTTTTTCCCCGTGGCCTTACAACATTCCGTACCCTGCAGATATGTAGTTTGAATTACCTGAGTGATCATCCAGCAAGTTGTGATCTAGCGCTTTGTTGTAAAAGAATTGATTTGGTTTTCATCCACACATCATACTATAACACATATGATTCTTATGTGAAAATGGCTCCCAAATCCACCTAATTTCTGATTTTCATTCCATGTTATTTTTAAGGATGAAGGAAAAAAGTGCACAGTAACAGATGGTATTTAAGGTATGTTATAATTTTTGTTCACTTTCCTATTTGTCATTTTTTATTTCATAATTTTCTCACTGTCCTCTACTTCCATTGCTCTCCTTCGTCTTTTAAAATACAAATGGCTATGATATTTAGTAATAACACTATTGTTGTTAGGGATGAGCAAGTTTAGTGCATATATTTAATCCAAACAATCTCTTATATTGGTCAAATTAATTTCTCATAGTCTCCAAAGGAAAAATCCTTGTTGTTGTCAAAATCAGAAAAACAGCTCAATCAATAAAGTTTTCAGAAAAATGTTATATATAACACCTATATGTCACATGCAAATTTCCTTAGTTCAGACCTTTCTAAAATTTGATTGTCCACTAAGACCACTACATGCTCCTTACTTTCTCCACCTTTTTTAAAACTCAGTGTCTAAAACTGAACACCATTCTCTCCATAAGGTCTACCCCATTTCAGTTTCTCATCAGGTTTCTCAGACAGATTCCTTAATTCTCTGTAAATAATACCGCTTTTGTCCAGTAATCACACGGGCAGTTAAAATTCACTCAACAAATTGTCAATTCTTCTTCTGAGACAGTAGTGTCTGACCAGTTAACTGCCACTTTGTTGCTAAGATTCCTGATTTATGAGAACTATGTTAAAGTTACATTCTTAGTAATTCCATTTTCACAGCTGCAATAATTTATGACTGAAAATTTCATGCAGATGCTGTAAAAGTAATAAACTTAACATACATACACCTTTGATTTGTTTTAATCACAAGTCTTGCATCCACCAGTGTATTCTTTAGGATTTTAATGAAAATGTGGAGGATGGACTCCATGGTGTTCTCAGGGGTCCTGATCCCCCACTTGTTAAGGCTGAGTAGCTTATAAATTTATATATATAAGGTGATCCTTAACCTTCTCAGCTGCACTTCTTAATTTCCCACCAATGGAAATGGAAGCTTGGGGAGATGTGTGATACCTCAGGTAATATGCCTGGGGAGAGTTAGGATATTTCTGCAGCACGCAGTGCAACTGCAAGCAGCAGAGAATTTAAAAATCCTATATTTTCAAAACAGCTTAGGGATGAGGAACAAACACAAAAACCCCCAAGGAATTGTCAAGGATACTCTTCTATGCTCTGATGTTTTGGCTAGATTAATGTCCCTATTAATACACCTGTGATCCACTTCCCTTGTAGTGTTAGTCTTATCTGGAGCGGTTTTGGATTAGGGGAGATGGGGATGAGAGAAGAACAAAATCAGTCAGGGTTTAAGAAAAAGGACAGAGAAATTCCTGAAGACAGAGTTTGCTTAGACAGTTAATTTGAAAAAGAAAGGGACTTCCAAAAGGTGAAGTTCAAGCAACAGCATTGCTAGCTGTCAGCACTGCTCTCAGCCTTTGTCCTGCTGTGTTTTCAGTGACCTACCGAAGGCCTAGAGCTCTATTAAAACACACCATTGTATGGCTCTGCTGAGCTCAAACCATGTCCCTCTCATGTTACACATTGTCATACAGTCATGGTCATGTATTACTACAAGTGCTCAGGAGGGATAGTTAATCTCACCACTTTAACTGCTGAAGAGGCACTAATGGGAAAATGATACGAAGTTTAATGTCATTAAACACCTGTGAGAAACCATTTAAGGCAGAAGAGGGTTCTGCATCACTGAGGCCATAATCCTACATCCACATTTTGTGATGCTTTTAGGGGAAAATCCAAAGCAATTAGAGGTCATATTTTAATAACTGTTGTATACTTTATTTCACCTCATAGCAATCCCAGAGATGTACAAAACAAACAGATAATAATAAAATAATTATGAAAGTTGATGGTTAAATAGGTAAGTCCCATGGTCTGCTTGACCACTGTATTTTGTGCTTTCAAATGTACCTTTTGCTGAATCAGAAACTTCAGGAAAGGTATCTGATGGCTAAAACAACGGAAAGAGAATGAGGGTTCTTCTGTACAACGCAAACTAAGTCACTGGCTAATTGCGCAACCTTTGCTAAAAGCTTCAGGTGTGAGGGCCAGCTTCAGAGAAAGCTGCAAAGGGTTGAAGGCAGACAGGCAGCTGTTGAGAATCTTCACTTATAATCTGAATGAAAGTGGTATGAGCCAGGTCATGTCTAGGAGCCACAAGGTTGTGTGATGATACAGAATTGTGCCCATGCTGTCATGGCCACTGGATTGGCAGAGCTTAATACTGTGGGCACAGTGAAATGTTGCACCCTCCCAGTCAGCTCTGGATCAAAGCTATCTTGAAGCATAGGCAGAGCTGTCAAGAATACACTGAATCATGTTTAGCCCCCAGTTTTGAGTAAGTAAATCCTTTAAGGGGTCTAGTCTTGTGTGTCACTTCCTGGTAAACCCTTAATGACAATGTATCATGAACTATTTGAAGGAATGTAAATGATGTCACATAATTTGCAGTTTTGAAGAGAAGAGGCTATTTAAATATAATTCAGCTTTTCTAAACATAGCCCTTTTCAGAGTTTATCCCCTTGCTTGTGTGATACTGCAACGATGACCAGCAGGCACTGCCAAACTAGAGGTTTCTTGGTACAAAGGAGAGGGAAGTGCTGATAAATTTTGTCTATGAGGTTTCCCAGGCTCTGGGGACTCCTTTAGTTGTTCAGGCCACTGACTTATAAGCATTTATTATTGCAAAGTCCCTCTTTTCTTTGTACGTTCCACTGCCAGCAAGGAATAAGTAGGTAAAGAGTTGAGGTATTTTTGCATTTTCTGTGTTTTGCTCGGTGGGATACAAAACAGCCAAAGCATAGGATCATTGTAAATTGATGGAAAGTAGAAAGTAAATGTTCAGTGAATAAAGCTTAATAATTATTAAATTTTTAATAATAGGTATGAGTTAGTAAATCAGGAGTTTCAGCAGAGGCTGTAATTTACCAAATGAATTACAGATTTAATGCATCTGTGTACTGAAAACCTCAAATTTATTAACAGTAAAAATGTTATTTACCAGGAGAAATCTTCATGAAAGAAAGAAAGGCACTGTCTTCCCATGACCAACACATTCGTTCATGTGTTCCTGAAAATGTCATTGTGTTAAAGGTGGTGCCTGGGCAGCAGGTTGGGGAGCTCTTGTTTCCTTTGTTCAGGTGTGTGCACTCCAGCAGCAAGGTGACGCTGCATTTGTGTTTGCAACCACAGAGTATTCTGCGCCAGGAAGAACGACAGGTTTGTACCACAAGAAACGGGGGAAGCAGAGAAACATCAGCACGAGCTGTAACAGTCAAATATTTTTTGTTCTACAGAGTATTTCATTTTGATGAATCATTTTCTGATTTTTCTCAGCCATCTCTACTGGAGCTTTATTGGTGAAAGGGTTGCAGCTGGGTACTCAGACTGTGCAGGACTACAGCAGAAGTTTCCTGGGGGAGAAATTTCTTCGAGTTTTGGCTCAGCCTTTACTGACCCTAAGCATATGGAAAATAAGTAGTAAACACATGACTTTTAACACAGTTTGTAATCGCAACAGTGAAAACATCCTTAAATAATAATTGTTTTAGAGACTATAAATCTCCTGAAATTCCCTGTTGCTAATCACAAACGAGATTATTTTTAAAAGGGCGTGCTGAAAGGGCCTGTGCTCTGCTGTAACATGGGGTGTGATATGAACTACAGTGAACGTATCAATGGATGTTGCTTTTACCGTACAAAAAAATAGAAGTAATGAACAAAATAGTTTTACCAAGTAATATCTTCTTCCTCATAAATTCTGATTCTCAAGAGAACTATTGATTTCCTGTAACCTCTGCTACATGCCTTCTGAAACACAGAAAAAAGTCATTATAAAAATTAACAATATTTGCTGCAGGCTGCAGCTGTAACTTTCTATCATATCTCTTTCCCCTCTGATACATTGCTGTTGTACAGAAGTTCTGTAGTGAAGTACGAAAGCCAGCATTTAGGCAACTTTTCTTTTATAATAGTTTTAACCACTATCTTGAGGGGAAAATGACACGTTGTGGATTGTGTAGAGTAAGTACTGTCGTCACATGTTTTATAGACTGTTTTGATGACATGCTATATATAGTCTGGCACCAAGAGCACAAATACCATGAATCCAGCTGAGATAGCAAAGTTTCAAAGCCGTGAGAGAGCTAAGGCTGAGCTGTCACTCTTATCTCCCCTTCCCTCATATTCATGACTTATGAGATAGTTTCTTTTGCAGGCCTAGAAGGGTATGAAGTCCTAATAACATCTTTCACCACTGGAATTTGAAGGAAAGTGTATGATTTTGGCCTTCATAGAATTGTGCACATCCAGTTTTAAGAAGTGGGATTTGAACAGGAAGATTTGTCTAATTCAGTTCCTTAGTGCCCTGGCAATCTTGTGGCTGTAGCACACCCATTTGTGAACTCATGTACAGATAACTCTGGTATCAGACAAACGCTAAATGAAATTCATTATTTTCTCAAAGCAAAATGAAACTTTTCATTTTTTCTTAGTCTAAACCTGTTTGTGCTGGCATAGACATGATGCTACATGGGAAGTGTGCTTCAGTAGTCTATGTACTGAAGGCATTTGCTCGGTTAGAGGTGCACTCATATGGCTGCCATAACAGCACAACTTTTTGGTTGAGGAAAGGAATGTGTTGCATCTTTAAAGCTTTGGTACACCATATAGCTTACATTTTGAAAAAATTAAGCATTTAATGTCAAGTTAACAATACAGTGTCAACATGAAGAATTAGAGAAAGGAAGGCTTTAATTTCTGATTATATTTCTCTGCAGTGGATACATTGGGGTGGAGGAGGAATGAACCTATTTTGGGGGAGGCCTTCCCATTTATGTTTTTGTCAGAAAGATAAAATAAAATGTTGGTATGAGCAAGAGGAGGGGTGAGGACAAAGTTCTGGTGATCAAAGGAAAAGATATGTAAAAGAAGAATAGCGTTGAAATGATAGACATTACAGAGAGGCCACAAAACTGTGACTTTCACGTCTGAATTTCCTTTGGCTCTTATGTTCCTTTCCAGTTCTTAACTTGAACTTCTCAGTTTTAAAGGACAGTGTGGGAGGTGCTTGGTAAATCAAAATCTCCATTACACTTTGAGTCTGTTCAGTTAGTTCTGTACAGCAAAGAAAAAGAAGCATGAACACACACTTCCTCTAATGTGTCTCAGATTTTCTTCCGTAGCATTTTTAACTTTTCTTCACTTGCTTCTCTAGTGTCTTAGAGGTGTCCAGCTTAGAGAGGAACACTTTAAAAATATCTCTAAAAAGCAAACAGTGTTTGTGAAAAAGCCAGTTCATTGAAAAGATAATGAATCCCCTTTCCAAATCAGGAAATCAATCCCCTTAAAAAATAACTAAAACAAAAAAATTAAAAAACACCAATCAACCAATCCCCAAAACAACCCCCATGCCATGAACCACTCAGCACTTGTCAAAGAAACTTTGGCAGAGTTTTAGAATTTTGATCTCTGCTCCCTGTCAGTTTTTGTGAGTTTACAAGACTTGGCATCTTCACTTGTTATTTTTCTTCTTTGCTGTTACTTCTGAATATTCCAAGTCTATTTTTTTTCTTTTATTTGACATATACACCCTTCCACCTGTCAAAACCTGTATGTATAGATAGTCTGGCATGATAAAGGCCAAAGCAAAAAGTGTATATAAAAGATAATGATGCCATAAGCTTAAATATAACCTCTACTATATATTTTTTCCCTGTAACTTCTGAAAGATGTTTCTTCTGAGATTTTCATCAGCAAGGGTTTGGAAATGCTGATGGGGAGAGAGTAGGTTTAGGATTAAAATGCTATGTGCTCAAGGATGAGCATATGGATTTTATCAGTAGATTTGTTGTTATTTGTTTAGTCTTCACAGAGCTTTCTGAAGGACTGCAGTGGTGCAGATGCCAAAATTAAGTCTGCTGAAATTGGATTTTTCCTCCTCTATCTGTGGAAATGCAATTAAATAGGACAATACAAAGAAAATCCTATCCTTTAAATGTGTTTTCATTCTGGCTTGCAGTTTCTCTTTCATTCCACAAAATCCTTTACTTTTCTGATCAATGTAGGGTCAAATGAAGACAATAACAAGAACAACTCTGAAATGTGCCTTTGGCATCACAGAAACTTAAGCGCTGCAGACTGTACTGGCCGCCTGAAGTACTGCATTCCAAAATGAAAGCATAGAGTAGAATGGGAATGATATGCAAATTGGAAAAATCAGTAGCAGTTATGCTTACATGGTACTAGGGATAAACAAACTGTCTTGTTTATATTCTACAGCAATACGTTTAACTGAAAACAACTTTTTTTTGTGTGTGTGTGTGTTTCTCTGAATAAAACATTTCCTAGCAACACAGGCAGCTACCTTACAATGGAAATTCTGTTGAATCTCAGTGTTGGCTCAGATTTTGGAAGCATGGAGTAAACTAAAGGCATGAGAAGTTCTTGTGGACTGAAATATATCTTACAGCGGGTGGCTCTTTGATGTTGAATATGTGAATATATGTGAATTGATATATGTGAATGTGTGAGGTAAAGAATTTTTAGAAAAAAGTGCAAAATAGAAATATAAGTGACGAAATCACTCTTCAGGTTTTGTATCGTTGAACTTATCATGATATGGTCAAAATCAAGGAATGACTAAACCTGTTTTGACCTGAATCATTACTATCTTTTGATACATTTTTTTGAATTAGGCATTTAAGGAAACAGTGTACATTTTAGTGTTTAAGCACAATTTAATTATTAACAAAGCTGAGTTAAAATTTCAAGTGTTTAAATTTTTATTGTTTTGTGTCAGGAGATAGAGAAACAGTATATTGCTCATGGCATCAGAAACAAAGACTGGTCCTAAACAACAGTAATATTTTTATGTATTGATATCTACACTCTTTTGTGGAAAAAGTTAGCAAAAAGTGTAGAAAGGAAGGACTGACTTCCCCTGAAGGACTGGTACCCTGTGGAACTAGTATGACTTCAGTGACAGAGCTCTAGTGAGGTAAACGTTCTGAAAAGAATCAAGGATAGTGTAAGGACAGAAAGGGGCATCTATAAAAAGGAATAATGGAAAGTTAAAGGTTCAAATTAAATCAGCGTTGGAACAGAACACATTTCTAATGCCTGTGAAATAAATTGATTTGGAGAAACAGAAAGGCTTTGCAAGGTTGTAGAAAGTTTCGGTCAAGTTTGTTTAGCCTGACACCAGCTTTTCAAACTTGTGTATGTACACCGTAGACTTCCCATAGTTTCCTCTTTCACCAGAAATTTCACCTGTAGTCAGAATGCTCAGTCAGAAAAAGTTGTGGGATTTTTCTGGGGAGTGTTTTCATTTTGTCTGGGCTTTTTGTTTGTTTGGTTGTTTTTTTCATACCTCTAGTCAATTTGGTCTTAGAAATGCAGAATGATAGGTGGTTCACTTTCAGTATCTAAGTAATCTCATAAATAATCACCCTTCTTATTAGAACTATATTGTGATTTCACTTAGTCCTCCATGGAGCACGGAGAATTGTAAGCTGTAAAACAAAGATGTATTCAGTATGCTATGCTCTGGAAGACAAACTGACTAATAATGTACTGTCTTAAAAACAGAAACAAACAAGGACAAAGTGAAACTGCACCTAATTATTAAGGATGGTTTTAAACTACAGCTATAATAACCAAATATTAAATTGATAATACCTATAATTCCAATGACTGGGTGGGCTTGCCTGATTAAAGCATGCTGTAGACTATATGACATATTTTGTTTGGTGTTTTTTAAATGATAACATAAAATAAATAGGTATAGAGATACCTACAGTTTTATTAATGAACAACTGTCTGGGAAAGTTAATTCCTAATAATTTTTATGACAAGGAAGTAACTTAAAATCTACCATTAATACCATTAAGTGGATAGTACTAAACAATTTCTAAAGTTTAAAAGCTTTAAAAACCACAAATTAGTTCTTCTACCAAAAAAAAAAATAAATTCCTGTGTCAGTCAAAAAGTATTATTCACTTTTTTCCCTTTAGCAATTAGTGGGTTGGATATTAAATTTTTCATTTTCTCACATATCGATCTGTAATTCTTTTAAAACCCAGTTGGGACAGTATATGCTAATTTTTGTTTTTGCATTTCTAATTAAAAATATAGTGGTACTGATTAGTCATTTAACAGAATGTCTGATTTTTCATATTCTTTTTGGTTTTGATAAAAACCTAATATTGATGGGAAATGTCACATTCATAATAGATGCCTTGGAATTCTATATGCAAAACTGCCTGTAAAGTAAAAAAAAAAAAAGATCTAGAACTATTGGAAAAGTAAAATAATTATGCACAATGAAATAATAAACCAAACATCCTTGATTACACAACTTCCTAGTGCCGCCTTCACATGCTGTAGGCTCTTTGTTATTCTTTAAAAAACCAAGGATCTTAGGAGACTGCTTACATAACTACACTTTTAATTATAACTTTATTAGTTTAAATAAATAGTGATATTTCCATGTGTCCATGTCTGTACTTCAGTTGTTTGTTAACTCACAGATGCTAAAGTTTTGATTTATGCTAGGGCTTTGCACTATCTAGAGCAAGATAGTGGCAGTGAATGAGTGTGACTTCTGTACTGCTGTAGAATTCTTAAAATAAACAATTAAAACAAAATTACCCAGAAGAATCATGGGACTGCTCATGTGCTTAGCAGGGTAAAGGATGAGATTTACATTAATTCCAGTCATGAAGGTAAAAGCCTTAGCTGGTGACTGCAAAATGAGATTTCAAAAATTATTATTTATCTTGTATTGTAGAATGAAAATTAGCTATGTAAATAGTCTCATAGTCTCAGATTCCAAAGCCAAAATTTACGACAAAGAATGTATTCAACCTGCCTCTTCTGTCTGCCCCACGCAACTTTTCTCTCACTCACTGTATCCTGTGATACAACCCAACATTTAATCCATCACAGTTTGGACAAGGTGGATTTGTTTAAGGAAGTAGCTAGGCAGACACAAGGAACCTGACATCAGATTGCATATGGCATCAAACAGTTACCCAGTTATGGGCTGGAAATAGTACAAAGTGACTTGCAGTAACGTTGACAATGATCAGTGTAAAATCTGTCACATGATCAGTGCAAAATCTATCATTAGGCATTACATGACACTATTTGGTTAAATGTCAAGACCTGGTTGGATGACTCAGTGGCTGTGGGCTGGTGTGATTCATCCCCTTCAGACCTGCATGGTGTATTGCAGGCTTCAGAGTAATGACAGAGAGCAGCCAGGGCTTCATTCATCTACCTGCAAACAACATGTCATGCCACAGGTATGGCAAGCTAAAGAATTAGTTTTTCATGGAACAGTGGAGATTGGAGCTAACACAGTTCTTCCTGCCTATTTCAGTTCTCACCGCTGAAGAAAGATTAACACAGGACCTCACTGATGTCTTTCTAGACTCAATGTGAAACAACCTTTAATTGGTCTTGTTGCAGTACATGTGTCAGAAGGGCCAAAGCCTCCTGGCTCACTGTCTTCAGACTTTCTAACAGGTCCCATACACTGACATTAAGAGAAAACAAAACATCAGACCCAATATGGGTCTATTTTGTAAACACCTATGAATCTATTGCACCCCAATGCTCCCAGAAGCTGGTATATTTGTACATACATGAATTCAGACCATGTGTTGTGTACTGAATTGGTATTTGCCAGTCTCAACCATGTAATACCCATTTTGCCAGAGAGGGAGCTCCAACGCTTAACTTTACCTTTCACCTGGGTGGGAGCCTGCAAATATCCATTCTCATTTTCATCTTGTCTATCATGATTAGTGGCTGTAGGTAAGCTCGACAGGTTTGAGAGCTGAAAAGCATGCAGACAGCATACATTTGTACTTATTCTTGCTGGCTGGTGACTCATTTAGCAGACTGCAGCAATGTGTCCTATGAAAGCATGGGTGCTTAGATGTGTAGGATATTCTAGCAATTACAGGCTACAACAGCAGATCTTTTCAGTGGAGGTGGCCAAGAGCACATCAAAGCTGGCTGCAGAGAGAATATTGAATTAAAATAAAATTCTACCCATTGTTGTGTACTACTCATGGACAAATTTGAAGATACCTAAAAGAGTCCTTGAAGCTCCATTACAAATACTCTGGATAAGAGCTTTACACCTTGCACCTTGGTGCAAGACTGTGGAATGATTTTTTTCTCATAGCTAAGGATTATCACAAAATTCTGCATTCTCTGGTCCCAGAATAACGTACTACTCTTTGACCTTGTCTTCTCTACTGTAAATACATTGCAAATTATGGACTAAAAATTAATAGTACTTTTCCCCAGCACAAAACATCTTAACCATCCAAGCTGTCATTCTGTGTATGCTGTTGTCCCAAGAGAATAAGCAAGTGTCATGTGAGTTACGCTGTCTGGTCTAAGCATCTCCACCAGAAGGATAAAGATGCAGTCACTCTCTATCGTTCCCTAGTGTGTCTGCCAGCCATACCTTGTCTCTGTCATCATTCAACATTGAAGTGTTATCTCACTCATAAACAGAGTGCTTATAAATGTCTATATATAGAGCAAGAGCTCTTCTGGGGATGGACTTTTCTTCTGTACCAGTTCACACCATGGCCCCAGTCCTGAGACATTCTTAACTATCTGAGAGCCTGCAGAGTGGTGGCAGCGTGAGAGCACAGGCAAGCAGTGAATGATGATAAGAAGCCTCTTGTCTGTCAAACAAAAGCAAATTGAGTTTTATGTTACAGTTACAAATGACTGTCATGCAGAATAGGTCTTACTAGCTCTTACTCGCTAAATAAACCAAACATGCATTGTTATAAATCTCATTAGACTGACAGTCGTGCCTTACTGGTGACTGAAAGAAGCTAAATGCAGTTATAATAGCACCTGATAAGTCTTGCTTCCAAAATATGTTTTATTACGTTCTGAAATAGCTTGTATTAAACTAAACAATGAGGGACTTAATTACTTCAAAGCCTGTTGTTTCATTATGAGACAATAGCTTTTTAATATGATATTTGGCAGCTGACTGATCTCAGGACTCAGCTGGTCCCTTACATAACATAACGCTGTGATTGAGACACAGCATAAATCATGCAGCACTGAATCTCTGGGAAAAATACATCCACTATTGTAAATAACAGCATGTTGCATAGAGAAAAATCAATATCAAACCGAGTTTCAGTTTCCTATTCACATATAATAAAACATCACATGCACAATTATTTCTTCTGTTGTTGCTCACAAATTTCCTTGCTATTTTTTATATCAGGATTTCTTTCCAACCCTGCCACCCCTCATAAATAAAACAGCTGTGTAGGTAGGTTTCACTTACCAAATCAGAGCTGAGCCCCTAATATTGTTTCACCTGCTGTTGTAATTAGGCCCAGGAGAAAAAAAAGACAGCTGTTTTCCTTCTCTATCGTTGTGTTATCTTATGTGTATTAAGACTGAAAAAATCTTAGAGTTGCGGAGTATTGTTCTGTAGCAGAAGCTGGCAGAGTCAGTAAGTTTCAGCGCAGACTGACCCTCTTCCCTGCTGTGCCTTGACATTTCAGCACATACGGTATTACTCCACACTTATTATGATTTAAAATGTATGTGGAGCATGCCTCTCGCTCTGCTTGAAACTAAATCCATTTGAAACATGTAGAAGGATCACAGAATAACAGAGTTAGTTCATTTTATCTTCAATTCTTAGGTTGTGTACCATAAACGAATCCTATGCCACAGAGTTTCTGACATGAAGAGATATGAGAAGAGATGAATTATTTTGCGCTTACACCTGAGGAATGTGCTGTAAGAAAGCCTGAATCCCAGGCTTTACTTGCTGGAGCTGCGTTTTCATGTTAGGTGTAGGCTTGGGCTTGTACTTCAGCCTAGAATCCCTGGCCATCCTCTGGGCCTATATGTTGGCTCTCACTCTGGCGCTGACACCCAGAGAGCCCTGGGAAGTGAAACAGGGGAGGTCTGGGAGGGTGAGAGGGTACCTAGCTCATATTTGACTTCTGCCCCTGCAGGCGGTATATGCAGAACTGGACTGACCTCCTTGGCTGTATAAAGTCAAGGGTGTCTATTAAAGTAATAATCTTCATTTAATAACCCTGCATAAAACCAGGGGGGTGGTACCTACCACTGCTTTGTGGACAGTAAGCACTGTCCTACTTAACCATATGTACTGTGCCTAACGGAAAGGAAACTACGTCTGCACTGATGTCTCCAAGACCTACTGAAATATAAATGCATAGCAAATGAAATAGAACAAGAGATATTATGGGCAGCAGTTTGGTATAATATCACAGATGAATTATCTCTCATTATCTGTATCAATTTCTTCAATTGCCAATAATCTACTTTATGTAATTTATTTTGTCTTCTTGCTTATGTCAAAATCACATGGAAAATTAAGGAGACGCTGTGTTGGCCAAATGATAGCCTCTTTCTCTGCATTAAAGTGACATATATTTTCTGCTAAAACCATAATGAGTCATTAACAGACTGAGAGGAGCAGTGGTGGTGAAATCCAACACGTTCATAATGCATAAATTTGTCAAAATTTTTCTCTAAACCAGGCTATTTCTGGGATTATATTAATTGATATTTAAAATAGGTACTCCTACATTACAAATTTTTGACAAATCTACATTTGAGAGGTTTTGGTGACTTCCCAAATTGGTATATGAATACCTAAAATTTCTGATTTATGCCCTGAAGTTGAACAATCCCTCAAAATACTGAAGTAATAAAAACTATGGTTATTTACTGTAGTCTGTGTGTCTGAAACTGTGCAGGACACAAACTTAAAATCAGCTATAAATTAATTTACTAGAATAGCTTTTCACACTACATTGGCAGTAAGAATGCTCTTAAAATGAAGAAAACACTACTCTTAGATACTTTACTGTGGTTTTACATTATCAGTACTTATTAAAAGCCCCAAAAGTTAATATTAATGATTCCAAATCACCCAGAAGTGTAGCAAATATTATTGCTATGCTTCGTTCTGCTGAGATAGGAAATTTTTTAGTAGTGCATTTTACTTGACCTAGTTTTCTTATGGTGATTCTAAGTGTTTGCAAGGCAACTGTTAACGTATCAACAGGCATTGAGGCGTAGACCTCAGAAAAGCAAAGCACAAAAATATCTCACTAAAGCCAGTGACAAAGAAGGGCAGCTGGGTTCTGTGGGCATCTCGCAACCCTGCAACTCATTCACTGCTTTGTGTTGGTGAAAAATCCACAGGGAAAGGTATTAAATGTGGAAGCAGTGCCAAATGCTCTCTGTTGTAGAAGACAACAGAAAGCCAAGTTCAACAAGCTCTTTCTTGCTGTACTTAAAGTACACACAGATGCACGTAGGCTGACAGGGGTCTTTTGCAGAAGGTCCCTGACACAGAGTGCCAGAGGGAGAAGTGGGTCTGTAAGCAGCCTGAGCTCAGGCTATGTTTATAGTTGTTTAACCATGCAGTGCTAAGCTTCAGGCCTTCTGTGCCCAGTGATGGGATACATACAGCTGGCTCAGAAAATAGGATGTACTTCATCTACTCCATGGCTTGTACTCCCAGGGACAGTGGGGCCATAGCCTGAATCTAAACAAAAGCCTGCTGTTGAGGCTGTAAAACCTTTCTGGGAAATAAAAGAATTTATATGCTGGAAGGAAGGTTGATATAACATTTAAAGAACTGTATGTACAGTGAGGGTCACAACATGCAGTAAAGAAGCAGCAGTTTGAATGTTGTGTAAGAGAAAAGGGGTACTGTGAATAGGAAAAGGAAGACACGATACAAGTGAGAATGCAGGAGGAATTTGTTATCGATAAAAGTGAAGCAAAAATACTGGAAGGTTTAGTGAATACATTAAGATGTTTTGAAGAAAACTTATAATTTTGTGTAAAAAAGTGAAAAATCAGCAGCATAACTGTCTACATGTGGGAGAAATGTCAGATTTTTAGAAAAGAAAAATGTCTTCAGCTAGACCAACTGCTGGAATATAAGACTGGCTTTTGGAGTCATGGGGTCTTCATCAAAGGGAGGTTTTGAAGTTCTCTGCTACAAAATTTTTTTTCTGAGGAGATCCATTATAAATTGTTTCTCCATGTGCAATAAAAGTGGATGATAAAAATCTGTTCAGTGAGCACCAAAGGAAATTTCAGTCAATTAATATGGAAAAAACAAATGTCTAATTCTTAAAGAAGAGAAGTGAAATGGTGACATTGTGAATTGCTTTCTTTTGGAGGTCTTTTAAAAATAGATTAGACAAACGTATAGCCCATATATCTAAGACAGATTAGTCAGTCTTTCAAGGCCCCTTCTAGTCCTGTTAGGAAATTCCCATAGCACTATGGCTGACCTCTGGTTTGTGAAGCCATGTTCACATGAGAGTTTCCTTATTGTCTTTTCCCCTTTTGAATAGCTGCTGCTTGCTGATTTCTAGGATTTTTACTGCTGTTAATCAACAGGAAATGAAGTGCTGTTTAAATGCAAGAGGAACTGAACTGGAGTCCAGTCCAGTCTCATTCTTCTCCATATATACAGATGTAATAAATCTTTTTCCTCTTGCTGTAAGTTTATCAGTCTATGGAGATATGTTCTCTCCTTTTTAACAGGGGTAAGATGATTTTATGGTAACTAAATAATAGCTAAATAAAAAATAAATAAATAAACCAAATTAAAAAAAGGGGGAAGAATTGGGTAGCTCTCATAAAATCATTATGGAAAACTGCAAGGTACTTTTGGACTAGAATAGATCTGTTCATTACCTTGCAATTCATGGACACTACTTAATGTCATTCAGTGAACCAGAAAACTATAGTAATTTCTAAATAGTTCTCAGATCTGTCCTGCATATCCAGCTACACATGCAGACCCCAAAATATGTCTCATTGACATTGACATGATTGATTGATTTTGCAGGTTTTCAGGTCAGTTATGAGTTTTGAACCAGCTGCATATGGTCAAGCAGCAAGTATGTGGGGACTTCAGTGTTCTCACTTCAGCACATGCAGACAGAAGCTACGTTTGTCTGGTAAACTTTTAATGCTGTAATCTACATGTAACAATTGGAGCATGGTTAAATTATTTAAAATTGTTCCCATAAACAAGTGAAACTTCTATAATTATGTGACAAAACTAAATCCATCAAAGTGATAGTGTTCTTGCAGGGTGTGCTGATTCTCATGTAAAAGCTAGTGTGTTGCAAAGGAGGGAACAAACAGAGTTGCACCACCTACTTTCCAGGATTTTAAAAAAGACAACAAGAAATAAATGAGCTTGACATCCCCGGGTAGGGGGAAAGATCAACTCTTTACATAGAGTGAACTAGTACAGAAGATGCCAGAAGAAGATGTATCATGGAAGAAAAGCCAAAGTAAGAGTCAAAGAGTAAACCTGCTTTATTTTAATTCTTAGACTGAACGTTTCTTTGCTCTGTGGGGTAGAATGAAATGCCTGAAGGGATCTCTGTCAGTGCTTGACGAACAGGTTCTCCATTATTTCAAGACTCCACTCACCAATTTAATTTTGTTATTTTAAACTCACACAATGTGTTTATCCTGCGCTACATATATCCTGACTGATTATAAAAAGCAATCCCTAGTTATTGCAGAAAAACCATCCAACACAAGAAACTGTGTCTGTGTATATATATCTATATAAAAGAAAAATGAATAACCACAAAACTATTTTTGTGCTCACAGTGAAACTTGTGCAAACACCTGCCCCTCTACTGTCTTTATCAGCGCAACCACATGAACTTTTAGGGCAGTTTGCACTAAAGCCCAAGACTTTTGACTACATGTCACAATTCCAAAACTCAGAAACCTCATGGAGAAAGGCTGTGAGAATCTTTTTTCCAGATCATTGTAGCATTTCCCATGTTCCTTTGCTAAAAGCAACACAGCAGTGTTTGATATATGGATAAGGCAAAAGGAAACCTTAAATGTGCCTAGTTAAATAAAGTATTATAACTTAAATCTTAAGCGCTGAACTTCACTTCAGATCAGCAGGTACCCAGGACACCACAGAAATACATGTTTGTACCAGAATCTTCCCTTTCTTCATTCCTTCCTGTTTCAGTGCAGAGCATGTTATGGGAGACTTCACATCCATGAGCGGTTGCCAGGAGTCTAGCCTAGACAACTCAGGCACAAGCCAACCTGCAGTGAGGAAACTTCTTACCCCCACTGTATGCAAATAAAATAAAGCGGTCAGGATCACTGCTGATTTTTAATTGCCAAACAGGATTCTGAGATTAGGAACTGTGGTTCATACACAGGACTGGACACATGGATCATCAAGGTGGGTGTGCTTTTAACCAACTTTTCCAATGAGAATCAAAATATTTGTCCTAGTTTCAGTGTCAGAGTCAATTAAAGAATAGTTTTCTGTTATATACGTTCCAGTGGCTCAAGATTATCATAGAATCATAGAATCACGAAGGATGGAAAAAACCTCTAGGATCATCAAGTCCAACCGTCAACCCAACTCTACCATGTTCCTAAACCATGCCCTAAACTGCCAAGTCTACACATCTTTTAAATACCTCCAGGAATGGTAACTCTACCAACTCTCTGGGCAGCCTCTTCCAATGCCTGACCACTCTTTCAGTGAAGAAAATTTCCTAATATCCAATCTAAACCTCCCCATATGCAGCCTGAAGCCATTTCCTCTTGTTCTATCACTGGTAACCTAGGAGAAGAGACCAACACTCACCTCACTACAACCTCCTTTCAGGTAGTTGTAGAGAGCGATAAGGTCTCCCCTCAGCCTCCTCTTCTCCAGGCTAAACAACCCCAGTTCCCTCAACCTCTCCTCATAAGACCTGCTCTCCAGACCCTTCATCAGCTTCGTTGCCCTTCTTTGGACACACTCCAGCAACTCAATGTCCTCCTTGAACTGAGGGGGCCAAAACTGAACACAGTATCCAAGGTGTGGCCTCATCTTCCCTACTCCTGCTGGCCACACTATTCCTGACACAAGCTGGGATGCTGTTGGCCTTCTTGGCCACCCGGGCACACTGCTGGCTCATGTTCAGCCAGCTGTCAACCAGCATCCCCAGGTCCTTCTCTACTGTTCAGTTTTCCAGCCACTCTTCCCCAAGCCTGTAGTGTTGTATGGTGGTGTTGTGACCTGAGTGCAGGACCCAACACTTGGCCTTGTTAAACCTCATACAAATGGCCTTGGCCCATCAATCCAGCCTGTCTGATCTGATTATAACCTGATTATACCAGTTTGTATTGTACCCCATTATTAATGACTGAATAAAAAACCGATAGGCAGCTCAGCCATATTTAGTAGGTAGACTCAGTGTGTGCTTAACTTTCAGGAGCCCTGTTCAGATGTGTGTCCCTTGGTGTTACACATACCTCTCCCAATTCTTTCTCTGATGGGTGATGGCAGTACTGCTCTGGACTTTCTGCTCCTAAAGCCCACTTCTCTGAGACACTGAATGACAGGAGCAAGTGCAAGGTTAGAGTGGAGCCACCTGGAGTCCCTGGTGTGGAGACAGATGTCCTAGCTTTCTGCTTGCAGCTTGCGGCTATGGAGAGGGGAAAGATAGAGAGATGGTCTGTTTTATGTGATGGGGAGATGTTGTACTGAGTGTACATATCCTCCTACACATTCCCCTACCGTAATTTCACTGGTTGCATCCAGTCCTGCAGCTTAGAATCACAGAATCGTTAAGCTTCGTCAGTTTAAACCAGATGAAAGCTCCTGTTCCAACCACAGAATGAAATCTCATCTCTGTATAGAATAAAATTTTACTCCTTGTCATTTAAACCTGTATTCTTTTTCATTCTTATACCGGTAGTTTAAGAACCTGCTTTGCATATTTTTAATAGCGGCATGGCAGTTTAGTGCTTTATTGTTGTTTCAGGTCATAAAGCATAATTTAAAAGTGGAATTTTATTGGGAACATTAAAACTCAATAAATTTTTCACTGGGCAAAGAGTAGATTTTAATTTCAATTAACCATTAACACTGCTGGTGTTAGTATTTTATTCACTGCAGGTTATTTTGTAGTTCCTTGCTTATTAGCCTGTGATGGTAATCTCTCCAAGCAAATACATTTGCCTATGTCAGATTTACTGTAATTTTTACCTTTTACGAGACAAAACAGGGTTATATTAAAGGTTATTAGGAGTCCTCTTTTCCCACTCTACAAACCAAGAAAATTTTATACTGTTCCGTAGTACTGCTAGAACAATGCTCCAGAGAGGTGTGAAGTGGCTTTGAGTCAATCATGCTAATTGTTTCTGTATTTTGCTAAGCTACTGCTATCTTCAGTTGCAATTAACATGACATCTGGCAAAGCACTGGGCTGGAACATTGATTATTCTAATGTTTCTCATTAGTAATCATTAATAACAAATGAATAATTCAACCGATTATCAATTAACCTCTGGCTAAGGTTTTTGACACTATTTTTCCTGTGTAGACTCACAGCATGTACTATTTAACTTGCTCTGATGTTCACTTCATCTCTGTTAGAAAATCAAATTGTATTTCATTTTACTCTGAAGCAGTGTAATGTGTACCCTGTGTTTCAGGAGCACAACAGTCAGTGTGCTCCATTCACTGAGACTGCATTTGTATTCTGTTTACATATAACGAGTGTGTGATTTCTCAACCCTGAGAGTGCTTACTCGTATAAGGATGTAAAGCTGTGATTGGGTGGGCATGGATGTGTAGACCAGAAATAGGTGGAGGCAGAGTAACTGATAACTTGCCACCAGTTATGCACTATCATCTAAGTGCTACCTCCCAGAAAAAATGAAGATTTGGAAAGAAAATTTATTTCTTGCCTGTGACACCTTCCCTGGGAAACTATATCTGGTGACACGCTGCTATGGCTTTGCCCTTGGTATGTGACTTAGTCAAACACAATTTGCTTAACAAAATGACTCAGTTCCCTATAATTTCCTGTTCTCACATGTATATAACAATTAAGACTACAGAAATATCATGGTGGTAGAAACTGATTGTTTTTGGGAGTAAAATGTAACCAAGGTACATCCACAAGGGCTAAATACAGTGGAAGGGGAAAAAATGGGAAAGGTAATTTGTGATTTATTAACTTTGCTGCCTCTTATCACAAGATAACAGCAGCAGTGGAAGTAGAGGAATAAATAAATAAATGGGGGTGTCACTACCAACTCTTACCATATTTGATAATAAAAGCAAGAAGAGATACTCCTGATTGTTACATCTTCCATGAATGCTATGAACACCTGTGTAACCAGTCACATAGTTATGCTTACAGTTTCCTGGCTAGGCTTAGGAGCTCGTACTTCCTGGAGTAAAGAGCAGTATTTCATAACCCACATATATCAAGCTGCCTACACAATCAGACCCCAGTTTTCATCTTTTTCTCATGTTAAAGATGATCTTCAGGAATGGTGATGGCCACCTGGGAAGACAGATGTGAAGTGGGAGAGCGCACTCACTGCAGCAAACACTTGGGGCACATCAGAGCCCAGAGATCAGACAGATCTGCCTTCTGTCAATCTAAGACCAATCTCTGTGAGCATAACTTGGTGGCACAAGGTAGTGATTGCTATTAGCTATATCCTGTTCCTCTTACCCTAAGGCATCGTAGGAGTTCAGAGTATTCCCTAATATACCCTTCATATTGGTCTTAGGAAGGATTCATGACATAGGAGAAACTTTTCTAATGTTGGTCCAGTACCCAGCTATTATACCAAAAGATTATCTGGGACCTAGATATTACAGGTTTTGAGCAGTTTTGAAAAGGGAGAACAAGTCTGAATCTTTATTCAGAATCTAAATGTTGAAGCTGAAAAGACAGCTGCTACAGAGAAACACTGACTTGTTAAGCTGCCATGACTGGCTTGTTTGAATGATCGTGACTGTGTTTGAAATGCAGGCAGTAGCAAACTGTTCCTCTTTGCTGTTCATGGATGAAGAGGAAGCAGTAAGCTGATAACCTGCTACCGAGTTATGACTGCTGGGAAGATGATACAACTAGTAATGCACTTAATTTTGCCTTCAGAAGCAGTGCTGACTGCTTTACACACCAACAGGCACTGCCCAAGGTGCTGCTTTAGGAAAAGGGACAAGTAATGAGCTTTTTTTCAAATCTCCTACAAAATTTCAAAGTTTAGGCCCTAAAGATATTAATTAGAGGACTTGCAAAATCTTGCCACCTTAGGCTAATGAAATGCTGCTGGGCATGTTATGTATAGACATGGCACTTAGGAACATGTTTTAGTGGTGGACTTGGCAATACTATGTATGTGGCTGGACTCGATGGTCTTAAAGGTCTTTTCTAACCTAAAGATTCTATGATTCAGGTGTAAGCCAGCATAAAGAAACTGGCTTTACTCTTGCCATTTCCAAACAAAAAATGAACAAACTGAAAGGGAAAGGATTTCCCCCCATCATTTCCAGATCTAGTACTCCTAAGAAACCTGAAAAAAACTCCTGTAATTACAAACATATGCAAAAACACAGGCTTTACTTTCTCAAATAAAGCTGAGAATCATGCTAAAAAATGCACAATTCTTCAGGTTGCTAAACACTTGATGTCTGAAGCTCTTTTATGTTCTTTAACAGTTTTTATTTGTCAGAGAGTCAAATATAAACCCTTGCACCTATTTAACCTGAATACTTAATGAAAAAAGACAATATTAATGAGCTTTATTTTCTTCAAGAAGGGAGGGTTTTTCCTCAGAACTCCCTAATTTCTAAATATAGCTGAATTATCATACTTCTTTTTTCCTGGTAAATACTAGGAATCCCCCACATCTCTCCTTTAAAAATATTAGTTGATTCAGCTTATGTAAAGGTGCTTTTTCTTTAAAAGTACTCACTGAATAGTTTACTTGAGGTATTTCAGGCTGCAGAACTTTTATGGAGAATCTGTTAAACCTAGTGCTGACATTTGATTAACCACTGGTTTTTAACATCAATATTGGTTAATTCTGTCAATGTGACAATATGTCTGGTCAAATATTGACCACATTGCTAGTGCAAGAAACTATTACATCTTTTAATGATCAAAGGACAGAAACAAGTATATCTAAAAACGAATTAATTCCACCCTGAAGCAGGTATATAATGATTCAAATGTAAAAGATTTTGTTCTTTTTTCAGGAACTCTAATATGGCTACACTAAATAGATCTCTAGTTAGCTGGTGTGCTGGTATACAACTGGATAAGAATGTGTCTAATTGGCTGGAGCATCTCCCTTATGAGGAAAGGCTGAGAGACCTGGGTTTGTTCAGCCTCGAGAAGAGAAGACTGAGGGGGGATTTCATCAATACCTATAAATATCTAAAGGGTGGGTGTCAGGACGATGGGACTAGACCCTTCAGTGGTGCCCAGTGACAGGACAAGGGGCAATGGGCATGAGTTGGAACACAGGAAGTTCCAGCTAAACATGAGAAAAGACTTCTTTCCTGTGCAGGTGCCAGAGCAGTGGAACAGGCTTCCCAGGGAGGCTGTGGAGTCTCCTTCTCTGGAGTCATTCAAAACCCGCCTGGGTGCGCTCCTGTGCCCCCTGATCTAGGTGTGCCTGCTCAAGCAGGGGGTTTAGATGAGATGATCTGCAGATGTCCCTTCCAACCCCTACCATTCTGTGAGATTCTGTGAAATGATTAATAATTTTTAGTGTCTGATTTTGAACAGACTGAGTTCAGTAGCTCAGATTGTCCAAATGTTATTATATCTGAATAGAAATGACTGTGTCCCATCTTGAAATAGTGTAATCAGCTACAAAGCATACAAAGTAGCAGATCTGGCACACTGCTTTTGTTCATATATGTCGTCTTCTGCTCAGCCAGCTTGTAATCATTTGCTTTCAGTAAACTTCAATATTTCAATCTTTGTAGTCACCCCAGGAATACAACTCAGATTGCCTTCAGTTCTGTATTTAATGTGAAGGACTTAACAGGATGCCATGCATCATTACAATGACATGAGACCCTCCGGAAATGTAGTGATGTGTTTTGCTTGCAGACATGGTTAAAGAGACTATAACTGTCAGGTGAAGAACAAAAAAGAGAAAGATAAGAGCAGTCACCCTGTCTGTCTCTCCAAATGAAGTTTAAACAAAAAAAAAATATTGGTGATCTTGTGAAAAGAATTTGATTATTTCTTTACAGCTTTGAGGAATGGGTAGAGTTAGTAAAGCCTTCTATCAAGGCAGCACTGGGAAATTGTTGATGCAGAACACAATCATAGGATTTATCTTTCTCTTTTCATACCTTTTTCCCCACCCCCACCTCCCCACTCATGCACACGCACACATACTTTCTCTTTTAACTCCCAATCCCCAGTGTAGCTCAGCTTCTGAGAGAGACTTGTTCCTCCATTTAGGTTCTTCCCGCTATTCCACTTTTTTTGTCCTTATTGGGCAGCTGAGGACGGGAAAAGGAAGAATTAGCACAGGTCTCATCAATGTAGAACTACTAAATCTGAGTTGATGCAAAAACACAGACTCAGCAAAAAAACAGTAAACAGAACTTCCTGCCAGAATCTGAAATCACAGAATCACAGAATCACAGAAGGGTAGGGGTTGGAAGGGACCTCTGCAGATTGTCTGGTCCAACCCCCCTGCTTGAGCAGGCACGCCCAGAGCAGGGGGCACAGGAGCGCACCCAGGCAGGTTTTGAATATTTCCAGGGAAGGAGACTCCACGGCCTCCCTGGGCAGCATGTGCCACTGCTCTGTCACCCTCACAGGAAAAAGTTTTTCATCATATTCAAGTGGAACTTCCTGTGTTTCAATCTGTGCCCATCGCCCCTTGTCCTGTCATTGGGCACCACTGAAAAATCTCAACTTTTAGATGAATCAAAGGTAAAGTAAAGTAAATAACTACCATCCCATGACTCAAAGTTAAGAGCAAAATTCCTCGTACTGTTGTACTTTTATGCAGGCGTTGGATGCAAGGTAATAATGATATTCCTGAACTAGACAAGAAATAAATATCTTCTGCGTATATAATGTAAACATTAGAGAGTGATTTTTGAGCAAGGGGAAGTTGTAGTACCAGAAAAGTCCTGTAAGAGTATCTTTCTTTCTGAGAACATTGATACAAACCTTTAGTATGTGTATTGCATGTTGCATACAATTACAAAAATTGAAGTAACATAAAACATGATTAAATCATTCATCTTCACACTGATGCAGAACATGAGTACCATTTAGAGCCTCAAGTGACCCATTGCACAGGCTCTGTAAAGGCATAAGTGTTTCAGAAATTATATAGAAGAGTATAAAAGAGGATCGCATCCTACTTAGTGATTCTTCAGCTTCAGTGACCAGATATTTACTTTGCACCTGGGCCTTTCCACTGGAGATGGGAAACAGGTCCAGACTTACGTGCTTCATTTGGAGGGAGGTACTTAAACTGCTTCAGCCTGTACTGTCACCAGCAGCCATAGTGAACTGGGAGAGTCTGCTTGTAGGGTACTAGAAAACTAATTTCTAGTCTTTGGTTTCTTACTATCTACTTCTAGATGGTTTTGACTTATTTTATATTCAGTGATTATACTATAAATCAGGATCTTAAATCTACCCTGAATCTTAAGTCCAGTACATCCTGGCCTTTGTTCTATCAATGGAGTAGCTAGTGCTATCTTTAATACTTTCCAAAAAGATTGTCCAACATATAAATTTTCTTATTTCAATGCTTTACAGCAGCAGTAAAGGAGAAAAAGTAATGCTTTCTTTTCATTTTTTCCTTTGTCACTTGAAATATTTTTGTGGCTGTTCTTTTCCAATAGCAATGACCATAGGATTACATAAACTGAGTTCTCAAAATTTTTAAAAATTTGTTCAACTCTTTCATACATCAGCAGAGATGTAATCATCAGCATAGGTGTAATAACACTGTTACTATCTTGTACCTGTTCATTCCATCTGAATAAACATAGCGTGACTGCGTGACACATTTTCTTTCTTCTGGACTCTATCAAGGGGTGTTACATGCATTCAGGATTTTCATGCACATAAAGTTAGGGGACATGAAGAACCTCTTCTTTTCTACAGGTTCCCTTCTTTAATACTCATGGGTCTTCTGTAAAAATAGCATCTGGAAAAAAATTTGCATTTTTTCAGAACACTTCACAGCGTGATGTAGTTATATTTGACAAAATGATATTGTTAATGCTTTAAAGGCACAAACCGCAGACAGAAGTTTTAGTCTTAGAAGAGAAATGTAAGGGAGTGGTGTGTCTTCCTGAGGCATGGCATCAGAAATAACATGTGAAAATAGGGAATTCAAACTCCATTAGATCTTTTTACAGTCATGACACAGATGATTGAAAGAATTTAAAATAGCAGACCTTATATAGCCTTATTTGGAAGGAACAATCATAGGTAATTCTTACCTTCTTTTATCTAGTTCCCCCTTATACATGTAAATTCTTCACTTAGTCTTGGCAGAGTAGCTCTACAGAGGACTAAATAATTGGAAAGATATCCAGTCTATGAGTTGGGTCTAGTGACTAGCATTTAACTTCTCCTCTCCCTTCTGCCACTTCCTTTTCTCCACTCAGGTGTTCCTAAAGGGTTAAGTTTTACCATTTATGACATTTAAATTTGTCTGTTTCCCATGATGAAACTGATTTGACAAATATCCTTTATTTCAACAGACCTTAATGCATGACCATAAGTGCCCTGCCGCACAGAGTGTGTGCTATTCTTAGTACTCCTTGACATTGTAATAGCACACAGGCAGTGCATTGTTGTGCAGTGGTGGGAAGTAAAAAATCTATGTTATTCATCAACACCATACATCATGTTCATGATGAATGTTCCTGGCCATGCCTGCTCTTGTGGAGCGGCAGTTAATTATGATGCTTTGTAAAGGGACGCTGCAGGGGAAGGCAGGTCTTCCTGCCTTGCGTCTGAGTCTATACCTTTTCCCTCCCACCAAACCCTCCTATCCATGTGAGTAAAATGAGAACAGGTGGTGATATGGGACTTAAGGCTATTAAACTGTAAAATTACAATAATTTTAAAAACCCATGCATTTAACCCATTTGACTGTGAGAAAATAACAGATTTATAAGATACCAGTTATAAGAAAACCAGTATATTCCAGCTTGCCTAGCAGTGCATATTCCACCTTGCTTTCACTCTCACTTTTATGAGGACCAAAATTCAGTGCAGATGACTTCACTACTTTTATTTCAATGAGACAGATTTGCAGCGAGCTCAGTGCCGCAGAATCAAGTGTATGAGTAAGCAGCAAAACAATGAAATTATTACAGAGGGCAAAGGGATCCCTCCTAGACTCTTGTCCATTAACAGTAAAATCTACACAGATAATATTGGTATCAATACTCCTGATTCATGATCAGGAACCGATTACAGAAGGATTTGTAGTTATTGCTTGAAATTTCCTTGTTGAATTGCTCAGTTCCATTTCCCACTGATGGCAGCTGGAGTAATGCTTATAAAGTTACTAGGATATTGATGCCAAACATTTTTAGCACCTTGTTTGTTTCATAGCTTGATTAATATTTATATACTAGCTGTATTTAAGCTTATGAGCCATATATTAACACCAGTCAAGTGTAATCATACAACAAGGATTCAGTTAATGCTGGAAAAAAAAAAAGAAAAAAAAGAAAACAGCAAAGGACCCATATACCTAGTGAAATATTGGCAGGAATTAGGAATAACGAAGAAAATACAAAAAATTAATTCCTCCTTTCAAATGAAAAATGAAGATGTCAGAATAGAAAAATGAAGAACTTCCATTGAAGATCTGCAATAACTAGACAGTATTTGCCAGAAGATATTCTATGTATACTAACAGTTTCCTGTTCTGTATGTAGCAGTAATTATGTTATGTAAAATACTCTCAGTAAATCTATCTTTTGATGCATTAAGAGCAACCATACTTTGTGTATCCATAACATGATGAGTCATTCTAGCATAAAGCAATGAAAACATGTTTGTAGTTCATCACATTGAGTAATTGTATTATATTATGCAGAAAGTGATGCTTTTTTTATTTGTTTATTTGTTTATTTAATTCTATAAAGACAATTACTGAAAGCTCAGAGAAACTATGTCAATCTGACAGCTTATTTGGGTATAAAAATAAGAAGAGAAAGAGTCACAGTTGATGCTGAAATTACTAGTGTTACACATAATTAAGATGGTGAAATTAGCTACTGTGCAAACAAAGTGAAACAGACAAAAATGGAGTAATTGTGCTTTTTCCAGGTTGTAGCATTAAAATATTTTGAAAAAGGTAGCTATGGTTGTGTCCTGAGTCGACCATGAACACAATGGAAAGAGCTGTTACAGCTCAACACCCATTGGAGGCAATGAGTGGTGGAGCTGCAGCATCTCACCAAACTTTTTTACAGGACAAAGCATTCCCCAGGATGTGTGCTTTAGGGGAAAGTCTCCAGAAACCAGTTAGTCTACTTTTCTTTGATGCTTAATATTTAGGTAAGGTGACAAAATTCCTCTTACAAAACACCTTCTGGAAGCCATACTGACTGTAAATAAAGAGAACGTTATTAGTAGATATTTTTTGTAGTAAGTTCTATATTCCTATCTGAACTACCCTCCAAATCTTGGGTGTTATCATATAAAATCTTCCATTGTTTGAATTTTTAAAGGATGAAATAGATAGCTTTTCTCAAGTGAGGATAAAAAGAAAATCAGTTCTCTGTTGAGCAGGTGGTTCCACACAACATTGTGAGCCAATATTGCTGGAAAAAAAGCTGCTGTCTCTCATTGCCACACACCCTTGGTTTTTATTTAGCTGAACAGAAAAATTCACAATTGAGAACGGTCTCAAACAAAACCCTAACTATTGAACTTATCATATAACACTTGTACAAACTCATCCATACTAGAGAAGTGCCACTGTGGCTTAATTTGACTAAATCTTCAGTAGGTTCATATGTGCCTCCCTCACAAAAATACTTTCCAGGCAGTAAGAATAAACATCATAAACTGAAGGAAGACCCGAGTATTTTGGAAGGGTGTTTCCAAATTTTGTGACTGTGTGTGTTGCTAAGGAAACTGTATTTTTCCTCTGAGCCTGGGCAGGGAGGGTGGATCTCATATAATGTAGATAGTGCATAAAATATACTTACCACTAAAAGTAGGAAGTGGAACAAATTTAAATAAAGACGATAAGACTGATCAAATGTATTTGTGATAGATTACAGACAACAATAATATACCAGTAAACAACATAAAGCATCTTATTAATGAGACATTAATAGCAAGTTGACATCACATTAATTATAGTCTAGTCCAGCGGGTTTGAAAGAATGGACGTAATATGACATAATGCAGTACAGTGCAGATTGAATTGGCTTTGTGTCTTCTTTGTCCAGAATACCAAATGGAAGAATCATTATTCTGTTGCAGCATGCCCAGCTTCTATTTATGGATTGCTATTTTATTTTCCTGGCAATTCGTCTAAAGATGTGTCATAAGAGACCCTCCCAGATGCATACTCACTCTTCCAAAAAATGTGCTATCTTTTCTATGGTATTGTTTCAAAAGATGTGGAGTGGTCTTAAATAAAGTTACCTGATTTACCTGATTTAAAGATGTTAGCTGATTTAAAATTATGGTACCTGATTTGAACATTTTGGCCTCAGCTGGTAGGCCAGCCAGTCAATGAATTTTATCTGTGGACTTCAGTGGTCACTTAATCAGTCCTCATAAATTCTAAATTAGAATTACAGGTTTCATAAAGAATATATTTATATACTAAGAATGAAAGACTGTAGTTATGTTTAAATATCAGGTTGGCTCTTGTGAAAGTGCCTTTGCTGTATAAAATAGTACAGCTTAATGATATATTGCACCATGTGGGCCATATATATTTTATAGGAAATTATCCAAAACATATCATTAAATATACTTACAGAATTTTTTTGTACATTAATTCTTATGAGACAGTAAGAAGAGAAATCCAGTACTTTAGCCCCTCCTGTGACTTTTTCAAGACAGTAATTATGTGTGTTCAGACCTGACTTTGCAGGAATAACTACAATACAACTTCTGCATAATTTGTATCTTTTTACCAATTGCATACTCAATACATTTTTAAATCACTTGAAATATTTCATAAAATATATTCTTCTGTCACAAGGTCTCTAAGTAAGAAGAAATATATGATTTAAGTCTTCATGCCATGCATCACAATACAAGCCTTAAAAGAAAACAAAGGAGGGGCGGGGCACTCATCATAACTCCATTGGAATAAGCCTTAAAAAAGACAGAGAAGGGATGCAGACTCAATGTAACTCCTCTAGAAATAATTTTTTTACTATGACTGTGTCATGGTTTAGCCCCAGTTAGCAACCAAGCACCACGCAGCCGCTCGCTCTCTCCCCCCTGGTGGGACAGGGGAGGGAAACAGAAGAGTAACAGTGAGGCAGCTCATGGGCTGAGATAAAGACACTTTAATAGGTAAACCAAAAGCTGCTTATTGCAGCAAAGCAAAAGCTGCTCATAGAAGCAAAGCAAAACAAGGAATTCATTCACCACTTCCCATGGGCAGGCAGGTGCTCAGCCATCTCCAGGAAAGCAGGGCTCCATCACACGTAACAGTTACCTGGGAAGACAAACGCCTTAACTCTAAATGTCCCCCCCTTCCTCCTTCTTCCCCCAGCTTTATATGCTGAGCATGACATCATATGGTATGGAATATCCCTTTGGTCAGTTTGGGTCAGCTGTCCCGGCTGTGCCCCCTCTCAGCTTCTTGTGCACCCGGCAGAGCACGGGGAGCTGAAGAAGTCCTTGACCAGTGTAAGCGCTACTTAGCAACAACTAAAACGTCTCCACATTATCACTGCTGTTTCCAGCAAAAATCCAAAACACAGCCCCATACTAGCTACTACGAAGAAATTTAACTCTATCCCAGCTGAAACCAGGACAGACTGGTAAAACAGGGTTGTGCTCTTACTTTCTAAACCTCATGGATGGGTCCTCATGACAGTGTAACTGTATTGTTCTTTCCACTCAGCAGAGTAAGGACAAGATTAGTTTACCTTTGGTGTTTGAAAACCCCAAGACAGCATACAACTGAAGTGATCATGCTCTTGATCCTTGGATCCTTTACCCCAAACAGAATAAACTAAAGGAAAACAAGCAATTGCTGATCCCTGTCTGCTGTAATTGTGGGCTGCTTCTGGTTTGTATTAGAGACAGCATCGGTGAAAAACCTATAATTTGTTTCAAGTGAGGATGTACTGAGAGTAAAATCTACATTTATACCTTTCTCAGATAGTGGAGGACTAACTATAATTTATATTATTACACCATAAAATTACTGAACACACTACACTCTATTCATTACCATGATGCTCCTGCCAAACAGAAGTAGAATTTTGGACTACAGTACTGTAAAAACTCCTGGAAAATCTTAAGATACAGAGTTATTTTTTACATAAACAAACAGGCATCACCTGTGCATGCACACACAGACACATGCAGAAGACTTAGGACTACTGATAGAGTGTAAGAAAGAGAATTCCAGGTAGCAGTAGAAGTGATGGAGGTAGCAAAGGATAGGTAAGAATGCTAGAAATTATTTAGATAATCTTATTAACTAGCAGTGATAATTCTCGTTGGCTCTAGCAAAATCACAGATAAGTCTTATTGGTGATAATTTTGAGGTACTTCCTGGCACTCTATAGAGACAACTCTTTCTGACAGCTTCTGAAGGAGCAGATGGGTATTTACAGTCAGTTTAGGAACAATGTATTGTCCAAGCATAACTGCATGTGACCAGAAAACATACACCCCCACCCCCACCCCCCTTTTAAAAGCAACTGAAAGCTGTTTATTTTGAATGAACTATCCTAGAAGTCAAGGAGAATTTTGCCCCACTGTGGTGACATGCTACTGACTCTGGAGGACCAGCTGGCTTTGATGCCAATGATCAGCATGGCTGGGCCTGAAGTTAGAGCTAGCCTGGATTAAGAATTAAAATTTAAGTATTATTGGGGTCAAAAACGCAACGTATGCTTTTAAATTTTAAGTTTCTAAGACAGAGACATTTCCCATTCCTCTCATTCTTATGGTACAAGTTCCAGGGTTTTGGAAAAATATTTCAGCCATCATTTGCCTACTTTTTTCCTTTTAATACACTTTTAGGAAACAGCTTTAAACAGTGTAGTAGGTCATATAACATGAATCAGGAAACAGCAAGCCCCCTCTCATAAATTATTCACCAGTGAGAAGTTTCTGACCTAAAGTATCTTAGGTAATATAATTTTTGTTTGATACTATACTATACTATACTATAAATTTTTATCTTTCTAAACATGAAGATAGTTATCTTACATGCTTTGTCACGAAATATGTGACACTGCTAACTAGCATCCTGGCACTCCTCTCCCCAGTCTGATTGTCCATTTTGTTGCCACCAGGAGCCAGCTGTGGTCTGTGGCAGGAAATGAGCACATCCCCAGGGCATGGCCTTTTCCTTTCCATGGGGTTCTGAAATGTACATTGAAGGAGTAAATTCCCCAGCCAAAAACCCTCTCCATTTCTCCACATAGCTAAGGTACTCAACCTCTGTGAAACAGTTTTCATTTCCCTGTCCTATGGCTCATCGTTGACATACACATTAAAATAAAAGTCCCCAATAAGAATTGTGTTTCATACTGCTCTGTGCTCTCTCTGGCTTTGTGGTTCACAGTCTCTCTCACATACACACCCAAAAGGAGCTTTGTTCACAGAAATAAACTGGACTCACACCTCTAGGTCTTCTAAACCTAGATCTGTAGACCTTCTAAAGCATTTAACACTCGGCCTTTTGCAGCCTGAGTAAATGTCTATAAACATCTCCACTGAAGCACAGGCTTTCCTTTTTATTTGTGCGTTTTTAGTCATAACTGCTCTATGAGAATGTCTGGTGTAAAAAAAAGTGAAGAGAGCTCTTGGAATAGGAAGGTAATTTAGGGAGGAAAGGAGAAGACGTAATCCTGGCCAACAAAGGGTAAAACCAGGAGCCAGGAGGGAGGAGAACTCCAGAGTCTCTTTTCCCACCTTCCTAAGGCAGGAAGCTTGGCAACTCTGCATGCAGTAAATATGTTTAACTATGGCAGATAGTCTCCAGCTGGTCTGGTTTTTGATTATTTCTAAAAAAATCAGAACAAAGATTAACAAGACGCTGCCACAAAGCTGAAGCAAAATACATTGGTACAATGAAACTGAGTACTAGTATGATTTATGATGTCTGTAAAGCCCTAAATCAGGGCATTTTTCTGTAACATAGGCTACTCAAGACAATTTCAGGGAAAATCTGTAGGGTCTAACAAGAAGACAGAAAAAAAAGAGTGCTAAATAGCAGAAAAATTGGTAACACAACAAATGTTAACAGGAAAAAAAGTCCTTACAAAACACATATATTAGCCATCTTAACCACTTCATCTAATAAGCTTATTTTCCCTGTAAGATGATAATATAGCCCCCAAGCATCTCTGATTAAAATGGGTGTGGTGACACCTGAAGTTATTTTTCAAAGCTGTTTATAAAGACATGCTTGGTTACAGAAAGCTTAAAAAATTGAAAGAACAAAATAAATTATTGTTTATGGTTTTATGAACTTGTTTATGGAAGACTAACATTGTGAGAGACATATAGATTCTCCTACATAAATAAGAAATGAGGAATTCAAAAGGGCTTGGGAAGTGGGGATAAGGAGTGGTACCGCTTGAAGGCAACACAAAGCAGAGGAAGACTGTAGCTCATACTCAGGCTTTGCTTGTTGAGTAGCTCACAATGGCACATTCATTTATCAGAGATGTTGCTGCTTCTTTCAACTTAGATTTTTAAAAAGCTAAAATCCCCCCTAGGAAATGGAAAACGCTGTGGGAAATGAAAACAGAAAACGAAGGAGCATTTCAGGCATATTGCTGCAGCTGTAAATTTGTGTTCCTGATATTTCTACTATTGCACAGTTCACTATTAGCCTTCTGAAATTGGCACTTGAGGGATCACCCAAACAATTAGTCTCTGAATATTGCTAAAGACAAAGTGGGTAAATCTTCAGGAAAAATACATCTAGCTACTCTTTACCTCAGCGTTTTTCATGCCATCAAAAATAGTAGCAACCCATTTTGGTAGAAGGGGAAGTTTATCTATATTTCTCATACAGCCAAAAATTAGGTAAAAACTTTTACATCGTGTGATTTGTGCATAAGATTGTCATTAGACCATGATCTACACAAGTTTTAGAGGCTCTTGAAAAGCCTTTGTATTAAAGTAGATGCTACAGTAGGATTAATAAATTACATCTTCTGATCAGATTTTGTTAACTTTTTCACAGAAACTTGAGCTTTCCTTCAGTGTCCCAGCAAAGAGATGTTGTATTTGTTTGTAATTTCTTGACAAATATGGAAGACGAAAGGAAATGGCTCCCACTGGAGATACTGTGGGATAGGCAGCTCCAGGGAGAGGTTAGGGGATGCAAAGTGAAAAAAAATAAAAAAAAATAAAAAAAAATTGCTGTAAAGTAGTTGATCCATGATAGCAGAGGAACTTCATTTTAGATTTATTTAGCTAAACTAGATAAAGATTCTGTGGTCAAGGTGTAACATGTGTTCTACTTCTTCTTGCACAAGTGCCACTTCTGATGTACTTTACCAGAATCATACAGACAAGTATGTGCCCCTGAGAGCTTGACGGATGATGGTGGTGGACAAGTTTAGTGAGGATCTTGTTTCAGATGTGAATTTCAATGAGCTGTTAAGACCCCAGGGAAGGAAAAGAAGGAATTAGTGTGATGTCACAGCTGACATGCAGTACCTAAACTGGTGAGGCATTGTGTGCTTCGCTATTTTATATTTTTTGATGGAAGAAAAAAAGGTAATGGTACTCTCATGTGAACAGCAGAATAGGCAATCTCATAAGATGACTCTAAGCCAGAGCCAATGTTGCTATTGCAATCTGTGAGAACAATGCTTCATGAAGTCTGCACACTCTTTAGCTATCTCCAAAGGCTTCTTCCATTATAAGCAGTCTATATTTTTAATGTAAAAGTACCTAGCCTAATATTATTTTTTCTCTAAATTCAATTATGCCATTAATCCGTGTTGCAAATAGGCTAGTGCAATGAAGCTTGTTTTCACTGCAGGTTGTATGATGCTTTTATAACCCAACATAACAGACTTATTGCACATGTGCATGTGATTTAATATTTACTGTTAATGTTATATAGAACTTTTCCTTTTATTAGAGCAACAATAATTTAAAACCACATATTTGCATAGTTAGGGTAGCTGGCAGTGTGGGTTGAGATGTATCTGTTATGTCATACAATAATACAATCCTTTACAGTTCATTAAAATATACTCTACAAATTATGAGTCATCTACTTCCTACTAAATGAAATTTGCTTTCAAAACTTGTTCCAGGATGATTATACAGGGAACAGGCATAAAATGTAATGGATCCAAGTTTCAAAAAAATAAGAGCTGCTTGTTTCACAGAGTGTTTGGTATGCTTCAAAGAACATTCTAAAAATGGCAGAAGACAAATATATGAGAAAAACAGAATATTCTGTACTTCCCTAATCACATTTCTAGTCTAGTGTGGAACATGCTTTCTCAGAGTCAGTGTGTATGTGACAGCTAGGGATGGGATTGATATTAATTCTGAAACTTAGTCAATTTTGATTGTCTTATCTTCACAAGGAAAGAACATGATCATGAAATAAAGTTACTCTGTTTTACTTGTGAGGCTTAGATCATATATCAAAGTGCAATAAATATGTAACACTTGATGAATCAACGAAAAATACCTACCTAGAAAAAAACCCAAACCTCAAATCCTTTTTCTTCTATTTTTCCTGGTCTGTTTCCTTGGTTGGAAGGAGACTGGGACTCATGACAGAAGTCACTGTTAGAAATTTAAGTTTTAACTACAACATCAGTCAATTTACGTGGATGCACAGCTCTCTAATTTCCTTTCCTTGAGGAATTTCTGCTTGTAGATAATAAACTCTCATGGGGACTAGTCCAATTGGATCCCAGCCTGGCTTTAGCCAGGAGACTGGCACAGCCTGCATAAAAACTTCCCAATTTTATTAGATAACCTACCTCTTTCCCTAAGTATTTAGACAGGTACGGATATTCGTGTGTGTGTGTGTGTGTGTGTGTGAAGTAATAGTGTTTTTTAATGAGTTTCCTGTTATGTACCCAGAGCTTTTTTGCAGAAAGTAGAAGAAAATGTTTTGATGCTGTAGATGAACTTTATTCTGCCATTAAGGGCTCAGACTGCACTATATAGTCCCCTGTAGCTGGGCAAGAGCAACTTCTCTTTGTTGAACTATGCTGAAATACACATGGGAGTCTCCAAACATTTGGCACAAATGCCCATAGTAAGTACAAAATTAATGCTGAGAGGCCAAAAGTGGTATTTGAAATCATTGTAAAGGGATTTGAAATCATGGTCAGGGATTTCCCTGACCAAGGGATTTAATGAGCTGACTTCCTTGTTACGTATAGACCCTTGAGGAACACCACCCAATACTGGTTTCTGTTTGGATATTGAGCTGTTGACTGTGACCATCCAGCCAATTCCTTATCCATCTACCAGTCCATCCATCAAATCCATATCTCTCTAATTTAGAAGCGAGAATGCTGGAGGAGGGTGAGGCTGAGGAGGGGACATATCAAAGGCCTTACAGAATCATAGAATGGTTTCGGTTGGAAGGGACCTTTAAAGGTCCTCTAGTCCAACCCCCCTGCCATGGGCAGGGACATCTTTCACCCGGATCAGGCGTCCAGGCAGGTGATGTGATTAATAAGATTCTGCAACTACTGATTGACTAATACAAAGGTGATAGAGAATTCTTCTGAAAACACAGAGTAGCACATGCTCAGCTAATGAAATCTGAGAGATGCAGAAGTGTGGCTTAATTTGTAGTTAATAATTGCTTCTAATCATTATAGGAAAGAAATGCACTGCCCTTTACTTAAACATTTCATTGACCTCTACTGCTATAATGTTGAAAAGTCTGATATATAACCTACAGAATATTTAGAAGGCAGAAAGAGTACTTAATCTTCAGTATATTCAGATACATAAATATGAAAGAATTTGGAATATTGATTGAAAGATTTCTTTTTTGTTTTCTACTCATACTGTAGACTCCATGTAGCTGAGGTATTTATAAAGTTTTGAGGTCCTTAAAGGTAATTTTGGGAGGACCAAAAATATCTGTTTGCCAATCCTTATCAATTCCAATAATTTCTAAAATTTATTGTTATAAAGTATTATCATATAAAATTTATAACTCTGAACCTGTAGTAATTTTGTATTTCTTTGCGTCCGAAGTATCTGAGGTCATATGAGCTAAGAAAATGATGACTCAAAATTAATAAGATTATCAAAACATTTCCCCCCATTTATTCTCCTTCAGGTAAGCTTGTACATGGAAACACACCTCAGGATTTGGCCATGATCCCCATAAAATCATCTTACATGAAGATCAGAAAACCTGAATTCTATTCTTCCTTTCTTGGTATAACCCCAAATGAAAGATACATTCTTCATTTTAAGGTATGAAGTCCATTTGGTGATATAGAGCACGAATTTCCTTCCTAAATAAATTTTAGTGATCTTGAAATAATAGTTATCTAATAATGTTACCTGTCCATCTCAAATGGCAATTTCAAAGGTTCTTCTGTATCATTTGATAAATGGTGTTTCATTACATAGTTGAATTAGAAGGTGCTTTGCTAAAAGTTAGCTATTTTTGAAAAGGAAAAGTGCTCTCTTTGATAAGCTGATTGCTCCATTATTATATTTTTCCTCTGTCTCCTAGTTAAGTCTCTTGTGACCATTAATTTACATCAAAGATTTGCTGACAGTTCAGCATTCTCCACTTATCCTTATGATTTGGAGAAGAAATGCCATATAGCTTAGATCAGCTTATTCATGAGATGGAGAAACAAAATTCCTTTGGCTGAGGAACAGAACAGTAAAGTATTACTATACTGCAGTTCTGATAGTGCTACATCATTATGACACCTACATTATGACCTACAGGGCATGACAGATGACTGAAGGCAGCTGTGTTAGCTCATTTGGTGTCTGTGTACAGCAAATTTTATTTTTAATATTAAATACATTGATTGCTCAATGTAGTCCTTTTAAAATGCTTTACACAATGGAAAACAAACAAAAAAAAGGTTTTCTGATATGATCAGTTGTTAATGACAAATGAACTGTTTGTATGCTGTCTAGCAGCTCAAAACTCATATTTGATGTTGAATTTTGTCCTTGCCAGTTCAGCAGCCTAAACTGAGAATACTTAAATGTCAACTTACACTTAAATATTAGTATGAAAATTTACAGTCTTCTTGTTTCATGCTTCTTTTGCTCGGGAACAAATTCTTTGCTGTGAAGCTTGATCAATGATCTAACATACATAGAAACTTTTTATAAACTGGATATAAAAAATAAGCTTTGGAATAGGCTTTTAAAAAGGTTGTATCTGAAGAAGTAGTTGCCAGAAGGGCCTTCAAGTATGTGAACATTGTGTGTCCTTGTAGAAGCACACAGAGTTTGTTCAAGTGTTTGCAATTCCAAAGTGAGATCACATGAATTAAACTTGATAGATAATGTAACTTCTGACCTTTTATATCAAAGTATTCTATGGAGGAAGACAATGTCAAGAACATAAGGTGCATGGAACCTCTTAAAATGCTGGACAAAACTGAAATGACCTGTCCTAGATTTTACTGTTAAAGAAACTCAGCAGGAGGAACAAAATGCTTTTTTGCTTTCTTGACTGGCTAGAGCAAAGCTCACTTTTGCTGTGGTGGTGGAGAGATAATCTGTGGCAGAGGGGTGAGCAGACCAGAGGGACTGTGAATGGAGACCTCTCTGGGTCTTAAATTCTGTAAACTTCCCACTCAGAGAACTCCAATTCTTTTCCTATTCTTTGAAGTACTTTCCTGAAACATCACCCCAGAGAGCTGGACTTGTTTCCCCCACTCCCCAGATGAGCGATGGACTTGCTGCCAGCAAAAAGGAGAGATGTGGGGAAGGTTGAGTAAAGTTGGGTGTTCAAATGGCAGCAGCGGCTAAGGCTGCCCTGGGACTCTGGGCTGCCTTACCTGTCCATGCTGCCTGTGCTGCCCACACCCACCACCACTTCTACCCACACATCCACAGATCTGCATAAATACATGTTTTTGTGTGGGTAGCATTAACTACTTCTACAATATGCCCCAGTTCAGAAGACTGAAGTAAGAACAAACAGCTATACAAGTTGCTTCTAATGCTTTTTTTTCAGTGTTATTTATTTGTTTGATTATTTATCTGAAGTGCAAAAAGGACACCTCTATTTTTGCATTAAGCCTCTTCATGCATCCTTCAGTAAGAATTTTCCTGAGACAAAAATCTAAATTTAGTCTTTGACAAGTGGCATATCATGTTCACTGATGGTTCTGAAACAACTAAACTAAAACATCTTCTCTAAAACTCCCATCCAGGTGATAACAGGCAAACTGTTCCTCCTAAAGATACTGAGTTAACTGGAAGGAAAATACAGAGAAGGTAGAAAATGGAGAAGAGTGGCACTAAAAATAAATAAAGATTCTCAGATTTTGGTTAAGGTCAGGAATAATCCTTTCAAGGTATTCTGGCCTATTCTGCTGCTTTTCTTAAACTTTTTAGTCATCTGAGGCAGGGATCTGATGGAGGAGAGTGGGTAGTTTGGACTGATGTTGAAAAGGTCACCCTTCAGCAGAAGGCTGTAGATTTATCTTTCTAAATTACTATTTTAGTGGTTTTGTATATGCTTAAGAAATTGGAAAGTGTATGTTTTAAAACAGTCAATGGATAAGAAAATTAATGCACTGATTCAGATGAACTCAGCTCAGAAGATTTTCTAAAGATAAATCCCCTATGAAGGGTCTTGGATGGATGGAGAGGATTATCCATTTGCTAGAAATCTGAGGCAAGACAGGCCTTGTTAGGAAGGGTAAAACAACTATAAAAAGGCACTAGGTAGCTTGCTAAGGCAGAAGTACTGAAAGAATACTTTTGGACATACTAGAATATATTTAGCAGTGCTCAATATTTTCAAGTTCATGATTTATTGGATGAACCATAGTCAATGACATTTGTGCAGCTCAATAGCTGTTCAAATAATGGAAAGGATAACAGCAGTTTTGTGTAGTAATTCAATGATAAATTCATTCTGGTGTTGAAGTAGCTTTAAGGCTAAGCAATAATGGAAGGGACATGGGAGAACTTAGAATAGCTGTGAAAAAGGCAGTGATATTAGAGATACAACATTGCATTTGACTGCAATATCGTGTAGAAAGATTACCCTGGAGGACTGGCAATCTATAAAAAAGGCAACTGCAGACATAAATATCATGCGTAGGTTGTATTAGTGCAAATATATTTTAAAGCTTTCTTTCATGTGGGAACATTTCTAGAAAGATGGATCAATAAAGAGCAGAGTGTTCAGCCCTGATAGCAATGCCACTGGTGCTTGCTCATTGCAGAGGCAAGAGAATTACATGTTAATGTAACATGCTCTCTGCTAACTTTAATTTGACAAATCAGAACTGGGTCTCTGTACTAGATTACACACTTTGAAGTTTCTTTCCCCCAAACCCACTGCTTAGTTTTTAACCATAAGAAACATATCTGTTTCCCCTCACTCACCCTAGAAGAGGCAAAGACATTGCAGCACCTGAGACTGTTCGTAATTAAAATTGTAATTATTCTAAAAAATTTAATGAGTTACTGTTGCATTAATGATAGGATTCTGAGGAGTGGCTAGAGATAGACCCTACCATTGAGTCACGAGGTTCAGACAGGACCCCCTTGCTTTCTAAACTTCTCTGAGAGGAGTCTAGATGTGGTTAAGCCCAGATTTAGTCTCAGACTTGGTCAATGGTTTATTTTCTAAGGATTGTAGATGTAACCACACATCAGAGTATTTGTTGTTAGTAACTAGTTTGGCAGATGCCCAGGCCAGTCATGTTCAATGAGAACAATCACGGCTACATTAATGAATAGTACAATTTATTAAAGCAACAGATACACAGGTTCTTTGGATTACCGGTGATAAGACTGCTGGTTACAAGACACACACAAATACCAAAGATACGAGTACACTGCTAGGCTACAAGTATGCTAAACAAATATGAAGTGACTCTAATATGCAGCAAAGCAAATCTAATATGTTAGGGATTTAAAGTGACTCTATAGAGGTTTCCAGTCTTACCCAAAGTGGGGGGAAGGAGGCTCAGCCCGTCGACTGGTCCCACAAGTCAGAGTTGTATGCGATGGTATCTTCCCTAACACCCTCTTTCTCTTCACACATTTTATACTGTTTTTTGTCTTTCAGGTGGAGATTGAGTGACTCTAGTCATACATACTTCTACTATGATTGGTGTAAAATTTCCTTGCCTTACTTTTAAAAGCATAGACTAGAAGAAATTCAAACCACATACCCAGTGAGAGGTGGTCTCACCCTAGAGGGGGGTACCTTTTGGGATGGAGGTGTGTTTTGGTACTATAATTATATTATAATGAGCAAAGTTCACCAAAAGGACAGCATTTTGTCAAAAGTATGATGGACTGTTGGCCCAGGGTAGCAAATGTGCAGCGTACCATCTCTATGGTACCTCGAGTTCCCATTTATCACAGAGCCTGGCCACGATGCCTCCACACCGCTCCACCCTCTGGACAACTCCTCTTAGAGTCAGTACTCCAAATTCTCCTGGCACTGCCGACACCTATGGTTACTAGGGAGCTTCTGTGGAATGGATTCCTCACATATCAGCTGCACTTCACCCTGAAGGCTTCTTTAGTGCTGTACATTTTCTAAAAACATAAGTTTAATTCCTAAGTCACCTCCAGCGATTATTCCACAGTTGCACAGAAGAATTGTTACAGCTTTTCCTCTAGCTATCAACTGACTGTTTCGTGTCAGTTTTAGGAGTGGAACTTTGAATAACTAGACAGCAATGACAATGTAGAAAATAACCACATTAACTAGACTGAAAACGAGTGCACAGCTTGTATATGGGTTTGGTGGCAGTCATAATTTTGTCATATAGTCCACACAGACTGACCCAGACTGATCTTCTCTGTGGCATGCTGGTTTTAATGTGCCTCTAGAGTTTTTGGTTGCACTAGGAAAAAACAAGGGACATTGTTTTCAGCGAGCTCATTAGGTATGAACTCGTAACATTGCATATCCTACTGATTCCTGGCAGTAAAATTTAAAACTTCATTTTCAGGTCTGTAGAAGGAAGTATAATGCCACTGTGATTCATGACAGATTTGTAACATCAGTGGCACTCCCCTTTAGGGCAAAACGTTGTTCTAAACTGTGTGCAGCCATGAGACAGAAAGGTGACAGAGGGTTTGCCCAAAATTAATAGCAATGACACATTTTTTTTGCTTAAGCTGCTTAACTGAGGTAGGAAAATGACAGAAGCGAAGACTGACCTGCCTCAAAAGCTGTTATGGAGAATTAAACAGCTCACAGTAGCTATCCTGGGAACAGAAGTGACTAAGATTAAGTGGACTGTCCTGTAGTCTATTACTGGACAAATTATATTTTTTTTTTACCCCTTGGTCTGCATGAACATGGACTAACAAGGTAAAAATGTCCTGGACATACCAGATTTGACCAACCGAATGAAATTAAAAATTATGATCACCATCCCAGATAACCCAGGCTCATTGGTCTAAAGGTAATTTGATTCTGTTGTTTTCTTCTTGTGATGCACAGGCCTATGTCTTCCCATTGTCGGTTCCTCAACAACTAACAGCAACTGTCAACTTCTGTCCAGCCCTGCTCCTTCCAAACATGCTGCCTCTTGAAGCACAGTGTCTCTGGTATCTGCTGCTCCTGCTTTCTTCTGTCACCTGACCAGCCAGTTTCCCCTCACGGAGTCTTTTATACTGCTGAGTCTTTTATTGGGTCTATATCAGACTGTAGAGCAACATGGTACTAACTAATGAGTTATCAAATTTGTTGGTGTAATTCCGCTTCCCTTGGTGGAAAGGTATTCCAATTTTCCTTGGATTTAAATAGAAGAAACTGTGGAAAGATGATTTTAAATGTTTCTGACATTGAGACCTTGACTTATGTCATTTGAAAAATAAGTTTTGTCCATTAATGGTGTTCAGTAGTGTCAATTCTCAAAGAAACATGAAGACTTGCTTGCAGTTCAGCAGATCCAAGTGAAACGGATTAGGGTGGAATCTTCTGAGAACACAAAGTAAAATAACTTTTAAATATATTATCTGTGTTTATAGCCTTCTTGACTGCTTCTCCTCTGAGATAAAATGCCTCTTGTTCCCAGGTTAATGAGTTTTCAAAGAAAAAAGACAAGTGTGATTCTGTGGTGAGGACTTACTGAAAGTCTCTGTTTGAGTGCTTGGGAAGGCAGGTATTTCTAGCTCCTTGCTTTTGGGGCAGTTCTTCTGTGAAGGGGATTGTTCCCTCTTCTTTTGGGTCTTTTTTTTGCTAGAGGTGTCTAAAAAGGTCTCCTTTATAGATGGAGCTCCCTTTAAATTGTTTATGCATACATCTTGTCAAGAGTAAGTATCCAGGTGATAAGGCACTTGTGGTTTGGGTAGAAGGCAAGTGGTGTATGTTTAATGGGTTGAAGAATGGGTTTCTCTGACCCCTTCCCCCTCCCCAGGGGTCTGTGGTCTTGGAGGAAATCTTGAGGCTAAAACTGTCTTGCTGTTTCCAGAAGAGAGGAAGAGGGAAACCTGTATGTTGCCTCACATACAGATCCAGTGCATCCACGCAAGCCAGATTTGAACTTAGTTGTGTGTTTGCGCTGTGTTATTCTGTGCCTGAATACTCTGTGATACCTCTGACTCATTAACACTTCTTGCATGTACTCGTACAATTGGGCTGTCTAGTTTGCAATCTCATGTCTTACACTTTATACTCATGATTCTAGTCCCAAAGCCCCAAGGTTTCTGCATGGGAAGCTTATTGCCTCTGAAGCAGAGTTGGGGCTGTGCTTGTAAGTCAAATATATGCTCACTTGGGACGAATCTGAGCATTTCGCTTAGTCAGTAGGTAAGTTGTGCTCTCTCTCTTACTCCTGGAGATATGTAAGCGACTTAGTGCATTTTCTTTGAAATATGGGAGGATGCAAGAAAAGAATCCTAAAATACTCTAAAAGCATTCAGGAATGCTGTGTAATTTTGATAGGAATATGTAATTTTTGCATAGAATTGTATTATATAATTGCTGACAGCACCATAAAAAGGAAAGGTTATGTTCTTTTTCAAGGACACACACAGGGCAAGAAAGGTTGAATTAATACTGAATTATAATGTAAAAAAGAAAAAAAAGAAAGGAAAAGTTTTCTGAGAGGAGATGAACTGTATTCAGACCAAAAGACTATACCTCAGATTTCTGAAGCACCAGAAAAACCATTTTAAAATAAAAGTTTAATTCCAACTGTAATTATTATTATAAATTATTACTATCACTGCTGTTACATTAACACATGTGTGAAAAAAGAAAAACGTACAGAGTAATTAAGAGAAGTATGTGTTGTATAGAGAAAGGCTAGCCTTCTAGTACAGCTTACCATCTTGTACCTTTTAGAAACTAGTACTGAATAAAAACAAAGCTACACAAGTCTGATGAGATTTGTTCTTACTCCTCTGTGATGTTACATTAAATAATTTCCTATAACTTCCAATAGATGAATTGGCTTCCCCCCTTTCCTTCCAAAAAAGTTTGTTAGACTAATATATCAGAGACTGATAACATCTTTGCTGCAATTATGGTCCTCTTGGACTTTCCTTTGTTAGGCACCTCCAATGCATTTCTAACTAATTCATGATTCATGATGGAGGAAACCTAGCTGTATGCTTAACTTCACTCCTATGATACCTCCACTGAGATTGAAGGGAGTCTTCAAGAACCTAAAATCTGCTGCACCAGATCATAAAAAATCAAATAAAGCTTCAAATTATTGTGGATGCTGGTTTACCTGCCTTAATTTTTAAGGTAGACCTGCTTTGTGTTAAATGAGTAAACGCAATCCCCAAAGAGATAGTGTAGTTAGCTAATACATAGTCACGGTATTTTAAAACGAAACTGTTGTATCAAATTTTTATGCATTCTATGTTATAATTGTTCATAAATAAAATATTATAAGCCTGCATCGTCAAACCAAGCTTTTCAATAAAAATCCCAAGCCTAAAAGAAGGTAAGGATAAAAAATAATAACAAGAGACTGGAACCATTGCTCCAGGAAAAGATATTACTGAAAGAAGTTATTTGGATCTGATCTTAAAGTGAGCAGAAAATGCCCTCGACAAACCACATTATTCCTTATTGACTATTTAAATCTCCATGCAGCATTTTAGAATTCATTAAAAATATTAATCCATAGCAGTAATGTTAATATGTACTCCCTATGTGGCATACTATATGCCATAAAACATCTCCTAAAGCTGGTATATTCTTTTTTTTTCCGTGAGGATTTTATCATGTGGTACCAGATTTTGCCATTCATAGTTAGATTTGTTATTCCACTGACTATTTTATAGTTAGTTCTAGAAGGCTATCAAATGCTTCCCATCAGCTAATGTTTTTTCAGTTTTTATATGATATATTATCATTATGGATACTGCCAAAATTTGCTGAATCAAATTACCTTTTTTTTTTTCTTGTCACCTGCCTAAAGATTTTAAAGCTGCAGATCCAGGTTTTTGAAATTGAACTTTAAAAAGACAATCAGTAACCTACAACCACTTAGTTTAGGAAATACCGATGGTACCTAGTATAAGTAGCAGGGTTTGTGACAGCACAATAAAACTAGAGGAAGATGTCATATATTATGGTTGATGTAGTACGTAGCTGTTTCTGCAGTACTCATTATTTTTTGAAAATTAAACAGTGGTGTTTATGATTCCCGATGTATGCCTCATTGTCATGACGTGCAGCTTTGTCATTGTAGCTGCAAAGGCCATTGTTATAGTCTATGGTCAGTTAGAACAATGAACTTTGTTCCAGTTATACCAAAACTGAGGACACCAGCTTTCCCCAAAACTTTTACAATTTAGAAACAATATTTTGTTTTAATTTGAATACTGAAAGCTTCCAACAGAGGAAAATACTCAATAAAATATTTCATGGTAAGGATACAGTCAGGGTGCAATATCTTTTTGCTGGAATCACAGATTAATAATTTCTGAAAATTAGCAGTCAACCAGGCATATTCAGAAAATGCTGATTTACAGCACTATATTTTGAATCATATTGTGTGCTATATTCATATTAATTTCTAATTAAGTTAGTAGCATATAATGAAAATCAAAGTAATTCACAAATGTTAGACATTTTAGGTAGAGTACTCTATTTTTTTTTTTCCACAAACTTTAATTCAGGTTGCTACTTTCTGGACTTGGGCCGTTTGACAAAGTATTTTTCTGTAAAATTTAGCAGGTGCCATTCTGTTTTCTTTTCTGTCTTCTTCCTCTCCTCCTGCTCCATGTAGCATAATTATTCAGGTCTCTTCCACATTCACAGAGTATTTCAGTGATTACCGTGGGGACAGAGAACTGCTACATCTTATGTGGCTGAAGCTAAATTCTGGCATATTTTATGAACCTACACAACTGTGTTGACCTGTTTTGCCCCTTTAACTGGGAAAAAAAAAGGTAAGATAATTTAAAAAATATTAATTCTGCTGATTTATGCCTGTTTCACTAGTATAGGGCATTCCATGTAAAGTATGTGAACTCTCCTTCCCCAAGAAACATTCAGAAACTGCACAAAATAGGACCTGTCATTAAAATGTTGATAGTTACACACTCACCTGAGCAACAGAGTGTTGTACAGCCTCTGGGATGGGTCTCGATCCCTCAAGATGCAAAGTTATTTTATATACGAATAGGACAGGATTTATGCAATAACCCTGTCCATTTACAAAAGGCAGATTTTCTACATTCAGGCTACTTTACTAACAATGAACTTGAGGCAACAGGAACAGATAAACATACAGAAAATCAAAATAGCACATATATGACAGACTAAAAAAAATCTAAACACTGTGAAGTAGGAGTAGATGAATGGTGACTTTTAAAGAAAATTGATTAAATGGGTTTCCTTTGGCAGTGTTGTTTGCCTGCCACACTAAACTGATGTTCACTTTATTTGTTATCTTTTATGAAAGAATGATCTTTTCGTGCTGCTTGTTGCAGATACAAAATGACACAGTTACATTAAGTAGTTTTAATTTTATGTGAAACAAGAATAATTAACACTCTGGAATCAACTACCCACATTTCATCAAAGCTGCTTTATGCCATATTAGAAGTTAATACTCTGGGCAATTGCTTATATTCCTTCTACTGCATGGCTTTTCACTTAATGTCATGAGACATAGTCCTCAAGAAAAGCAGTCAACAGAAGAAATAAGTTGAGATAACCTTTGGCATAGATGTATAACCTTAATAAAAGTCGAGTAAATAACAGCGGAATGGTAATCATCCTTGCCTACTTAAACCAGACAGAAGAATAATGCTTGACTAGATAGGTCCCCAACCTGATTCAGGCTGGCTTCAGGCAAGCAAAGCCTCTTCCCCTAATAGACATTTTTGTAGTTAAAAGCTCCCTATGAGCAGAGAACCCTGTAGATTTAATGTGAGTTCCTGCACCACCTATCAAGCATTTTTATCTTCTGTGATTTGAAGTATCTACAAACCACAGATGACAATATTTAAAGATGTTTTAGTTTACCTTTTTTACTGAACTTTGTTGTTTATTATTCCTTAAACAGCCAGGTCTGGCACAGAGGCTAGCCCGAGCCCAGGGGATGCTCTCCTTCAGCTCACCATCACCTCTGTGGGAAGGAGCCAGGAGGCTGTGGCTGCTGCTGGAGGTGGCAGCTCCTACCAGGTGGCAGCCAGACCCTGGCATGCTGCTGCCTAGGGGGCAGGAGGAGGAACGGGCTGGTGAGAACGGTCCAGCAACCTGGCTGCAGCCCCACAACTGTTGGGGCTGGCCCATTATCCCTGCACTCAGCAGGAGTACTGAACTGAAATTCCTCACCTGTAAAGATACTAATATTGCTGTTTTAAATAAAACTGTTTTCCCCTGAGGCAATACCAGCTCTTTACTGGTCTTCTTGCCTAGGCTCTGTAGAGATGTTGCATCATCATTTCTTTTATATAAAAGTGATAGCTGTCCTGTAGACAAGGAAGGCATCTGCTTAGCTGTATGGCAATCTGAGCATGAGTGGAGAAACTCTTGATCGTTTCCAAAAATCACAAAGCTTCTAGATTTTGCAGTTGCCAATAGTTCTAAATTCATATTGCAAACATTATAAAATTAAAGAGATACTCATGATGATGAAGCAGGAAAAGATAAAGAAAAGGAAAATTCACTTTCACTTCAACAAAGAGCCTCAGTCCAGGAATATCCCTTTCTGTGAAAAGTGTTTTGAACTTGGTCTTTTCTCTAGAAATCCTAAGCTAATCTTGTTCCCCTCAGTAAGTCAGTTTAGTTTTAACTTTCATTGAATTATTATGCCATAATATACTAAATGATACAGTAGCTTCAGTTACTTTTGTTCTTGGCATTTTCTTTCTCCGTTTGGATAATGTGATTTTGCTAATATTCCATACAAACTTCTCTGAGAAAGAGTTGCTCAGTTTTTTCTATATCACTGTTACCCTTTCTATACTGAACTCCCACCATGTTAATGTACATCTAGCTGCTATCTCCCTCCTATTTATAGTAAAGGGAAGGTCAAATAGGCTGTGACTCTCATGCCTGTTCATAACCATCAGGCTGACAATCCATATTACAGAGTCATTTAGAAAGAGAATATTATCTCCGTGGTTTTTGGCATGAAACATTTACATAAGTGGCCCCAAAGTGGCTTCTCTGGCAGCCACGATGCACTGCAAACTAATTCCTAATTTATTGTTCAATGTCATTCCTAGGTCCCCTTGAATCCAGCAGCTTTCAAAATTTCTAAGTCCAAAGTATTTAAGATTATTTTATGTAGTATGCATAGATCAGCAGTCTCCATACTGTGGTACAATATATTGCTCTTCCCTTCATATCGGCAATAAAATATTACAATACAGTAACATCAGTGGAAAATATTCACATCACACTGAGGTAGTTCACATTTAGGCAAAGTGAGTATAATTCAAAAAAGAATAATGTACATAGTTTCAGTAACATCTACTTCTCTGTTTGTCAGTTTTTATTGCCTTTTGCAACTCTGCTAATTTAGTTCCATTGGAAATTTCACTAATGTGAAGTTAAATCTTTCTAGTGCTTTATATTTACTTTCTAGGTCTCCCCTGGGAGAACAATAAGGCTGTAAAACGTAATGGGTAACTACATTTTTAACTAAGACTTCTCCTGAGGAATTTTGCCATTTGACTGAAGAAAAGAGACTTTGGTGAAATATTACTTAATTTACCCCTTGTAATCTGTTGCAGTTGCAAAACATTTGCAGGAAATAAAGGGATTTAGGATTGTTATTAATATTACACTAAGGAGCAATTTGATTCCTCAAAATTAGTATCCGTGATGTATGATGACGTTGAGTTGAAAGAAAGAAATGACAGTGAGCTAGTACAAACCCATGCCACTTGGATACCATGGCAAAATGATTCCATTTGGGGATGTAAGCTGGTTCTCACAAAACAGGCTTGAGTGTCTACGCAGCCATTGCGTAGAGATACTCAATCCAGCTGTGTGTGTGTTTACATGAAAGAGATCACTACTGGGTCTGGACATGGTAAACACTGTACTCACACCCTTCAATAACAGGGGTGGCAGAAAGGAAATGGGACAGAACATCATGGAAGTAACTGGAGCATACTCAGACCTTCCCTGACCCTTCTCAAGGTGTGCTTCTTTAGAGATACAAAACTGATGATGTGAATTGCCATCTCTACTAAATGCAGGAACCAAAGATAAAGTCCTAACTTTCTGCTGAATATATTGAATAGCAACACCATGGGTCATAAATACAAAAAATTCCTACTTTGGCAGTACAAAATATACTAATTTTCAGCGTGTTCCTAACTACATCTTTCTTGACGTGCTGTCTAGAGCCCGTCTGGTATCAGTCACATGATTCAGTGACTATCTGTAATCATGCATGCATATTCACACCTTCCAGCAAAATTACTGTTAGGAAGTGATTAAGAAACTAATTGGGTCATCACCCAGGAGGAAAAGCCTGTGATACTTATCACCAGATATTAGTTTTCACCACAGGCTCTTAGCTTTGACTGTAGTTCCCAGTTACAGTTGGTATAGCAAATATAACTCAACTATAGGAAAAGACTGATAAAATGATATTCCTCCTCCCTGCCACCCTCAAATTCCTGATGGAACTCTTGTAGACTGAAAGAAATAGTTAATCAAAATTCTTAGAGATATATTTTGAAGACACCACTGTGCCAGATCTTTCGGTGACTAGCTTTTGGATACCATCTTCATGCCTTCTTACAGCTGAGATGTATCATTTTGGGCATACTGTAGGAGAATCACACCCTGCATTCATAGGTCACAACTGCAGATTATCTAGGTATTACTGAGTCTATTTTTCAGACACTGGAATTTCGTCATTTACACAGATACCTTCCTAATTATTTTTGGTTAATATCTTTAAACATACAGACTTCTTCAGGCAAAATTCTTTCTGGTGATGAGCAGGCTTTCTTTCCTATTCATGAGGCATCTGAGTAATCTTTGATTTCATGCTGAAACAGCAAAGGCTTGTTTTATGCCCATCATGCTATAATGATATGTTTTAATAGAAAGCCCAGGATGTTCAGTTCTTCTTCCATTTATTTTCCTTGCTAGGCATTTGATTACTTATATGGTAGCTTAAGAATGACTCAACCTCATTCAAACAAGGATTCTTCCATGGAGGCTGCCATCTTCTGGGCTTTTCCCTCTTAGATGCTCTGTTCCATAAAGCCTTCAGCATTTAAGCTGCACAGCTTTTAACATTTATCACACAAACACTGCCTCGGCCACCTCACTTCCTGCTGCACAAGGAGCATGGGAAACTGTACAGATTTTGACCATATTAGTAAGATCTTTTAAAGTGTCTCCTGAATTTACCCCTTACTGTGCAGGCAGCTGTGTAGCTTGCATATATATTTTTTATGCAATTCTGCTCTTAATAATAAGAGCACAATTCTGAACAACTGATGTTAAGCATTATCAAATAGTATCATACAGACAGAATGTAATCCATTTCCTATGCAGTAAGGTAAATGTCAAGTTAAAACAAGTCAATTGTATTAACAGGGCAAAAAGTACTCGGTACTTGCTGCAACATCATGCTGATCTGAAAGAGGGTGATTTTGGTTTTTTTTTTCTTTATCCTCATGCCTTTGAGTATTGCACCAAAGGGATTAATTTGCTGGGGAATTATTAAGTGCTTTGCCTGCGTATGAGGTCTTTTTAAATTACATTGTGCCAAATAGTACTAAAATAATTGGATAGCTGACGATGTCATCTGCTGCAATAAATTTAGGTAGTGAGTATTCGAGCTAATTTAATACTGGGCAACAGATCAAAAACATTTCTTCAGTATCCCTCTGATTTACAGTGAGTGAAATCTAAAAATATAAATCTATTAAAATCGAGACTAGTGATATGTGAATGTAGATTTACATATCTGTTTATCTTGATGATATGGTACCATAATCAAATTGGACATGCTGTTTATGAACTTCTGAATTAGTAAAATTAATTTGGATGTTACACCTACTCTGATTCTCCTAGTTAGAGTTCATCTGATAAACTGCTGTGTACTACTACAGTTACTGTGATAGAATTGTAATTCCTACTTGGTTGCTAAGAATTTAAATATTTCTTTTGACATCCTATTTGTGGGGGAAAGCTGGGGAAGAGGAGCGAAATTTTTCGAAAGTAACCACTTGTTTTCAGGTCTTTCTAGAAAATGGGTTTTCAGTCGAAGTTATAGAACAGCTTTTTGAGACATATGATACCACATTTTGCAACAATTAGTATGACTTGTGATTCCTCAGTTACAGAGAAATTACACTGTTCTTGTGCAAATCAGAATTTATAAATCCACATATACAAACTGACAATTTTATGTATATATGAGGTGATCTTTACTGTGTTTGTAGGAACACACCATAAAGCTCACTTTCGGGGGATGGGGGGGGAGCTGTTGCATTTATGTCCATGAGATACAGCTTATTATGCATTTAATGTCTTTGCATGATAGGAGATTTTCCTAGCATTTAGATCAGTTTTTGAGCTAGTTGGTGTTTGCTCTGCTATACTATACCAAAGTAACCGGTCCTTACTTTGAAACAAGAAATGGGTTTTGTGGATCCCACTGGTTTTCCTATCCATGTCGCGCAGTGATTTTCTAAAGACAGAAAAATATCTTTACATATTATGCAGCCTTCTGTTTTCCTTGTTTTGCACCTAACACTATTTACTTTTATTCCTGTTTAGTATTATCTGAATCCATAAGCCAAAGGATTCCCATATGGTAATCACAGTTCATTTTACCCTAATGTTAAGGAGCAAGCAGAGAGGCTGCTGGCACAGTGAACAATGGCTACATTTCTTTCTGTGCTTGCTGGGAGCTAAACACCAGAGGCTGGTGTCGGGCTGTAACAGGATTGTCTGCCCTGTCCTTGGGGCAGGTAAATGCAGGCTTCTGTGGCAAGAGCTGATGCTCTTTTGCTGATGGTAAAATATCTCATTAATGCAAATGCTTTTCTTGATAGAAAACAGTTTGGGGTGCTCAGTCATGAATTCTGTCAATGTGTAGTTCTTCTCTATTGCTTAAAAAAGCCCTCTTCCCAGTAACCTGTGGATTTTCTTCTTCCCATGCATTAACAGTTACTGAAGATTAGTTATTCTGCAGGATAAGAGCTGAGAAGATGCATGAATACCCAGCCATAAGGATCTGTGCAGTGGTCCAAGGACAGGAACAAAATCTGTATTTGTTTATATATTTTGTGCTCAGTGTTCTGGTGCTATTGACTTTGGTCAGCATGCTGCAAATTGAATGTTTGCTTCACAGGACACAGCTTCTTGTCAGGTTGGATTACAATGAGAAGTGGATAGTTAAAATCCTTCATGGCTTAGCAGAAAAGGCACAGCATAGCCAGTAACTCCCAAAGCAAGGTGCTACAGTTGGTAAATTGCTATCCAAACTAAGTTTGAGTATAACCAAAAATGCTCTCTATCCAAGAATTTTGGCTATATGATGGATGTGTGCAACCGAGCATAACCCATCTGACGGCAAGAACCACAGGTGCCCTCTCAGCCACATCTGTTGGATAAAAACAGTGGGCAAGCATGGCAGTGAGTCCCTGGCTCACCTACCTAATACACACTCTTATAGGACTTGGTGTCACAATGATTAAAGTCACAAGACCTGAATGCTGAAGTGTGTACACTGCCTCAAAAAGGGACATAAGGGACCTTAGCTGTTACTGTAAAAAATTTAATTGATGTAACTCTCAGCCACATAGGATAAAATGGGTTTAAAAGAGTTTCTTGCTAATAATCCTGTGTATCATACTCTTAACCTACTTTTATTTAAAAAGTTTCTACTGACACCATTTCTGGACACTTGGATTAGGAATTTTTTTACAAACTTCAACACAAATGTCTATAGGTAGGAAAAAGGAAATTTTTTTCCCTTTAAAATGTATTTTAATATTCTAATATTTAAAATGCTTTAAAACATTTGCATACACCTACTATATTCTAGGCACTTCAATAACTTCTCTTACAGCTATACTAAATTGTGTTAATGTTATTTTAATCCCCTTCTCATTAAAATACACTGCCTGCTGAGCTCTCAGAACAATACTCTAATGAAGGTGTTCAGACAAAATCTGGAGAGAAAAGATCTTAGTTTCCTGTATACCAATGTATTGTGGTTAAGTTAAACCCTTTACACTTTTGCATATAATAGAAGAAAATTATGAAGAAGTATGTTTTATGATCACATGGCTAAACATGGCTAGCTTCCTTCTGAACTAAAAAAAGACCAACAGTAGGAGGGTTAATAGTTTTGACTGAAATAATAGACACACAATTTTGTCTTCAGGGTCTGTAACAGAACTGGCAAACTTTGGTGTAAGTACAGTTTCATATTTTACTTTCTTATTACGAAGGAAGGAATATAGATAACATGGTTCCCTCTCAATCTTACTGCCAGGAATTTCAAGAAGTTATGTGAAGTCTTATAAGAAATAAGATCAGAAGCTATGCTACTGTATACAACTGTATGAATCAGAAATTAATGTCTTGGATTTGAGGGAAAAAAAGATTTATTGGCCCTGTGTTTGTACTCACTGAAAAGCTTTCCAAAAGCAATTGGTCTACTTAAAGGCTGGACAATAGGCCCTCCAGCTAAATGGCACTGGACTTGATTGCCTGGAGTCCAGAATAAAGCTTCTTGAGGAAGTTACCTATAAAAAAATCACCCCATAGGTCCTGCTGACACAAGAGTGATTTAAGAGCCTCAGAAGCAGCTCAAAATATTATTATTATTTTATTTTTCAAGGTGTTAGCTTAAGTATTTGATTATTTTTCCTTACTACCATTGCTCAAGGCGCTGCACTGTCCACAGACATCTTCCTTCACTTGAAGGTATTTGAGATTTTTATTGGTGATGGAAAGAATTGTTAGTTGCAGGCCTGCCTGTGTGCAAGCCTCCTTGCATACACTGCAGGATCTGGTGCTTCACCACTGAAGTTCAAGAGTCACACTACTTGCATCATTTCTTAGCCAGTTTTCCCCATATGACCCAAGAAAACAGGCAGCATAACAAGGCATGTGCTTCTGCTGCCTTTGTTGTCTGCCTTACACTTTTCACTGTTTAACTTCAAGTATTTTCTGTGGAGCATTTTAGCTATCCCTGAAATCTTTATTCCACTCCCTGCCTTTACCAAACTAACCTAGCCTACTGTTAAACTTCTCTAGGAAGGATTTTCCAATCTGTTGCAAGAATCTATTTCTCTCCTGTCTTCTTTCTGTACTTAATATCCCTTATCAGAGAGATTGCCCTCTATGTGGGAAGGTGCCAAGTCTTGCTTTTTCTTTTTTTTTTTTTTAATTTAAGGGATCACATGAAGTTTCTTAACAGGGAGTTGTGGCAAAGAGAAAAAGAAATAAGTTAATACTGTTAAAGAGCCTGCCCAAAGTTATCAAATACTTAGGAATGTACTCTTTCGGTGAACTGATACTTTCCTTATGAAAAACTATGTGTGATGAAAGTTCCTATTGCATATAAATATTTAAGAATTTGTTACACTGCTTCTCCATCTTCCCTTTCTTTTAGTAGACTGAAAAACACCTTCTGAAGTTCGTGCTCCATTCTGTAAAATCTTGAAGACCTTGAAAGCTGAAAGAAATCAGAAGTGCTCACTGAAGATTTGTCTATTACAGTTGTGCAGAGCAGAGGTAGATGTCAGGGCTCTGAGCGCATGCCCCCTCCAGGAGTTTCAGGGCTGACTTAGATGATGGTGTGGGAATCCCATTTTGTGAAGAGAGCTCTTCAAGAAAGCTCTGCTGAAAGGCCTCAGCAGGGGCTCCTCCAGCTTCACTTGGGAACAGCTTTTAAGCAGCTGCTCTGCCCTGACACCTCACCAGAGCTGCAGCTGTGCCATGCCTGGCCAGGTACCCTGTTGATTTGGGCCACAGAGGGGACCCACAGATGTGCCATCCTGGCTTGACCCTGGGACCTGCCTCACCACAATGGACTTGGTCTGGGCACTGGGCTGACCCCAACAGCTGCCATCTCTGCTGGCTTTGCTGGGTGTGGAAGGAGGTGAGGCCAGTGCCCCTGCTCTTACTCCTGCTCCCTGTGGAGCAGCTTGCCACTGAGGCCCGCTGTGAGTAGGAAAAAGTAGAAAAGCTAATTCCTAACCCAGATGAAAGTTTCTGCATATTCTGGATGTGTTTTAATGTGCAATCCAAAATGCCACTCTTTCTTTGATATACTCAACCTAAGACCAGCATACCTATTGTACTGTGTGGTACATCTTAACATTTAGTGCTCTAGGTAGCAGGTGCTCAGGCGTGCAAAACCCCACCACTTTACAGTGTATAGCCACTACTTTTATACTGCAGCAAAACGTTTACCTCTTCTAAATTGTTTTTGCCTTTTTTTTAAAAATTGTTATTGTGTTACAGCTCTGTTGGATTCCTACTTGTTCTAAGGAAAACTGAGTATGTACATGTTATAAAAGCAAATAGGTAGTAATGGAATAAGACAAAGGAGTTATGTGTTTTCTGGAATGGTCTTTCTTTTATTAAAAATGCCAGCCAGTTCTGAAAGATTTTAGAGATAGCTGCTAAGATTTACTAACTTGCAATTAAAAAAAAAAAGTTTTTCTTTTTAATTCAGTCTTGTATACACCTGTCACAGCACTTCAATGGGTGGCCCATTATAATTCTCATTGCAGCAGCTGTGGCTTACCTCTGTGGGCTGTGCATTTCAGAGAATAAACATGTAGAAGTCCATAAATTTGTCAGATTCCCAGTTTGATCATGTGAGGGATCCTACTGCCACAACAATCTGATGCTAATATGCTGCTAGAGCTGTTTATTAAGTTTCAGGAGCAATAAACTATCATCTTCTCCTTTATTTATTTTTTTTTTTAATTGAAGTGGGGGTGGATGGAGAAAGTGTTTTGTTTTCTGTGGACTGCCCACATTCAATCTGTCTATCCCCAGTACCAATAACATGAATAACTACATACTTGGGCCTGTTAAGATTACAATTCTATTTGCATGAATTTTGAAGTATCCTTAATCCATGGTAAACATACAGAAGTCACAAGCAAATTAATTAAATTTCTTCTTTGAAGTGAGGAGTGTCTGACAGACCCTAAAACTGGGAACCAAATTATCTCTGATCCTGTTCAGTTGTAGATTCTGAACAGCATGCTGACAGAGTCTGGGAAAGAGGGCTAATGTTTTAAGCATACGTGCAATTAAAGAAATAGAAGGCCCCATGGTGACTTCTGTGTCTATCAAACAGGCCTCAGAGAGATTTTGGGAGGGAGAGGGGATATGGTTCACTGGACTACTACTTCAGTCCAGAACTAGATGATGCGCTTTCACAACTCGTCTGGCCTGGATGAAGGAAAGGTTTCTGCCTTACATGGGTGGGGAGGCTCTGAAGCAATCCAGACACCATGTAGCATAAAAAGTGGTTTGTTCTGCAACCATTCAGCAAATTGCATTGCCAGTGGCCAACTTATTTTATTTAGAATAAATATTTCTTATAAATTTGGTATTCTTATGATTTTAACATGATTCTCATTAACTGCAGAAAAATAAGTCAAAATTAAGTAAATATAAGGGTCAGAAGTATAAAAAAGTGTTAATGGACATTTGCAAAATTTTGATTTACTTAAGACATTAATGCAATTCTATGTGTGAAACACTAAGATTTCCAAAGACTTCAGAATAAACTCCCCACTGTTTAGAGATTTCATAATTTAAAATCCTTGATAGGCTTCTAAAAATAAGAAATGCTTCAATCTCCAGCCTTTCAGAAACAGATTGTTGTGCACCAGTGTGGAGCATAGTATGAGGCCAGAAAAGGCCAAGAGCACAGAAATAATGGCAGAAGATGGTTCCAGTGAATAATATTTTTCAAGACATAATTATTTTAGCTAATCCATAAATAAGGTGACCTGGTTTAAAATTAACTACAGCTAAAAGATAAACAAAATTATGGCATGGCCTGTGTAATAATTATGTGTACTAGATATGTAATTCAGGTGCCCATAAGTAGCATTTAAAATTAATTGTAAACATCTTTGAAATATCTGGAAAAGGTTTGTCTTGGATTTAGAATCAGTCTTAGACATGCCAGCCTCCAAGGAAAAAATACTGTCTGATGTTGCCTTTCCCACGTAACACTGATATGCAGAGCTGTGATATACAGGCACTTGCATTAACATGCATGTCATCGATTGCCTCTGTCCTTTAAGAGCGTGGTAACTGTTTTCACACCCATGTAACAGGAAACAGTGATAATTATTTTATAATGTCTGTGCTGGTTTTGGCTGGGATAGAGTTAACTTTCTTCATAGTATCTAGTACAGGGCTATGTACAGGGCTAGTACAGGGTTGGAAACAGTGGTGATAATATGGGGATGTGTTTGTTACTGCTGAGCAGCGCTTACACAGAGCCAAGGCCTTTTCTGGCCCTCACCCCACCCCACCAGTGAGCGGGCTGGGGGTGCACAAGGTATTGGGAGGGGACACAGCTGGGACGGCTGACCCCAACTGACCAAAGGGTTATCCCACACCATATGATGTCGTGCTCAGCATATAAAGCTGGGGGAAGAAGAAGGAAGGGGAAGATGTTCGGAGTTATGGTGTTTGTCTTTCCAAGTAACTGTTATGCATGATGGAGGCCTGTTTTCCCAGAGATGGTTGAACACCTGCCTGCTGATGGGAAGTAGTAAATTAATTCCTTGCTTTTCTTTGCTTGCATTCACAGCTTTTGCTTTGCCTATTAAACTGTCTTTATCTCAACCTGCGAGTTTTCTCACTTATACTCTTCCAATTCTCTCCCTCATCCCACTGGGGAGAGGAGTGAGAAAGTGGCTGTGTGGTGCTTGGTTGCTGGCTGGGGTTAAACCATGATAACATCCTAGTAATTACATGACCTTCCAAGTGCTGTTGTGCAGAATGCAAAGATAATCCCCTAGTCTGAGCACGAATCTTGTCTTGTTTGAGGCTGGCACATAGTTATTAGCTTTTGCCTGGCTGGCAGATGTTGTGGGCGACAGCAGAATGAGGAAATGGAAAAAAGGGGAAAGTATGAACCAGCAGTTTTAATCTGCATAGGCTAAGGGGAGTAGGGTTAAACAGTTTAAATCTGGGAACTCACAGATTGTTTTTTCAACAGGTTCTTATCTACTTAACTTTTTCATACGATCTTCATCCAGATGCACTCATTTTTGCACTGCTCAATTGAAATGAGACACAAGTACATTAAACAAATGACTGTCTTATATAATTTATTTTGCTCTAAGTATCACTAGATGTTATGACATTGAAGGGAACATCTCAATTTTGAAGGGTATGCATATGTCCAAAGTATGCAAAAGAAGAGAGAGACATGGAGATCACCTAAGGTTACCAAGCCAGCAGAGTTAGAAGTATATCCCTGAGTAAGCCCGTGCATCCTTTGACCACGTCAGAAACAGGGACACTGTTTCGTAGAACTCTTTGCTGGTGAAGAGAAGATCAACATTCCTCTTTGTACCACCTTTTTACTTGATTGCATATGTTGGGGTTTTTTTTTGTTTGGTTTTTTTTTTTTTTTAATGATTGATCACATAATAATTCCATATTTCTAATTTTTTTTCTCACTGTTGATTAGAACTTGGATTTGTCTCTAACCATAATTTGATTAGATGAACTACAGAAGGTTTGGAATCTTACATCAAGCTATTTCAAAACTATCCAAAAAAGCTAAGCGTTCTGCAGGCTAGAGCAATGGAGGAGTACCAGCCACACAGGCTTTTGGATACTGCTACCTGAAACATAGATCATCTTCATGATTCATGCTGCTGAGCACCAAACAAACTTTGATTTTCTAACTTTGGTTCTTTGTGCCTTACTGTCCCATAGCAAACCAACATATACTTTCATTAATTCAAACTGAAGACAAACACGCAAATGTTCTTCAAATCTCAGAAGTCCATTACAGCCATAACAGTTTGTTTGCAATTTCAGAGTTTTCCAAACTGTAGGAGTGCTGATATTCAGGCTCCCAAACACAGTTTTGTTAAGTGTGAGTTAAAATCTGTTGATTTCTTTTAATAGCTGTTCAAATACAACCTTTTTGTTCAAAGACCAGACACTTAGAGACACACTTAGACAAATTCTCCCATACCAAAAAATTACTCAGAAAAACCCCAAACTCAAAACAAAGTGCTTTGACTTACTGATCCTCTTCTGCTGAGCTGAACTTATGCAGATAGTCAAGGGTCATGGGGTTAAGCTTGCTCCTTGGTCTCTCCTTATTTATGGTATTCCTAACTAATGAGGGTTGGTTCTGGCATGGTGACATCCATACTGCATAAACATGATGTGTACAAGCTTCACATCTCTTGTATTTCCTCATGAAAAGTGCCAGCCATCAACCCCTTGCAGAAGAACCAGGTGACCACAGAAACACACCCATAGACATGGTAAATTGGTGGGAGTGAGAGGACCTTTCTGATTAATAATTTGACATAATGTCCCTCCTCTCCCCAGAGGTGTGTTACCAATTTGTTGTAACGAATTTACAGAAGAGGTTGCTTGAATTTTCAGTAGCTTTTACACTAGAAATCTAGTTGTCAACACTAGGAACACAGAGTTTTTGCAAAGGCAATAATTTACTGTTAGTCTAATTAAGTCTTATCAATTTAATGAAAGAAAGATTATTGTTCCAGGTTCCAGTTACAATGATGTTTACACTTCTAGTTCAAATTATATGCAGTTAAAATTTTATATTCACAAACCCCTTTCTCTGGTGTTATTCTCATCCTTTCACTACCTCTCCAGGTCCTAAGATTGATGGTTTCATCCTGGAAGGGAACCTACAGTGAGGCATCAGCAACCCGAGTACTTCCCTGCGAGGAGTATGCTGCCAGTGCTGATGGTTTTTTGCCCCCCTGTCTTGGGTCTTGGGGTCATTTTTCTATGTTTGAGAACAGACTCTGCAACCTGCATTTTGTTCACTTGTCTGCTAGTCCACATTACAATCAATTCTACTCTACATGGAGTGTTTTATGTAGACTAGATACTTTTTCTTTGTTCTTTTTGCAAACCCAAAAGCTAGTTTTACTTACCCAGCTCTCAAGACCACACTACTTTGACAATCAGTAATTGACCACTTGTGTGTTGCTTATAGCCCAGGGCTCTCCTGTGTTGTTCTGCACGTGGACTTCGAAGACCTCTGCTATCACCCCATGCCTTTATTGCTCTATGAGGCATTTTTTTCCAGGATCACAGATAATTCATTAGACACAGGATAACTCTGTGTTATTATTAGCTATCTGTTGACGAAACTATCTACAATATTAGAAGTTATGCTGCACAACTGTACAAAGCAAAAGATGAAATTAAGTAGGCAATTGTACCTTGGTCATTAGATTATTGCTGTTAACAAGTTAAAACAAATTTTCAGGTAGCTTCTAGTAATTCAGCTTTTTGACATCTAAATATATTTTCTTCCCTTTTCTACAGTTCAGTTCTCTTCTCACAACTGTTTATTTCCTCCTGTTTTGTCTCGTTAGGTCTTGTAAAAAGAATAAATTTCTGCGTATTTTCTCCTCAGCCACTTAACAGGTTTTAAAACTTAACAGAGGGTTTATGTTTGGACTTTTGAATCCTCATGAGTAATTCCAATTCATTTTCATACGTCACTATAAATTAAAATTAGTAGAGTAATATTAAGATAGAATTTTAGGGGCTGACAGCTGCTGTGTTTTAGGATTGGTCTTGGAGCTAAGTGGTGACATTAAGCTTTATTTGCTGAAAAGATAGAAGAAAAGAGCAGAATGGTCTTGAATGTCAAATAAGACTAGGTTTTAACACTTCTTAATTTGCTAGGTTCACCCACCTCAAATTGCTTTAAAATTGTAACAGAAAGGCCATGGTCTGATTTCAGCAGAAACTGAGAAACAAGTATTAATATTCCCTTGCCCTTAAAAGCGAAATAATTTTTTTTTCCCCATGAAAGTACAAAACACAGAAAACAGGATGAAGGTCTTGTCTGGTTGATCTTTGTCCATAAATATAAACCTTATTTATCTTTTTAATACACTAAACTGGGACTTCAAAATATTTCAAACCTCCCCCCTCATATTCTACAGGGACATCCCTCAGAAGTCACAGTCTAAACATACAACTTGTGTCCATTTCTTTTTATCTAATTTGCATTTTGTCTGCCATTTCCTAATCTATACCTCATTAATACGGGTATCTTAATTTTTCTAATCAACCCAAAGTATGCATGCACATTCATCATGTTCATATACTGCAGTTTATTAACTACAGTTGTGGTGTAAATCTTGAACTATTTTTGCTTAATATGTATCATCTCTTTCTTCAGATAACACAAATGCCATTTTTGGGGTGCTGTGAAATCTGTTAAGTCTGGTTGTCAAGTTTTAGGCTTCTCATGGCTTCATCGTTGTCTTGACTTAACCCACATTCTCCTGCTCCATTAAGAAATGGTAACTCCTGAAAGCGAGAAATAACTGAGATAAAAGATCTCTGCTAATGTGTTCCTTATGTTATAAGGAGAGGGAATCATGTCACTGTACTTTTGCTATTGTTTGCTTATTTGGGCTGCTGTATAATTTTAGCTTTGGTTTCAATTTGATCACATTTTTGTAACATTTTATAATAATTTCTAAATTAAAATCAAGATAAAATGAGAAAAGAATTCTGTTATACTAGACATTTGGCTGAGGTTGGTCTATAAACTGTATGGATTTTCTTGCTCACAAAATCCAAAAGGAAGGCTTAATTTAAGGTGAAGTTTATCACACATGTTTAACAGCCCCCTTTCATGTAATTTGTTTGGATCACCAATCTTTGTTGTCTGTAACTGTTGCTTTTATAACACAAAAAATATTTTCAAATGCATTTAAAGTGAGGTTTGGAAGAAAGGTCAATCTCTTCTGTTTGATGAATTAATGAATTCTGGAAAGAAAAAAAGGTGAAGGCCCTTCCACATTTACTTCAGCTTTAAAAGGACTGTGTATCTGAAAGTCTTTTAGTCTTTTGTCTTCAAATATACTTTAGTTGTCCTTTTTATATGATCTGGCCACATAAGATATAATGTTCTTAAAATCTCTTTACCAGTTATAGTAAAAGCTTTTTTTAACCTTTTTCCAAATCCCACCCCCTACCCCCAAAAGTACTGTTACTTCTTTCTTACAAACCTTGCTTATACTAGTTGATATGTTATATTATATAATATTAATTTTATCATATCATACTAATATTATTAGTTTTAAATGGCTGAAATCATTAGTGCTACCTGGTACATGGATATTAACATAAAACAAATAAAACAAAAATATATTAACAGAACTTAAAGGAAAAATCTCAGGAATATATGTGGAATTGTATGCTTTCTAATAAAAGCTGCGATTTCAGTATTTGGAAAATTAAAATAATCATAGATACTTTATTTATTCTTTTTAGACTTTTTGTTTTTTAGCAACCACCATAATTATCCCTCTCAGCAGAGAACACCCACTGATATCACTGTGAGGTTTAGGGGTAAAGACTTAAAACTGACATTTGACATCAGCTCTTTCAAGCCAGATGAGCAGGCAGGTTGTCCTGTGAAGCTGTGTTGCACCTGGAGGCAATGGGAGCTTTCCACCATTGACTTTTTGGGAAATGAGCTGCAAAGGTGGCAGAAAATAAGAGAATTACTACTATCAGTTCTGATCTCCAATCATGTAGTTGATTCAGGCTCTGTGGAACACCAAAGGGCTACTGCAGGGTGGTAGAGCTTCTTAATGCAATAAGACTAGCTGACTAATGTGGCTATTCAGTTGTTACTACTTAATCTAGCTCAGATGTCTGTACCTGCTAGAGTGTCTTGTGCGGCCTAGGTCTGCTCCAGTATATTCAGAAGCAAGGGAAAGAATAGATTTACTCAACTTCCTTCTCCTGATTTTTGTTGATGTTCATTGCAGTCCAACTAAATTTAATAGCAGAATTGTTGACAACTTTAAGAAAAAATGGTTTGACTCAGAGGTTTAGACTTGAGTATGGTTGTGTCCCCAGAGGTTTGGTAGTCTTTGCACTTCTCCACTGAGAAGAAATTAAATCTGATTTTCTATTTAAAGTCCTTTAAATATTAGAAAAGTAAATTCGTATTAGATTAAGTATAGTTATTTAAGATTAAAAAGCTATAGATACTAATTTTGAAAAATATTGACTGATTTTGTACCATGAGTCTAATGACAAATTTGGTTTCTTCCTCAGAGAATGGTATTATGTCTTTTCTCACATGAAAGTCACATTGCCTTAAGAAATTCAGACTAAGTTACTTAGTTTTCATCTTTAATTCAAACTATAACAATCCTATGACTTTAAGGATATACTTATACTGTGCTGACCTCCATCCTGACTTGGGCTTTCCTGCAGAATTTCTTTGCCCCTGTATTACACAGATTATTATTGGCAGGCTTTCTCATGCAAATGGAAATATTCCTATTCTGCTCAGAAATAGAGAAGGAAAGAAAGGCAAGACTCCCCTTCACCACATATACTTTTTCTTCATGTTTGTGGTCCTTCAAGCCACAAATGAACCACAGATGCTCTCTGAGGAGTTAAGAATAAAACTAATGTTCAATGTCTTGCTTTAAGGTAGTTTTCTCTATCTTGTCCATTGTTATTTACAAGATTTCATTATATACCGCAGCCAACATGGACTGCTGTAATGAAGAAATTTAGCAGTGAAAGGTCTATCACCTGCCTACATTTTAAAAGATCTTCTTATCTGTATTTCTGTGGCTTGAATGACAGTAATTTGTCTGACATTTTAAAATCCTTATATACTTGGAAATTCAGTATCTAAGGTTTTGCAGAGAATAACTCTTCCTTCTGTGCTTATGTTATGACCTTTGTAGATCATCTGCAGCTCTTACACGCTTGTGTCTCTCGCTGGAAGCACTGAAGGTTCTGAGGATGCACAGGTTTCCAGATCAAGAAAGCCTTTCACTCTATTTAATCCAAGAAGTGTAGTAAAACTCTAGGGATGCAATCCTATCTGGATCCCAACCGAATACAATATTGGTATAGCACAATGAAGTGAATCTATCAGACTTTGTACTGCTCTAACAAGTAACAATGCTTAATAATGTCTACTATGAGCTTTGTGTGTAGTCTATAAATCATAAGCACACAGTATCTCTCATGACATTTCCTTTGAGAAAAGCACTTAGTTCAGTGAAGGCTGAATTCTTGTATTACAGAAAGACAATCTAAGTGAAGAAGAAGAAATCTAATATGGGGCAGAAACTCAATTAACCTGAAAAAGTAAAAAAAAATATAAAGAAGGTGTATGCAGAGTGTCAGACTTCTATGTCAGTTTGCACCCAGGTGTTGCTTTAAACAAAATCCTACTCTGACTACATGGAAGGAGCATAGAGTTGGTGTTTCCTCAGCTGGAGGAAGGATTTTGATAATGGGATAATGGGATGTGAAAAGAGACTCAATGAACACTGAAAAGTAAATGTTTCTGAAACTGGTCTCTACCAATAATTTATCATTTGGATTATAAAAAAAAAAAAAAAGGAAAAAATTGTTCAGAGACTATAAGCTAACATGAAGGAAACAGATGTCTTGTTTGATTTAACTTGCTATCCATACTGAAAGGTTTTGCTTTGATTAACTATTGTATCAGTCTCTTGTCCATATGAGGTCTGCTCTTTTTTGTCTTCAATGCCATTCACTCTTCTTTGCTATATATCTTCATTTCATTTTATAGTGAATGTCTGAACTCCAGGTGGTGTGATTATTAAATTCAATGGCTATTTGTTTTTCCTCCAACAGACCATTGGCATGCCAGACTTGCTGCTGTAAATTCTAGTGTGCAGTGTCATGATTCCCCAATCCAACAAAATTTTCCATTATGAAAGGGGGATTTTATTTTGACCAGAAAATTATGCTACTGTGCTGACATCTGTGTGGAAGAGGTTAGGCTCCAGGAGTCATATTTAGCATATCAGTAGACTGGCCTCATCTCGCCAGAAAAGGGAGGTACCTTTTCATTGGCATATTAATAAAATTCAGTACATGTTGCTAGCTATCTGAGAAGCAGCTGATTATCTCCACCATTGCTAACAGATTGTTCAGCTTTACAGCATGAAAATATAAGCCCTTCACCTCCAGGAAAAGATAGGAGGACATCTAAAAAAAAACTAGAAGTGTGGAAAGCAGTTATGCTTAAAATCATCAAACTGTGATTTTTAAGTGCTTTTAAAGAAGAGGATCTGCAAAAATTAAGTTATGTAAAAGACTGCTTCTCAAAGGTATAATGATTTGCTGCCTCCATCAATGACATTGATAGCAGTCATCAGACTGATCGCCATTCATTATTCATTCCTTACTTTAAGATCACTGTAGGATTCACCATATTTTAAAAGAACAATTTAACCAAGAGAATGTTGAACTAAGTTTCAACTTCATATAGAAATGAAATTCAGAAAGAGAATTAAAATTAAACAAATGTAGTTAACTTCTTTAGCCATCTTTCCTGTTTAAATCAGGTTTATTGAATCTGGTTTTCTGTATAAGGTGTGAGGTCTTGAGGGTTTTTGTGAAAATTTAAAGTTTATTAGTATGACAGACTGAAGTAGGGTAAGGATTCAACACTTCTGTTTCACAACTTGCCTCAGATAACCACTTAGATCACCAAAACCCACTCTGTCTCTTTCTCTCTTAATCTTTCCTTCCCATACGTGTGTGTCTACTTGCACACACACAGGTACACACATGTGCACATGATGTATATGTCAAGAAAGCCACTGACTTGGATGGAGTACATGGTCTCTATTCAAAGCCAGGTAGCAAAGCTAAGAAGCATGTGTGCCTTCTCAGACCACCAGAGTTGATGTGGTCTGAGGAGATTATGGGGTAGCTGGACCTCTGCAATTATTTCAGTCTAGTTGGTTTCTCTGTAGTGACTGCCAAAAGGGTGTCTTTGAGACAAAACTATTGCAATGTTTTGATGTGAACACCTGTTAATTTCCTTTCTGCCTGCTGAAGTTTCCTTAGTACTTGTTTTAGACAGGCTGCAAGAAAGGCCAGAAGGACTTGTGCAGGAAGTGTTGAAAGCTAACTTTAAACACAGGTAATACATCTAATTAAGTACATTACAACTGTCCGTCCCATTGTCGCCCTGCCCACCGCCCCCCCATGTGATAGTACCTGCAGTGAGCTGCTTAGTAAATCCTGACTGTTCAGCTATAGAGAATATCGTTTGATGTGGGGAGAACCCAGGCTACTGGAAGGGCACAGACTCTCTGGCTAACAATTATTCAGAAATCAGAATACATTAGCTGGGGTGGGTGCCAAAGGAAAATTCAGAGTAAGAAACTGGGGTGCAGCAATTAAGCATGAATGGGTGTGATGGAAGAAGTGGAGAGCATGGGTGTTCCCTGGGATTGGGTCCAGGGTGCTGATGAATGTTGCAAGGTTGTGAGATATGTGCATAAGTGAGAGATCTTGAGCCAACATTCGTAGTGGTAGATGCAGATGGTGGTGTGCTCAAAGACAGAGAGGGGAATTGGTAGTGTTTAATGAATGGATTTCTGTAAGAAGAGAGTAGGGATCCCAGGTAGCTTCCCAGTGCAGAAGATGGGATGAAGGAAGGCACAGAACATTAAACATGGTTGTAGCAACCACAACGGGAGTCTAGTCCCTGTTAGTCTTTATATTCTTCTGCCTCAATGCAACAGTATTCTTTGTCTTACCTTCTCTGGGAGAGTAAGAGAGTCTAGATGGCGTGCACATGGGTCTTCATACTGGAAAACAATGTGTGGAGTTATTCTCAACAGATCTGTGAAATGCAAGTAACACATCTCTTCCCTTTCAAGGATATGATGGTACATCTGACACTGGAATCTGTTACTACTGTATACATTTTTTGGTCTGTTTGTTGACTAATATGTGTTCAGCAACATAAGATTCTTGAAGAGTTGTAAGACATTAGCAAAACTTTTTTTCCTCACTGCTATTCGGTTGTCAGTAATTCTGTGGTCTTCATTGCTGTAATCTGATTTGGATAACAAACCACCTGTGAAGCAGATGGTACCCTTTGTCACTTCTGCTGGATCTCAGCCTACGACTAATCGAAAATTCTCCTGGTGTGCACAGAATTAAGTTTTGCTCTTATCAGTGACACAAGAGAAGAACCTGCTTCTTTGCACAACAAAGAAACCTCATTCACTAAGGTTGCAGAAAGGAATAGATCCCTTTACCAAGTTTCAGATGCACTAGGGACTGATGACTCTTTATAAGGCTGTGCCTCTGGCTCTGCAGATCTGTGCTCCTGGCTGGTAACTTGCTTTTAGTCCCTGTTCCAAATGGTTTGGCCTCTTGCTGTGAAAAGATACTTTCACACAATTTCCAATCCATTAAGGAAGTATCTGCCTGGCAGTTTCCAATCCATATGAGCCTGTACATTCCCACTCCATATAAGGTTGTGTACTTTTTTTCTCTTCTCTCACTCTCTGCCTGACAGTGTAGAGAAGAACCTTTTTTGCAAGGTGAGGAAAAAGGGGAGAAGCGGTAGCACTAACTAGAGTTAAAAACTCTTTCCTCTCTAGAAATATAGATTCTGTAAAAAGGACAGGATGAAAATGCTACTAATGGCCATTGTCCTTCCTGTTCCAAGCATGAAATCAAAGTATTCAAATCCATCAAATTAACCAAAGGTCTGCCTGTAGGCCTGTTATAACATTATGGTATAGCTTAAAGTTTTTGCTTCAAATATTTTGATTCTGTTTGATTTTCACTTTATATTAGAGATGGTAAAAGATACCTTAGGAGAGACTACCCTCTCCTACTCTCAATACGCTAGTCTCTATTTGAATCTTTATGCACCTTGCAATTTTTCGAGTCACCATCCCTGGAGGTATTTAAAAGATGTATAGATGTGGCACTTCAGGGCATGGTTTAGGAGACATGGTAGTGTTGGATTGATACTGGACTTGATGATCCCAGGGGTCTTTTCCAACCTCAGTGATTCTATGATTCTATGATTGTATGTAGCTTGCTCTTGCTTCCTCTGCAAAGAGATATGTGCAGTAGAGAACTATGGGTTAGAATGTGGTTTGAGAAATCTGTGTTTTCTTTGTTTGAATTTTTGTTATCGAAAAAGAGGTGCTTTTGGAGCAGAGTGGTGGTGTTTATACGCTTAGGCTTCTGCTAAAACAGCCTCTCCACTCAAGTAAGTTTTATGCATCATAAGCTTTGTAATGCTTGGGAGTTAGAAGATCAGGTTCCTAAAACTTTAGATGAATTTTCTGGGTATTGACCTATAAAGCTGTATCAGTCTTTGAAAGCAAAGACTGATGTCCTGAACCTTAACGTATCCAGTGAGGGCAGCTGGATATGTCTTCGCTGCAGACTTTTGAAGAAATCTATATTCCCTAGAGTTTAGCAAAAGTTTATAACTTCACATATAAACTTACTGTGCAAATGTAGTCTGGATGGCAAAGGCCTATATGAATGAACAAGTACACTGACAACAGAAGACCATGTCTCAAGCAGAGAGAGTTGGTGAAAATGACTCATGGCAAAAAAGATGTGACAGTTTATGCCTGGTTACTTACTACATTTGGGTGCCTGAAAACAGATTAACAGTAGTTTTTGAAAATACCTCTGCATTCTGATCCCATTTAAGCAAAACATGCCCTTCTCCCAGGTCTTCAAACTAATTTATATTTTAGGTCCCTGTTTCTGGCAGTGCCAGAGTCAAATGCAGTGAAGCCACTTGTTACCTGTATTACCTGAATGGTTGTACATAAAAACCTCCTGTAGGTTTGGTTGTACACAGATTTGTTTTTTTAAATATCCTTTGATATGGTTTACTACATAGAGCACTCAATAATCGAGAAGTTGAGAAGCTGAGCTACGATTTTTCATAACTAATTTCTGCACTCTGTGAAGGAGCTCCTTGGACTTTTGCCAGTTCCATCTTAGTGGGATTATGTTGCTTGCATATATTGCTGTAATATCTGATTACCATGGGAATTAATGTAATGCCAAGTATTAATATCAATAGTACCTGGACAGGAAATAACCAATAATTTTAAATCCACTATTTTCTAAATATGAATAGTTCTTTTAGCACTGTAAAGCATATGAAAAGCAAACACTAATTATCTTATTTACAAGCATCAGGCTATTAAAAAAAAGAAGATTAAGAACATCTTTAGCTTTCCCTTTCTTTTCATCCATTGGAGGAAAGGAAGTAAACAAGGTACAGCAGCTAAAATCAATAATAGTGTGTGACATTTGATCATTCTAAATATTCCCACTTAATAACCTATAAGGTACATTTACTCAGGCTTCTACTGGTGAATATTTAGAAGAAAGAAAACAGAATCTCTGAAAATGTACTTTGGTTTATGAGCACTATCTCTTGAACTCTTGAGATTTGTTTCTCAACTCTTATATAAAAAATATAATGGTAACATTATTCCACTAATATTAATGGTGTTGCTCCTTGCTTGCACTGGGGCTGGTACTTAGAAACTAGTTTCCTTGATTTGTAACTGAAACATTGCAAGTGTAGCTAGTTTAAAAGCCTTCCTTTAGCAATGGCATGACATTTTCCAACAACACACTTTAAAAGCTTAAAGAATACCTTCTTTTCCCCTTTCCTCTCTTTACTTGTATCCTGTGCTGTGGATGACTGTGGATGACTAGTGTTTTCCAGATCCTACTGCGAAGTTGAAAAGTCTATTTTATAAGCTAAGAAAACTCTTTTAAAATGAAATAACAATACACAAAACTAGATTTTTGTTTTCATGATCTCTTCAATATCTAATCCTGTTCCACCTACTCTGGATATAAGACTGCTAATACAAACAAATAATGGAATTAAAAGATGGAGAGAGGTAAAACCAAAATAATAATAATAAAAAATCCATATTGCTTAGCTATTGTTCCTGTAAATCTTTAAGACTATTCTCATTGGCTGATGTCTGAAGTTCATCTTCCTCATCAGTTATCCTACGGACAAGTAATCCACACACTGTGTTTTCAAATAAAATGTCATACTAAGTAGTTTTAGTGTCTGCAGTAAAGGGAGGCTGTTCAGAAGCTTGCCTCAAATATCTGTATCTGGAAACAAGAGGAACTGGAAGTCCATGTGCAGTCTCAGGGCTATGATGTAATGGGAGCCATGGGGACCTGGCATGTGTGAGTGGAGCACAGTCCCTCGTGGTTACAGGCTATTGAAAGGGTTGAGCGATAAAAAGAGTAAAGGGAGTTGTGCTTTTTTCATAGACCTCCAGTGCCAAATGGGAAACCTGTCTGTCAAGGACCTAACCAAGGTCAGAGGAAGCTAATTTCAGTAGTATCATCACCAGGATATGCTGCAAACTGCCTTGAATTGGGTTTAGGTTCCCACCAAGAATTAGTGGAAGGGTCCTGACCATGGGCCCTAGTCTTCATGAGAGATGACACTCATAGCCATCTTCTGAGAGTTGAGAATGGCTTTGTGCAGCAATACAAGAAGTTTCTAAATTGTGTTGGTGACAGTTTCCTAATGAAAAAGCTAGAGGAGGTGAGCAGCAGTAACACTCTCTTTGCCTAGTGCTTACAGACACGGAAGAATTACAGACATGTTCATACATGGCAGGGTGGGGTGCAGCAACCAGAAAATGGTAGAGTTCAGGACCTAGAGGAAAACTGGGCAGGTGAATATCAGAGTTAGGGCTCTGAGCTGTGGGATGTTAGAATCATAGAATCATAGAATGGTCTGGGCTGGAAGGGACCTTAAAAATCGTCTAGTTCCAACCCTCCTGCCATGGACAGGGACAGCTTCTACTAGACCAGGTTGCTTAAAGCCCCATCCAACCTGGCCTTGAACCCTTCCAGGGATGGGACATCCACAACTTCTTGGGCAACCTGTTCCAGTGCTTCACCACCCTCATAGTGAAGGATTTCTTCCTTATAGCTAATCTAAATCTACCCTCTTTCAGTTTAAAGTAATTACCCCTTGTCCTATCACTACATGCCCTTGCAAAAGGTCCCTCTCCAGCTTTCTTATAGACCCCCTTCAGGTACTGGAAGGCTGCTATAATGTCTGTCTGGAGCCATCTCTTCTCCAGGCTGGAACACCCCAACACACCCTGCCCCCCCCAATCTCTCATCCTGTCTTCATAGGAGAGGTGTTCCAGGCCTCAGACCATCTTCACGGCCCTCCTGTGGAATTGCTCCAATAGGTCCATGTCCTTATGTTGAGAGGCCCAGAGCTGAGTGCAGCACTCCAGGTGCAGCCTCACAAAAGCAGAGCAGAGGGGAGAATCACCTCCCTCAACCTGCTGGTCACGATTCTTTTGATTTAGCCCAGGATACAATTGGCTTTCTGGGCTGCAGGCATACATTGCCAGGTCATGTTGAGCTTCTTATCAGCCAACATCCCCAAGTCCTTCTCAGCAGGGCTGCTCTCAATCCATTTTCCCCACACCTGTATTTGTGCTTGGGATTGCTCCAACCCATGTGCAGGACCTTGCATTTGGCCTTTTGCACTTCATGAGGTTCATATGGGCCCACCTCTCAAGCCTGTTCAAGGTCCCTCTGGATGGCATCCCTTCCCTCCAGTGTGTCAGCTGCACCATGCAGCTTCACAAGTTCTCAAACTTGCTGAGGGTGTACTCGGTCCCACTGTCCATGTTGCTAACAAGGATGTTAAAAAGATATTAGACTCTGGGCGATTCTGGAAGCTGCTAGACAGAATCCCTGAGGCAAGCTGACCAAGGGGAGAAGTACCCAGGAAAGCTGATCGTTTTCTGAGAAAAACTTATTTGAAGGTTATGAATGAATCATCCCATTGTGGAGGAACACTAGGAATTTTGACAGAGGCTTCTGAATTCAAGAGGAAAATGGGAGGATATAGGAGGTGGAAACAAGGACCAGCAAGGAGGTATATGTAAGCATTGCTCTGACACTTTGGGTGAAATCAAGGACATTCAGAATCATATAAGTTTCTGGAAAGATCATAAAGCACATTTTCACAGACTAATTTCCAAAGTGAAGGACAGGGGGATAATTAGTAACAGTCAACTCAGATTTACCAATACAAATTCCTTCTTTTCTGACCTGGTGACCTTCTATGATTAAAAAAACTGTCTGTGTGGATGTGATGAGAAAGATGGATGTGAAATACTTAGTACTGCTCATAAGCAACAATGTTTTCCTGTTCAAATGAATACCTCCTGATACCATAAGTATTTTTCAATCTTTTTTTGTAAAATATATTGGAATATTTTAAAAATAAAAATTTCCAAATTACATCTGATCTGTTTCCACTTCCAGAAATTTCCCTTAGCAATGTGATTTTTAAAAAAGAAACTCCCAGAGCTAACCACTATTAAAAACCACTTCACTTTGTCCCAGTCCTTTAAAAAGAGGTAGAATATTTTCTTTGCTTAAATGTTTCCCATTAGCGGCATATTCTTATGAAATGTCAAAAGACTGTACAAATAAATAAATAAATATATAAAACGTTTGTTTCCTTGTTCATACTTCTCTTTCGTTTTTTTCCAGTCATGCCAGCAGCTTCTTAGCTCTGATTCTGAGCTATTTTACTTCTTGATATATCCAAGCAAATTAGATCAGTTTGAGCATGGAGTCCCATCATGAACAGTCAGATAAAATATGAGCTTCCTTATCCTCTGTAGGACTAAAAGCTTTTCCTCTAGCTTTGATCATTTGGGTAGTGATATAAAAAATGAGTAAGCTTTAACTGGATAGACTCAAAACTGACTGCACAAGTGCCAGAGGGAGATTCAGAAAATTGAATTATTATCTAAATGGCCAAATATGGGATATTTTTCAGCATTTACCTTTTGAATAGGCTTTAACCCTCAGAAATATGTTTATTGACAGATGCTTCAGCAAGACACCACAGCTACTGTGCTTACAGACTTAAGTTATGCAGATGATTGTATTTATGATTCTTATTATTTATAGTGACTTTGAAGAACAATGAAGAATGAGTCCTTATTGTGCTTGGCACATGAAACTGCTGTAAAATGAGTCCAGAAAGAATAAAAAGGAGAGTTTTATGGACAGCTCTCAGAAACAGCTGGTCTTCAAGTAAATTCCTCTGCAATTTTAACCATAACCTGAAGACTAGAAAGTGGGAATATGCGACAAAATATTTTCTGAGATCTCTACTGTAGATTTTAAAATGTAGAGTGGTTTATAAGGAGAAAACATTTCATATTGATCAAAGTCAGTTATTACATAAGAAGGTTCAGTTGTTTCAGTTTTGCCATGTTTCCTCTCCTTAAATCAGCAATGCTCTACTGGTATAAATGTAAAGAACTGTAACCTATTATCTGAATCAAACCCATTAGTAGAAAAATGCAGGCAGCTCATTTTCACAGATAAGAAATCCCATTTAAAAGAAAATGCTAATTTATTTTTTTTGCATTTGCATATGCCCATGCGTGCAAGTGTGTACATGTTAAGTCTGAACCTGTACTGAGCACTTAAAATGGCATATATGCTATTTTCAGAAATTCCACTACTATCTAATTAGTTCAGGAGTTTGTGCATGTGTTAGTGCACATGTACCAGCAATTGGAGAAAACAGCTTTATCACCCTGGTTAGTTTTATTTTTCTTAATAGAAGAGAAAGAAAAAATGAAATCAAAAGCTGCTTACTTGCTTCATAATCTGATGTTTTACTCTGTGGGTATGTTTCACTGCACAGTGCCTTGCATTGTAAATGGATACATTTTCTGTTTTCCAGATGTGCCTTTTTTCTTTTATTTGTGTTGCGGTTTTCTCCTGACTTTATGCAGCCTTGTATGGGTAACAAATAATTGGCTGAAGATGCCTGGTGAGACTGAGTATTTCTTTGCTTTTGTAACTTTAATTGATGGGTGAACAGCAAACAAGAACAAACCCACAAACACTTTGAGGTGGTCATAACAGATGTTACACTAATTTCTCATTATGATCTTTTGGCCCATCTAATGCATCCAAATTACAGTAAGTCTGCATGTTTCTTTAAACTATATGAGAGAACAGGTTCACTAAAGACAAATCTAAACCATTGGCAAGATTTGCCCTAGGGTGCTTCCTGATTTATCCCAGTTATCCAGACTATGGAGCTGGGTAGTCTGTATGCCACATCTATCTTAATCCTCCATACCTTATCTTCCATCTCATTGAAATCAGGCTGTGGATAAGGAAAGAGGCTAACATGTGCCAAGGACTCATCCATTTGCAAGGTAGGGAATAGTTAAATCATGTAGTCAGGCCTCTTGTTTGAATGTAGTCTTTATGGGAACATGAGTGATGCTATTCCACGTTCTTCTGGAAAGCCAGAAACTTTGTCCTTATTATATATAGTTGAAATTTTGCACAGAGCTCAGATTTTTCTAACGAGAAAGTTTAAGAAAATGCTGAAGTGGAGAGATAGCACAGCTCCATTGAAGCAGTGCTGATTCAAACCAGCATGCAGTCTGGTCCTGCAACTTAGATTGCCTTATGGACCACATCCTGTCTACAACGATCGGGTTTACTGACAAACTGGGTATTCTTTCTGCTACAAAAAGCCCACAGACCGAAACCCAGACTACTGGAGAAAAAGCAAAACAAAGTGGGGACTTTTCCTTCCCTCTCCCAGCAGAATCAGATCCAAAGTGATTCCTCCGCCCTAGTTTTCACCAGTCTTTCTATATCTTCCTTGGTTTTGTTCTACTTGACCTCTTTATGAAAACAGCTGCAGAGCTATACGGTATGACGGGATAAAAAGACATTAGTCATAAAAGAGGAACTTGCACACATTTAGAAGATGTAAAGTGTGTGCTAAAATGAGAAAATTGGAAAGACAAAGATAAAAACTTGTTTTCTTAATGTCCAGCAGCATTTTGAACCAAACTCAGAAGAGAAAAAATAATTAAATGAATAAGAACTGCCAAAAGCCAATGGCTCTACACTGCTTTTCATTCTTCTAACACCTTTATTTAATAAATGCTCTGCTCTGAATACAGAGATTAATAAAAAGCTCATGATAGAGATTAACATTTTGTCCAACATTCATTGTTTCACCTGATATAAAATGGAAACTGGAAGCACTTTGTTAAATGGACTGAAAATTTGAAAGGTTGTGTAATTTCACTGTACCTTCTATAAGTACCTCTTGAACATTAATCTGAAAAGCTGTTTTGTAACTGCCAGAAGCACTTTCTCCTCAGGGATACCTGCACCCCTTCCAGTCCATCAATGTGGTACAGTGACTATATCCTCTCCTCTCCTCTCCTCTCCTCTCTTCTCCCCTCCTCTCCTCTCTTTTTCTCTCCTCTCTTTTTCTCTCCTTAATTTAATTTAATTTAATTTAATTTCATTTCATTTCATTTCATTTCATTTCATTTGCAGTGATTTATGGTTTTAGAGGTACAATCCTTTCACACCTGGTTGGAGCGGGCAGCATGTGGTGCATGGAGGGAAGGGGGGAAGACCACAAGGGAGTGCTGAGCATGCATGAAGAGGACATTTACACATAAGGAGAATTCTGGGTTTGCAATAACATTGTAGAGAAATGTCTGGAGGGCAAAAGGTACAAATACACTGAAAGACAGGAAAAGATAAGGTTGCTGAAACAGAATGGTATAAAATACTTTCTGTTGACAGTACTTCTGTTGGAATTTAGGACTTTACTCTTGTAACATCTAAATCTAGTTAATCCAACATTATTAGGATGACCAATACACTCCTACCTTTGACTACCTTTGTTAAAACATCTTTCTATAGCGCACTCAAAAGTCAAATTTCCTATCTGCTATATATCATTGAAAATATTACAAGTAGAAGGACTTGATCTAAAAGGGCACTGTGTTTTGAATTATCTTCTTTTAAATAATTATAGTTCGATTGTCACTAGGACATTGATATCTTTCTGTAGATTCTTCAGGTTGTATTTGTTTTTCTGTATGTATAGAGGGCTGGCAGTAGCTGATGCAAATAAGGTTAGAAGATGTCAAAAGATGCCCACTATGTCAAATACAAAATTGTTGTTTTCACATGGTTTTTTTCTGAGTCAGCTTTATCTTAGCTTCCGCTGGTGACGTGGGTAGAAAACTGACAAAATAAGCCAATTTTGCAAAAATGTTGTGTGGTCTTATAAAGCACAGATAACATTTCAGAAACCTTTCTCCTAAGAGGAATATATATTTTTTCTGGTTCATGTGATGGTTAAAAATATTAAAATTCCCATAGAATGGAAATTCCATGTTACAGCCCATTTGAGTTTTGGGCTGCTGGCAGATCACTTTGGGCTCTGATCATTGAACACATTGTCCCTGAAAGCAGAGTTCAGGTCCTTGGCTTTCACAGAGACAACCACGGTACTCTATGATGTGATTGTTTTCTTTAGTAACATTGTAAGGACATAGAAACCTGTAATTCTTCTCTCTCCCTCTCTGAGTTGGTGTACTATTTCTTATGACAGGGAGAAGAGTAAGAGTAATTTCATTTATGAAATTTTTCAGTTTAACTGCCTTGAGGATTTTTTTGTTTGGTTGGTTTGGTTTGGTTTGGTTGGTTGGTTGGTTTGTTTTTTACCTGAGGCTTTAAAGTGGGTGGCATCATAAAAGCAGCATTTACTGTTACTATGGTAAAGTACTGAACTTCACTGCAGGGCTCACTGAATCGAAGATATTTAGAGGAATAGGAAATTAAAAAGTGTTCATTTTATTCACCATCTCCATTATACATTAGCACATAAAAATATCTTTTAAATCCTAAAAGAGACAGTCCAGCTGTACATTCATGACACAAACACCTGCTGGCCTTTATTTATTTGATTGGCATTTACCTAGTTTTATTTCTGGATTTTTCATTATGTAATTTTTGGGATGAGCAAAGAAGGGAGTAAAAAGCAGACTGTGCTCTCCCACTAACACTGAGGGTCCTGAAGTAACAAATTCTCTGTTAAAGTGTTATTTGTTAAATGTATGGATTTAAGGACATGGGTTTTAGCACCCTGTTTCTTTTCCCATTATGACGCGCTGTTAGTGTTTGAAAGCAAGGGAGGATATAAGATACCAAGCAATAGTGATGTAGTAGGAATTTTCAGGATAATTATAACCAGTTCAGTATGTCCACATGTGTGTAGATATATCTTTTGCTGCCAAACGATGTTAGCTTGGGACCCAGAAGCCCCATCTACCTTTGCTTCTTAACAAGGACAAGTTAGCCTGGACACACATGGCAGCACAAGGCTGATGCCGATACATTGTGTGGAACTAAGCATATCCAAAGGGACCTTGGGTAGCTCTCTCTGCCTTTTCTTTGCCTCGTAGAGCAATAACATAAGAAACCGCAAAGAGAGGCAGTTATTGACTTACTTTTAAAGCCAGATCAAATAAATCAGATGAGTTATCATCTTCTTTCTGAAGCTGAGAGAGCTATGAGCAGGGACAGAAGATTTTGAAAGACACACGAATTTATGAGATAGCCAAGGCTAAGCTGATATTTTCTTAGTTCTAGTTACACTTATAACGGAGGCAAGAAGCAAGCTTGCCTAGAGCACTGCCTTTAGAACTTGAGATGGAAATTTAAAAAATGTGTTTTCATGATGCTCCTTTGCGGGAAGAGAATGGCAATGGAGAGGAAGGAGCGTGACTGCTTAGGTAAGGGGTAGTATGAGAGACTAAGCCCACCTATGCCTACTTGTCATCGTCTTGTAACCAGAGATTAAAGAAAGCAGCTATGTTTTCCTTCTAAGGTCTGTTGTATGTAGGCATAAGACAGAGGATTTATTTTATGTTTTCTTTTATTGGGTAAGCATCACCAAGAAACTGCAGAGGTGTAAGAGGCCAGTATTCCTATCACACTTGGCTGCTCAAAAAAGGAAAAATCTGATCCTTTAAATGCACATCTTACAACCAGTGTGTAAAGGATTAGCCATGAAGTAATAATAGAATAAATGTCAGATGAATACTACATTTTGTCAAAGTGGTATTAAGATAGGGCAATTCTTTAAATGTTTTGAGTCAGTGACAAAAGTGACAAATTTTCTTATCTTTGTAATGAAATGCTGTATTCCTGTATACTCAAAGATCAACCATTACAAAATATACATTAACTAATTGGTGTCTTTTTGCATTGTGCTTTATAACCTTGATCACTACTTCTTGCTTTTACTTACACTTCAGTTAGTGATTTCTGTTTGTCATGGAGGAAGATGGAAGGAAATACAAACACCTAGGCTGTCTACCTAACTATTTAACTGGAGAAGAGTTGGCTATTTAACAACAAATGAAACATGGACACACATATTTTGATAAATATCAGTTTCAAAATAATCAGTTCGAAAACGGTTATTTTATTTTATAAGAAAAGTCACCTTACACAGAAATTCTGCACCAGGCCAAGAAACTGGCCAAATCCATTCAAAACAAGACATTTTAAAAATACTTAAAAAGGCACAGTAGACAGATTATATGCTGATTTGATATTGCACGTAATTTAATAAGAAATCCTTTGAGTAAATCTGTAGAGAAAAAGCTTGTGTAGGAGTTTTCAAATGAGCAGAGCTACTATTTCTATCATGTTACTCTTATATTTGATAGCTTTAAAAAAAACCCATCAATGTATAAATATTTCAGAAAGCTTTTTGCCCTCTTGTTATTCTATTTCACAGGTCACATGTTCCATGAGGGTGACACCTGACTCAGAATTTTCTGTCACAGAGACTATTTTGTCTACCAAAACCATTAAATCACCAGTTAAGTAAGACCATTTTTGGAAGAAACAGCCATTTCATTAAAGAAACATATCAGCTTATGCAAAGTTAAACAGATAATGTAATTGAGAAAATTTCTCAAGCTTAAATATTCATTGATTCTTTATAAGGACAAATAGTTCCATAAGCAATGAAACTGATAAAATATGTCTGATTTAAAAAAGAGAACTTATTTTTTGTTAAGTTTAATTAACTTGCCTTCCAGGTTCTTGTAGGGCCTGGCAGAGATCTGCATAGATTATGACCATGTAAGTCTTTTTTCATGCTAACAGTAACAATAATAAAATAATGTTATGACTTTTTCTATTTAGAACTAAATGATACAGGAAATAATTTTTTCCCCTTGGATCTCAATTTTGATAAGAGAAATTTACTCTAAAATGGATTAAAATGTAGCATAATGCCTGGAATTTCTGAAGACTGTGTTACTCTATGCCGTTCATCTCACAAGAATGTATTTGCAACCATCTCATAGGTCTGGTTCCACTAAGACAAGTTATTGGGAGGACAATAAATCATATGCTGAAATTCCAGAGAAAAGAGTAGTTTCACAGAATACTTAGAGATTGCATCAGTCCAATTCAATGTGTAGCAGCCTCCCAGCTGAGAATAAATAAGGGTCAGATAAGTTGCCAGAAGATATTTAGGAATTGGTTTGATTCCAGGATGAGCAGAGTAATTTATCCTGGCTCCCAAAGGAGGCTGCAGCACAGAAGGAGACACCTGAGGATGTATTATTAAGATATGGTGACAGGTTTGGCCTTTGATTTAGCCTTGGAAGCCTAACAAATAGCATTGCATAGTATGTCTGAAATACTCAAAAACACTTCTGATTTGGGTTATGGAAATGTGTCACTTGAACTATACTCCTCAACCATATTCAAAGAATTAAACACATTTCTTTTTGCCAAGGCTGACCAAATAACAAAAAAAGAAATATTTTGGTAACAAATATTATGCAATAAATGACATAAAAATAAATATTATTTTCTATATTATAAATATATTCCATAAGTGAAAATTAAATAACTTCTGTGGCAATATTAAAACTGAAAATTGCCGTTTTTACTTAGAGTTTTATCATTTCAACAGTCTTGCTTTTCAATCATTATGAGCTACAAAACTTGCATTTGCACATTCATGGTATTATACCTGCAATTGTGACACTGCCAAGGCTACCAAAAGCTTCTGCTTAACATCTTTTTGAATTCTTAAATACAGTAGGAGAACATACTGTTTACAAAAGGTACCAGAATGGAATATTAATTTGTGAGCTCAAACAGTGTTTGAATTACACAGGATACACAGAAATATTACACAAGAATAAATTGAAGGATATGGCTTCACTTTTTTCTGGCAAATTACTTATCCACCACTGAACTGATAGTAGTAGTAGTATAAGTATGGTAAATCAAAATTATGAGTGTAAATACATATTTGTGTGGTACTTCATCAGTCTAGTTCAAAACTTGTCACTCCCTTTCAAACCTCAGATTCATACAGCTGTCCAAAACAGACCACTCTTAACATACATGCAGAGGTTTCCCTGGGATATTTCACTTTTCAAATCATTGAACTGAAATAATTTTGTAACTTCCACCAAAATATCATCCTCTGCCCACAGTAATAAATGAAGGGCTGTACCTCCTGGTTCTGGGCTCCCTGCTGTGTTTAGTAATGAATTTAATTTCTGGGGTGGGTCCTCTGTCTATTCCCATGAGCCACATTTCTGCAAACCATATTTCAAATTTGAATGAGAAGACTGACCGTAATAGTTCCAGGAAAATTATTTCATTAGATTTCTGGAGTCATTCATGTCAGTGCTTTCAAACATCCCCCTCAAAACTAAATGTAGTAATTCCATATTGGATTATAAAGGGAAAACCAAACCAAAATAATAATAAAACCTCCCTAAATAGCATTGCAATGAAGGCCAATTAATTTCCACAAAGTATATGAAACAACTGGCTGTTTGTGGTTGACAGACTAGAAAGGCTACTCTTGTGTAATCTACTTCTTTATTGTAAAATACATGTAACATTGCTGAAAAAGGCTGAATAAATATGTGTAGCATTATACTGATTTATCTCTTATTAATTGTTCCTTGGATACATGTTAACTTACAAAAATACCCACTGTTGCATTTAAGTTTTTATCAGTGAGACTTCAGATATCACCAGTGTCATATTTTATCTCATCTAGACAAACCTTAGGAAGGAGAGGAGCTTTTATAACACACGATTAAATTGAAGGCTTTTTTTTGGCATTATATTGTGAGTGTTATTTGTTAACGTGAAAGCAAATACATGTTTTGGGTGAACCAATGTTATGGAAAAAAAAAGTTCTAGAAGTTACTCTCAGTCTACATGTGTATGAAATGGACACAATTCGGTTTTTATTTATTCATTTATTTTAACTGTAAGAGAGAGGAAAGGTCTCCTTCATCTCAAGAACTACCATATTGAATGTAGAGATAAACACTGAGTTTGTGAATTGCATTGGAACACTTCACATTGAATTTTTCAATCATTCAAATTCAGAAAAAAAGTGGAAGACCTAAATACCAAAACCCTGAAGTATTTGATAAATAATGTTTGTTCGTTTTTGAAAATCTTTGATAATGAATATAGTTCAATAGGTGAGTTCTTCATGCTTTTGCTGTGTATATATGATGGTAGGCTAGTAAGAAGGGAAACTGATAAATGAACAAAAAGAAAGGAGAGATGGAAATAAGATTCAGAAGTTTATTCAAATGTCCTTGTAAAAAACTTCTCGAGCACAAAGGTGCAGGGAAATTTTTCTCAAAGGGAAAAGTTTAATCATAAAGTTTTAGTCAGCTTTAATACTGCCCTCTTTCCAAATTCTTCTCTAAGCACCACAGAAATATTTGTCAGGTCATGAACAGTCCCAAGCACCTTTTCTTAGGACTTAAATAGGGTCAGTCTTTTTGAAAATCTGACCTTGGCTTTATGGTCTGGACACGTTGAAAACACATTAGTTGTTTATGGCTCAGCATAGGTGATTTTTACATGAAATCTTGCATCGCTGCTCAGAGCACCCTGGCATGCTCCATTGTTGTTTGTATTCCAGCAGGTTGACTTGCTGCAAAGCTGCTCTGCTGAGAAGGACCTGGGAGTGTTGCTGGACAGCAAGTTGACCCTGAGCCAGTACTGTGCCCTTGTGGCCAAGAAGGCCAAGGTTATCATGAGGTGCATTAAAAGGAGTGTGGCCAGCAGGTTGAGCGAGATTATCGTCCCCCTCTACTCTGCCCTAGTGAGGTCACATCTGGAGTGCTGTGTACAGTTCTGGGCTCCCCAGTTCAAGACAGACAGGGAATTGCTGGAGAAATTTCAGTGGAGAGCTACCAAGCTATCAGGGGATGGGAGCATCTCTCTTCTAAGAAAAGGCTGAGAGACCTGGGTTTGTTTAGCCTGGAGAAGAGAAGACTGAGGGGGGATTTCATCAATGCTTATATCTAAAGGCTGGGTGTCAAAAGGACGGGGCCAGAGTCTTTTCAGTGGTGCCTAACAACAGGACATAGGGCAGTGGGCACAAGTTGGAACACACGAAGTTCCACCTGAATATGAGAAAAAACTTCTTTCCTTTGAGGGTGACAGAGCAGTGGCACGGGCTGCCCAGGGAGTCTGTGGATTCTCTGGAAATATTCAAAACCTGCCTGGATGCAGTCCTGTGCCCCCTGCTCTGGGTGTGCCTGCTCAAGCAGGGGGGTTGGACAGGGTGATCTGCAGAGGTCCCTTCCAACTCCTACGATTCTCTAATACTGTGATTCTGTGAAACAGCTTCTCTCTTGGTGAAGCCAAGGAGCACTTGTTCATGGGAGTGCCCTGTAGAGTACTCCTGCCTTGAGAGGTACATCAGCTTTTGCAGCTGGCTGAGCACCACTTCAGCCCTGTTCTAGGGAGCACACGTACAAGAAAGAAGTTTTGAGAACAGACCATGGTTTTGTCCTTATGTCAAGGGAGCTTAAAAGGTCAGGAGGGTTTGCAGGTACTCCAGCACACTCTCTAGGCTCTTGAGCTGAGGCAGAAGTATTGTTGACAGTGTCTTTTAGAGATGTTGCTGGCATTGCTTCAGGTTCTCAGAACAGGAAGCTTTTCAAAAGACCGTCATAATTTTGTGGTGGAACTCTATATTGTTATGTTAGACTTCATTCTTTTTTTTCAGTTATGCACATGCCCAGTTGAAAGAATGATGTTGCACAATGAGTTGTTTCAGCATGACGTCTCACACCAATTGCAGCCAAATATTTTAGGAGTTTCTCTCCTTGAATAGCCCCATAGCTGCACTTACCTTGCAGCTAGTAGTGGAGCTTACTACTGGGAGCAGTTCATCAGGTTTTCCACATTGTTCTTACCAGAATCTGAAGCCTTGCTCTGCTCAGAGATTATTTTCTCGTGAACTTCTGAACAAGCCAATCTAGGCATTCCCACTGCCCCATTGAGATCTTTGTCCCTGAAATTCTTTTAAATGCCTGGATAATAGCAACCAGCTACAGACCCCTACATTATGTCCTCTCCCTGATAATCAGGAAATGTTAAATTATAGCTTTTTTATCTACTGAGTTCCCTGTGGAAAAGGGGAGCAAAAGTACATGGTTGGACAACTGTTGCAGCTCCAATCCCTCTTCCATGATTTGCCTCTGGAAGGAGACAAGAAGTGGGTTCAAGGGACATATATGAAATGCATCCTTTAGGTATGAGGTGCTGAGGGGTGGGCTAAGACTGGCAAAGGACTTGATAAAGGGGATTATCCTATGTTGGTCCTTGAGAACATTACCACTGATTTGGCAAAGAAAGGGGTTGTGAGAAAATTTCTATGCTGAAATTTTGAGGCAGTAAGGGCAGTTTTTTTTTTATTACAGATGATCCTCAGTAACCACTACCCATCCTTGTTCAGCAGAGCTCTGTTCTTCAAAGAACAGCAGCAAGTGCAGACTATTTTATCTCAGTAGCAGCGTGCTCTCCCCCCGGAAGCTGCATCTGAATTCTTAAATGTGGAGTACTGGGAAAGTTAGAGGTTACATCAGTCCAGTTAGGTTTCAGAACAGAAATTCTACTGCTCTCCCCCTCCCACTCCCAACCCTGACAGTGCTCATTTTCTAAGTGACACTACTGCTCTTTTAAGTGACACTACTGGTCTTCCAAAGTGGCAGCAGCAGCTTCTTTCTCTTCCTTCTGTTCTCCTCAGCTGTCTGTGTGTCTTCTACTGACAGATTTTCAGCAGTAGTCCCTTTGCAATGACCAGGGTTCACAGGCTGTGGAGTAACAGGAAAACATATGCCTTTCATTTGCCACTTTCCAAAGGAAGGCACGGGGCTCCCTTTGTTCTTGTTGACATGCCTCTGCCCTGAGCTGTTGCACCATTCTCAGTATGGCATTGCTGAGCTTCTCACAAGCACCATTCTTTTTTGTCTTGCCGGAGATGTATCCTTTTGTTTTTAATGTCTTAGGTTGCTTTTTCCCACTAGGTATTTTTCTATTATTTCCTTTGACAGGATTTTTCTTATGCCACTTTTGCCCTTGTACAGCAGCTCTTTCCCTCCCTTCGCTCCTGTGCCCCTATTCCATCTTGCAGCAGACTTTCCAAGGTCTGCTCTGCATAGGCTAATGCTTTCCGCTTTGCCAAAGGGACAGTCTCTCTTCCTCTGCCATATTCTCTCCAGTTATTAACTTCTCATTTGCCTTTTCTTACTTGCTGCTTTTCTACATACATGGTCACATCCTCCCACCATTCATAAAAGCAGTATGTTGTAAAACATCTCATGACCTGTGCTTCTGCCATGTTTTTTTTCATGCTTATATTTTTTACCTGTAGTACCCACTGCTGGATGAAACACTGAATACTGTGTATTCCCAGCATGATCTTCTTCCACAGACTTACTATACTAAGCCTTTATAAAGTGATTGCTGAAGCTATTCCCATGCTCTCGCTGTGTTCTCTTGCTAGTCCATCTCCCTTTTCACTCCCATTTTGACAAATTTATTTTTGAACTGTAGCTATTGAATCTTTCTCTGTGTGCATTCAAACAGCTGTGTGCTCCTCTCTGGGGACCATCTCTTGCCTTATGTTAGCTGCTGACTGTCCACTGTGCCATGTTTGACTCAGAGGCCAGTCCTCCTCTTTGCTGCTCTACAGACCTCTGATCTTTGATACCACACTTCCACCAACAGTTTCAAAGTTCCTGCTTTTCTGTGAGCTCTGATCTTCTTTCCTCTAAACTCAGGAGATCTCTCCTCCATACTTTCTTCTGTTTTGCAAGCCTGGGAAGGACAAGTGGTTATCATATTCTGAAGGGAAGAGTGCACCAACTTTAAGCACCTTTCCTAGAAAATGAAGATTTTAGATTAGATAGTGCTGATGGGTTTATGCAGTGGATTTTGTGAATGGCTCCCTCTTTCCCTTTTTCTCAGGCAATTATAGCAATCTCTTCCTCTTCTCTGTCCTGCCACATGTGTAAGTTAACTAGTTGGGTATTTTCTGCTTGAAAATACCAGAAGGATCAATCCTTTCTTTGCCCAAAGAGAGTACATATTTTCTCCATTGTAGTCTTTCCCATGTCAATTTGTTTTCTTATTGTCCTGGATGAACCAGGCACTGTCCAACTCCTCAGACCACTGTGCTTGCCATATTTTAACAGGTACAGGCTCACGGGATCTGGTCCTTTGCCACTGTAGCATCATTGCTCATTCTTGGCACAGCACTTTGAAAGCTGCTCTTCATCTTGGATGGTTCTGCTCCCCCTTTTTGCATGAATGGTTAAAAAGAGGTCATGAGCTTGATGGGAAGCTCTTTGTCCTGAGTTCAGTAGGATTTGGAGATTCAATGCAGAATTTCATATGGTTTGAATCCAGCTTAGTGAGGAAAGAGACATGAGTTTTTGGCTGATCTTTTTCAAGCTCTTCTGCTTTCAGCCTTCAGGACACAAGATAAAGCCTTGTGGACTTTTTTTTAAAACATCAGAAAAAAATTCTCTGTATGTGGGTACTACTATTTCTATCTACTTCCCATCATAAATATTCATGGACCCTTTGAATACACTCAACTTAGACATGATTCATAAAACTTTCTGGTCATTCAGATAGAAAGACAGATAATTTATAAACACGGCACTCTTTAAAATGTCCATATTGTTCAGCAGTTTTAGTATCCCTTAATAGTTTTATGTGAAACAGAAGAAAGATCAATTGTGGATGCTTATTTTAAGAAATGATGGTGATAAATCATACAAATTAAAGATGTGCTTTTTCCAGTAAAATAAGCAGTGAACATTAACGGTATAACATGCTGTAAATTATGAGGCATCATTAAATCCCTTAACAATTGAGGGTTTTTGAATTGAAAAGAGTTACAGAAATGAGCATTAATTATAAAGGTATAAGGAAATAAGCTTCCGTGTTTGATTTCACACTGCACTTAGATTAATAATTTACTCCCCCCCCCCTTTTTTTAGTATGAATTCAACTTGCTCTGAATAAGGTGCATTGCACACACATTACATTTAAGATAGATGAGAACCTCTTGGCTCTCCAACAAATACATGGTTACTATAAATTAGAGATCTTTTTCTGAATTGAAGGAATTAAAAGCCTGGATGACAAGATCTCGTAGTAGACGTCAATGGACTTGCATAGGTCCTCCACATTGCTTAATACAAAACAAAACATGAATTGTTGAATCAAAGTACCTACACCTGAGTGTATGTGTTATCAGGAAACTCAGGTATGATGAAGGAACTGTCAAGTCAGTTAAAATACATTCCAGATTTTAAATATCACTGTGTAAATGACAACACAGAATTTTTACATCTTTTTAAATTTAAAAATATGTAGAGAACAGAAAGATGTGTAGCAACCCTTTCTCTAGTCATCATGCAACTGGATAATTCTGCTGAGAGATGGAGTCCACATAAGCACCTATTCTCTGGATCCCTTCCCATTTTGTCTCTGTAGCTTTGGTCAAGCTCTGTGGCTATTACTGCCCTTAGTTTAGTTGCAGAGTGTGTTTTAGGGAGACCAAGTTTCCCTTTTGTGTGAACCATGGTGTGGGTGGGTGTGTTACTAAAATCCTGATTCTCATCCTGTTCTAGAATGATGACATGACTGGAGCACACAGCCAGGCTCAGGATGCCCCAGATGTTTTAGCATGTTTCTTTATACAAAGAGTCTGCAGCCCAGTTAGAAGAATCTTGCTATGTTTCCAAATACAAGTAACTCATCACCTTGTCTCTTCTCCTCAGAAGATGACCAGTGATGTGAACAACATTCTGGATCAGAAGCAACAGTTCAAAGGCTCATTTTCTCAATACAAAGAAATAATATTTTTATAATTTCCTTGTCATACTTTAATTTTCTCACAATATATATCAATATTGACTTCTGGCTGAACATTTCTGGAAGGCTAATAAACATCTGGGTTCTTTGACTTTATCTTCATCTCTTAGTCTCTCCCATTTGCTGCTAATCACCTGTAAAGGCTGACCATGTCTGGCATCCTTGCTAAAATAAAACATATGAAAATCTGAAAGGGATATTGATGTTACAGAAATAGCTGAAATTTTAATATTTATCTATAATTTCACAGTGTTGTGAGGCAATTCTTACAGAAAATGCCCAAAAATCTCCCGCAAACTCTGTTAAGATTGTGAGATCATGGGAATACATATAAAGGTACTTGTAAAAAAAATGGTAAAAAGTAGAAACTTTAGCAGGGCTGCTTAGTTTGGAAAATATAAATATAGTATATGTTCCTAACAAATAAGACTGACTCACAGAAAATTCAAAAATCTTTAAAAAGTGTGGTATGCATAATATACACTAGTTGCAAGGTAACCTGAAGACATTAAAAAAAAATGCTTTTAAGAATCTCTTTTCCATCAGAAAGAAGCTTACACTTTTTATTTATATCTGCATTTCATACAATATTAATCAAAAAAATAATAAAATTTGTTCCAGGACAGCGAGTTTACCCCCTTCCCTCAAAAACAACAAAAAATCCAAATAAGAAAATCCTTATAAAAAGACATTCAAACTGTATTTCTTACAAGCCAAATACAGAGATTAAAGTTAAACTAGAGTCTTACAGAATTTATAGATGTTTATGTCCATTTGGTTGAACTCAGAAGAAAATAATAGAAGACAAAATTTATATATCAGCTTATGCAACTGTCTCTACAGTATATAAATTAGAAGAAATAACAAATCTTTATCTGAGCTCATACTTTGTTCACTGGAAGGACTAGAAATCACACTGAGACATTACAGGAGGACTTGGCATAGGCCCCTGGGGGAACAGGGACAGAGATACTTGAGTGAAGACCCTCTCTGTGAGGCTATCCAAATGGGAGCATGGTCAAGGACATGGGACTCCTGGGCATACATAACCTCTCCCCAGTCCTGTTCTTGCTGTTTTGGCCCACAGTGGGAAAAGCTCTGGTTTGTGATTCTGCTATTTTCTGAGACTTTCTTCAATTCTTCACAGCCAGTGTGCTGCTTCAGTCCTCAGCTTTAACTCCAGCCTCGCCTCACCTCGGCCCTTGTTTAGCTTTCCAGACTGTCTCTTTAAACACTCAATTTCCCATTCAATCATCATTTAAAGCCCTGCAGGTTCCTGTCAGGTGCAGTTCAGGTAGAGTCAATCCATCCTGGGTGGCTCCATCTCAGTAAGCAACCTCAGTCCACCACACATTTCACCACTCACCTCTGTCACTCTCCACCCCCACCTGGCTAACCCAGAGCTGGTGTAATATGGGCAATGGGGGTGCCTGCTCTCCTCCATAAGAATTTTGGTCCTGGATTAGGACTTTTGGATGTCAGCTGCTTGAAGGGGTTGGTTGTATCTTGGCCAGACCCTTGTGAAGGACTCTGCAGCTCTTTGGAGGAAGGGGAACTGGTCTGGGCAAAGGGATGATGCTTTTTGGTAAAGGATTAGAGGGGTGCAATGATTCTGGGCAGGGAAGAGAGCTCAGCCCTGGGATCCCATGGGGCAGTTGTGCCTACTTTTAGGTGTACATAGAGAGTTATGACCCTGCAGTGCTTAAGCTCCTAATGTAAGCCATGGTGAAACCTGCTGTGTAGGATTAATTATTTTGATTGATATAAATTGTGTGATTTTGCTGTGGTTTCCGGCTCCATCATTTGGGGTCAGTATCATTACGTCTGCATGTCAAAACAGAGGAGTATTTTTGACCTTGTCAGCAACTTCCTAGGTAATAATTTATTACTCCCATATTTTCACAAACGAATAATCTTTAGCTTCCTCACACAATTTTTGTAGGAAATACTTTAATAAAAGATTATATGAATGATAATTTCATGTAGTAAAATTAATCAAGCCATTTGACAAAATGGGTACTACTACTGTGCTTTCAAAGTCTTAAAAAATCTGTCAAAAAATAATTGTTCTGTTACCTTTACTGTTACTTCTATTGATGACTCCTTTTAATTTGGAGATCAATACATTTCAGGCTTTTTAGCTCTGTTCAAAAGGTAAACAGAAGGTTTTATTATGATTGAGTAGTCTGAGGAAGAGAAACTGTTATCTTCACTAATCCTCTAGTATTTTCATACTGGTCTATTGGCAGTGAAATCATCCTTTTAATTTACAGCATCCCCTATTGTTTTGAGAGAATGTGACTCAGAAAAGGAAATTATTAGTATTTTCCAAGTTTACAGAGTTAATTAAGTATTTTCAAAGGGTTTTTTTTGTTTGTTTTGAAAGTAAAGTAGTTTTCACTTTTATATACCTGTGTTTTTGTCATAGTTGCACAACCCGCCCCCACTCCACCCCCAAACCCAAAACCAAACAACCCACACTGTACTGAAAATGAAAAGCTAGATCACGAACCTGATACATTGCTATGGCAACAAATGTTACCATCATGCAGGCCATGAAACACCAATGCATAAGCTATTAGACTGAAAGTTTTACATTCTGACATGATTATTAAAGGAATTGTATAATATAACGTGCCCTTCAATTCCTACTGATACCTGGAGTCCAAGGTAATATATCTGAGATGAAAGTTTTGATCCATGGCATTTCTGAAGTTAAAATGACTCTTCAGGGAATAGGGAACTTCCATGTAGAAGATAGAGCATCCTACAGAGATGTTTTGGATTAAAGATCTATCGCAAACAAACAATAGTTTATGTGTGGTTAATGCATCCATATATCCTTTAACACACAGTAATGCTCCAGGCAAAAGACTAACGACCAAAACTGGCATTCTGATTTTTTTCTCTAAACAGAAATGTGAGGTCTGTGATAGGGTCAGAGATACCTGTGGTGTATTGCCTCACCACAGGAAAGACTGAAGAATTGTAGGCTGATTTTCAACTCTGCAGTTTTTCTTTAATCTCTGAATTACACATCATTGATTCCTGACTGCAATATCCAGTTGTTACTCTGCCATTACTTGCTTCACTCTGCCAGCACCTTCCATTAGTCGCTAACCATCCATTTCCTCACCAGCTTCATATTAGAGGTGTCCACAAGACACCTTCAGTCCTACATAACACTTAGTGGTCAGTAGAAGACAAACACCCCAGATCACAAATATGCTTTGCCTTAATTTCACTGTTTTAATATTGACTCTCTACTCTGTGAGCACAGAAAGACTTTTTTAACTTAGATAATGGAGGAGACTAAACTGGGGGGGGGCACAAGAGAAGAGTAAGGGGAGGAAAATGTATTTTGCTCTAGTTCCGTTACCTGCTCATTGGAAAGAGCTGAGCTGAGCTGAGCTTGTTGCTAGTGAAAGTAAGTGGGCCTTACAGTGATGTTCCATTTATTTCTGTCATAGCTGTCTTCCCACTCAGTTTTGGCACCTGCAATAGCAATATTATGTAGCTAATGTCTCTGGTCTGAACTGTCTCTCTAGAAAGAACCTTTCCCAGAAGGCAATTTAGAGCAGAAGCTTAAACACTCTGAAATTGTTCACCTGAAATGACTATTTCCCTATTGCTCACATAAACACCTAGGGAGACTAGCTGGGAAATTTGTGAGGCTACATTAATATTGAAGTTGTGTAGTGTCAGTTCCCCACCCCACCCCCCCCCTTCTACCCAGCTCCAACAGTCAGGCAAAATGTCATACCTTGCCCAGACCAGAAAACCCAGATATTTTATCTGATAATGTTTTGGTACTCTAGAAATGATCAGACTTGCCTCCATTCAGGCATCTGCATCCTGCCTGACGGCCTGAGGGAGGCAATGGTGAAGAATCAAGTTGCTAAGTTGTATCATTAAAAACCCCTTACTCTGTTGCAGGTGCAATATATTTGCAACAGCATATTTGAGTTGGTGCCTATTCACAGAACTTGGTTCTGTGGTGGATAGGTAATAGAAGGCAGCAGGCTGGATGCTCTCCAAGGATGATGAAGACTTCTGGTTATGTAGGGGAATAGTTAGCACCATGTTATTATTTTTTTCTCTTTCCTTTCTGCATACAGAATTCAAAGATATATTGAAGACATGGTACCAGAATAGGAAGCACAAAATTCACTCCACAGGTAGGGATGGGGATTCAGACACTCAATTTTTCCTCTGTGCAATGATATTGCAATTTCTGATCATCAAAAACTCCTACATCTGCACCCATTTATTTATGACAGAAAAAAATGTAGATGGTTAGTTTAGAATCTTTTCTCAGTTCAGTGAGTTTAACTTCAGTAAAATATCTGATGAAGAACCTTTGGCCTGTTTTACTTTGTTTAACTGCTGCAGCTAACACAAAATATTGAATATACAGTAAATGTAGTCTGTCTTTATAGAATACGACAGACCCAATATTGCTAAAACTATACATTGCTCTATGACTGTTATAGTGTACAGCAGCTGAAACTATCCACCATATGATATTATGGCTTGCAGCTTTACAGGATAAAAAATTCTCTTCTCTGATCTCTTGGTGAAATGGTAAATCAGCTTGAGACTGGAAAGTGGAAGGAGACTTGTGTATATTAATGATCAGTAGGAAGTAGAATGGCAAAATATGCTTAAGCTGCAGAAACTTTCACCTGAGAATTTTTCTGATGACCTTTTCAGAACTATCATAAATTTTAAGAGACACACAATTTGCTGATAATAAGAAAAACAGATTTAAAACCCTATGTGCTGCGGGCTTCCATTACTTGAAAGAATTCCATGAAATGGAAACAACTTGGGTGTAAGAAACCCCATAATGGTGATTTGCTGACTGTAACTGGAAAAGAAATCATCAGAGAAGAATGAAAGTTTGTAAACCTCCCTCTCCAGTGATTTAGAAAGTTGAGATTGCTGTACTGTACTAGTGGCATATTACTCAGCATTCCTCAAGACAAGGACATCAGAAAGAAATCGCAAGACTCTCGCACCTATGCTACATTTAGCGTTGTAGTGAGTGCAAATGTTGGATGAGGTGGTTGGGCCAAATATATCTTCTCTATGAATATTCATCTAGGTATAAATAGAAAATTAGGGTTGTAATTAATACTGCAATATATGTTGTTACTATATTTTTAAAGGTTGGTTGGTTTGTTTGTTTGCTTTTCTGGAGGAAGTATTTGTTTCTCCTCCATAATGACTATTTCCTTACTTGCCTGATATGCAGATCAGTGCTTAGGAGCCAGAAGTCCATACTACTTAAAGGACCTCAAAAAAATCACCCAGATACTGTGTGGTAATTGGCATATTTAAAGATGCATTTTTAGCTAACTTTTTTTATTGCTGGCAGTAATATTTAAAAGGCATCTTAAAATTATACATTCTAATGTGTATTTTTTTTTTCTGAAATAGCCTGTTACTGGAAATATTTAATACTTATTTATTTCAGTTTTATTCTGATAAAATTTTTTGCGTCTGGCTGGGATGGAGTTTACTTCCCCTGCAACAGCCCATATAATATTGTGCTTGGTATTTGTAACTAGAGTGGTGTCGATAACACACCAATAATTTGGCTATTGCTGAGCAGTGCTCTCACAGCATCAAAGCTGCTTCTCCGATCCCCTCCCAGTGCCAGCAGGCTGGGGGTGGCCAGGGGGCTGGGAGGGGACATAGCCAGGAGAGATGACCTAAGGTGACCAAAGGCCTATTCTGTGCCATATAACAACATTCTTAGCAATAATAGCTAACAGGAAGGGAGTGGGGGGTGTGTCATTAGTTATTGAGGTATTCATCTTGCAAAGCAATCATGATGTGTACCGGGGCCCTACTTCCCAGAAAATGGCTGGACATCACTTGCTGATGGGAAGTAGACAATAAATAATTTTGCTTTGCTTTGCTTCCATGTGTAGTCTTCATTAAACTGCTTTTATTATGACCCATGCATTTTTCATCTTATTTTCTCCCTGTGTCCTGCTGAGGATGGGGAGTGAGAGAGTGGCTTGGTAGGCATCTCTCGGCCAGCCAAGGTCAAGATACCACAATTTTCTTTAAGCCTTTTTAAAAAATCATTGAGTCAAAAATAGGAAACAAAATGAGATACAAATTTTTTTCTAATTATTTTTGTTAGTAACTTTAAAATTTAGAATTCTTGAGCAGCTCAATAAGTCATTCAAATCAGTATTTCTCTGAAATACCTTCATTAGTTTTTAGAACTGTTGCTTCTGTATTTCCAGAACTAACAATTCATTAAATAATACAATGTGAACTGAAGGGGATGGCTTTTTTTTCTTCCTTTTGACTGAATGTTTTAGTAGAAAAACATGCTTGGTTCCCTCACTGTAAGTTAGTTTTGGGACTTTTCATCCCAATTATTTTGAAAAGTGGCAGCCAGACAGATTTTCTATGTGGAGTAGAGATTGGTAGATTTAAAAAAACCCCTTGAATCAGGTTACTGTTGCACTAGTAGACTTGTTGAAAAGCTATTAAAAATTAATCACAGCATAATTCAACAAAAGAAGGAATGCTTTTCCCATTTTTGCTACCCACTATTCCATGAAACAAATTTGAAAAATTCTCTTTATCCCTGCTTCCTGCCTGTAAGTATTAAAAATAAGATGTGTAGCCTCCCTGATAACCTGGTGTTGCAGTAAAACAACAAAAAATAGCAGGAAAGACAAAGCGATACTCCTATTTTACGTTACTGATTTTGGTAAAGTGTGAATTTCAAAGTCTAGAAAAAGCAACCTGTAGACTTTAGGAAGCTTTTATACTTTCTTTGCTTTCCCTCAAAACCAAAATGTTAAAGCAATCAGAAAGTAATAAAACAGCAAGACACATAGAGAAAAAGGCCACGTAACTAGTGAACGATGAAATTAATGTGTCCAGTGAGTTGTGTTCTGGAGGGCTGTTTAGAGTCTCTGATTTCTAACAGAGATGGAGTTTCACAATGAAGGTTTTTCTGCCAAGTGGCACTAATAGGATCTCCCTCTTCTATCTTGCTATGTGTAACGTCTGATATCCTTTTAGCCTTTATCTCTTTCAAGTCTGCCTGACATTGCCCTGGGTGTTAAAAAAGTGTTAGGGGAGAAGGATATGTATATACATACACATGCGTGCACAGAGTGCATTCTCACAGCCTGACTTCCCAAGACCTAAAAGGGCAAAATCATTTCTTTCTTTATTTTATATTTATGGTTCTTTAACAAAATGTGTTAGCCAAAAAGCATTAAATAGAATACACAAGGGCAGGAAAATTAAAGGCACATTTCTGCAGAAGTTTCAGGTATAGCTGTACCCTAATTATGCTTTTGTATATCTAGACCAGTCTTGAGCAATGCACAGCCTCCAGCTCACATGGTTTTTCATTTATGAAGCATGTTCTTCAGTCAAAACTCATCAGGCAGTCCCTTTCTCTAGCTAGTGCACGTGTCACATTCTGCAAAGCCAGCCACCGAAGTGGCATATGCAAAAGAACTGAAGATGTTACAGGAGTTTGTAGTGAAAGGTAGAAGAGAGAGCTATACTCTAGGGGGAGGTAGAGGGTGTAAGTAAATTTATTTGCAACTCGCTGCTGATTAATTGAAGTGCTTGACAGTCTACCCAAAAATCTGATTGGGCACCTGTGATCTCAAATATTTCAATAACCTCTGTAATTATACACACAGGCACACAGAGACATTCACACACATGCTCTCTCACACACACACTTGAAATGCTATGGAGTAGATGTTAGAACTTTAGGATTTCATTTTCCCGTTTCCATCTAAGTAGCTACTGTTGGCATAATTTTTTTCAGCTTCTGATATCCTATGTGGATACAAAGACCAGACTGAACCATTTTTATTCTATTGAAGTCAGTGGAGTTATAACAGATAGCAATTTAGTTTATTGATTTTAGTAATTCAATCCAACTCCCATGTAAGGAATAATTAATACAGTGTACAGTTGAAATAATTATACATACTTAGCTAAATGTTAAAATATTTTTGTTTTTCTTACTCATACATGATGAAATACAATAAAATATCAAATAGATTTCTTAACTTTGTCAGTTAAAATCCACACAAACTGGTGGTTTTAGGTATATACATAGCATTAACCATGTGCTTATCTGTTTTATTGAACTGGTGAAAATTTCTGATCGCAGGACACGAGGAAAAAGTGTTTTAATAACCAAATAAACACTCAGAAAAAGTTTTGCATTCAGCATAAATTATGCTATAAGAATTTGACCTTCATAAATCAGATCAGTGTAAATCCAGCTTTTAAAAAATTATTTGTCCCCACCTCCTCTTCCTATTGGAAGTTTGAAGGAGTTATGCCAAAACAAGCTAGCATTTAGTACAAATAAAAGCTTTTATAAGCAATGAGAACCTTCACAGTGACCAGTTAATAGGTTGGAAGTAAATAATGTATAGAAATATATTATATAATATATTCTATATAAATTATAAATTATATATTCTATATAAATATAGAAATATATTTAAAATACTAGCATGCATAATGACAGTAGATAAAAAACTGAAAATGAATACATCTGAATCTGGGTTGTGTGACTGATTTGCAAAGGAGTTCATTTTATGATCTGCTTACTATTTCTAATAATACAGCATAAGTTTATGGTGTCTTAATTGGTTTATGTTATTGGTTCTTAAGTATTCACTGTGTAATTGCTCCTTGATATCAAAAGCCACGGTTGACTGGAACATAATTTGCATTTCATCTTCCATTTCAGTGTCTCTGTTAGTTCTATTCTCTCATTCCTATCAATAAGTGACTAAATGACACTAAATGAGCATTCAGAATAATTTGTCTTGAATTCTCTGCTTTGTGACTTTTATCCCATTTTTGCATTTATTGACAGCATTGGAGAAAACTCTTGTTGGAAACTGTCCCCTTCACATTCTGAATTTTGTCACTACCCAACAGGTATGTTAATTAATTTTCTCCTTGTTTCCTTCCCTCTGGTACTGTTTTTACCTCTTTCTGCTTTACCACTTCAAATTTCTTAGTTCCTCAGATTTCCAGAAGAACTGCAGTTTTCCAGGAAGGGAAGATGCAAAGTTCATTAGTGTCATATCAGACAATGGACCACCACTGGCTAACCTCATGCAGCTTCCCTCCATGGTTTGAACAAATTTATTTCCTCAAATAGTGTGTTCAGGCTCTAACAGAAATTTTACATCAGGAAATCCTACAAATGAATGCATGAAAATATGTAAGACTCATAGGTTTTCTTATATGAAGACATTCAGCCCACAACCAGCTCACTGAATGGTCAGGATCTACATATTGAGACAGAAGAGTAAGATTTAAGGAAAAGTTACTGGATATGTTTGTTGCAGGAATCTAATAACTGGGAACTCATATCTCATGGGATCAGACTCTGGAATGATGATGAAGACACTGTTCCCTATTTAAAAAAAAGAAAAAAAAGCAAGAAAAGAAAAAAAGAGAGAAAAGATTTGCAGGCAGAATCAGTGTGAAGACTTGATGATAACACAAGGCAATTTAAATATGAAAACCAAACAAAGCATTACGAGGTACACCCATCGTTTGTGTTTAACCTGTTCCAGATTTGCACATTTGTCTAGTTTGTTTGAAGTCCATGCAAATTTTTCTAGCTGATTGCAATCGATGCTTGAAATGACAGCTGAGCCCTCTGCTTCGGTGTATGATTAGTACTATAAAAATTCAGTGAATTCTTTTTTAAGTAAAACACACACGCAAAAAGGGAAGATCAGAATTATTGTGTGTGGAAGGGTGTTCAGTTATATTTTATACTGATACAAATGTTTGAGATCAGATCAGATCAGATATTTGGAAAAGAGATCCTTTCAGAGCTTAATTATACTATACAGTGATAAGTCTTGAAAGCATGAACAATGGTGGTTTGGTCCTAAATGTCATGAAAAGGGTTGGTGTCACCTGAGTTTGTTAAAATAATCTCTGGTAACTTCAGATCAATAGGTTGACCTGAAAGCTGCAGAAGTATGAATAAATGTCTGGCATTTTAAGGAACTCAATAAAATTAGTTGAGAATCTTGCACGGCAATGCTAATAAAGTAATGGAGATGTCACAGTAGGGGTGTTTATTCTGATCTCAACTGATCAGGGGCAGAATTCACATGTAGGTCTTCCCACCAATTAGGCAACTAGCATGAGAATCAATGAAAGACTAGTCTTCTAGCACATTGCAGTCAAATAGTGTTGACATGTCGTAAGACGCTCCTGTAACAACAGGCAGAAGTCCCTGGAATTGCTTCAGTGCAACAGCTAACAGGGGCTGGAGATGGAGAATAATTTAAGATGAAAGTTCTGCCCCTGTAGCCCAGGCATGTCAGAACTTTTTTCTGCTCACAGATTGTGTACTTGTAAGATACTGCCCTTTTAATGTTGGTTTTGCAACTTCTTTGCCTATGAAAAACATATGTGGGTGGGTTTCACACTGTATAATCCAGGTATAGCTTTAAAAACCAGATCTGTGCTAACAGATGAAGGGAGAGTAGGAGAAACCCAATCTTGAGGGATTTTAATAAACTGAATTTAATGGCTCCCTAGTATCACTTAGAGCTTTAACAAAAACTGTTTCACACCAAATTGATTTCTGGTTCAAATGAATTATTCTACTCCTTTGAATTCAGTGATGTTCCCCAGCATACTGAAAACCTTAATCAGTTTTGCAGAAATACAAACAAAAAAATAGAGCACCTGATTAAAAACTTTGCTGTTTAAGTAGATGAATTATGATACAGCCTTCTTTTTCTCAAGGAGCTGACAGTCTTCAGCAGTGATCAGATCATAAAGATACCTGTTAAATGTGAACATGTAGAGGAGATACGCAGTGATTATTCTGTATACTTGATGCAATTGTAAATGAGTGATGTGTACAGTCATTAAGAATCAGATACCTGACTCTATTAATTGAATAGTTTTTAGGATATGCTTGGAAAGAAAAGAAATTAAGGTATGAATAGTATGTTTAAAGATGTTTCTGTGGAATAATATTTACTGCTTATCACAATTTCTAGTTTATTACTCTGTAAAAATATAAGTATAAATTAATATTTATTCTGCTTTTGTGTGGTGATGGGAGACAATAATTTTAATTTCAATGTTGAACACTGACATAAGTTTTATATTTTGTCTTGTGAGTATGTGACTTTTGATAGTCCCAGTGTGACTGATAAGAAATTAACCCTGCAGAGTAATAAAGGATTAATTAGCCCATGTAGTCTGATTATCATAAAGTATAGAAGTTTGACTTCAAAAATTGGATTGCAGTATACAGAAAGCTTGCTGCAGATATAAGCACTCCTTAATCTCCTTGTGAATCACTTTATAAATCAGATGCAGTTTTCAATAATTGCCATGCTCTCTGTTATTTGACTAGAACTTGTATTAAAAACAAAGTAATCTGTTTAATTAAGTACCACAGCTTCAAGTGTTGCAAGACAATGAGTTTATCTGTTGCTCCAATTACTTGATACAGTAGTGAGTGGAAAATGCATTTGCATTTAAAGATATAATATTTACAAATAAATAACATGTTAGCATGGTAGACACTGCTGTATTAACCTTTTCTCTTACAGAGGTGGAAGGTAAGTCATGATCCAGTGAAGAATATCCGTAGGTCCTTCCCTGTTCTCTGGATGTCAGAAGTAAGTGTTTTTCAATGCAGAAACAGATCAATGTAGAGTATGCTACCGAAGGCCAAGCATCCTTAAGTTTTCACACAAGGATAGGTAGCAACATAATATGAAATGCAAATACGAAATGCTTTCATGAATGTAGGAGAAAAAAACCATTTTATTTTTAAAAAGTAATGACAGCGTCACAGAAAGTATATAGAAATTGGAAACTGAATCTATATGGACTATTAAGGGCATCAGCCAGCTGCATCCTTTCCATTTAGGAGCTCAGTGGAGAGCTACTGTCCACATACACGAAGAATGCTGACAGCCTTTGTCAGAGTGGGAGCAACACAGAAATACGCAGGGAACATTCTCTCAATTTAACAACAGAGATAATTGAGGTTCCAGTGCTTGGGAACATTTGGGTCCTAGAGGGAAGAGGGGTCTAAGAAAACTAGTTGATAGTCAAGGATCACTTACTCCAACCTCAAAAACAGTCCATCCTGACAAGCAGGAAGTCAGGCAAAAGTGCCAGGAGGCCTGCATGGATGAACGAGTTGATCCTGGCAAAACAGAAACATGAAAAGGAAGTGTACAGAAGGTGGAAGCAGGGATAGATATCCTAGGGAGAATATAGAGACATTGTCTGAGCATACAAAGATGCAGTTAGGAAAGCCAAAGCCCACCAAGAGTGGTATCTGGTGAGGTATGTCAAGGACAACAGGAAGGGCTTCTACAAGTCCATAAGCAGAAAAAGGAAGACTAAGGAAAATGTGGCCCCAATGCTTAAAGGGGCAGGGTCTCCAGTGGCACAGGAAGAGGATGAGGTACTGCATACTTTCTTCACTGCAGTCTTTACTAGTAAGACTTGTATTCAAGTCTTCAGGAATCCCAGGCAATGGAGACCGGGAGGGAAAGATTGGAGCAAGGAAAAATCCCCTTGGTGGAAGAGGATCAGACCAGGGAATACTTAAGGAAACTGGACAAACATAAGTCCGTGGGCACTGATGGGATGCACTCATGAGTGCTGGGGGAGCTGGCAGATGTCATTGAAAGTGAGACCACTTTCAATTTTCTTTGAATGATCTGGCAATTGGGAGAGAAATCGGAGGTCTGGAGGGGAAAAAAGTCACTTCTATCTTCAAGAAGCGCAACAAGGAGGACCCAGAAAACTACAGGCTGATCAGCCTCACCTTGATCCCTGGAAATATGATTAAGCAACTAATCCTGGAGACCATTTCCAGACACATGGAGGACAAGGAGATGACTGGGAGTAGTCAGCATGGATTCACAAAGGGGAAGTCATTCTTAATCAACCCTATCACCTCTTCTAGGGTGAAATGACTGGCTTGGCAGATGAGGGAAGAGCAGTGGATATTACTTACCTTGACTTCAGCAAGACTTTTGACACCTTCTCCCATAAAAGCCTCAGAGAGGAGCTTGTGAAGTGTGCGCTGGATGAGCAGGCAGTGAGGGATTAAGTCTTAATACTAAAAGTGAACCCTTACTATGCTTTAGGACCTTCAGGAGCTGATATTCTTTCCAAGTGACAGGGAAGGGAGAACCAGAAGCAGTACCACCACCACCTGGATGCTTTCTTTTCTTGGCTTGTAGGGTAAACAGGACTTAGTACAGATTTTTTGAGGTAAAGTAGACTGGAATACATTGCATGATTACAAACTGGACAGAAAAATAATAGTTCCCATTATAAGGACATGAAAAAAGAAGAAAGGAACTTGGTGCTAAGAGGCACTAAAAATAATCTGCATTCTTATTTCATATGAGAAATAAGAGCTGTTAACATGCCATTTCCCAGCTCTAACACTGAAATATGAAAAGATGGTTTTCAAAATCCTGAATTTCACATGGAAACCAAGAGATTTTGCTTCCTGTTTCCAGGCCACATGTTTTCCCTTTACTTTATTTCAGTTAGTTTCCAACTTGTTTCTATTTTAATCTCTAGTTTTGTTATAAATGTGGTATTTTAGCTACTTTATACTCTCAGTAAAATATTAACCAGAATGTTACTAATATGCAAAAACCCTATGTTTTACAACCATTTCATAAAAATCATTACAGATCTTGATTTCTATGGCTTTTTTAGTTTTTTATTTTTATAAAGAAAAAACATTTACAATACTCCTCATGACTCAATAGTTTTTCAGTCATAAAACTAAAGCTCCAGTGTCTACCATGATAAATTAGTGAGCTATGGGTCATTAGCAGAATGTGAATTAATACAAAATGCACAATAGGCTGCACACTTTATCCTTTCTCCATATGGTTAATAAAATATTTGAAAGTACAAAATGACAAAAGTATGACAATATTATGTACTTAATGGCACTGATTATGGAAGGGGCTTAATTGTTCTATTTCTCTCTTTCCTAATTTATTAAAATAATGTATTTCAGTAAAATTTGGCATTGGTCAGCATCTCAGTGTTTGCTCTTAGTTGAAAATTAGGTCATCTTTCCTTAAAAGGACTGAAAATTATAATATGCTGAATGAATTCGAATGTCACATTAGAAATACAGCCTTATAATAAGTAATTTCTTTAAGGTTGAAATTACACACCCATTTATTTATGTAACACTTTGACTTCTAAGGCAAGCTGTTCTAAAAATCCACAATACAGTTTCTGCATTATTTATTAATAAAAAACCATTTCAACGAACAGCATTATTTTTCAGTCTTTCCAAGAAAATTTCACAAAATTTGTGATTATAACTAAGATATTAATTTCTTGTGAGGTATAAAGAAAGAACTGCTCCTTTAAGAGTTCATTAAAGCACTACAAATGTGGCATATTTATATTTCATTTATAAGAGTCTTAAGATTGTTAAAATTATTTAAATATAAATATATTAAAAGTATTAAAATCTGGTGATTTGAGTAATACCCAGCAGACCCTGGTGACCTGTTTCCCCACACACCTCAGTCTGCAGAGATGCAGATAGTCTCTGTGGCATCGTAGGAAGGCTCCTTGCAGGCTTTTCCTGCAAGTAATAGAATATCTTGTACACCTATGTTTTTTAGACTGTAGCATTACCTTATAAAAGAGACAAGCTGTAGGACTGCAGCATTACTTCAAATACAAAGAAAAAAAAGTCCCTTGTAAATTGTGGAGAATGACATGTCATTGATTATGTATGTTCACTAAACTGACAGGAAGACTCATAGGGATTGTGCAGTCTCTGTGAAGTCTGGATGCAGGGCCAGGGAAAAAAAAAAGTGACCAAGTCTGGGGAGGGAGATGAAATTTATAAATTAGAGCTTGATCAAGAGTATCAGTAATCTCTGTTTGTTCCATCAGCAATATTTAATTTGGGAGCTCAGAAAGTGCTTTGGTGATGAACACCTTGCGTATTTGTACTGCAGAACCATGACCGTATTCTGAAAGCTTGTTATGTGAATTACTGGTACTATAAATTCAGAAGCCATCTGAAGCTTAAAAAGGTTTTTAAAAGATTGTTTGAAAGAGCCATCAAAAACCAATTACTTCTCTTCAAGCTTAACATTCCTTAGAGAAAGCATGCTTTACTATTGGAATCTCAAGTTGCACAATTTTGAAAATCTTCCACAGTGTCTGTCTGACACATTCATTGTTAAAAAGAGTATGAGAGTTTATAAGAGATAAGAGATACTGGATTTTAAGGCTGAAGAAAATAAGGGTTTTGAGAAAACAAAATAAAACTAAAACACATCTAAAAGTGATATAGATTGGTATACCTGTATTAATTACAGTCCACATTTCCCTTCACCAATATCCATAAATAAAGGGAAAACAGTGGGGAAAGGATACAGGAGACCAGAACCTCCAACATATTAAACACAAAAACAATGACCAATGACTGATAATCACAGCCTTACAGAGAAGTCACAGAAGTGAGGATAGTAGTGACTACAATAACAGACCCTAAGAAGCTGTTTTTAAAATGTACATATACTTTAACTCTTAATGAAGATTTGGCTGTAACTAAGCTCTGTTTATACACAACCCACATAGCCTGTTCAGGAGAGGGCAAGCCTTTCCTTCTCTGTAGGATTTGTTTCTCTCGAGTTCCCTGCAAAGAGTGAGTGCATTATTCAAAGCTCATCCAAGATCTGAACAGGTGCAGCTGAGATAGGAAACCCAGGGACTCGTTTGTCCTTCTGAAAGTTAGGACACTAAACTGTGTTGGAAAAAGATTATTCAGCCTTCTGCCTCCTCAGCCACATCCCATCTCTGGAGAAAAAGCTTCCTGCCTTGCCAATGGAACTTGAATCACTTGCAGTGTACAGTGTACAACCCCTACCAGTGATTTCCTTAAAAATATCCTGTCCACTTGTAACACCTGCGCAGCATTGAGGATTTAGGATAAAATCCTAAGTATGAAAATGCAGATGTCTATCTGGGCAGAGCAGGATCTATTCCAAGAGTGGGGAGAATGACCATGATCTGCCTGTAGTCAATTCTGGAAGAGTTCTAACACAGTCCATCACTAGTCTTAGTCTTAGAGGAAAAAATAATTCCAAGGTTGGTAGCTTGGTAATTTGAAAGGATGTTTTGACTGTGCTGAATTTTGTTCTATTTTTTTATTTTCCCTGTGGCATGGTGGGCCACTTGTGTTCACCACAGCTGAATTAAAAGATTTGGGTAATAAAATCTATGGAAAAAATCTACCTTATTTTCCTTTTCCAGTTTAGGTATTTTACATAATTAAATGTCAAATACTGCAATTTATAATAATCTCCTGGATGGGATTCAGATTTACAGTTGAATCTTAGGTATTCATAGAATTATCTTCTTTAGTATCTGGAATTTAATTCATATAAATGTATATACACACACACATATATATACACGCACAGACACATTGTACCTATACAAGCCTGTGTTAGCAATACAATAGTTTTTTGGAGTTTAACTATACCACAGGCTGACAGAATGACTGAGGCAAGGAGGCACCTCTGAAGATCATCCCATCTAATCACCTGCTCAGAGTAGGATCAGCTAGAGCAGGTTGCTCAGAGCTGTGACCACTCAAGTTTTGAATATGACCAAAGACGGAGATTCCAAATGTTTTACATTTTGTCTTTCAAATACTTCTGAGAATGAGAAGTACCTGATTTCTGAGAATGGCATGGCAGGTCTGAGATAAAGTTTACCTGCTCACACAGTTGGAAAAAAGAACTGAAAGAAAGATATACATAATATGCATGAAGAGTACTGAAAAGACTCAATATTCTCTTCTGTTAAGATAACATAACCATAACTTGTTGGCATTAAAATTTAATTTGTGCTGAACTAACTTGATTAAAGATTGTTATTCTCTCATTAAAACTCAGGACGACTAGATTTGCTATTTTCCAGCCTGGATAAATTAGGAACTTAGCTGTCAGATGACTTGACAGAGAGCCAAGAACTTGCTGAGATACTGTTACCTGAGATCATATTTGAAAGGGGAAAAATGCTGTAATTAGAGCAAAGCTTCAAGTAAGTATAACATGAAGCAAAAAGTCAAACCAAGGTGTTCACTCACAGAAGCAACTCTTGGTACTACAAGAAAGTCACTTCAGTGAACTTCCTGACTACTGATTGTAAAAGCTAAAACCCATCAGAATCAAACTGGCCCACTTCAAAAGAAAATCTGTACATTTAGATATTTCTTTAAAACTACTTTCTTCTTTCATTTCTCCTTTTGTACTTCCTCAGCACAAATGAAGTACTAGCAGAAGCTGAAATAGGGAAATAACTAACAATGATGGAATAAAAAATGATCAGCTTCTTAGGAGAACCAGAGTATATATGGAATTGTTCCTTTCTGGACCAGCTACAATGGACTACATAAAACCTGAACTACTCATGTTCATCAGAGGAAACAAACTGCTCCCTACATCCTAAAGCCATGTCTAAACGACTGTGGCATGTCTTTTATACCCCTTAAGCCTATGACCAAAACCAGAGTGTTTTGGCAAGGACACACTATGCCCCAAGAAGACCAAGAGTAAATCCCTCCAGAAACAAATGTTGAGAGAGAGTAAGTACTATAGCAGAGTTTTCTCAGTCATAAAGGATTTTCTTCATAACTTGAATTATTTCTAACATTGATTATTATTTCTGTTTTATATTTTTGATTAACTAACACTTTATTATGTGAACAAGAAGAATCTATATGAAGAAATCATGGTTGATAGAACAATCATTACATTTGAGTTACACATTAGAAAATACCAAAGCACACCTTATTTTTTTCCAGGCAATACTGGAGAAAAAAAGAGTACAGAATAGAGAAGGAATATACCAGAAGACACTGGTGCTGCTTAAGACAAAAGAAATTCTAAGAAAATTTCAAAAAGTGTGTACTTGTACTTCTACATTGGACTTTTACAGAACTTTTCAGAAGAATTGAGCCTACTCATCTGCAAAACTAAGGCACATGGTTTTTCACCTGGTGTTATATTATATTTCCCAGGTTGGTTTAGAACTAGGCATCTTCCACACATCATAATGTGCAAAAATATATCGAGCTGTGGGGAAAGTCCATCTCTAGTAAAGCCATTGACTCCTTTTTTAAAGAAGAAGGTGGTGTGACAGGTTAAATGGTTTTTGTATATTTGCTCATTTTGCTCTGATATTGTTTAAAAAGCAATTATTTTAATACTTGATTAATGAACTAATTGAAGAGTATTAATATTTGGTACCTTTAAGGTACATGTAAACAACTTTGTTTCAAATTGTGGAAATAAATGTATATCTTGTTAAAGGTAGCATTCACATTAACGATCTACAATTCAATAGTAATGTATAGCTACTCGATATTGGTAATAACATTTGATAGAATTGACTCAGTTTTCATGAGTACCACCAATTCCATTAGCTGTTTAAATACTTCCAAAAATAAATTTTAGATTCTTTACTTTCTTTCATTTAAAACCTAGGATACCAGTAACAAATAAGGATACAATGGGAACATGTATACCCTTAGACAAAGCTACTCAGGGTCAAATAGAAGCAGCTTTGGCTCTGGCAGGAGCAGGTGTATACTAATGACACAGGCAAATCAGCTCTTCCTATCCTGCTTTTTGTTCTCAGTCTCTGTAATAAAAATATTGGAAAAAGAAAGTATTTGTCTTTTTGTAAATTGTCTAAATGATTTTGATTTTGTAGCTTTTCCTTCACCCTAAATGAGAAATACATTCAAGTCAGACTTTTCACTACACAGAAGAGACAAATGCTATTTTGACAGTCTAATAAATCTATTAAAGATAACATATAAATTCTTGATTCTTATACATATATACATATATACATATATACATATATACAGATATACATATATACAGATATACATGCATATCTATATACATCCATGCACATATACAGAAAATTGAAATCAATAACCTATTCTTTTCTTCTTGGAAAAGAAATTTGCACAACCTGAAGAGAAAATACCTCACAGTAGTTTGTTGTGAATACAGGAGTACATGCAAATTACTGCAAAAAGCAATCGTAAATGCCATTGCTACATCAAAACAGATTTTCTAAAATGAACAGACAAGGATATCACATCTACCATAGAACCTGGTAGTTGGAGAGCAGAAATAATAAAGATATTTATGTGAAACTGCACAGAATAGAAAAACAAAGGTCGAAACAAGGAGTAGTCAAAATATGTATTGTACTGGTACTGTTTAATTATTTCACTTCAAGTGACCGAACCTACACAATAGCTTTTAAACTGGAATTGCTTAGGCTGTTTTCTAGACCTGGATTTTACAGGTCAGACAATCTAGTCATCTAGACATCTTCAATTATTCAGAATATTGATAAGCATCTTTTAAGACAGAAGGCATGGAAGCAGAGCCTTTGGATTGATAAAATAGCAACCCTGTTATCAGAAGGAAGGTTTATGGATATTTAATCTGTGCCATCCAGGATGTTGAGAATTTTACTGTATAATGACAATTTATTTTTATCCCAAAAAATGCTTATAAACCTATTTCAGGTCACCTAATGAAATATTTGTGCCTAAACTGACTTAGCCAGTTTAGGTTGACAGAAATATTTATTGTTAAGCTGGACAAAAGAACAGCTTGAGAGTTTGAAAAACTCCGAAACTGAAAAAAAGCCCAGTTGTAAATTGAGAAGCAACAATGATTTTAAAGGACCATATCACTGATCAGTTTTCAAAACCAAATCCATTAGTTCTAGCTGGATTCTTTTTATAATGAACAAATTTTACTGAAATAGAACTTTTTCTTTTTTTCTGAACAGTTATTTTCATTATTTTTGTTATCTTATACCCACTTATAGAGACTTTTTTAAAGGTGACACCAAGGCTTAACTGATTTATAAAGAGCACTTGGGGATTTCTAGATGCTTCTTTGAAAGGAGTGTTTTACCAAAATGAGGCTGTGATACACTAAGAAATGCATCTATAACCCATCATTCACAACAGCAGTCCCATAAATTGGCTTTCTTATTACAATTAGTAACAACTAATTCAAAGTTTTCTTTAACCTGAATTCATTTGTAGCTGTGTATCCTAACACTGAGAAAATGTGGCATACCATACTGGGAGTGCAGCCAATGTAATCTGTAAAATTTCACTTATATCTGCACAAGCCAGTAAATTTTCACAGTGTTAGCAGACTAGAAAAAGTGTCCTTAGAAAAGTGTTATGGGGGTTATATCCAGTTCTGCGTATATTTCCACCTCTTTTTATTATCCTTCATGCAGGAGAGTAAGAGAAGTCATGCACCTATTTCTTTATTATAATTATACAACAGAAACCAAAAAAGCTTTTCTAAGAATGACCTGTGGATAATTTACTGGATTTGTTGTGCTTCAGGACATCTGTCATTTAACACTTTAATTAAAATGGCTGGTACTCCTCTATAAGCAGAGAATGAGAAGCCAGGCACATACTATAAGCTGTTCTTTTTAATTTCAGTTAATGTTTTGTATAAATTTTCATAGCTCATTTAATATTATTAAATGTAAAATTGCAAAGGCAATTCTAGTAGTACTTCTGTTTTCCATTGCATAAAACCTCCATAAAACCAGCTGTTGAGCAGAAGTTTTTTGTTTGAAATGAGTTTTGATACATCTTCATTAAATAAGAAAGCTTATGAAGTTCTACTTTCTTTGAACTTCATAATGACAAAAATCTAATGTAATTAACAAACATTTATTTATGGGCAAAAATTTCTAAAATAAATCAGCAAACAACATATAGAAGTTACAAAATTGACATCCTTTTTACCATATTACAAAAAAAAAACAAAACTAAAAAAATCTGATTACTACTCCATGTTGATAAAAAATTGTTGAAATAATCTTCATTGTTGCTGTAGTTCAAAAATAGCAGTTAACCAGGAACATAACTTGAACATAAGTATTTTTAATGAAGGAAGTGAGGCCATTCTTAGAGTATTCAAACTTGTGCACCAGTATTACTGAATCAGAGTCTAATAGACAGCGTTCCTTGAGGAATATTCATTTTTTAAATATCAGGCTATAAGTAATACTACTCACTGGGCACACCACGTATTAAAAAGGCTAAAGAATTTGTGAAATGCAGCCAGCATGACTAAGCCGTAAGTGTGAGGATGTTGTCAGAAGCAAGAAAAGATTCTCCAAAAAAATTAATTCTGTGTCTGAATGCAGGCAAGAGGGACACTTGTAAACTCCTGAATATGGAAAACAAAAGCAATAAGACAGGCCAAAAAAGAGTTTGAGTATCAAATAGCAAAATGAGTCAAAACTAATAATAAATCTGTTTTCAAACACACCCGGAGCAGAAAACCTTCCAGGGAATCTTTTATCAGTGCATAAAAGCGGCATTAAAATAAACTAAATTAATTCTTTGCATCACTGTTCACCTCAGGACCTTCCCATACCAGAGTCCTCATTTGTGGAAGAAGCAGATCTGTCTGAAACAGAGATATTTGTAAAAGACGCAAAACAAAACTGAGAGTAAAAAATTGCTTAGGGCGAGTAGTATTAATCCAAGAGCTCTGCAAGAGCTGAGAGGTGGATAGCTGAAGAAACAATGGTGTATACAAGCTCTCGTTTAACCTGCCTTGGTACTTGTGACTGAATGCTGGAAATATGATCCACTTATTTAAGGAATTGTTCCTGGATTTCTCAGGGAAGTGCAGCCCTGTAATCCTGTTGTTCAGTGTAAACTATTAGAAAATCTAAGGCTAGAAAAAAATTAGTAGATACTGGTTTAAATATAATCTGTATGTACGAAAGGTCCAACATGACTTTTACAAATAGAAGTCCTGTTTTATAAGCCCAATGAAATTTATAGGTCTCAAGCAGTTCAACGGGGGTGATTTGGTTTTTGCAGTCTCCTAGAATCCCTGAAAGGCCTTTGACTTAGAAACACCAAAGGCTTTTAAGGAAAAGGTGACAAAAAAACCCTCCTTCCAACATAAATAATGTGCTCAGGGAATACCTCAGCTGTTATTATCACTCAGCTAATATTACCACTCAGGTACGACTTCCTGGGTTTTGTGATTGGTGATTCTGAAGATACTTCTACTAACTGCTGCTCAGAATTAAGTTGATGTTTTCATGAAACTGATAGGTAGGGAATAGAGAAATAAATGGAGAATTTTATTATCTTGACACTGCTCAATGCCATGATTAATTTGCATTTTGAGTGTGAAGTGGTGTTCTGGTACCTTTGTCTCAAGAAAGACATGTCTGATCTGAAAAAGATTCAAAGACAAAGTTGATCAAATACATGGAACAGCCAATGCATGGGGAATAAGCAGCTGAATTAGGAATTGTCAGCATGGAAAAGACATGCTTTAAATGGGGTTTACAAAACCATAAGTGTTCACTTTCTGTTCTAGCACAAGAATTAACAGCAAGCCAAAAGATGCCAGTCGGAGCCAGTTTCAAAGCCAGAGGATCTGGTTTTGCTGACAGCAGATCTGTGACACTTCTTGTCTCAGGGTGCTATGGCTGCTAAATTTAAGGCTTGAAGAAAAACTGGGCAAATGCTTAATGATTTAGTGCTGGTTACCTAATGTAAAAATTACACTCAGAATGTTGCTATGATAAAAGGCAATATGCCATATATGTGAGGCCAAGAATTTACTGATAGCCTAATTAAAACTTAACAATATCATTGAAATACAACTAAAGTTGTTATTAGTTCAGTTACAATAATGCTGATACAGATAGATGAAATTAATACAGAAAACCTAATAATACCTCTAAAATTGTTATACAAAAAAACTTACTAATATATACTCATAATCTTTTGCATTTTGCTCATCCTTCCAACATCGCTGCTCATCTTCGGGCTGACGACAACAGGCTTCTAAGGCAGCATAGCAGTGATGTTCTCAGGTCTTTGCTGCAAGAAGCAATGTTCTGGTGGCAAGAGTCACTTTTTCCTTGCACTTAGACCTGTTTTTATGTTTAGCAAAGTCTGCTTCCCTTTCACTGGTTCCCAGGTAAAGTATAAACTTGTGCAGTAACATTTTTCAATCTTTATTAATAGAAAGTGCTATCGTTTGTTACGCAGTGACTTGACAGGGTTTTCAGACTTCATGCAACATATGCTACTCATAGAGCTTAAGCTAACACACTGTTGAAACAAATTAAAATTAGCTTATGTGCAGGCAAGCTCAGACCAATGCTGAGACCCTGCATTATCAGGTCATTACAATGCTTATGGCTTTCTTCTAGTAATAAAAAAAGTAATATTTACTGGGTTCCAAGAGAAAACATATCCATCTCAGTTACCAAAAAGAAAATAGCTGGAAACTGGGAAGATACAGGTAAAACATGTATACTTGTCCTGTTCTTCTTCTTCCTAAGTGCATGCTTATGGGTTCTGTTAGAAACCAAATCCTAGGCTACCTGGATCTTTGATTTGTCCCAGCATGACTATTTTTGTCTCTAAAAAAATTAACACATTGCTGCTTAACTGGAGCAAACCCACAGGAAAATTGAGGGCTTCAATTCTAGCTGAAAATATGCAATATTTGCATTTGGGTTTTCCCTCATGATTTCTCCATCCTGCACTTTATTCTTAGGTTAAAAGCTGTTAAGAGTCTCCTCTGAGGAACAACTGGACACGCCTCTGAACATGCTTCTGGAGGAGTTAGGATTTGCCACTCAGACAAAATAAAAATGCTTTATGAAGACAAGTTAATTTTGGTAATTACCTTAAAGAGTCTTACCTGGTTTCCTGCCAGGCCAAAGAGCCTTCAATCTTGGGAGAAACCTTTTGGGTCTGCTTTTCCCATCTTCCCACAAACATGGCAGTTGTAGAACAAAGGTTCCAATGATCCTTAGTCTCTTTCCATACTGTCAGGTCCTGCCACACTAGCAAGACCTTAGAAACACGGGTAAACACTGACAATTGGTATGCTTGTCAGTTTTCATCATGCTCTCCAAATAGGTAATATTAAGGGCCTTGTCATCTTACCACTAACTCTCATCAGCCCCTTGTTAATGATTGAAGAGTAGTATCCAGCAGAAGACAACAGTGAACACCTGTAGGAGTTATGCTAATCTGTCAGTGGTAGAGGGATTTTTCACACTTCATAGAAATCTGTGGCAGTGTAAACTGGAGTTTCTAGGAACAGACTTTTAATTGTGGGAGCCAAAAATATATGGTGTTTTTTTCAACAAACCATACAGAAGAATTTAAACTCTGTAGGACAAAATAAAACAAAAGCCAGCCAGCCAAAAAGGACCCACCTCCATGCCAAGTTTAGTTTCTCTTATAATGGCAAAAAAAAAAAAAAAAAAAAATTGAAACCATTCAGAAAACAAAAATTTACTTTCCAGTAAGAAAGGAAACACATGGATAGTTGCAGTAATTACCATTTGTCTAAGCTGTTCAACCTACTTGTAAATACTACAAAAAAAAAAACCCAAACTGCTTTAACTATCCTTCCAGCCTGGAGCAATTCTGGCAGTTTCCAATCTCTCTGCAAGACATAAATGACAAATTACAGTGTAGACATTTGGAATTATCTTGAGGTTCTTCTTGAGTAAAAGTCCATTTTACGCTTAATATTAATAATGTAGTTTGAAGAACTAACAACATTTTTTGCTAACTTCTTGAGGAAAGTTGCTTTTCCTGCTTTTAAATAACACTTTCCCTCCAAAAACACAGCACTATCATTAAAAATTTTTTTCACTATGTGAAAAATTTATATCACAATACAAAATGCTATTAAAAATATCCTTTTAAAAAGACATTACTGAAAACACTTGTAACTTTGTAAAAAGAACCAAAACCACAGGTAAAATTATAGAATGATAGAGAAAGACACACATGTTCAGCCTCCTTATTTCATCCCTTGCTAGCAAAAGACTGTACACATCTAGTGCTTTATAGGCCCTTTTCAAAAGCATCAAGCAGTGTAGCTCCCATCTATTCCCATGGGAGATTAGTCACTGATTTTAGAGATCTCACTGTCAGGAAGGTTATCAGTCTGCTATTTAACCTAAATTTTCCTTATCCTAAGTTAGCGTCATTACTCTTAGTTACTGCATCATAACATGTTATGAGATGTAATATGAACAGATAGATACTTAACAGTGAGGCAAGCATCCCATCAGCTTTGCACAGGGAGGTGTATTTGTAGATTCTCTTTAAACTCTGAGCGTCTTGCCTGACATCTCAGCTGAGGCAATAAATATAGGTACAAGAAAAAAACGTTTACTTCAAGCTATGCACTCTCATACATAGCTACCATGTAACAATTACTGCAGGAGGTCCTGTTTCATACCTTTTCCTTTTATGCAACAGGTTATCCCTGAATAAAAATGCTTATAATAATGTCGCTAACTCAAATTTTTCTGGAAAACAAACTCTGGGCTGCAATAACTGATGTACAAAAAGAAGTACCCTCAGGATATTTAACAAACCCAGCCATGCAGCATGAACAAAATACAATACAGGAAAAAGTGTCAGAATACTCCCTTAGCAAAGAGAAACGGTCTTATGAGCAGATTCTTATTTTCTTTATTGGAGTTTTGTTTTAGTCTACTGAGTTTAGAATGCTGAAAAGCCAAATTTGGTGATTGTCGTAGTCTGTGGTGGTTTTTTCTAACAAACAAGCAATAAAAGAATCCCACAGTGATGTAATATTACAAGAAGGGTGCAACTAATGTTATTGATATGTTTCCGTAATCAATACTGTGTAGTTTGGAGGCATACTAATTCATTGACAAAGTTCAGTGATGTATACCACAAAAAAGAGAGAGAGGTGAACCAAACTTGCCTGTGATATCATCATCATGAATGCTAGGTCAGTACAAATCAGCTTTTTAATGACCTAAAAATGAGGGTACAATTCAAGAGCTTTCCAGGCAAACTCAGGCAGCACATGTTATGGCACTTGACCCCAACCCCCAAACTCTCCTAAAAAGATTAAGTAACAAAAGGAGTTGGAGTATATTTGTTTCACTACCAATTACATCTGCAAAAACTTTTAAATTAGGGTTTCACACTTTCTATTACAAATCACATATTCAGCTACCTTTGTATCTTGCCTTTCCTAAGGTGTTCCCCGAGGCACAAGTTCAACCTCTGAGTGGCCATGTTAATGTTCCTCATGTTCTAGTTTCTCAAATTCCAGTTTGCTCGGTTTTTCTAGCCATATCCCAGACATCAAAGTATTTATAAGAAGAGTGAAAGAACAATGAATACAGCAATAGATACTGCTGCCCTACAAGACTGTTTCTCTCAGATCACAAGAATCCTTCAATTATCAGATATACTAGCTTAATGACAACCATGAAACTGATTCAATCCAAGCAGGCAGTTTAAAGGTAACATTTCAGTGCTAAGTCTTAACAGATTTCCCAATATATATGTGACATCTTCATTTAGTGTTTATTTTGTTAACATAAAACCATCCTTAGAAGAAATGTTTACACTCCATGTTACAGGATTCAAAGCTCTGCCATTTTTTAGTTACTCTGTTTTTACTAAAGTTATAGCTTTTTATTATATATACACAGAGACATGCAATTTCCTCACACTTGGAAAACTCCCCAGTTACTGAAGGCACTTAATTTAAATTCTTTTGAAGAAATCATCTTTGGCCAGGAAGCAATAAGGAAATTTTCAGGCCAGAAGGAAAACTATCAGGAAGTTATCACTGTCGGAAAGTAGGGTGTGATTATTAAATATATTTTGCAAGCCTAAAGACAGCATTTCCTTCTAAGTGACAGCTATAATAATGATTTGCTGCAAGATAACATGACAATTTTCAATAATCTTTCCATTCTCAGCGTTTGGACACTGGCAGGAAAGATAGTGTAATTAAGAGGAAGGGAAAGGGGATGCCATCAATATATGAGTTCACCTTTTACAACCCAATTTATCCAACAGATTTTAAAACCAATAGATGAAAAATCTTTTACAATTCACAGAGTGAACAGATGGCACAGCGGTATTGAAAATTACAGTATATATACCCTAAATGAACTGGTGTTCTGCTCTAGTTAAGCAGCTGTCAACATTTGTATTACAAACCTCAGTTTTCAAGGGTTTGTAAGTTGGTTATTTTAGATAACATCTGGAAAGATTGGCTTACAAGATGCATGCCTAGGTACCATGTATAAAAAAAGCGTGTTTATTGCTTAATCTGTTTCACACCCTTTACACACACCCAATCACATTGTAAACACTAGCTGTGACCTAAGATGCTGAGGAAGTGCCTTTACTTATCAGAGGAATTTCAATGGGCTCATCAGCCTGTGAGCAGCTGTGCTGGCTGCGCCCAGAAGACTGTGGCTGTACCTAATCTCCTTTGCAGAGGAGGCTTCAGGCAGGACAGGTGGAACCTGCCTGAGCACCCAGACACGCCATGCCTGGGATGTGGCTCTCCTGTGAGACATTTCCATACCCTCTGTGAAGCTATTACAAGGAACAAAAGTGATTGTGATGGCTAACAGAAAAGATCAGCAATTTAAAGTAGCACTACTTCCAAAGTAACATAATAACTTGTGTTAAATACCACATTTTAGCTTAGAAAGATTTCAAGCTGTGCTGAAGCAACTAACTTTTTACACTAAGAGTCTCCAACAGTGGTTTGTACAGGTACAGCCAGGCCTCTGTAGCCATAAAGTAAAAAAAAAAAAAAAGATTGTAACATTTTGCCTGAGAAAAGGCTGAATGGCAGCTCCAGAAGGATTTCAGGATTTGGCTGTCCAACCAAACAATTTTAAATTATATGCTACCGGGCACTAAACTGCTTATGGGATTAGTACCAACACACATTGCACATTAGCTGTAGGTTTGAATCTATACCCTGATCTCTGTGGCCAGCACTAATCTTGGATTGAACATAAAGACAAATGTCTTAACACATGGGTGTACCGTGTTTGGTTTTTGAAGTACAAGTGAGAAACAAGTAAATATTACAGTAACAGATTCATGGAAGCTATTATATGAAGGGGGTTTTGGACTGTGAAAAATATATGGAAAAAGCAAAGGGTTAAAGATGTGTACCAGAAGTAATAACATGATTTTCAACTAGGATAACTGTGACCTCATTCTCTCAGGAGGAAACATCAGGAAACAAACAAACTAACCAACCAGTCAAATTGGAAATTACGTTTTTAGTGCCATTTAGAGGGAAAGAAGTACGGTGCAATCAATCTAAGTTGCACCCACAGAGACATCCATATGTCAGACAGATACTGTCAGTGGAATTGGAAGTCATTCCCCCCAAGCCCTAAATTAGGATTCTCACAGGTGTTGGTATCTAAATGCTCCTGGAGTTCCATGACTACTGCCTTATTTCCCCAGGCACATTTGCAATTCCTGTCTTGGATGGATATATATTACATAAAGTCTTCAGTTTCAGAACATTGTCAATACAAACATGAGACACCTGAGGAAAACAAAAAATAGATAAAAGGCTAGAGAGGAGGAGTCAGTGAAAGATTGATGTAAAAAATAATGAATATCAATAGCTTTGATAATTGCTGAGAAAGTAGATAGTGAGAGGGGATATACTTGCTGGTGTATCCAATTATGTTCCACTGAAGTTGCTGGCATCTAAGTGAGAATAGGGTAAAGCGAAAAATTTCTGAATCATAAGAAATGACTGTAAGTAAATAACTAGATTCTGAAAAAGAAAAGCTAAGTAACAAGTTTAAGTATAGAAAGGCGGTGATGAATACTGAGAGATGAGGGAATGCAACCACTAAGATTTTAAATAAAGGTCTCACCCTCTTTAACAGTACCTCAGCTTCTACTCTTCACAAAGCTAGGTGGAATCTGAAAACTGAGAGTCAGGTCTTGGAACAGATGCAGGATGCAGCAGCAATTACCTTGCTGCTCCTGGCTCCCATTTCCCTTTGATTTTCTGAAAGTGCAACACTTGCTAGCCCCTGTCTCAGAGGTGCATGTACCTGTCTCCCTAGTCCCAGTAGGACCCTGTTTCCTACGGCCAGGTCTCACTAAACTGAATCAGATATTGCATTCTTAACACATGCTTTGATCTGTTCTATCACACTGGTGCTGTACTGGCTGTGCCAAGGCTGTGCATCTCCCCAGGCTCTAATACACAGCCTCTAGCACACCTGGGTCTGTGTGTCCACCAGCTGCACCTTTTGCTCCATGAACTTGGAGTCCACGATGTACTGGCTCCCATTCTCTGTTGGCTGCTTGAATAGCACCTTGAACTTGTATTTTGAAATTAAGGCAAGCCAGTTTCTCTGTAAAAATTAATTAAAATACATAATGTTAAGTCTTCTCAAAATTTTTGAAGAAACCCAAGGTTCGAATATCTCAGTACAATGTTAAAAGAAACCTCACATTTCCCAAGTTTTCTTTAGAGATTGTAGGGACTAAATTACATGGTTGCCATATGTCGGGAAATACCTTTTAAAATATGCTTTGGAACTTGCAATCTTAATAATTGGCGTATTTCACTGGAATCAGAAATTAAAGATTAGTATCTTCTAAAGCAAAATATCATGAAAAAGTTTATTTCCTCCAAGTACAAAATTATATCTGCAGTTTAGATTGAGTGTTCCATGCAATAAGATTTTCAGGAAAATCAAAACTAAAATCTGTGATTGCTGTCTGTGATGTAGATCAGGAGCCTTCTCAAAGGCCAATGTTAAAACATTCAGAAGAGAAAAACTGGAATATTGTGCCTCTTGTTGTTAAAGTATTACAGAAGACATGAAAAACTGTTTATTTTCTGCAGATCTTCAAAAAATCCTATCCTCCTTCAAACTGACACAATCTGGAAAATGAGCTGCTTTCCCTGTCCCTACTTAAAATAAAGCAAAACATACACTGTAGCTGTACGCTTCTACGGGAGAACTTATCTTGGGCCGCATACCTCCGGGACACAGGGCTCTACCCACCCTGGGGACAGTGATGCACAGACACCAATATGATGGATACAAAATGTCCGTCTATTTAGCTGCGTCACACGCTTATATAGCTCTTGCGCTTCCTGTTCCTGCCACTCCTATGGGGAGGAGTCTATCTTTCCATCACATCCCGTAATCTTCCGGTCACCGATCCCTGTCTATTCCCCTACAATACACGTGACTAGAAGTTTCAGGTCCTGTACATTTAACAATATTTGAGAGCAAAAAAGATCTTCTTTTGAGATAGTGAAAGGTATTCTGAGGTATTTATGTGTGCAAGCATTACCTGAACTCTAGACTGAAGTTCTTCAGGTAAATTCTGTACCTCCAAATTCCTCACCTTTCTGATGTATTTGTATGTCCACAGAACAGATAATTGTTTACTGCAGTTTTCTCTATTAATAATGTGGGTAACATGTTTGCTTCCAGGTATCTGAAAGCATGGGTATCTCTAAATGAGACTGATAAATCTCATTTACAGTGCAGTCAACACTGCACCAAACAGTGCCATCAGGCTTCCCTGGGACTTCCCTGATTCCTGTGCCAAGATAATGAATAAAAATATAAACCAAGATTTGCTGAATTGAAGAGCAGTTCTTGAGAAACATTACTAATAACTTCATTTCAGCCTAATACTTTTTCTTCCAGTACTCTTGAGTGTTGACCTTTTAGTCAGGCCCTTCCCTGTGTTATAATTCTTTCAGTGTTTCTCACCTTTTCCATCTTAATTAACAACTTTCCTAATGCGAGGGATTTTCTAAAGTTTTACTGTTGTTCAAGTAATGAGGTTCACAACGCTTCCTCTTAAGAAAAAAACGCCAGTTATCCAAATAACAATATTAAATCTAGGCTGCTAATATGTCTTCCTCTTTCCTTCTATTTCTTTCTTTTCCTCACTCCATTATCACTGGCTGGCATGGAAAATGCTTCTGGACATCACACGCATTGTGGTCGCACAGATGCTCAGCCCTTCATTCAGGTCAGGGTTGCATTTGCCCCTGCACAGAATGGTATATTACAGATGTCAGAATAATGAGCCTGAAAGAGCCAAGATCACTTCACTGTCTTTTTAAAGTATAGGTGTTCCTGAGTCTGCAATTTCATGCACCAATTGCTTCAGATTTCTGAAACGGAGATTACCTGGTCCCTTCCCTCACCCAAGATCATTATAGTCTTTGAGCTTCTTTCTACCTGTTTTGTGATAATTTCTGTTTCCATACTCTTATTCTTTCTTTCTTCTCCTGGGTGCAATAATAATTTTTCTTTCCTGTGATTTTCTTCAATGACAATGGAGAAGCTATTGAATCTGAGGTACATTCTCATTTTGTTTTTAGTCATCCTCTAGCTCTGCTTTAAACTTAACCCTACCCTTGCTGTAGAGATCCTTCTTTTCCTGCTCTCCTACCTTTTTGGCTAGGGACACCTTTGATATTTTTTGTTTCACTGTTCTTCCCAATTTCTAAGTTAAGATGACTTTTGCCTCCTAATCCTTAAACATAGAAAATTACCAGACACACTTTCCCCCCACTGCTGGTTGTCTTCTCTGTTAAATAATTCTGAAAGGATTCTGAGGATAAGAAATGACATCCAATCTCCTTTCTCAGTTCCACTCTACATCCTTGTCTTTTCTCATTCCTCCTCCCCCACCTTGGAAATAAAAAGTTCAGTTACCAATCCATATTAATTTGGTCTTTAATTTAAACTGAATTATTTTATGAACAATAAGTTCACAGTTAGCCCACACAGTTACACAGTTAGACACGTTAGTCCACACGTAGCTACACAGTCCATGAATCTCAGTCACCAACTTTTGTATTGTTTGAATATTACTTTTTAAACACTAACGAAATATAATTAATATTTTATTACATGATTCAATGAACTCCTACTAATATGGGCAAACCCACTTGTTCCTCAGTGTGTTCCAGCAAATATCCATGCTTCTTTTTCTTAATAGCATCATATTCTAATCATGTTCCAGCTGAGAATAGGAGTGAGGTTGTAACAAAGCCTAGAACTTATCCACTAGGTCTTCCATTACTGTGTTTTCTCTAAGTGGCTTTACCTCAAAAATACAGTTTTATTTTTGTGTTTTATGTTTGTCTTTATTTTTCCCTTTGTCTTCTTCTATTTTCTCCCTGAATAGCACATATCCTTTACTATCTGTATGTTGGTCCTCCATCTGTCCACTATCTTTAAAGTCCTGCCTTGCAACAGTCATTAACTCTCCTGGTCAGCACTATCTTCTGCTGCTGAAGTTCCTCAAGCAGTTTTCTACAGGTGTGACATCATATCCATACTCCATTCCCTAGCTGGAACATGGAAAGGGCTTTCACTGTGTTTAAATGTCATAGTTTCATCCACTGTCAAGTTTTAAGTCACTCAATTGTCCCCTTATAAACCTAGAGATGAACTGATTTTATACTAATATTCTTGCTTAATTTATTAGGTTTAATGGTAAAATCTGCCACATTCTGGTTCATTGCTAGGTCTGTCTTTGACTGTAGAGGTACATGAAAACCCTTTACCTGTATATAGGCTGTAAGTAACCACTGTTTACTGGCAGCGTATCTACCTCTACCCTAGGTAAGTATATCTGTTCAAAGAGTGACAAGACTCTGGGGAGGGGCTGTGATGAAAAATAAATGATACGGACATCCCAGGAAATATCTGAAAACTGCATTGAAATATATATGCATCTAAGATTCACACCTACATAATTATTTTTTACCTATCTGCCCCCAGCACTGGCTCAGGAATCCAATGGACATTGCATCTTCTGAGTTTTTTAATATGCTTCAGTAAGAAAGACAAAAATCTTTTCTTTGCGTAAAGAAAAGAGAAATCTGTGCTAAGGATTGCACAGGAGAGTGGATATACAGCACATCTCCCTACCCTTGGCCCCTCCCTCTCCCACCCCCCCTTTATTAGTTTCTACCCACATGTTTCACAAAGCAGACATAAGCCTCGCCTGGTATCTCACTATAGTGTATGGTGTTTGATATTTTATGAACCAATTTGCCATTCAGCTGCCCTCTAATCGTTACTGCAAGTGTACATTTCTTCAAACAAATGAGGCGTTTTACAGGAACACCATGCTGCACCAGCTATCAGTTTTGTAGCTGCAGACATTCAAACAAAATTGTCAAAGAACTCAATTCTGTTGCTCCTAGAATGAACATATTTCTTTTTCTCTTTAGTCACTGTTATCATGAGAATTGGAGGGCAGACAAAAAAGATAAAATAAAATCCTGGTGTATGCTAGGGGATCTAGCAATCTAAGTAAACAAACTGCAGATCATAACAATGCAATAAGGAAAAAAATACTGCTACTCAGACAAGTTATATAATCTTGGCGAATGTTTACATCGTTAGGTACACTGGGTGTGCTGGTTTTGCCTGAGAAGGGGTTAATTCTCTTCACTGTAGTGCCTGTGGCGGTCAGGGACCTTTCCAGCTCCCTGCGCTCTGCCACGTGGGCAGGAGGCTGGGAGGGGCGGGGCCACGGCCGGGGCAGCTGACCCCGACTGGCCAATGGGGTGTTTGTTCCATACCATGTGACCCCATGACCAGTACATTAACGGGGGTGGTTGGCACATGGTGGGGGCAGTTGCGGCTCAGGGACTTGTGGCATTGGGTCAGCAGGCATCTGTGTCGCGTGTGGGTTGTTTTGGTGGTTCATTCCCCCTTTCTGTCCCCGCCCTGGGTTTCACGCCTCTTATTATTTTCCTTTCCATTGCATTTTTGTTGTTGCTGTTTTATTTTAATTATTAAACTGTCCTTATCTCAGACCACGAGTGTTACCCTTCTGATTCTCTCCCCTGTCCCGCTGGTGGGGGAATGAGCGACTGTGTGGGGCTGAGTTGCCGGCTAAACGACAACAACTGGGATAGAGTTAAATTTCTTCGTAGTAGCCAGTATGAGACTATGTTTTAGATTTTTGCTGGAAACAGTGGTGATAATGTGGAGACGTTTTAGTTGTTGCTAAGTAGCGCTTACACTGGTCAAGGACTTGTTCAGCTCCCCGTGCTCTGCCGGGTGCACAAGAAGCTGAGAGGGGGCAGAGCCGGGACAGCTGACCCCAACTGACCAATGGGGTGTTCCATACCATGTGACGTCATGCTCAGCATAGAAAGCTGAGGGAAGAAAGAGGAAGGGGGTGACGTTTGGAGTGATGGCGTTTGTCTTCCCAAGTAACTGTTACACGTGACGGAGCCCTGCCTTCCTGGAGATGGCTGAGCACCCGCCTGCCCATGGGAAGCAGTGAATGAATTCCTTGTTTTCTTTGCTTGCACTTTTGACTTTTGCTTTACCTGTTAAACCCTTTATCTCAACTCATCAGTTTCCTCACTTTTAATCTTCTGATTCTCTCCCCCATCCCACCAGGGGGGAGTGAGTGAGTGGCTGTGTGGTGCTTGGTTGCTGACTGGGGCTAAACTATGACAATATATTCAAATGTTTTATAAAAAACTGTCAACTGTATTCTATGGGTGAGAATGGAAGATCAACAAGCTACATAGTACTTCTCTGTTACACAATTAAATGAGCGCTGTTATCTGATGTGACACTCAAAGAGCTTTGCTGATAATGCAATATACATTTCCTTCCATTAATACAATAACTGTGCCCAGATATTCTGTTTGAGAACCCAAGTTCATCACTCCACTGGAGGTATGACCATATCCAGTCTTAGCAAACTTTGCACCATATTCTGCATCATGCTCCATACTCTTCTGCAGAATAGTCAAACATACTCTGCTGCTAACAGAGAGAGTACCTACAGGAGGATTCATGGTATAGCATGCAGGCAAGAAATCAACATTAAGAGCAAAAAGTGTCATTTAAACCTTAAGGTTTATTTAAGACTGCTGAAGTAAAATGACTTTAAAGGGTTAAGAACTGTGATTATGAAGATGTAACTTAAAGATATTTTTCCTAAAGTGGTTGCATGTTTATTTCTGTCATCTTTCCCAACCCATTTCTGTTTACTTCATAAGACTCTATACATGATTCTGGCAATTCAGCAAAAGCTAAACCTTGTAGCATGTAAAGCCCGAGTACTTTTCCCCTGATCCAAGCTTCTGGCAGAAATAATTTCAGTATAGCATTTCTTTTATCCCCCAGAGCAATGTGTACACCAAATAAAACCTCAGGAACATTCAGCGTCTTAATGCAAGAGTAGTAGTACTTTTTTTTCAGAGAAATTGAAATCCGTCAATTTATCAACAGTTCTGAATTAAGTGTCCACAGGATGCCTCTGGTTCCAGGCAATGACAAGGCTCTCCATGGACTAAATTGCTCAGCGTCCGGCGTTCACCTCTCTTGGGAGACTGGGTGTGATGGCTCTTTGTGATTCAGTATGTCTGCTTCTACTCTATTCTTGAAAAGGAATTACTTTTTGTGAAGCAGATGGGCATTTGAAATGTCACTTACATAAACATGCCCCCACAGTATGCTTTCTTTATGCTTAAAAAAAGATGACAAACTGCACATGACAAATCCAAACAAAAATGCTAACCACTGAACACACATAACCACATTCCAGGCCTGAAAACTTCCTTTTCTTCTGCTCACCCCTTGCAGAGATACCCTGCTTCATGAAATGAGTGTTAGAGACTGGGAAGAAAGCTGAGGAACTGCAAGACCAGTTGTAACAAGCTTTGTTTTCCTACAAGCTCAGAGTGCAAAAAATTCCAGAATCCTGGAAGTTAAGCAGACTGCAGATGTCAGTAGTGAGGTGGTCTTCCACAGCAGAGCTCTCAGAGCCCCACCAGCTACGTAAACCAGACTGCAGCTCCTAGGTTGTCCTTGAGAGTATTCTCCAGAACTGCAGCTTCATAAAGGTGGGGAGCAACTAGTGCAATCACTGATCTGCAGTGTTAAGTTTTCATGGATTTTCACTTTTCTCTTTTTCTTATAGAGGCAAAAAAAAGTCTACAGGTACTTTTGTCTAGGTAAAATTGATCTCATTTTCCCTTTTTTTTTTTTTTTTGGTTTGTTGGTTTGGTTTGGTTTTGGCTTGTGTATTCATGCTTCCCCCAAAAAAACTTCTTTCTCTGCTTTCTAGTTTTTTCCTCTGTAAAACCTGTCCTTCCTTGGTACCCCATTTCTCGCTTATGTATGCATTTATTGGTAGTTACACTACTTCGAAGAAAAAAGAACAGACTACAAGATGGACCATTTCCACTCTTGGGGAACGTGGGAATCACAGGAGACTTGATTTTACAGCATCCTGGACCATACAGTTCATCCCGTAGAAAGACTCCTCATTTTCCCATTGTTTGGGAAGGGCAGTGTCAACATGCTCAAAAATCAGTGGAGTTTATCAAGGTCTTTACCCTTCCAGTGTTTAGAGAGATATGGTCTCAGAAATGGGGCTGTAGTGGGGGCAGTAGTGGAACACTTGTGTAACATATATTGCTGATATGTTGGAAAGTTTTTTGCACAATAAAGATGAAGAAATAAATTCTAATATCTCCTCATATTCCCTTGCCAGCAGCACTGTCTTGTCATGCATGGATTTCTTCCTAAGCAGCACTGCTTCTTCAGTTCCAGTGGCTGGCACAAGCTGTCATTCTGACTTATTGCTGTATCAAAAGACTACAAATATCCTTTGCAGGATAAATCCTTTCAGGGTATTTGCCCTGAAAATATATTTTTGTAAAAAATACTCTAAAGACAAAATAAGACTAATTACTCTCAGACATAAAAACTTTCCTTTAAATGAATAGAAAAACCTATTTAAAGTAAAATAATACTTTCACCAAAATGTCTATAGATTTATTTCCCCTCCTAGGACCAATAATAGCAGAGGCAATTAAAACACCAAGGTGCAATGGGATACTTTTCAGTGGGCTGGAACAACTGCTGCACTGTAGGTAGGAGGGGAAATGGGAACCATTCCCTGTGCCGGACCTCCATGCTGTCTTGCTAGCTGGTGGATGTGTGTGGTGATGGTTTGGGTATCCTCCATTATTTTCCTGTACAAAGGGCTTACTGCTGTCGCTCCTGCTACTAATGCTTCACAGTCCTTGTCTTTTCTGCTTCCTCATGGCAGAGATAGTCTCCAGGCTTCCTCATCTTCTGGAGGAACATTTCAGAAATGAGGTTAAAAAAAAGGTGACCCTTGGAAGCCCTCTGAACTGCTGAAGGAGGAGGGTGCTGTGGGTATCGCTGCAGGGAGAGAAGTAAGAAGCCAGGAAAGGCAGAGGGAAAAGAAGCATAAGGCACCATTTTCATCTATGCCAGGCAGTGGGGGCCTTGCCAGCAGAAGAAGGGACAAACCATCAGCAGCAGAGCCCGAAGAGGGAGGGAGGGGAGCCAGGTGAGCCAGGACTGGGTGAGCACTGTGGGGCAAACACACCTGACGTACAACTCTGTAGAGAGCCATGGTCAGGAGGTAGTTTAGGGCTCCCCTCAGAAGCTGAGCTGCCACCTTGCCTTAAATGTAATTTTTCACAAGCATACCTTAAGGAAAATATAAAAAATATTTTTCTTTTTTGTGAGTCAAATCAGTGGAAATGATCTGCAAGCTGAAATTTTACATTCCTGTTATAGGAGAGGGTAAAGAAAACAAAGAGTCCCAGACCACTGCCAGATAAAGCAGGCAGGATGGAGCCTGCTAGTACTTGGACTTCAAAAAAGCCGTGCACTAATTTTTAAGCAGGTGGGAACAGAAATTAGTAGTACTTGAGAGTAACCAGGCATTAAACTGAGCTGTTATAAAATAATGAGTGGAAGGAAAGCATTTTGGCAGTTCTGGTTGTGAAATTTCTCCTTGCAAATATCTAAAGCATAAAGCATTGGCTGTCCAATTCTAAAATCCTGTCTCCCTCCCAATCTCTTTTGTCTTCAACTAGAAGTGTAACAGACTTCAGACACAGACTCCAGCCACTTCCAGAAATATATTTACTCCCTGGATTAAAGATAAAAACATAATTATTACAAATTCTGCCCTGGAGATTGTGCCAGACAGTTTGAGGACAAAGTGACTTCTTTGTTACCTCCTGTTTCTATGTAAAGGAGCAAAGGATTCACTAAATTAAAAATGGAGTCTGTCTCTTATGGAGAAGTATACCTGTCTTTGTAAATAAGTAGAACTCCTTGCATTAAACCAAATACATTATCAATGCATATGACTATGTGCTCAGTAGCATGTAATGCAATTTGTTTGCCATAACCACTTTATATAAAAAATAGATTCATCTACATGTTTGTGTTACAGCGCCCCCTCAGCTGTTACCTAATTAATGTTTAGCAACTAGTTATAAGGGAAAACAAAGACATGACAAGCAATAACATATACACATATTATCACTCTCTCTAATGGATTATTCCATTAAATATTATGAATTAGTAATCTGAAACTGTGTCTCTGTATCTCCTTCCTTCTCCTTCTTCTGTCCTAACCAAGTATCCATTTTCAAGTGCTGAACTGAGAGGTAAAGAGCTCAAATGACTTCCCATGCCATTCCCTTAATGTGAATGAAGCAAGATGTTATTTCAGCAAAGTGTTCAAAATCCCAACCATTTCTCATTTGCAGCAAGTTTCTGGAGAACAGTCAATGCCAGTGGATCCAGGCTGATGTATTCCCACAAGTAAATAACTGCCAGGACATACACAAAGTTTGTTGGTTTCTTGCAATATCTTACTTTACTAATGGTGCAACTGAACATGAACAGTGCATTCGAGCTAACAACAGGGAACTATCTCATAAACCACTTTATAAATAATTGTTGCTGTAGCTATATTATTGATTAGTAAGAGCTCAGTTCCTAACCTGAATAACGACTAGCTAGGACACTGTGATTTCTCCTTTGCAGCTGCATTCCTCTCAGCAGCCTATCTGTCTTATTTTCTTTCAGCACCTCTTAAACCAAAGTAATCTTAGCTGAACTCTGATTCTGATCTTACAGGAATGCTATAAGGTACAGAAGGACTAAACTACATGCAAACAGATGTTACAAGGCTGGGAATTTGCTATTGCAAAACATACTGGGACGGGGCAGTTGAATTCAGGCAGCAGGAGCTCTCCAGCGAAGCTGAATTTTTATGGAGGTTATTCTCCATTATCTGTGCCATCATCTTTCCAGTGGGTTACGGTGACTACCAATGACAAAACACCTTCCTGTGGATTTGTGGAATTTTTCTGGAGAGGCTAAATCACATGAGTTCAGTTCTAGGGCAGCAATAGAGGGAAACATAACAATGCTTTACTACTGAGTTTAAATGGGGGGGAAAAAAATACTAACACTGTCTCACCTTTGTGTAACTGAAGCCTTGGTAAAACAGATGTTCAGATCTATTCTTTATTTTATATTTCATACATAGGTTTTGCTTTGATTCAGACTAATAGCTCAAACCTTTATTGCTCTTATAATGGAGAAATTAAAAAATGAGCAACATGAAAGGAAAATAATGTGCATCAAAAAGCAGGCATAATTGCTGAATTGCATGCACCACAGAGAACTGAGATGCCTTATACTTTACAAAGCAATTTAGTAAAGCCTTTATGCGTTTCCCTGTAAATAAAGTCTTTTAGCTATTACATTTAAAAAGGTAAACAAAATTTAAATTCTGAATATTATTTAATCCCCCTCTTCAGTGTATATGTATATGTTACACACATGTAACCATTGACCTGACAAAAGCCTAAAGGATCTGGGTTTACCTAATTTACTAAATATAGTCTGGCCAATTGCACTTATTTTGTCAGTTCTCTAAATCTGTTTTGTGACCATCCTCATTTGCCCTTATACGTTTGGTATTGAAATAAGAAACCACCAAAAGTCTTATGCAACTGCTGTGCCTTCCAAATGTCAGAAGCCACATATCCCATTATGTTACTTTTACTGATCAAGTTGTTTTGCCACAGTAGGAAAAAAAATAAGCCCAACACAAATCTAGAAAAAAAATAGTGACATTAACTTTTTTTTTTTTTGAGTTTTATAGTGATTTGGGTAAGTTATATTGTTAAAAATTGAGTGGGTAGTTTATAATACAAATTCTTAGACATTTGCTATTTCTATTATTTTTAATAGAGGCTGGACTTTGTGTTATAGATCATTCCTCATTCTACATACTTTTCTAAAATTGTGTTCCCTGTTTTGAAAAAATTATTGAGTTATAGATACCCTTTGGATTTTTTTTTCTTTCTTATTCTCTATTTCCTTCCCTTCCCTTCCCTAGGTGGATTTTCACTTTGTATTTTAATCATGAGGGTTTAAAGAATAGCATATAATAAAAAATAGACTTGTTTGCTGAGAATCTATAGACATCCTATCCCATGGCAACAATCTATACAATAATTGCCATGTGGGTTCACAATTGGAGTATATTGAAGCTAGACAAAATAATTAATTTCCTTTAGTGCTTTAGAGGAGAATGATTACAAGATCTGGCACTGAATTAATGCTACAGTCTTAATCATCTCACATTCACCATAAGGTAATCTTGTCTCAATTATAGATCCAGCTGGAAATGGCTTTAAAGCTAGATTGCTCTTCTGGTTTTTCTTGGCCAAGTGTTAGAACAGAAATGTCTTGACAGCATTATTAATAGAAGCATTATTCACATTAAAATGCAGACTATGTAAAACTCTACATGCCATGTACAATGCTGTGTCTTTTTGACTTAAGCCCAAGTTTTGAAGCAACTATGAAGTGCTTTTATTTCATTCTCAGCAAGACAGAGAATTAAATTTCATACTTAATACCTGAGTACTTTAGTGGTTTAAGAGTAATCTAGCTAAATGCAATGTTATACTGAGGATTCCACAGCGATTCTTAAAAATCAGAGCATTCTTCAAACTTGAAGCATTTGAAGTTCGTAATATTGGTGTTTTGCAAGGCAGCTTGCTTGAAACATACAATCTTCCTGAAGTACTTTTTTAGTAAATTCTGCTTCCACATTTGAGCAATATCATCAGAGAGTTCCCAAGATATCTTGCTGTTCTTTTTGTTAATGAAGGAAGCTCATTAATTGAGTTCAATGTCAGTCTTTCCCTAAAAAATCTACCCATACTACTCCTTCTTGAAACAAAAGGTGTAATAGTAAGTTTCCAATAAGTTAATTATTGTACATTCCTCCAGTCTGACTCAAAGAAGTATTTTACCTTGGCAATTCAACCAAAATTCAGCTACGCAAATCCAACTTATTTCTTCTATTATGTCTGATGCCTTTACAGTAGCTGCACATGATTTATTTTATAATCTTTCAAAAGTTTGTTTCTAGTTTTTGAGACCTTGTAGCTGGTCATGATGCTTTTCTTTTACTGTCTTTTTCCTTGCTGCTCTTCTGAGCCCTACGACTTCATATCTCTTCTTTGTCTTCATTTCTCCTTCACATTTTTTAAATAGGTCACAAAGCCTGCTGAAGTAAAATATCCAATTGTCTTAAGATTTTGAGTTTGTCAGCACTCAGATGTCACAAAGCTTGACCATTCAGTCTTCAGTTCTACAACCACAAATAATTCCACTTCACAAACAATTCCTTTATCTGTGTAGAACATTTGTTATGTTGGGCAAATCCCATTCTTAATAAAAGCACGGGCTACATGGGGCCAGCTCTGCGCTGTTAGTGGATGTATACACTTTGGAGGCTTAGGTTAGGGTGGTCTCAAAATTCTTAGCATTATACCTGTTCTACGTGTTCAAGCTTGGCTGTATTGTGAATGCCTGGTTTTTGGGAAAATGAGATACAGGGTTTCAAGTTGGATCTTCAGACCACAAAAGTGATAGAGTACTCCCTAGTTTGAGTGACTGATTTCCAGTCTGAGGTGACTGCAGCATAGTGTGAATATACATAAGCTAGTTTTCATGGAGCTAGCCCACCTCTGGGTATCTGTCTCTGCAGCAGCAGGAAGCGCAGTTTGGCATCATTATGTTGTCAGGACTGGTGCCAAGTGCTTGACCTCTGGAAAGCTGAGAAAAGACTCTAAGAATCTGCATGTGAAGTGGGTAAACCATATGTTTAATAAGCCTATTTCCACAACATTTACTGACTGAAGAAGAAAATCACACAGCTCACAAATTCTTGGATCTAGGAAGCAGTGATTCATCAGGGATGTCACCTGCAGCTAGGGATGGGGCTGGGGTTAAGATGAATAATCTTTTTGAACCAATTTTCTCCCTTCCCCACTCCTGTTGATGAATGGCAAACTTTTCTTCTTCTTCACTCAGTCTTAATTTGTACTAATTTACTTCTGTTATCTCAGCTCCATTGCAAACAACGCTAATCTTTACTGTAGAGTGGGAATTTAGCATTTCTGGGTAGTTTTACCCTTTTCCTCCTTAGCCTGGTCTTTTTTCCCCAAGAAGAAAACCTGTACAGGAAGTTTCTTTTGTTTTCAGAAGAGATGAAACCATGCCTTTTAACCAATTTTTACCCTTTTTTTCAGCCAGTTCAAAACTAATCCTTTTTCATTGAAGTCTTTTCACTTTTTCAATAAATTGTCATTTACTTTTTCTTCAGTAGTTTGCTGTGAAAATTCTGATAAGCTTCAACTGACTGAACTCAGAATCTTATAGCACCAAGCATGATGCAACCAAAAAGGGTGGCAGAACAATCAGCCACACTTACAGCTGCAGCATAAGGGGCATATTGATTCCAAGGTTCTGACTGCAGCATAGCATAAATGCACTCAAGCTAGCTGTCAACTAGCTAACTCACATACAGGTAACAGTCTAACCCTCAAATCAGGGTCACCACACCCGCATGACAGCCTTAGCTGACTGACTGTTGCTGAACAGAATAAAGTCTGACAAAGCTCCTTGGCTATAACCATAGCTATTTTCTGTCACAGGCCACTAAGTGACATGTCACACAGAATGATTAGCAGTTCTGCATGTATATCTGGGGAACCTGTGAGAAAACGGTTTTATTTTGTGCTTAAAGAAATCAGTTTATCACTTGGTAAGTCAGTTAATCATGATTTTTCTTTTGGTGTATAGAGACATATAATAGAAACATATATACTGAAAAAATAGCAACAAGGCTGAAAAGATAAGGGCTTAATATATGGAATTTTATCCATTTAAGGAGGCTTTTAAAATGCATGGAGACTAATCAGGGTCTGCTTGCAACTTTTAAAAACTTACAGAATTCCTTAAACGTATAAGTCATTAATCTTAATACAGCTTCCTAAGGCATTTCTTCGTCATTTGTGCAACTGAACGCAGTAAAAATAACCAAAGTGATAAGTATTTTTACTGTGACCAAGTGAAAAAGTAAGCTATGAAAAATGGTGGGGAAAAAACCCCCATGAAAAATAATTATGGGGTTTTTTTGTGTGTGCGTGTGTGGTTTTTTTTTTTATAATTGGAGGAATATTTTTAAAAAAGAGAAAGAAATGCCTTGAGTTTTACTTACCTCCTACCCCCCAAACAAAGGATCTGAACTGCCCCCAGATTTCCAAGTTTTACTCTCACTCTAAAAATGACAATTGGGGTTTGGATTTAGCAGAGCTTATCCATCATATAACGATAGAAGATTTTTTTTTCTGCTGTCTTCTACTCCACCTTACTGAGTTTTTTCTTTCTCTCCCTTTACTTTCTCTTCTTCAGCTGGTACTTATCTGGTACTAGGGCCATTCACATGGCCCCTAGATGGTAACCTTTGCAGGGGAGAGATATGTCAGCAGTAGTAAGAAGTAGCTATGGCTGCAGTGTATTGTACTCCAGCTATTCTCAGTTAAGGTATGGTTACTATTAACAGCAGGACTGTGTGTAACTGTGAGACACACTGTGTGTGTCTAAGTATGGACAGCCTTCAGGCTACAGCTAGAAGAAGAATCAGAGACTTCTAACTGTTCCTGTGGCAACAGGGAATTTGGTTCAGGTCATCTGGCACTTTGGGCAGATAACCTAAAATGCTTCTTGTATATTGGTAACTACAATCTGGCATCTGAAAGTCAAGTACAGTTCTCTTTTTCTTCTTCATACACTAGAAACATTTGTCTGTATAAAACTTGGAATTACTTAATTTGCAAATTAAATTGTCGAGGAACATGTTCATATTCCTCTTGGTTGGAATTCAATTTCAATTTTTACCTATAGCACAATATACCTATAGATTTGATAGAGTGTTTAAATAATTTCTTTCCCTTATAATTTTCCTTTAATATTTCCAGGGTATCAGAACATTTCTTAGTCTTAAGTAAAGAGCTATCTCATCATCTTTATTTCCAGAGATAAGAATCACAGAATCACAGAATGGTAGGGGTTGGAAGGGACCTCTGCAGATCTTCTCGTCCAACCCCCCTGCTTCAGCATCCAGACCAGGGGGCACAGGACCATGTCCAGGCAGGTTTTGAATGTCTCCAGAGAAGGAGACTCCACAGCCTCCCTGGGCAGCCTGTGCCACTGCTCTGTCACCCTCACAGGAAAGGAGTTTTTTCTCATGTTTAACTGCAACTTCCTGTGTTTCAGTTTGTGCCCATCGCCCCTTGTCCTGTCATTGGGCACTGTTGAAAAGAGCCTAGTCCCGTCATCCTGACACCCACCCTTCAGATATTTATAGGTGTTGATGAAATCCTCCCTCAGTCTTCTCTTCTCCAGGCTGAACAAATGCAGGTCTCTCAGCCTTTCCTCATATGGAAGATGATCCAGTTCCCTGATCATCTTGGTAGCTATCCGCTGGACCTGCTCAAGAAGTTCCCTGTCCTTAAACTGGGGGGGCCCAAAACTGGACACAGTACTCCAAATGTGGCCTCACTAGGGTGGAGTAGAGGGGGAGAATAACCTCCCTCAACCTGCTGGCCACGCTCGTTTTAATGCAGCCCAGGATACTGTTGGGTTTCTTGGCCACAAGGGCACAGTGCTGGCTCAGGGTCAGCTTGTTGTCCACCAACACTCCCAGATCCTTCTCAACAGAGCCGCTTTCCAGTAGTTCAGTCCCCAGCCTGTACCGGTGCATGGGGTTGTTCCTCCCCAGGTGCAGGACCTTGCGCTTGCTTTTGTTGAATTTCATGAGGTTCCCTCAGCCCAGCTCTCCAGCCTGTCCAGGTCTCGCTGGGTGGCAGCACAGCCTTCTGGTGTATCAGCCACTCCTCCCAGCTTGGTATCATCAGCAAACTTGCTGACGTTACACTCTATCCCATCATCCAGGTATTTGAGGAATATGTTGAACAGGACTGGACCCAGCACAGACCCCTGGGGAACACCACGAGTGACAGGCCTCCCTCCAGACTCTGCTCCATTGATCACAACCTCTGAGTTCTGTTGTTGAGCCAGTTCTCTGTCCACCCCACTGTCCGCTCATCCAGCCCTCACTTCCTTAGCTTGCCTGTGGGGAGGCTATGGGAGACAGTGTCGAATGCCTGACTGAAGTTGAGATAGACAACATCCACTGCTCTCCCTTCATTGACCCAGCCATTCACGCCATCACAGCAGGCTATCAGGTTGGTCAAGCATGATCTTCCCTTGGTGACTCCATGTTGACTAATTCTGGTAACAGTTTTGTCCTCTTCATGCCAGGAGATGACCTCCAGGATGAACTGCTCCATCACCTTTCCAGGGATGGAAGTGAGGCTGACTGGCCTATAGTTTCCCAGGTCCTCTTTCTTGCCCTTTTTGGAGACTGGAGTGACATCTATTTTCCTCCAGTCCTCGGGCACGTCTCCCATTCTCCATGACCTTTCAAAGATGATGGAGAGTGGCTCAGCAAGAACATCTGCCAGCTCCCTCAGCACTCCTGAGTGCATCCCATTGGGACCCAAGGATTTGCAAGGATCCAGTCTGCATAGGTGAGCTCTGACCCAGTCCTTCTCAACAGATGGTAAGTCTTCCTTTCTCCAGATTTGTCCTTTCTTCTCTAGGGACTGAGATACCTAAGGGCCAGCCTTAGCAGTAAAGACCGAGGAAAAGAAGGCATTCAGTAAATCTGCCTTCCCTGCATCCTGCATACTGTGAATCATACTGCGTAGCGTGTATTCTCTTCTGTTTTTACTAATATAGATAGAAATACTTATTTAAAGAAAGCTATGTTAAATAAATGAAAAGGTCTTGTTTTCTGGGCTAATTCATGACTTATTGGACCTTAAGAAAACTTGCTCTCTGTCTTGCAAGAGAGCTTTAATCTTATTGTAAAGAGTTTCATTGTGCCTACAGATTTATTTTTCAGGTCATGACCTTCAACCTAGATCTTTAGGCAAGTTTTCATATATTGCCAAACACCACAAAGATAACAAATTTGGACCAAAATGTCTCTAGGTTATATAAGCAAATAAAGATGCAGATAGGTATTTTTTAAAATCTTGTAGGGCGCTGAGCAGACTAGCCCTGTAACTCATTGAAATTGGTGTGAAATAGACACTGAATCAACTCTGGAACAGCTGAGAAAATCCTTCTTTGGACTTGTGCTTGCTATTTAATGCCTAAATAAGTCTGAAAACCTGGCCTTTAGATCTTGAGGTCAACTCAACAATCTGCAAGGACAGCATATAAAATGCAGACCTGGCATCCTTGTAATACTCTGTTGCTGAAAGGTAATAAGATGGACTTGACGAGGTAACTTGTTTATGTGCACATTAGTATGCTAGTTATTAGTGCTTTTAGTATTAGATTATCAGTGACACATCTTTTGTGTTTTGAGTAACAATGCTAGAAAAGCTAAGGTGAAATAGTATTATGCTACTTGCTTTCAGATACATTTGCCTCATTGATGACTTCCTCAACTTTCCAGCATTTTGTGAGGAACCTGGAAGCAAAATATTTAACTAAAATTGTATGTAGTCATCTAAAAGCCCCAAGGCTTTATCTGTAAATCTGAGAATCATTGAAGGAATATAAGAAAGATGGAGGGGTTATAATATTTCTTTTGAGAAATTTAATAGTCCAGAGGCATTAAAAGGGAGATGGAATGGTGGAAGAGTCTATTGGCATAAAGAATGAACGAAGTACTATGCTGAAGTTTTTTGACAGGCCATCCACCTTTGATAGGTTGAGCTCTCCATTACTCAACATCACTTCCAGTGTTGTAGAGAGATTTTTAACTAGAAGCAGAGGAATGAGAAAGTATAGATCATCAAGATGTGTCAGTGCAAATGCACATATCTGCTACTCAGGTGCACATTTTCTCATCATTTTAAGATACTTCTTACCCCTTTCAACAAACTCAGTATCTGTGGTAAAATGGTGCCCTAATAATTCAGGCAAATCACCAAAACCATTTTTTCATTTCAAGCAGCACTGAACTCACCTAGAACATTTTAAAAATTCATTGTCAATAAGGTACTGGTAATAATATCAGTACATGATACCAGTGCTATCAGCAAAATCAAATATTGCCCTAAGGCCACATAGCCAATGTATATTTTACCTCATTTAGCCACAATGTCTGTCTTTATTAGAAAAGCCGAATGTACAAAAGCAAGTACCTGCACACTGAGCAAGACGGCATAAGAAACTAGCATCAGAGTATGAGAAGATGGAAAGATCTTTACCCCAGAATGTCTGATGTTGCCTGTCTGGGCGGTGCCACAGACATGAGGTCTGCCCTGCTGTGAATCTGCCCTGCCCTGAGTAACACGATTAAATCTGTGGAACCACTCTGGATTTTCTCCAACTCATGGACATGCATCTTTTGGCAGTGGGTACTCAGCGGCTAGTAGAAACCTGACCCACACTCTGTGTATTGGCACAGACCTCTTAGCTCATTTCTGACAGCTTTATTAAGTAAAATCAGCTTAAACAAACTGGTGCATGATTTTTCTTCAGTGGCACCAGAAAACTCCATTGCTGGAGCTACTGTTTTAGAAGTCCACAAGAAGTGAAAACCTTACACATAATAACATAAACATAAATAGAAATATCTATAAACTGTATGCCTATCTCTATAGAAACATCTAGTTAATTAAGTCTACAAAATACTCAAATGTACAGATGTGAGTGATGTTTTAAATTGAGATAACATCTTATAAAACAGAGAATCAATGAAGAGGAGGATTCAGTGCTTGAAATCAATCCAGTTGCATGTCAGGAAAGCACACCATGTTTATTGGACTAAAAAATCTTTCTTTTGAAAATGCTGACATGTTTTTCCACCTGTCTACTCCTGCACATTGAGCACTTTCCAAGTGTACTTCAAATTATTAGCTGTAAACAGATTTCAACAGTATAATTTGTTACATGTGCACTAGTCAGTAGACACATGGCAATGATTGATTTGCTTAATGACAACAATTTGTCTGAAAATTTGCCTTTAGTAGTTACTTCTGCCTAATTTATTTTAATCTTTGTTTAAAGTATCATAGGAGAGTTTTATTTTCTAGAAAGTGTGAAAATATTCCTTATAAAATTTCTTAGGATCTATGGGTGCAGAGAAACTGGAAATAAGGACTTAGGGATGATTGGTGTCCTTTTTTTGAGCCACGGAACAGGTAAAAATTAAATGCATATCTGCATTTCCTCTGAATTCAGTCCTCAGAAAGCAGTGAAGGATACTGATGACTAAATCTACCTAGTGATCAGTGCAAAAGAGGAAATCACACCTTTGTGTGTACATACTTAAGAGATTCTCTCGAACAGCTAGCACTTGATGGATAGTCACTGCAGTGGTATCCTTCCCTCTGTTTTGGGAAACCTGCAGGCTCTCTGCTTTGAGCTAAAGGGACTTGCTGAGACCAGATGAACAGCTACTCCCTCTCTACCAAAGACAGCTAAGACCTTTAGGTAAGGACATGCAGCTAATCCTTTGCTGACTGAGGTTAGGGGGTGATGGCTGCAAAGGAATTAGACAGACAAGGTGAAGCAAAGAGGTTACCAGCCAGAGGAGCAACCTGAGTCCTTGTTCTTCAGATATTCACCAGGAGCCAATGCAGTCAGCCTTAAATGGACAGTGAAGGCAGCACAAGTCAAACTTAGTGGAAAACTCAGCAGGAAGAAGGGCACTTGCTCTGCTACAAAAGAAACTGATCAAATTTTGCTCAAAAGTCAGAGTGGGCCTTTTTTACCTCATCATTCTGAATATTTTATAATACCAGATATTACTCTGGGTGTCTGAGCAAGCCAGGATAATCTTGTAGAGATTAGTTGCTGTGAGATATTTCCCCTCATATGTGCATGTCGGGTCCCATTATCCTCAACAGGGAAGTTGAAAGTAACTAAAAATAGAAATAAGTAAGAATCAATGAGGTATGTTAATGGATGGTTTTTATTTTATTGAAACCTCTCAGGGAAGCTAATTTATAGGCGAGAGAGGGAGTATCTTTGATTTTCTGTCATTGCTTTACTATGCCCTTTTTGGATGAAGGAAATTCAAGTCTGTTAATATGTTCAAAAGCAGAACATCTTTTTAATGGAGGACTATATATTGATAATATATTGCCTAGTAGTAGAAATTGTCTAGAATTATCAACGATAGCTCAGCACTGATTTGTCATGTTTTCTTTTAAGAATTATAAAAGAGATCAGATATAAACCCTTCCGTATTTGACTAGTCTCAGATATCTAGCTAAACAGATAGTGGTGTAGCTAGCAATTACCCAGCTGGCTTTAAGGTATTTACAAGGTGAAAACACCTTTCACTCTGATACTATGTAGGTAAAATTTGGCCTCTGAAATCAACTGTAAAACTCCCATCAGCTTCAAACAACCCGGAACGTCAGCCTTACAATTAGTTTCAGTAGAGGATCTGTTCTGAAGAATAAAGTGTCTTTGATGTTCATGGTGAAATCCTTTGTTGTGACTCTAAACCTCTGAAAAATGGTAAAAACTCCCTTATGTGGAAATGGTCTTGTAACTCTTGTAGATTTCACTTGATTAATATTTGCAGCAAGGACTAGTGTATCCAAGATGGGATACCAGACCTGAATCAAGAAATTGTTAGCTCTAGGGCCATTCTTCTGGTTGGCATTTGATAGATGCTTATTATCCATGTCTCTGGCAGTATCTTTCTATTTATCTGTACTTTCACAAACCCATTACTTTAGACATTAGGTTCTGCAAACTGATTTATGTTATCCAGAATCGATACTCTACTTGATTACCTTTGATTTTACTTTGTAATGACTAGTTCTAAACCCTTGTAATCATTTTAGTTGTCTCCATAGGGCTAATGATATTAACAACCAGTGTGCTCTAGCTAAAGTGGTAGGTCTATTCTGCAGTACAGGCAGTCCAGAATCTGTAATGGTCTTCTTCAGACAAGAAAGTCTCCTGTTGGTTAATATTGTTCCAGCAGACACTGTGTGTCTCCTTGCCCCTTCTCATGCCACCCTACCTTTCTCCCTACCTCAGTTTATATAGGCTAGATTAGGTTCCCAGACAGAGGCTGCAACCTCAGTCTCATCTCTGTTTTTAGAGATTTCCTTCAGCTGAACACTGAGACATAGGCAAGGGTTTCAGTCCATTACAGATGCCTCAGTAATAGTACCTGCTCTGTTTCCTCCCTATAAACACACAAGGAGCAAATCCCATGGCGTCAGTCAAGTTCCTGTAGTTCCCCCCTGCAAAAGCAGTTCCTCGCTGCCAACTAGCTGACTTCAGCTGTATAAACTTTTTCATTGCAGCTAAAAATATTTTTTGCTCTGATGACTCACTGGACATGTATGCACTGAAACTTCCAATTTTTGAACCGTGTTATATTTCCTAACCTGTTGGAGTTATATTCTCATCACTTCTAACAAGATGCAACTGGGATGGAAGGCATTGCAACAAAAATAATAAAACCCAAATACAGACTCTCCCCAACAACTTTCAGTTTCCCAGATGATCAAGGGAAGAGGACTCACAGGAGAAAGTAATTTCTTCACATTTACAGCATAGAATTTTTCACCCTAACTGGTCCAAGTAAACTTCTGTACTTCATAGTTACTCAAACAATCTAGAAGACTTTAAACCAACACAAACCCTGACCCTCCTTTAGTCATGTTTGTTATGAAAGACCTAACAAAAGATGTCAAAATTTGATGGCTTGATGTTACTATTTTAATTCATTTTCTGGTAATATGAGTTCCAACAGTAAGTACCTCTGAAAGCATGAATATTAGTACTTTCCATTGTAGTGTCTAAGCTTAATGAAAATGTTTATTTTCTTGAAGGCTGTGTTACTGATATTCACCTACTTCATGCTCAAAATGACAGATGTAGGCATTTGAAATTAATTATTTAATATCATTATTATATTATTCTCTGTTTATCTGCTGGTTTTGTTTTTGGTTTGATTTTTTTTTTAAATTTACTTAAAATTAAGTCAGTAGCAGTCTCTATTGCATGATTTACAATGACACTTAAAATCATTTCTCTACCCTCTATTCTGTTTATTCCTTCCTACTAATGTCTTGAAAGTATAAATAACTCTTTTATATTTATATTCTTAAATGTTGGAGCTTACATCCATAGAAGTAATATGTGTTCCCCTCCACTAAAAAATTTATCTCAGCAGAGTTTGAGAATCACTTTGATGCAGTGTCATTCTTCTTTGGTTTAGTTTATTTATCTTATGAACTTTTTTTGAGAGATGTATTGACTTCTAGTACCCTGACGTTAGACAGAGGTTCTGTATTGCCTACAAGAATCTTCTCCTGTTCTGATGCTTTAGTTTATCTGGTGGGCTTTTCAGATTTACTTTTACAAATGTGTCATTTGTATGTGAGGTTTTTTCTTTTCTGCAAGGTAACCCTTTTTTTCTTACACCTGACATTGCTGATACATGAATGTGTGCAAGAGAAGTCTTTGATAATGTCTTTCTCACCTATCTTGGAAAAAAAATATATCCTAATGCATCCAGTTTCTATGATATTCCCAATTCTCTAGTCACACGTCAGTCTTACATCTGTGTTAAATATTTCACAAGACTTCTTTTAGTTATGTGTCCCCATTGTGCAGACTCAGTGCTTTCAACTTCAGAAACATTTCATTGTAAAAAAAAAGGAAAAAATAAAATAAAAACCCAACAATAATATGTCAAGCTCAGAATTTAACAGCCTTCCTCTGTACAGTGTAATTTCTCAAGTCCACATGAGCTGTTTATATCTGCTCCTTCCTGACTTGCCTTTCTTCCCTAACTATCTTCAGCTGGCCTTGAGGGAAAAAACCAACCTGCATATGAACAAATAGCCTCTGACTTCTTAAATAAAATGCCACTAGAGTCCAGCTGGCCTATCTCAAAAGAAATATAAGGATTTTGGACAAGAAAATGCTATGGTCTTAGAGATGCATAACTATTGTTCCCAGTTGTTTTATGTCACATTAATTGTTTTAACTTGCTGTGTTGTGCTTTCCTTTTTGAAACCATTAGGTTACTCTGTATCATGTGTCTTCAGTTTTGGTTTGATGCAGTCATCATCATTATCAGAGGGTGTTTTTCAATGTAATTTTACCAGTCTTTCTGCTTTTTCCATTGTTCCCTGATCTGTCAATTTTGCCATTTCTCTGCTACCAGCCTCTATTCCTGTTCCTGCACCTCTACAGGCTCTGTGTATGTGAAAATCTGGACAAGTCAAGTAAATTAAATCTGATTAATTAAATGTAATTGTTAAATAACAGCAGTTGGGGAAAAAAAGGAAGAAATAACTGGATCTATAGAAGATATATCTTCCTGACTGAATCAGATGAGCTTGTTCAGTATGGAGGCCATGTCTTGTTTATTTTTCAACAAATGAAAAAATCATCTATATTCAGAATCTCAGCACTGACTAATGTTAATAATTCTTTCTTTATAGAAGAAATAATTGAACACCACTTGTTATAAATGAAATTGTAATTACATTTTCATTATTACACTGGCACCATTTTCTTGGATAACAAGTTTCCTGAAGGTGTAATTTTAACCTCTAATTTTAATTTTAATAAAATACTTGGTGTATTGAGACCAGCTGTTGTTTTGAAGGAAAAAATAATCAGGAACATGCAGGATTCACATCTTTTTGTCCTTTTTTTGAAATGCTTATTGGAATTGTAAGACGGCATAGAAATATGTTAGTGTAAAGCATCCAACAAACACATCCTTCACACCTACCATGTGTTTACAGTGCCCCTCATGAGAGTGGGTGTGAGGCCTCATGCCAACTCTGGAGTTTCCAGGAACTGGGACTTTTGCAGTTATGAAGAATTTATGGGAAAGACCTGCTTTTCACAATTGCTCTAAATATCTGTCAGGTAACTGGGGTCAAAGGAGTGTCCAATGAGGTGGTGATGCAGCAAAAAATTATGCCAACCACATATGGGCTACTAGCTGCTAAGGCGATCAGTTTTTCTGTTGTCTTTTTCCAACTTCTGATGGTCATGTGGATGGATATACATCCTGTCCTTGTGTGACTACAGGACCTGTATGCATCCCTATGTATCAACACACTCAGAGGTTTTGTAGAAGTTATATTGCAGCAAGGCCATGTTAATTTATGAATAAATTGTGCACTTCTCAGGCCAGGTTTTGCTCTTGATGATGGTCATATTTCTTTGCCATCGGTTTGATAAAATCAGCCTTATCACACCACATTTCAAAACATAGATTGATCAGCACAGTCTATCTAGGAAGATCATAATATCACTAGTCAGCATTCCCTTTGAACTCTTTGGTACAAGTATCAGCACTGGAAATTATCTGTCCGTTTCAGGAAACAGGAAATCGCTACATGAGCCAGAAATACATGAACTCCTAAGTCTCCATTCCCAGGAAAGAAAGCACCTCAAAACTTGCATAATACTAGTGAATGAAATAACTTCTGGTGCTTCCTAAAGAAGGCTTATATTGTCATGCAGAAGACAGATGCAGAGGTAGACTGGGAAGCTTGCAGGTCTCAGGTATCCACATATGGAACAACAATACACAGGCCAGCATCCAGCATCCACAGCCCTGTGCACAGTCTGCCAGTACGTGACTGCATACTAGCAAACATCTCACAAAAGCTGTCATATGGAGAGATACCAGAATGAGTTCTCTGGCTCACAATGGGAGTATTTTTCTGGCTTCTGTAACTTGGCTCCTCTCAGCCAGCTTTCTCCCATAAGTAAGATCCATTTTCCTCTGTTCCCCAGCCATGGTCAGGCTAGCACTTGTTTTTTTCCAGTTTGCCCATGTTTCCTAGTACTGTCCCTGGGAGACTATCTGTTTTTCAAGTGGAGATGAAGGAATCTTTGTTTCATTTCCAAATCCTATGATCTTTGCTATAACTCCAGGAAAGCTGCACTTGACAAATTCACATGCTTCTGAGGAGGGAAAGAAAGCATTCAAGCTAAGTGAGGCAACACAGAGGCACAAAATACATTTTACACTCTAAAAGAGAAGTTAGAGTGAGTAATTAAATACTGTCTTCAGCAACACATATCCATAAATAGTATTTTAATATATCTTCTTCCTAAAAGTTCCCAAATTGTTATTTTATATGGTCAAGTCCTCCAAATATGTATAAATTTTATAACATTCTTTCTCAAGTCATATAGAGAAAAAAAAATTTTAAAAAACCTTCCTGCTATACTGGGGGAAGAGCAGGGGGGAAGGAAGCATAAGAAAATAAACAAATGGTGTCCAGGATTACATACGTGAATGTCTCATCTTTTTTCCAGGCACTGATATCAACCTTATTTCATTTGGAAAACACAGGCAGAAACAGATTATATGAAGGTCTCCCATGACAGAACAGACTGATTGTCCCCTGAAGGGATGATTGCCCCCAGAAGGAAGATGCTCCTGCTTTCTCTGTGCAGATTTGTAAAAGTTGCTGCCTGAGATTTGAATCACAACCAAATTAAACAAGAAGGGAGCAGAGTCTCCAGCAAATTTTTATTTCCACATATGTTTGCTCCTGGAACTTAATTTCTGAAACCCTACTGAGAACTTTAACTTGATAACACGTTATGTCATATGGGGTAATCATGCATTTTGTTTTTCCAGGCTGGATGCCATTTATGGAATATTTTTGATATAGGACTAGAAAAAATAATAAAAGTTATTTATAGCTATAAGTATATATATAACATATCTACTATATCTTTATAGCAGTAAATATATTGTGGCTACCATAATGGTGGGTTGCCATAATATCAACAACTTCTTGTTTTACTTTGCTTATGCAGCTTAAGGTTCCCCCCAGGCCCTTTCCATTGGTCATCTCCAACACAGATTTTCTTGTTTTCTTCAAATTAGCAGTTCCTTTATCCTAGAAATTGCTACACTTACTTTTTTCCATGCTGTATGCAGTTTTTGTCTCACTCACTGCATGAAAATGTCTGTAAACTTATTGAAGTATTTACATGGTTTAGAAATGTACATAAGCTGCAAAGCATAAGCTGCAATTGTTTTTACCCAGTAATGTTTCCAAGAGCTTCTAATTCTATGAAATGGGGTTAATTAAAAAAAAAAAAGTATGTTTCATCACCATATATGTAAGTATACAAACAAGCAAATAAAACCAGAAACTTGTCCAATGCCATACAGATTTTTTGTATCTGTAATAGATCCAGCTTGTATTTAAGTGTCAACTCAATTTTTTAGCTGGAAAGCCAGCCTGTCCCTCAAACCCTGTCTGCATTTTCTTCAGTTTTATTAAATAAGTGTGTAAGAAATCAAATGAGGCAAAGAAAAGAAGAGTGGAGGCAAAACCCCAGACCCATGTATTTCACAGAATACTGATCTGATCCTCTAAGAAAGTAAATCCTAAGGTCTTGAATTGTACTTTTAGATGTGAAATATTAAGACGTGAAATAAGGGATTTTTACTGTGTGTTTTAGTTTGCATGAAGTTGCTTTATGCCTCAAGAAATGAGAACCTTATGTTGAATTTTACTAGAATGCCATTAGGTTTATGACCTGCAGACATTTGTCCATCTGTTAGGTACAATAGCTTTCAGTGAATGAAACAAAAGCAGTGCAGGCATGAATGAGTGTATTTTAATTAACCTAATTTTTGTACCCTGAAATTATCTGCTCCTGTAGCAGTTGCATAAGTTTATGCTTTCACACATAATATTGAAAAAAACCTAAACTCTTCTAAACTTATGGAAGCAGATGTTAATTTTTTAAATTATTATTTTACTAGGTGAAGAGTTGTTAGGTACCACAGAATGTGAATTTCAATACAAGTTTAACTTCAAATGTTGGACATAAATGAAGTAACTGAAGTAAAGAGAATCATGATCCACACGGGAAAGGTCTTAATTTCCCATCTTTGCCATAAAGTAGATGATGCTGAGCAGTTATAGAGTAAAAGCCAACGACTGATACCTAGATCATGGTGAATGTACTCTACTTGTATGAATATAGCTCCCTATAGGAGAAGAGTCAGAGATATCTGAGTTTCCTCATCTTCCTCAGAGCAGCAAAACTCGGTCTCTGAGGTTAGTGCTAATTTTCCATTCTGTTGCCAGAGATTTTCAGTTCTTAGTGCTTTTAAGATGAATGGATGATGAGCTGAATGTGAATTGCACTTAAATCATGAGCAAAATGCCTATTCTTCTATTCACTGTTAGAGCTAAGGTGATCTGGGATTCTTCTTTCACCGCTACTGTAAAGTTTTCTCATTTTCCTTTTCATATTAAAGGTCATTCTTAATTACAGATTGATCCCAGAATGGCTCTTCAGTAATTCATGCAAAAGATGGGGAACTTAATTTCAAATAACCAGATGTTACACTTATGGACCCCCAAAAATAAAACAAAAACAAAAAACAACCCAACACACAACTAAAAACAAATAATGTCATTGTCGTGATTTAGCCCCAGTCAGCAACCAAGCACCCCGCAGCCACTCACTCACTCCTCCCTGGTGGGACGGGGGAGAGAATTGGAAGAGTAAAAGTGAGGCAACTCATGGTTTGAGAGAAAGACAGTTTAATAGGTAAAGCAAAAGCTGCACACACAAGCAAAGAAAACAAGGAATTCATTCACTGCTTCCCATGGGCAGGCAGGTGCTCAGCCATCCCCAGGAAAGCAGGGATCCATCACGCACAACCGTTACTTGGGAAGACAAACGCCATCACTCCAAACGTTCCCCCTTCCTTCTTCCCCCAGCTTTATATACTGACCATGACGTCATATGGTATGGAATATCCCATTGGTCAGTTGGGGTCAGCTGTCCTGGCTGTGCCCCCTCCCAGTTTCTTGCGCACCCGGCAGAGCACAGGGAGCTGAAAAGGTCCTTGACCAGTGTAAGCGCTACTTAGCAACAACTAAAACGTCTCCACATTATCACCGCTGTTTCCAGCAAAACTCCAAAACATAGTCTCATACTAGCTACTACGAAGAAATTTAACTCTATCCCAGCTGAAACCAGGACAGTCATAAAATACTGACATTAACCCATTGACTTGTGTCTTGACTTTCAAGCGTGCCTTGTGCATGTGGATTCTAACCTGGGAATTAAGGTCTGTGATGGAGCAAATAAGGTACACCTCCTAGGCAGACTCAATTGGAAACACAATCTCCCTTGGGCTTGTGCCTCTTTTCTGGTTGAAAAGAGTGACTTAAGGAGATTTAACTTTTTTCAGATTGAGACACACTGTAGATGTATCTGTATGGGCTTGTCTTCAAACACGGAATTTTCATACACTGGAGTAAAGAAAAATCTTGGACTGGACATCAAAAACTTCACACTCAAAAAAAAAATCTTCAGCTTGAAAAGGTCAGAGAGCATCCATTTCATAGTTTTCTTAGAGCACTGGCTACCCACCATCCCACCAAGCTCTGAAGTTGCCACATAGAGTCTTCGGGCTTCTGTGGTTGATTTCTGTGTCACCCTATTTTCCAATGTGCTGGAAGTTGGGGTTAACACTTTTAATTTTATTTTCTAAACCCAAATATTTTGATAATGTCTGATTTAAAAAGTCATATTTGGAAGAATAAAGAAAATCTCATTTTTAAAGAAAATTTCTTGTAGTATAAATTAAAATTTCTTGTGGTTTAACACCAGGAGGTAGCTCAGCCTCACGCACCACTTGCTTACTTACCCCTAGTGGAACGGAGGAGAGAATTGGAAGGGTAAGACTAAGAAAGCTTGTGAGTTGATATAAAGACAGTTTAAAGGTAAAGCAAAAGCTGCACAAACAAGCAAAGGAAAATAAGATATTCATTACTTACTTTCCATCAACAGGCAGGTGTTCAGCCATCTCCAGGAAAGCAGGCCTCCATCAGGCATAACAGTTACTTGGAAAGACCAACAGCATCACTCTGAATGTGACCCCCTTCCTCCTTCTTCCCCCAGCTTTATATGCTGAGTGACGTCATATGGTGTGGAATATCCCTTTGGTCAGTTGGGGTCAGCTGTCCCAGCCATGTCCCCTCCCAACTCCTTGTGCACCCCCAGCCTTCTCGCTGGCTGCGTAGCATGAGAAAGAGAAAAGGCCTTGATTCTATGTAAGCGCTTCTCAGCAATAGCTAAAGTACCCCTGTGTTATCAACACTGTTTTCATCCCAAGTCCAAAACACAGCCCCATACTAGCTGCTATGAAGAAAATTGACTCTATCCCAGCCAAAAACAGTAAAAGAAACTACAATGCTTTTGCATAAGTGCGTGTTAATAATTACAGAAAATTAATTATAATTTTGAGTGGAAAATGTTCAGGGTAAATAAATTCTATGAGCAACTACATTCTCAATGTTCTCAACTAAGTAATTTTCCAGAAAACTTAGCAGTCTTTCTCTGGTGTTTAAAAATATTCAATGTCTTCTCCACTGACAATATACTGTAATACAAGTGAAAAAGAGAAACCTGGAAGGACAGTAATCTTTACATTAACAAATATATCATCAATTTGATACAGATGTGACAGTTTTTACAGTGCAACTTGTCCTGTTATTTTTATACAAAGCTCAATTTTTTGAACATTGCTTACTTTTACACTCTGTGAAGTGCCATAAAGTAGTTGTACCAATGTTATTTAGATCAGAGACAACCAGAGAAATTGTTCTGTTGCAGAGCTGGTGAGCAATTAGAACCAGACTCATTGCCTTCAAATACTAAGAGGAAATGCTATAATGTTTTTCACTGGACCATTGATAATACACAATTAGGATTGAAATCAATTTCTTAGAAGCTGGAAACTTGATCAGTCACTTGGAATGAACTTTATTTGCTTTAATTCACAGTGTTTTGTACAACACTCAGGACTTAGAAAACATTTTTCACTTTCTCTCTTCAAAGTTATTTATTAATGCTCCAGTTTCACTTTTTAAATGAAACTCTCCCTGCTGCCCCACCCCAAAATGTGTCCTTTTCTCCTCTCCTATTTATTTTAGCCTTATAGCTAGTGGCTTGTGCAATTAGGATTAACGATCAAATTAAAAGGTATCCCAGTGGGTAACATAAGTTAAATATTCATACTACACCAATGTCTTGTTATATCTAATAGATCTGGAAAGCTCAATTAAGATTTAATTGAGGTAGGCTACTGGAGTTTTCCCCAGCTTTTTTTGTGAAACTGACTTATATAATAGAAATTCTACCTTAAGTGACCTCTTTCTCTTACACAATTCCCACCTGCCCTTGTGAAACTTACTACGTGTTTGAGTATTATTCTTAAATTTATATTCCATTAACCTTAGTAAAAAATCTAGTATTACCAAATATGGGAGAAGAAGGGTTTTTTTAAATATTGAAGAAAAGCCACTTGTTTATTACTCAGGGACCCTACAAAGACATGAAATATGACGTCAATATTGGGTGGATTAGCAAACTGGGTTTTTTGCTTGTTTGTCTGGTTTTAAAATAGAGAATACACTTCTGGTTGGTTTTTGATGATCACTGCTTGAAAACCAAGATACAGCACTACCTGGTAGTTCTTAAAATTTGTATGAGTAGGGTAGGTCCTAGACCAAAAATCCTGTGGGGCAAATGGTTTACCAGTGCTTCTCTTCAAGGCAATATGTGTCTGTTTCATGCTTGGGAAGTGGAATTGTTGCTAAGAGATGTCAGTGGTCAGTGGTGTAAGTGGACATCACTGGGGTCAAATATGTAAGTGTCTGAGGGAACTAGCAGGAGTCCAGAGAAGAAAGTAATCAGATGTATAGTATCTCTGAGCAAGAATCACTTACTGAAAAGCAGCAGACCAAACAAACAGCAAAAGTTTCAACCACATAAGTATGGGTGATCAGTTAGAAAACAAAGGACAGATACTGAACGTGTTTGGAGAGGTTTTATATTAAAAGCCATAAATTGATCTAAATAGGAAATTGGAATTTTGCTTTTGACAGAAAAGGAAAGTGCTTTTTCTTGAACTGTAAGATAGCTCTAAAGTATGTAATATGTTATTATGATATATTAAAATGTGCTGAGAGAGTAATGAAGATACATTGTTAAGAGATTTTTGAGGCTGAAATTTTTTACACTAGGAATGTCGTTTTGGTATTTGAAAGTGATTCTCCTTCTTATTAAGGGAAAGAAAAAGAAGAACTAAATGCATTACAAGTTATACATAAATGAATAAATAAATAGCCTGAATTATAGGGGGCCTACCTGAGGAATGATTTTTCATAGCTATCCTCCCTGTAATACCTTTAAGATCTGTTGGTCACCATGTTTTGCCAAGCTAAACAGAGGCAAGGAGTGATATAAATATAAACACCGAAGTGGTAACAAGCTGATAGCCAAGTTTTGGTTTTAGTGTTTTGGTTTTTATTAAGCAATAGAAAATAATTGTCTCTTGACAGTTATGATTCTAAAATAGCTTAAATATGGTTGGCTGAAGTCAAATCTTACAGAAACAGAAAGTGTTAATTGGGCATTATACAGCCTCATTATAATCTGATGGACAAGAAAATCTATTCCTTTGCTTTAAAGACTGTGTTAGATTAAATCCTAGATGTGTGTTTTGGAATAAATGGCACTGCAAGGTTGAAAGGCATAATGGAAAATTCAGAAGATTGTTTTTCTTTTGCTATTGTTTCTTGATAAGTATTTCAGATGGTACCAAGTGTCATTGTGTTAAGGATGCTTTGAAAGTAATTTCAAAGCTATAGTCAAAATTTGAATGTGAAATAACATATAATTAAAATAAAGAAAATCTCCCTATTTGTAAAACAGTAAGTCCTTTAAAATGAGGGGTTCCATAGGATATTATTTACTCTAAGAAGCCTGGGGTCCAGGGGAAGATTAATGAGCTCACAACCACACAGAATTTGTGCTCTCAGAGCAAGCTGAGTTTGGGAGCAACATACTGAGTAGACTGACAATATTACATTCTTTCTCTAAAGAAGGATATTTTATCTTGTACACAATAGGTATTATTAGAAAACATTCTGTGAAATGACTGGTCCAAAAGGTTTTAACACCAGTGTAAATTTTTCATGCTGGTTTATATATAACTTCTGCTCCCTCAGCTATCCTCAGGTCCGTCCTTGGCATATTAAAGTCCATCTGCATAAAGCACATGTAGAAATTAACCCAGGAGGTATTCAATTTAAGATACACCAAAACCCATGAGAATAAATCAAATATATCTTAAACACATACATTACTAACTAATGCATGTAGTTTATATTACAATGGCTGAACAGGTTTAAATTGGCATAATCTTCTCCTTCGTCTTTATTCTATGGACCTGTGCTGGTTTTGGCTGGGATAGAGTTAATTTTATTCATAGTAGCTAGTACAGGGCTATGTTTTGGATTTGTGCTGAAAACAGGGGTGATAATAAGGGGATGTTTTAGTTACTGCTGAGCAGTGCTTACACAGAGTCAAGGCTTTTTCTTCTACTCACCCCACCCCATCAGCAGCCAGGCTGGGGGTGCACAAGGAGCTGGGAGGGGACACAGCTGGGACGGCGGACCCCAGCAGACCAAAGGGATATCCCACACCATATGACATCATGTGCAACATATAAAGCTGGGGGAAGGAGGAGGAGGAGGAGGAATGTTCAGAGCAATGCTGTTGGTCTTTCCAAGTAACTGTTATGCCTGATGGGGGCCTGCTTTCCTGGATATGGCTGAACACCTGCTTGCTGATGGGAAGCAGTGAATGAATTTCTTGTTGTTTTGCTTGGAGGTGTGGCTTTTGCTTTACCTGTTAAACTGTCTTTATATCAACCCATGAGTTTTCTCGCTTTTACCCTTCCAATTCTCTTCTCCATTCCACCAGGGTTAGGAGTGAACAAGCAGCTGTGTGGTGCTTAGTTGCCAGCTGGGGTTAAACCATGACAGGACCTCAGCTGGGTGTTTTGAGTCGAATGGGAGAAGCAATACAAGAGAAACATGAGAAATTATAATAATAAAGTATTTAGCAAATCCCAGGGGACACAGAAAGGAGAAACTCTGAGAAAATGACAAAGTTATACCACCAGTTCTTGTTTTGATTACATAGTATTACAAACCAGTCCTTCTCCGTCAAAATTCAGAAAACTGATGGGATACTCTGCAGCTGAACAAAGAACCTGCAAGTTTCTTCTAATGTGAGGGGGAAAGAGAAACTTTACTTCGAAAATACAAGTATTACCATGCTAATAACACAATCGTTTCTGCTTAATACAAGTAATCACAGAGCTCTTATTTGAAAATTAACAGTCAAAGGCATGGGTATATTAAAAACCAGAAAAGGGACACTGATCTCAGGAATACACTTACATGTTCTGAAGTACAATCCTTTGAAATTGCTCTATCAATAGATAGGTAGATAATAAAAACAGAATGGAACAAAATCAGACTAGAGCCTCAGATTATGGAAACTGATTTCTGTGAATTCCTCAACAAATCTGCCACTGTTTTACTGTGAGTTTGTGTTCTCATCTGTAGCGGAAATCTTCTGCCACCAAAGATGAGGAAATCAACGTGAGCTCATCTCTGACTAATGATTACTTAACTTTTAAGCCTCTTGCAGACCTCTGCAGTCTGAGCCATCCTTCTAACTGTAAAGATATGACATTCCTAATAAAAAGCCGATATTCAAGAATCAAAAATGTCCTTTACATACTTTCTCCATTTATGCTATTATAGTATTCCTTTGGCAAACTACTGATAAGCAGTTGCTTTCCTTTGCAGAGCTACTTCACTAAAATGGATTCCAGGAGCTCTGAAGTCTACTGTGCTTAGAAAAGAAGCCCTCTTATATCTACAGATGCTATAGGGTATCAGTTTTCAGTGTAGTCCTTTCAACATGTTCTAACAGATATGTTACTGTTTTCTGTTTTGTTTGGATAATCAAGTGACACGTCAAGAGACTGAAAAGCAATTGATTGTAGCCTAGTTCAAAATTCTGCTTATAAAAAACAAAGTATCTGCAGGCTGATCGTAAATATTGAGTGAAAGATTTTCTTTTTCTTCCCTCTGCTGCATTCTGAGCAGTAAAATCCGTACAATTAAAATCTCTAGCATGGACTGATAGTTCATCTTAGATGCAATCGGAACAGAAAGTGTATTTGACATTCATTACACTGCTTAGCAGTAATGTCAATGATAAAAATAGAAAATGTATTTTATTTAGGCAAATGTAGAGGAAAAGAAGGTTATCAGAATTAGTCAACATGGAGTCACCAAGGGAAGATCATGCTTGACCAACCTGATAGCCTGCTGTGATGGCGTGAATGGCTGGGTCAATGAAGGGAGAGCAGTGGATGTTGTCTATCTCAACTTCAGTCAGGCATTCGACACTGTCTCCCATAGCCTCCCCACAGGCAAGCTAAGGAAGTGAGGGCTGGATGAGCGGACAGTGGGGTGGACAGAGAACTGGCTCAACAACAGAACTCAGAGGTTGTGATCAATGGAGCAGAGTCTGGAGGGAGGCCTGTCACTCGTGGTGTTCCCCAGGGGTCTGTGCTGGGTCCAGTCCTGTTCAACATATTCCTCAAATACCTGGATGATGGGATAGGGTGTAACGTCAGCAAGTTTGCTGATGATACCAAGCTGGGAGGAGTGGCTGATACACCAGAAGGCTGTGCTGCCACCCAGTGAGACCTGAACAGGCTGGAGAGCTGGGCTGAGGGAACCTCATGAAATTCAACAAAAGCAAGCGCAAGGTCCTGCACCTGGGGAGGAACAACCCCATGCACCGGTACAGGCTGGGGACTGAACTACTGGAAAGCGGCTCTGTTGAGAAGGATCTGGGAGTGTTGGTGGACAACAAGCTGACCCTGAGCCAGCACTGTGCCCTTGTGGCCAAGAAACCCAACAGTATCCTGGGCTGCATTAAAACGAGCGTGGCCAGCAGGTTGAGGGAGGTTATCCTCCCCCTCTACTCCACCCTAGTGAGGCCACATTTGGAGTACTGTGTCCAGTTCTGGGCTCCCCAGTTCAGGAAAGACAGGGAAGTACTGGAAAGGGTTTAGTGGAGAGCAACCAAGATGATCAGGGAACTGGATCATCTTCCATATGAGGAAAGGCTGAGAGACCTGGGTTTGTTCAGCCTGGAGAAGACTGCGGGGCGATTTTATCAATGCTTATATCTAAAGGGTGGGTGTCAAGAGGATGGGGCCAGACTCTTTTCAGTGGTGTCCAACAACAGGACAAGAGGCAATGGGCACAAGTTGAAACACAGGAAGTTGCAGCTAAACATGAGAAAAAACTTCTTTCCTGTGAGGGTGCCAGAGCAGTAGCACAGGCTGCCCAGGGTGGTTGTGGAGTCTCCTTCTCTGGAGTCATTCAAAACCCACCTGGGTGTGTTCCTGCGCCCCCTGCTCTGGGCGTTCCTGCTCAAGCAGGGGGGGTTGGACGAGAAGATCTGCAGAGGTCCCTTCCAACCCCTACCCTTCTGTGATTCTGTGAAATGTCAATCAAAGCTCATAGAAATTTGTCTGAACCAACAGAATTGCTGATATATACAGAAAAGGGAAGGGGAAATTATGACTCTTATGAAAATGACAGGATGAGAAATTCAACCACATATTTAATGGGAACTGCTCAAGAAGTGTTTTAAAAATCAGGTTGTTCATAGCATGTCTTCTGAATTTGGGACCATTACTATAATTTTTATCCTCGCTTGTTTAAGCAAACTGAGCCACAAAATTTTTGCCATGACCCACAGCACTCCTTTTTTCCCATCTTTACTTCTGAACTCACCCAGAATCCAGCATTCACTGTCCAAAGTGTTGGAGTCACCCCCTAACAGAGCAACAGTGAAGTCCCTAGAATAATGCAGAGAGCACCATGGTTTAAGGAACAAGCAGTTCAAACACCTTCGTAAAGCTGCTACTGTTATGTGACAGAAAAGAAAACAATTTCCTCACAGGTATTAATAATTTTGTACATGTAGGTAGTCGGTAGAAAAGGAAAAAGTAGATTATATCATCGTGAAGGAACTTGAAAGAAATGTGAAAACAATATTTGAGCCTTTGTGAAAAGGTGCAGTCTGTTAGCTTGGATCTGAATTGGGATTGCTTGCGTGATGCTCTAAGCATTACAAACTAGGTACCTGGTAGTCTGCTTATGCATGTGAGTTTGCATTATACCTCCCACAAACAGAGAAAAAACATGTCAAATCCATACCAAATCTGTATTAGTGTTTTTGTTGTCTTTGCCAAACTGAAATAATTAAGACAGAAAGGATTTTGCACCTCATTAATTCCTAATCATTCCATAGAGTTGTTTTGTTTTGGGTTTGGATTTTTTTCTTATTCATTTTATTGAGTTTTCATTTTATTAACCTAGATGTCATATTTTGACAAACTAGATAAAAGATAAGGACAATCTAAATAAAATTGTTTTTCCCTCACTGCATTGTTCAAAATATTAACATAGATGATAGAAAAAATTCCTGTTAAATATTTTCAGCCATGAAATGATAGCATATATTCTGTCCACTTTTGATTGTCCATCAAGCAGAATACTGAATCAGTGCCTGCTTCCAGAAAAAACCCCCTATTAGTCTGAAATGTTGTAATAGGTTATTTATGAAAAATTCTATACTGATGCATATCTGACTAACTTTCATATTTACAGCTTGTCCCTGAAACCCTCCTTGAGTATTCTTACACCTACTTTTGTGAAGATTCATAATAATTCCTTTTCTAAAGTATCAAAAATAATGGCAGGAGACAGTTCCCTTCAACATTTTGTATTAATAATGATTTTATTTACAGTATCTCCTCTCTTCTTGACCCATTGCAATGTTACAATGGAACAGACCACAAAATCCTTTGAAAACCCGACTCATTAGAAAATGTTTTTAAAACAGGGGACATGTTGCTCTTGGGTTTTCCTAACCTCAGAATGTCTGATAACTATAATTTTCCCATGAAGAAAGGACAGGGCAAAAGACAACTCATGCCCAAAATTTCTAACCTGCATAAATTATATATTTGTGGAATTGTACATATATGGGGAAGATGAGCCATGACTGCTGATTGTCAATTGGCTGCTTTTTATTTTGTCAGATGCTCACTCAAACTCACTTCAGAGTTTTCCTTATTTTGCCCAGGTTGTTTAGATGAAATCAGCGCATCTCAGTGTTCCCTCTCAGTTCTTGGAACCAGCTCAAGTATGTGATAGGTTAGGTTCAACAGCCTAGACAGGCTCTTATACCTCTTATTGTGGCACACTATGAAACTGTGTGAACAAGTAGGTGTGCAGCAAAGAACAAGCACCCCAGTGCTGAAAAAGTGCTGCTGTATGATGTGTCCTATCCCTAAAGGACTTCTGGAGAGTAACAACTCAAAGCAGGGAAGGAAGAAGGGTGTGCTAGCCCTTACTGTTCTGGTGAAAACAGGTTATCAAATCTGCCTAATGTTGCATCCAACCTATGAGCATGGACAGCATGATCCAGTAAGCATTGGGATGGTCAGGACATTACAAATCCAGGAGATGCCATAGTGCAAGAGGAAAACAACCAAAATATAATAATCTCAGCAAGAAGAAATCATACCACACAGGAAAATAGAGGGTAATAAAAAGTTGCTGCAAATGAATCTGAAGAGAGTAGGAAGCCAGTCAGATATTTTGCTCTCTTATGTTTATCCTTGTTCTTTGTAAAATATTTAGAAGTTCAAAAAGCCAGATAAATGTCTATGTTGTTCATATAACCCTCAGTTTAGCTTGGAATTGAGTGCTACTCTGATTTCATCTACCAAGGTCATCCTCAGCTGAACTGAGTGAGGATTATGTCATTCAAACTGTGCCTCTGTTAATGTAAAACTTCCCAGGCATGGTACAGGGTATGTGACCATAGGCCTAATTCACAAAGCATTCCCTATTTCCTAGATGTACTGTGTGGATATAACATTTGTCTAAAGCACCTAGATATAAAACAACCCTTAATTCTTCTTTAGGAAGTTCCAGGGATGGAAGGAAAATCTTACTCTTATCTTCCATCTTTGATAGGAAGCCATCTGCAGGTAACATTGAGGCTATGATAAAAGTGGAAGAATGTTACCATTTTCTCATTATAGGATCAAGGATATTTACTAAGAAAAATTTAATAATTATGAATTGTGAGTCCCCCTCTGCACTATACCATATAAATTGTTATTATCTAAACCATGCTAGATCAATGCATGTTCAAATCTGGGAAAAAAAAAGAAGAGTAATCGAACCTGACATTCATTCACCATCCCTTTTTTTGCCAGATATATTGAATGCCACCTTCGCAAATCTCTGAATCTGTCTTTGCTTTTCCCATGGAAAAAAATATTCTTGAAGAATTTTTGACTCCAGGAAGTTTGTTTTGTTCTTCAAATATATTTAAATTACTGTCTTTTTCCTTACTGATATATAGGGAAGGGAAGGGAAGGGAAGGGAAGGGAAGGGAAGGGAAGGGAAGGGAAGGGAAGGGAAGGGAAGGGAAGGGAAGGGAAGGGAAGGGAAGGGAAGGGAAGGGAAGGGAAGGGAAGGGAAGGGAAGGGAAGGGAAGGGAAGGGAAGGGAAGGGAAGGGAAGGGAAGGGAAGGGAAGGGAAGGGAAGGGAAGGGAAGGGAAGGGAAGGGAAGGGAAGGGAAGGGAAGGGAAGGGAAGGGAAGGGAGCTGCGAGTATGAAAGGGTAATTTTTCTCAATTGTTATAAAATAGGGTAAGACTGGATTCACTGACAAGCTGTCACCCTTGGGGACTCATAGACTGTCTAGTAGGTGTGAATCTCTGCCTCTTATCTGAAAGCAGAATTCAAAGGTTTCCTTGGAGACAAGAGAACATGTAGTCTGAATTGCTTGTTACGTTGTGTATTTTACCTGTCGTTCCAATGGCAAACACCACCAGACTCCACAATGCAGCAGTTTTTCCAACTGATTCTAACTACCCACTAGTAGATTTTCTTTGAAGCTGACATCTGATAAAACCCTGGTATTATTCTCATTTAGAGACTTAATTAAGGGTGTGTGTTTTGATAAGTTGAAGCAGTAAAATGAATAAGAACTTATCTTGACTATGAAGTGGATAATCTTTGTCCCAATCCCATTTCCACACACAGATGTTTTTTTAATGGTAAAGCTAGATAAATTATGTGGGAGTGACAGAATCAGAGAAAGAGAGAGAAATAATGAAAGAGGAGCTGGTTGGGTAAGGAAAAGTACATGAGTCAAACAGACCAGGCTAAGAAAGCAAGAGGTACATTCTTTTGCAGGTGGGAGAAGTATATCAGCTATTCACTTTCAAAAACAGATGAGACTGGTACTTGTGCCAAAGTATTCCTCCTCAGGCTAGTTACCTTAGTTATGGGATCCAACTAGCGCACTGCTGGTTCACAGAAAAAAAAACAAACCAAAAACCACCAAGGACTGCTGTTGCAGGTACAGCATGAAACATTCCACCTCTACCCAAGTAGAAAACTCTTAAAGCATGTATTATTACCATAGAGATAAAATTTAGAGGCACAAAAACCACTGGGGTGGGAGTGGGGGTGGGAGGCAATCACATTTGTCTTTGGGATTTTTAACACTAAAGATTCCTGTATACTTAAAATACTACTAAATGAGGCTTTCTTATGATATTTAATACATGTTTTTTTAAAAAATAGTACAAAAGTCTTCTCAGCATTAGTTTTGGACTGCAGGATGAGATCAGATTTTTTGTTGTCTAATTAAAAGCAGTGACTTTTAATATCTTAGTGTCAGCTACAAAACTGTAATGTGGCTATGATTGGCAATTTAGCATCTTCAGAGTACTTTGTGTGAAGATAAGCAGGACATTATTATCAAGGATAATCACTGAGTCTTTGGCACCTCACCTTTATTTCCTCATTACTTTTCTTGACTTTTAGAGTTGACAGTACTTTTGTTAAGGAAGTATGTGTGAAATGAGGCAAAATGAATTTTACCCTAACAAGCAAAAATTTAAAGTATTTCTTAAATCTTCCCTTTGACCGACTATTTAGATCTTAGTCACCCAATGTGGCAGTGTCCAGAATGACCTAGTTGATACCATGTCAGTAGGCAGTGTAGTTCAGCCATATTTGCAAACCTGCACACTGGAAGTCAATGCTTAAAAAGTGTGTAACAGTATGTACTCATCCACATGTCATTTTGTAGCTACCAATCTTTTTTATTGTCTTATTCAATACAGTAGACCCTATTTTTTGTTTCAGGTGGTCTTACAAATGTGTGAGATTTGCACTTTCTTTTGAATTATGCAGTTATGGTCCCAGTTTGCTACCCTTAGTTGTGCAAAGGAATCTTCCTCTTTCTGGAAACCGAAAAAGAAATACATTTACCTTGAAATACTTTGTAGGGTTTTAGAATTTTTTTTCCTCCAGTAAAAGTCTTAAGTGTCTGCCCCCTCCCCTCCCCGGAATGAACCTGTACAGTGTTTGGTCTATTGAATAATATTATTCATGGTTTAAGTATAATTTCAAGTGGTTCCTTTTCCTATTGTTTTATGAGAATGGTTTAGAAAAGTTATGAAAATTTAAAGATTAATAAAACAAGTTTTAGAGAATTTATGTTTTCCAGTAGCAGTGGTACTTCTTTACCCTTAAAAAAAGAATTAGAAATGGAATTGTTATCACATCTGTATGTGTGTGTTTGTGCATATGTATGTGTATATATGTGCGTGCAATTCCTGTCACAGAATCACAGAATCACTGAATGGTGGGGGTTGGAAGGGACCTCTGGAGATCATCTTGTCCAACCCCACTACTTCAGCAGGCACACCTAGAGCAGGGGGCACAGGAACACACCCAGGTGGGTTCTGAATGTCTCCAGGGAAGGAGACTCCACAACCTCCCTGGGCAGCCTGTGCCACTGCTCTGGCACCCGCACAGGAAAGAAGTTTTTTCTCATGTTTAGCTGCAACTTCCTGTGTTCCAGCTTGTGCCCATCGCCCCTTGTCCTGTCATTGGGCACTATTGAAAATAGCCTAGTCCCATCGTCCTGACAACCACCCTTTAGACATGTATAGGTGTTGATGAAATCCTCCCTCAGTCTTCTCTTCTCCAGGCTGAACAATCCCAGGTCTCTCAGCCTTTCATCATAAGGGAGATGCTCCAGTCCCCTGATCAGCTAAGGTCAACTCACTAAATACACAAATGAATGGCAGTGGATGTTAATACATCATTGTAATTTGTGTTGCAGAAGGCAGCAGAGGAATCTTCAGGAGCAAAGTAACTGTTCAACAAGGAAACTGTTTCCTTGTGTATTGTTAACCACTCTATCAAAATAGCTATGTCAGACAACAGCCTCCTCCCATTCCCAGCAAAAGAAAGCAATACCCTAACTAACAACAGAACATGAAGTGCAGACTACCATGTAAGCTATTCACCAGTTTCAGATAATCAAGCCCAGAGGTGAGAATCATACACTTCACAAAGAGAACAGATATTACAGCACATGATAGAAGTTGTGCAAGAAATACATTTCTATAGAAGTATTATGGACACTGGAGTGTGCAGGTGCTGAATGTGTCTTAGGTATAGGCTAATAATGATTAAGTTATGATGACAACTTATCTTCTGATGGAAGATGCATTATGCCTTATAAAGCTCTAGAACTTGATTTCCTCAAATATGCTGCATTATTCTCTATTTTTAAAAGAAATAAAGCTGATATGTCCCAGTTTTCTAACTATAAATTCTTTCAAAAAGAAAATACTTATATCCTTTAACAAATTTAACAACAATAATTTAATCAATAGGAGTTTGTTATACATTTCTTTCAATCCTTCTGTTTTATGGTTAGAAATATCTCCTCAGCTTTTCTGCACTGTTACAGAACCTCATCGTATTAGATAGGTTCAGGCTCAGTCTTCATCAAGACTGTGTTATATGAGAGGCAGGTATAAGACAGGGAACATTTATTAATTGTGTATAGGGGTAGGTGGATTTAGTCTATATCACTAATAAATCTGCTTGTTCATTGGCAGACAGCTGAGGAATTGCTACGGAAACTGGTTCTTTGGAGAAATGTCCTCCTGTGATAAACACAGGCACACAGAGGTCATGGCTTGCAGGACAGGACAGAAGAGTGATCTTGGTCTTTTGATGAAAAAGCAGTGCCAAATGAGCAAGTGGAAGTGCTGAACCAGCATGACTTGTCTGTCTGCCAGAACAGATATTTTGGTGTGTTGCCAGGTGGACAAATGCTGAATTGCTCCTGGCCTATGAAGGTGGAGGGAAGTAATCCAAGTGTAGGTTGGCAGAGCTGGCATGACTTAGAAATAAGAGAGAAGCCTGGCTCATATGCAGGTGAAGCAATACCTGGGTGGATTAAGGGGGTGAAGAAATACAGTTTGTAAGTCCATACATGAAATTTTTGAACCAGTGCTGAACCCACGTCACAGTATAAGCTTCAAAGAAGAAATACTGGCAAAGGCTGGTTTTGAGAGATACTATAAGGATCATTGTTGTTTATGATCAGGTAGTTAAAGTACCCATAAATACATCCTTACAGAGAAGGGGCTTAATCCCAGATTTTCCCCCTTTTTAAAATTTATTAAATTCAAATCTGCCTCCCCACACATCTTTTCTGCTTTTTGTAGAACTGTCTTCCTTGGCAGCACTAAACTACTGTTTAGTTACAGGCTGTCTGGAGACTGCTGTCAGACTCCAGCATGGCTTCACTAAAGGCAGATTGTGCTTGACACACCTGGTGGCCTTCTATGACAAAGTGACTTGCCTGGTTGACATGGGGCGGGCAGTGGACATTGTCTACCTGGACTTCTCCAAGGCCTTTGGTAAGGTCCCCCACAGTCTCCTCCTGGAGAAAATAATGCGTTATGACCTAGACAGGTGGTCTATGCAGTGGGTGGGGAACTGGCTGACAGGCCGCACCCAAAGGGTGGTGGTAAATGGCTCCTTTTCCAAGTGGCAACCTGTCACAAGTAGAGTCCCCCAGGGATCTATATTGGGCCCAAGGTTATTCAATATCTTTATAAGTGATCTGGATAATGGGATCAAGTGTAGCCTGATGAAGTTTGCTTATGACACCAAGTTGAGTGGGGAAGTAGACACTGCAGAAGGGAGAGCTGCTCTGCAGGAAGGTCTGGATAGGCTGGAGGAGTGGGCCAGCAAGAACCTTATGAAGTTCAGCAAGGAAAAGTGTAAGGTCATGCACCTGGGAAAACATAATCCGGGAGTGCAGCACAGACTGGGATCCACCTGGCTGGAGAGCAGCTCTGTGGGAAGGGGCCTGGGGGTCCTGGTGGACAGAAAGCTCAACATGAGTGAACAGTGTGCTCTGCGGCCAAGGAGGCCAACAGGATGCTGGGTTGCATCAAAAAGGGCATCACCAGCAGAGAGAAAGAAGTCATCATCCCACTCTACTCAGCGCTTGTCAGGCCACACCTGGAGTACTGTGTCCAGTTCTGGTCCCCGCTATACAAAAAGGATGTGGACAGGCTGGAAGGGGTCCAGAGAAGGGCCACCAAGATGATCAAAACACTGGGAAGCTGCCATACGAGGATAGGCTGGGAGAGCTGGGTTTGTTCAGCCTTGAGAAAAGGAGGCTCAGAGGGGATCTCATCCCCATGTACCAGTACTTAAGGGGTAGCTACAAAGGAGACGGAGACTCCCTTTTTACACGGAGTCACATGGAGAAGACAAGGGGAAATGGACACAAGTTGCTCTTGGGGAGATTCCGATTGGATGCCAGAGGGAAATTTTTCACAGTGAGGACAGTCAACCATTGGAATAATCTCCCCAGGGAAGTGGTTGCCTCTGCCACGTTGGACACCTCCCAGAGTCGTCTTGACAGGGTGCTGGGCCATCTTGTCTGGACTGTGCTCTTCCTAGAAAGGTTGGACTAGATGATCCCTGAGGTCTCTTCCAACTTGTGATTCTGTGATTCTGTGGTCTGTGGTTCCTGCACACATGGCAATCCTTGTGATACGAGCTCTTCCCAGTTCACGTATGTGTTGTGAACTTTAGTTTACGGAACTGCTTTAAAACCACTCTAGAAATGTCCAGATGAAAGTAATTCTGGAGGTATGAAATTATAACCTTCAAAACATAGACTGCTTTGAATAAGTGTACAACTTAAGTACACACGAGTGCACATCCTAATATTCTAGTGAATGGAGTACCTAGTACTCCTGGTGAAGGGAGTTAAATCCAGTTGATTGGCAGTCACATGTGGTATTCCCCATGGTTCAGTTTTGGGGCCAGCTCTGTTTAATATCTTTATCAGTAATCTGAATGAGGGGACCAAGGGCGCCCTCAGCAAATTTGCAGATGACACCAATTTGGGTGGGAGTGTTGATCTGTGTGAGGGTAAGAAGGATGTACAGAGGGATCTGGACAGGCTGGATTGATGGGCCGAGGTCAATTGTATGAGGTTTAACAAGGCCAAGTGCTGGGTCCTGCACTTTGGTCACAACAACCCCATGCAACGCTACAGGCTTGGGGAGGAGTGGCTGGAATGTTGCCCAGCAGAGAAGGACCTGGGGGTGCTGGTTGACAGCTGGCTGAACATGAACCAGCAGTGTGGCCAGGTGGCCAAGAAGGCCAACAGCACCCTGTCTTGTGTCAGGAATAGTGTGGCCAGCAGGAGCAGGGAGGTGATCGTGCCCCTGTACTCGGCACTGGTGAGGCTGCACCTTGAGTACTGTGTTCACTTTTGGACCCCTCAGTACATGAAGGACATTGAGTTGCTGGAGCGTGTCCAGAGAAGGGCAATGAAGCTGATGAAGGGTCTGGAGAGCGTGTCTTATGAGGAGAGGTTGAGGAAACTGGGGCTGTTTATTCTGGAGAAGAGGAGGCTGAGGAGAGACCTTATCGCTCTCTCTAACTACCTGAGGGCAGGTTGTAGTAAGGTGGGTGTCGGTCTCTTCTCCTAAGTAACACTGACAAGATGAGAGGGAATTGTGCCAGGGGAGGTTTAGATTGGACATTAGGAAAAAATTCTTCTCCAGAAAGGGATGTCAAGCATTGGAACAGGCTGCCCAGGGAAGTGGTGGAATCACCATTCCTGGAGGTATTTAAAAGATGTGTAGATGTGGTGCTTAGGGCCATGGTTTAATGTTGGACTCAGCAGCTTTAGGTTAACGGTTGGACTCAATGATCTTAAAAGTCTTTTCCAATCTAAACATTTCTATGATTCTATGATTCTATGATTTTGATCATAAAACACCACCCTAAAACTAGCAAATTATTTTGCTTATTAAAGTTGGAAAAATTACATGTTTTTCCATCTGGAAATTGTGTTTTCTGAGTTGGCCACAGAATTTAAGCTGGAAAAGTGTCTACACATTGACATGCTGAAGTCACACAAAAACATGCAAGAAGTAACACCTGTAGGAGTTGTCCATTCTACTAAGTGAAAACATTCAGGGTTTGGCAGACCCTATTTCAATTCCTTTTCCCTGCTTGATGGATTTTAGTCTGTATTTGAAGTCTCTGAATAGGGATCTAACCAGTAATTACAGTAGTCTACATGGGCTTCTCTTAGTCTCTATTAATGTTATTTTCTGTTCTGAATATTCATTAACAGAGTCATCTCCTAAGTTAGTAACTTACCATTAGCACAGAGTAGCTTTTTTAGGTTTTGGGGGCTTGGAATCCTTTTAAGGGAGCAGTGGAAAGTGGGGCATATTAATTTACTGGTTATAGGATAATCTGAAATTATGTCCTTTCATATGTTCTCTATGAGCAGTTCTACTTTCTATAAAATTATCTAAGTGTTAATAGCAGTTTCCTGGGAAGTGCAGCACCTGAGTATAACATCTATCCTGGAATACATTTTTGTAGAATTGGAAAAACATCAAGAGAAAATGCTGAATTATCTTATGATTTAGTGATTATAGCTTGGTCAGTCCCTAGAAATTATAAATTGTGGGTTCAAATTTCCTCAGGGAGAGTAAAAAATCTAATGGTTCTCCTCCCATCCTGATAGGTTGCCCAACCTCCCTGTTACTCAACCGTAAATACTACCGCCTGCAGCAGTTTTGTAAAACCAGCCTTTCTTTTTCTTCACTTTTCGCGTCTACTCCAAAATGGCATATTTTATTTTGGTTCAGAGAAAAGCAATTTTATCCAAGTTCTCATTTTGAGAAGAAAAAACCAAAATATTTCCATGTTTATTAATTTTTTTTTCTAACTGGGGTTATCAGGCAATGGAGAGGGGAGAGGCAACATTGGTTTGTATCTCCCAATCTAATTCTTTTAAAGGGGATTTTTTTTTTTTCCTTTACAGTACCAGAAAACAAAATATTTATTTATTCAGAACAGGAACAATGATGAAAATCAACACAGAGTAAAAATTGCTGTTTGGATAAAAAGAGTTCTATCTACTTCCGCACAAGTAGTACTGTCTAAATCCTTTTACACAATATATCTGAAATACTTATGGTGGTTTACAGGGCTCTTTCACTGATTCGTATACACACAGAAAAGAATAAAATCATTAGTAACACACTAAGGCAGTAGTAATGAACTGTGGAATCAAGCTGCTGATAACAACAGGAGTTTAATATTAGCCATTAACCTCTACAGTATCCCTGCATTCAGCTTGGAACCAGCTCCCAGAAAATGTTACCTTCCCTATTGATATGCAAGCCAAACGAAATATTCACTTCTGAAGTTCTTGCAGTTACAAATTGTATTCTTGGTTAAGACTGTTGAGAACAAAAGAACTGAAGTTATTGTGAAGCTTAAAATGTATGGGTGCTCAAAATTTTGCAAGCATCTTTTTATGGAAGAACTTGTCCCTTCTGTGCAGATATATGATTTCTTCTGAAGAGACTGCAGGTCATCTTCAATAGTAAAAGATGGATTTCTGAACTGTGGGAGACAGGAGAGTGCATGGCTAGCTGAAGCTTCAAGCAAAGTCTCACAGTGAACTGCATAACTAAAATTGAACTGGTTATGTGCAACTACAAACTCTTCACACTTGAAGGAAAACACATTTTTAGGGGTGGTAGGGGAAAGAAGGGGAAACAGACTAAACTTTTCCTTCAGTATCATGTTTTAAGCAACTCTGAGTCAAATTTTGAAGGCTCTTTCCAGCTCCTGTGATGGCTTGAGTTTCCATAACCAGAGGTGGCCAGGTTTGTCAGGATGAGGAGATATATTTCAGTAAATAGTGTTCACCTTCCTCCAGCTTTATCAGACAAGCTTCTGGGAACACAGTCTGCAGTACATACCAGTTGGTCTAATAGAGCAAGGACAACAAAAATGCAAAAATAATGTTGCCTTCCTCCAAACACTGCCTCACATTTATCTTTAGGTTGTTGTGGATCCAAATAACATTAATGCTCTGAAAAGAACACCCAGGGGTGTGTATTTTTTTAGTTTTGGAATTTCTCACAGTTCTAATCCATTGCTCTGGACACAATTCTTTGATTCTTTATTATGCTTATGGCTTAGTAAATCCTGAATCCCTAATCTCAATTCTTCTGAAAGATCTGGAAAACATACACGGAATTATCTGTTTTATCATGTGCAATATTCAAACTTCCCTTTAGTTCCTTTTGTTCCTATGTAGAACCAGAGTAATCTGTGGTTCTTTCATAGATTCTGTGAATACTTGAAAGTCTTTCTCCAGCTCTCTAATGGCCTTTGAGAGGGTTTCAAACTATCTCATAACTTCGCCATCTCAAATTACTGCAGTATTTTAATCATGAAATGTAAACAAACAAAAAACAACACAACAACTGTCCCCTGGAAGTACTGCAGTGATTTTGTGATGTAATTAATTCTTAATTATTTGGTAACGTAACCACTACTCGTAACCTGTCATCTTGTGAAGGTCTGTTCAAAATGGATCACAATACGAAAGGGAAACTATTGATGGTCCTTCAACATTTCCTCTTCTCCAGTTAATTTCTCTCCTTCACGGGGATGGTGGGGACAATTGTTTGAAATGCTGAAAAAGTGGGAAAAGTCTTCAAGCAGGATTCGTTGGAAGCAGAGAGAAATTGAAATAAAAACATGCCCAACCCCCAACAAAATAATATATATTTGCATAACAACATATCTAGGCTTAAATACAGAAAAGAAAGTCTTAAATTTTAAAAAAATCCCAAACCAAACAACTCCCATAAGAGCTTCAGCACCAAAGGAAAAAAGAAAAATCCTTTCAAATTCTGAAATGTTAGGGTTCCTCATCATATTAGGTAGTGGTTCTTCACCACTATATCTTCTCTCAACATCAACTTTTTCCTATTTTTGTGTCCCATCATGAGAAAAAGTTTTTATTTCAAAGCCTACTTTGCAGCACTTTGTAGACTCCATCTTCTAAATCACACTGATTTGTCTCTGTCATTTGTTGGCTAGTTTGAGTACCTTCCTAAGCTATGTTTCACCTACCTAATGGATTTAATTGATAACCATAAGCAGTCTACCACAAACAAGTATTTTAATCTTCTGTCTTGCACATTTAAAAACAGGATATTTTTGATTGATTTGAGTTAAAATAATACTATGGTTTAAACTATCCTAAAAAAATGGAAACAAGATTTAAACCCATAAAGATATTGGGAATCTTTTTACATGGCTTCACCTTTTTCATCCTTAAAACTTCTCAAATTTTGTAGTTTTTCCCTCAGAATGAATAGGGCATTAAATCCAAACTCTAACACCAGTGTACTAGGACTTTCACAATCACAGGAGTCCAAGAGCTGAAGTTTTACAAAAATGTCCAATATCTAAAATAAACTAAAAGATTTTTCCCTATTATTAAGATGATGCATAACGTGGTTTTCAGCACATTTTGCTTTCGGGTGTAAGACTGGATGGCAAATGTTCAGTTTCTTTAAATGTCATAAAAAAAAAAAAAGCGTCATTCTCTTGGGTAAAAAGTAAACCAGCACAAGACACTATTAAGGATAATGAAAATCTGTTAGTTGGCATGTTTACAGTACACTGAAAGCACAATAGCAAATATAAAAAGCCACTTCAACTTCTACATGATAAATTTATGCACTCTTGCCAAAATAATACATACATTTTTAGATCTCCAGGAAATGTTATCAGCGATATATATAGCTAACAATAAAATCACAACATTTTCCTCTGTTTCTATTAAGGAAATAAAATGCTACATGTCACTTCTTGGGATTCAGAAAGGGTAACTAAATTCTTTACAACAGCCATGTGGCTTTTCATGCTCAGAAGTCCATATTGTAAATGCAGTAATACTGGGAGAAAATCTGGGATAAACCCCCCAGTGCACCCCTGGATAGTATGATAGAAAGCAGAAAAAAATATATGAGAAGGTTTCTTGCACATATCCATCTTCCCCTGAAAAATTTAAAGGGTTTAAATTATCAGTTGTCTATAAAGGTTTCAGAAAGTGACAGTTAATGCAACAGTCAGAGGTTTTAGCAACATATGCACTCTCTTTTTGCTGCTTCTTTCACACAATAATGTCTCTCCCATGCCTGGATATTTGTTTAATTAACTATTCTTTCCAAAAGATAATAATAAAAAAGTCTTATGTCAGAAGCCAAGAAACTGTTTGGAATGTTTAAGTAGAATATAATTTTTTTATACAGGCCACAGCTACATCCCAATTAATTGTTATTATTTTCACTTGATTGAAGACTTTAACATGCAATTTTTTTGCAGGACTGATGTTGAAGATTGTTGACATGAGCAGACCACTGCCATTGGGGTGATGAACTGTGCAGGAATTTTACAAGAAAGGTCACTTCAATTAATATAAGCTATCAAGCTTTTTTAAACTTCACATCAATACTGTTAAAAAGAAACACCTTGGTCTCCCTCAGCCTACTTACTCTTTTCATTTTCAATATTTTTTTTTTGTGTCATCCTCCTTTTACTTCAGATCTCTCCCTGTACCTCTGCAACTTCACCTTTTCTAGTTGCTTTTATTTTCCCTTTCTTTTTATCACTGTCTCCCTTTTTGGTCTCTCTTTTTATACTTCTACTTAGTGAAGTACAATGACTGTAAGCTCTTCCTGCAAGTCACTACTACCTTTCAGCAGATGGCACTGTTATTTAGTCTAACTAGTAGGGTAAGATAATTAACTTAAACCCCTTTCTTAAACAATAAAATATAGACTCCTTTTTAACTGCATTTCCACCTTATACACAAAACAGAGTCAAAATTACTGAAAAATATTAGAAAATTATTTTAAAAACATGAAAGTGATAAAAATACATTATTACATGCAGACCTCCTTTAAAGGGGCTCTGGAACAACATAATGAACTGCCACTCTTCTTTTCTTAGCAAACTATCAAAAATAATTCTGGGGGTGAATTTATACCATTTACTTAGCAACATTGCCCTACAAACAAAGCAGCTTATTTTAATTTTGTTGGTATAGTTGCTTATACACACCTGCAAATGACTGCTATAGGCATGAGTGTGGTCCGCCTGCCTGTGTGTGATACAGGCTCCATCCAGCACAAGAAGCCCACCGGTGTCTGCACTACTGCTTGCTGCAGAAGCCCAGGGAATCCGGTGGAGAACAAGCAAGAGCTCTGCCAATTCTGTCAGAAAAACATGCAACTTCTGTCAGCTCCAATTACAAGGAGAAGATGAATCACATCTCTTAACTCCATCCCCAGTGACACTGTGGCTGCTGGCAGGCAGTTGTGTAAGCAGGAGTTTCTCCAGGCTGCTGCCAGCCCCACTCTTTTCCCAGCAGCTCCCTTCTGAGGATACCTGAGGTGGAAAACCATATTCTATCAGTTTTGTTAGACTGGTCCATGCACTTCTACTTGCAGGTTGCTCCCATGACCCTTCTGTTACAGTTAGCACTGCCTATTTTACCTCTAACATGTCCTAAACCCCATCAGCTTCAGTTGCCTTTCATCTTTTTGCCAGAGCAAACTGCTAATGGTGAGGCTGCTGAAATTTTTCTGGCCCTCAGACTATTACCCCCTACTGTTCTTCCACCTGTTGGGAAAGAGCAAGAAAGGTGGACTGGGGTGGGAAGCAAAAGTTTGAGGTGGTGTGATCAGCAATAGAGGGATGAAGGGGCCCACTTCAAGTATATGCACATAAAAAAGGAACAGCCTACAGGACACTATCATGGGGAAAGCTCTTACAGCTTTTCTGGGAAATTAGTATGACTGGGTACTTCTCTGAAGCACCTGTGAGGAACAACAGGATGAACAAGAGGTCTGCATGAAGTTACAAGACTATTATCTCATTGGGATCACACAGACATGGTGAGCTGGCTCATACAGCTGGAGCACTGTGATGGATGGATACAGGCTCTTCAGAAAGGACAATCTGGGAAGGTAAGGAGGGGACTTGCCTTTTATGTGAGCACAGGAAAGTATGAATCTTTGCCTAGATGTGGACAATGAGTCAGTCATGAGCTGGGTCAAGAATAGACTGACCAATGTGGGTGATGGTGGGTGTCTGCTACATACCATCTGACCGGGATGTAGTAGTAGATGAGGCCTTCTTTAGGCAACTTGGAGAATCCTCACATTTGCCAGCTCTGATCCTAATGGGGAACTTAAACCACACCAATATCTCATGGAGAGATAACGCTGCTGTGGAGCAATGGCAGTACAGAAGGTTTTGGGACTGTGGTGATGGCAACTTCCTAACACAGATGATCTAGGAACCAACAAGGAGAGGGCACTCAGGTCTGATTCTTAAAACAAGAACTGATTAGAGATGTGAAGGTCGGCGGCAGCAGCCTTCCTCATGTAGTGAACTTGAGATGGTGGAGTTCAGGATCCCTAGAGGAGGGAGCAAGGCCAAAGCAGATCACATCCCTGGTCTTCAGGAGAGCAGACTTCAGCAGTTTCAGGGGCCTGCTTGGAAGAATCCAATGTAATGCAGTCCTGAAAAAAAAAAGAGGAGTCCAGGAAAGCCGGTTAATTTTCGAGTCACCTCTAATGGTCCATCTCAACATGCAGGAAATGAAGCAAAGGGAGCAGAAAGCCTTCATGGATGAAAAATGAAGCATACAAGAGTGTCGTGGTTCAGCCTCAGCTGGCAACTGAACACCACGCAGCCGCCCGCTCACCCCCCCCCCCACCCCTGTGGGATGGGGAAGAGAATCGGACGAGCAAAAGAACTTGTGGGTTGAGATAAGCACAGTTTAATAACTACAATAGAATGATGATGATAAATTATTATTATAATAATGACAGTAATGTTAATATAATAAAAGGGAAAAGGAAGGAAAGGGAAAACAGGGAAAAAAAACGCAGAAACATGAACGATACAACCGCTCACCACCCGCCGACCGACGCTGCCCGTCCCCGAGCCGCAATTGCGCCCTCCCTCCCCCGGCCAGCCCCTCCCAGGTAGCATACTGGGCATGACGTTACATGATATGGAATATCCCTTTGGTCAGTTTGAATCCACTCTCTTAGCTGTGCCCCCTCCCCTCCCAGCTTCTTGTGCACCCAGCAGAGCATGGGAGGCTAGACATGTCCTTGACTAGTATCAGCGCTGCCCAGCAACAGCCAAAACATCTCTGTGTTATCTCAACAGGTTTTTTTCCATGCTAATTTCAAAGCACAGCACTATACCAGCTAGAGTGAAGAAAATTAACTCTATCCCAGCTGAAACCATGACAAAGAGGTGTAAACAGCATTGGGCAACCTGTGAGGAACATAGAAATACTGTCTGAGTATGGGGGATAGACTTAGGAAAGCCAAAGCCTACTTGGAGTTGAATCTGGCAAAGGATGTAAAGAAAAAAAGGTAGCAGCAGAAAAGAGAAGACCCTTTTCTCTTCCCTTCACTCTCACTTATCTCAACCCTCCTAAATGTTTTTGCTGCTTTCAACTCCAGAATCCTGTCCTAATTTCCTTTGCTCCAACCATCACCTTCCAATACTTCACAGTTCCTGAAACATAATCTGTCTTTTCCCAGTTGCCATTTTAATTGCACTTTTTTCTATACCTTTAATCTCATCTGTGCTTCTCATTCCTTTCAGTGTTCTCTCTTTTTTCTTTTTTCCTTGACTATGAACCATTTTCTCAAGTAAGTCATGGTCAACCACCTCACTGATATTCACATAATGAAGCCCAATGAAGTTGTCACGTTTTGTACACTATTTATCCATGACTCATAAATGGAGGTACAGAAGCATTTTTAGATGCTTTACTTTTATTCCTGTAAGACTTACTGCTGCTATTTCCATGCCCTCCATCAATCTTACATAGCTCTTCTCAGTATTTCATGCTTCTTGGTGCGTGTCAATGTGTTTCCATTGTCTGCTTTCCTTTCACTGTACAGTACCCAAGGCCTTTTATACCTCCTTCATGTTTCTTTATGTTACCCTGAAAAATTCTTAGATTTCTTCACATTTTTGTCTGCTTGCTTAATAATTAGAAAATCTTACAAATACTTTAACTTCAGATTTGACTCCTACCCTTTCACTCATTCATCCTAGATATGATTCTATGAATCTTTTTAGCACAAGTAGCTTATCACAAGCTCCTTTCATCAAGCCTTAATTCTTACTCCAAATGTTATGTTGCAATTACTTTCCAGTCTTGCTAAAGGGAGAAAGCTAATGTTGGAAAGCTTCCAAGTGGATCAAACTGTGGAGGGGGTGCTAAATAGTAATGAATCTGGAAGCAGATGGTGTGGATGTGTGAGTGTTATGGAAAATATTTAGATTTCAATAAATATACAAGTAGTAGGGGAGAATAAATTATTTTAATTCTGCTATTATTTTTATTTAAACTTCATATTTTTCCTGGTAACATGGTGATACGAACACCACATTTTCACAAACCTGTCATTTAATGCCATTAACAAATAAGAGTGTCATATTATAGATGAAGTTGTTTTCTAAGTCACACCATTCAATGCCCATTACAATAGTTTTATGGCATTTAAACATTATTTAAATATGAATTGTAGCAGTATCCTATTATCTCCATTGCTTAAACAATTCTTTGCCTCTCAAGATGATTTTAGTTTTCTAGATTAAAATGAACAAAAAAAATTTGGACACAGAGAGATGAATGAGATTACTACAACTTTAAGATAATCTAACTTGCTGGTTGCAAAATATCCCTGATCAGTTACATCAGAGCTGAAGAGTAACAGTCCTCTTATTGGGTCAGCTAGGTAGAAGAGATAGAAAATACAGATAAAAAATGCAACTGCTGTTTTTTGAAGCAGCCAGGATATAGAACATGTCAACAGTCCCATTTATTGTTAACTGTTATTGTTCTTTTGCGACATGAAATGTGTAAGATTTTAAATATTTAGCATTTCAAAAATACACTTCAACAATAATGTGGAGAAATTTGATCTGTGTTCTTTGCTTAAATTAATAATCTAAAATTGAATAAGGATGTTAGCTGATAAGTTTTTGACCAAGCAAATTAATTTAAATTCTATGAATTTGCCAGTCTTACATAAATTTGTATTTTTAGTAAAAATACTGTCTTACTGCAAAAATATTTATTGTCTGAAAACAAAAAGGGTTTTAATGTAAAAACCATAAAACCCAAATATTTTTGGAATAATTTGCTGTAATTATCAAAGGGGCACATTCAAATTATTTTGTCAGCCCATTTGTGCAGAAGAATAATTTTTACCCTTCCTGTATCTATTGCACCATCCACAGACGGCCTAAATTTCTTAATTACTTGTGAGAATTTTGATGTTTAGCATTCTTCTTTAACTCAAACTTCCCAGCATCCAGTTCTGGCCCAGACCAGAACAAAACCTGCTTCAAGAGGAGGAGTCATATACAAAAGAAGACTTTATTTACATATTGAAAAAGAAATAGAAAACATAATGAACAGATTCACTTTTGTAATATTAGGTAACAACCTGATTTATGACACAGAGAACTATTTAAACTACTGAAGTACTTCACAGTTATTGACATGTCATGAATATTACACAACTCCACCATAGATTTTATTTCATTTAAATTGTGTAATCTTGTTGGAGCTCTTATTTTTACCCATGTTCCTACCCTTTGATGTAGTCTTATTATTCATGGGAAGAAAAATCCTCTCTACATTAGTGGAACAGCAAAACTTTTTACAAGTAATATTTCTTAAAATTTAAGAAGTCCTCTGAAGTATCTGAGTCTTTTGAACACCCTGAAAATTCTTCTATGCATTCCTTCCATCTGCCTTTTTTCTGCTATAATATTGCAGAAACTTTGGTATGGTTTTAAGACAAGATGGTTTTCTAACAATTTTTGACATTTGCAAATAACAATCTTAAAATAGATCAATTTTGTCCTACAAAAAATAGTCAGGGAGAACTATCTTTATCACCTATCCTTGACTCTTAAAACATTGCTATCGCTTTACAAACAAATGGAACTATTTTAAATAAATAATCTTAATATTCCATAATATTAAAGATTATATTCTGTATCTTCTTTCTTCTCATTTTTGATGGGGGATATTAAATCTGAAGTAAACTATCCTCACCTGTTGTAGAACATCTGGCGTGAAATGAATTAATGCATAATGGTAAACTACCTATATAAGCAAGTTGTGCCTGTTGTGCTTTTGATGGTAGCACTCTTTATACATCCAGAATAAATATTTTCTAAAAGTTTTTTTCACTTATCTAGTAAGAAAAACTGGTTTTGGGGTGGTCTAGGTTAAACAAGATACTGGGGTTTGCATATATCTAGGAAAAGGAAGAATGTGTTTAAACATATCAAAACTTCGGTATTCCTTATCAGTCTGTCCTCAGTAAATGTATAGCTAAAGCGTAGGTAACAGAATACCATATTTCAGAAGCACTGAAGACTATCAGCATTTTTATTTTCATTCTAAAGCTTAATTCCAATAAAAAAGTTAATTTTTAATTAGGTGTATGTATGGAAACTCATTTACTGATGCTACAAAATTACTTCCCAGCTATAATAATGTAGTTAGATAAGGTGTATTTTAATCAGTTCAGGTATGCTAAATTGGAAGCAGGGGAAGACACTGATTTGGACACATGCACAGTTAAGTGCATCTCACGTAGGAGGACTGCAATTTATTCACATGATGAAATACAAAAAGTAAAAGCTTTTTCAGGCTATTAATAACTGAGGAATCTAGTTCTAAAAATTCTGAAAGAAGTGTACAGTAAGGAATCTGTTACAGTAATTAAGGTAGCATCAGTTAAATCATTACTGCATTGAATAATATCTATACAGAGTATATTGTACCAGAGCAAAGTATATGCTTACAGATATCAACTGTATTTTATAATGAGCTTTCTCAATGGCAATATGGGAATTTCAAAGCTTGCTCCCATTTTCTCTTTGGTTTAACTTTCTGCAAGGAGATTGTTAATTGCAATTTCAACCCAAAAAGTAAAATGCCCTGTATGCCAGAGGAGATTTATGACAGGTTGACCAGAGTCCTCAGTGAGATTTGGAAGATTTTACTGGTATTTTATTATTAGATACACTTCCAATGCCAGTAGGATTCTTTGTGATGCTGATGAATTGCTTCAGTGTGACAGGACTAGCAAGCCTGTAACACATTCATACATTCCATGGGGAAGAAGTACAACAGCTTTTATGAAGCTGATACAAAAGCACTTGGTGACCTAACACAGTCAAGGACTTCACATGCTCTGGACAAGTTGGTGTTAGGAATTCTTGGATAGTGTACATAAAGAAATTTAACTCTATAATTCAAGCGGACAATGAACAGTTTATTGAGATACATTCTCTGTGGTTAAGCCTGGTGTTATGCTGGGCCAGTCCACTTCTAAACTCCAAAGGTAAAGCAGAGCTCTGCCTTTTTCTCTGTGTTCCTATTGTTCAGACTTTCTTTTTTTCTTTTTTTTTTCCTAAAGAGCATTTGTAGTGATGTTGGGCCTCTGCTGGTATTCCAAGACTTTGAGAACTTATTTGCTATATCTTCACAAAAATGCAATAATAGTTGAGGCACTTCTGCCGAGATTTGTGACAGAGCACAGGTTGTTTATGTTCGCAGCAAGAAACATGCAGAACTTGGTACAATAATAGTGTAGACCTGTACAGGTTCTCTTCCCCCAGGAATATTTGAGTATTGCTTGATATCCAGTGGTCAATGGTTTCAATACGTCCACAGTTTACCCTCTTCCCTACATCTCTACCTTGCAGTTTCCCTAGTCTCTGTAGCTACAACAGTCAGCAATAGCCCCTTTCTTGCACAGTGACCATCATTTCTGCGGCTGACTCCCTGAGCAGCTCCAACGGTGTTTGGAAACTGTACCTATGCTATGGGCAGGGCTTTCCTTACAAAGCATCACGATCCCTGTGTGTGGTTGCTGCAGCTGGAGGAGGATGTAGGGCTGCTCTGTTCCTTGGTGTTCCTAAACTCCCTTCCTGGAGCAGCCCCAAGACACCTCTCAGCAGGGAGAGGTGAGGGGAGTGAGACTGCAGGGAGCACCACGCAGCAGAGCTTCACCGCAAGGATGTGCCAGCATAAGGACCAGGTTGTGTTTCAGATAAAATACAGTTTAGCAGCCTTTCTTTCTGCTTCTTCCCCTTTCTTCCTCAATTTTTTACTCAAAATTAATTGGTCTGAAGATTAACAACCCTCCCTCATTTTCTTACCAGACAAGCTTTCCTAACTGGTGTCAGGAAAGGTATAAAAAGATGAAAAGAAAAGGGGGACAAGTTCTGCACCCAGTTTAGGTGTGTAGCATGACATAAATAATTACAGACAGTCTTTATCTGTTGCCTGAGACTGCTGCAGCTTCTCCATTCAGGAGAATTTGGATAATACTACTTATCTTCACAGGAGTTCCTCCTAATTTTGCCATGTGATCACTGGTTATCAATGTAGCTTACTTTGTACAGTTTCCATCTACCTTGGAAAAGCATATATGTTCCTGTTCTGGCAAAGGGAAGAGACTGTGTGCTATCACAGAAATGATACGGGCCTAAGTACCAATCCAAAGCTCAAAATTTCTTCCCTTCTCTTCTAAATAACTGTAGTGTGACTAATGTTATCAGAAGAGGAGGAAGGAGCAGGGCTTCAGCAATAAAAAAGACAAGACTTCTCTAAAGCAGTGTTTCAGGAAAGTCAGGGCATAGCAATCAAGAAATTTCTGTCCTCTGACCTTTCAAATAGAAAATGAAGTTCCACCAATATTAAGTTTCAGGCAAATGATAGAGACCATTCTTTATGTTTCTGTGTTTTCTGTTGCCATAAAATGGACAAGAATGTCTCTGTTTCTGTCTTAGTTTAAGGTTGAGTCATCTGCACTGAAACATCTTGATTTGTCAAAGCAAACATTCATCTGGTCTATCTGACAATCATTTGTTTCTGAGCAATCATGAGATTTAGAGGAGATGGGGACTGTTTGCCTCATCTCTGCTAAGGGTGCAGCCCTTTGGCTGTATGGCATCTGCTGCGAAAGACGACAGCTCTGCTGTGCTGCTCAGCTGACCCAAATGCAGGGTTCTGTGGAAATCCAGAGCTCACTGGTGGAGAACACACTGAAAGCATCCTGTGCAATGGCAGGGAAGAGTATCCTAACAACTGGAAAGGGAAGCAGCTTAAATAATTGACTAGACTTTCAACTAACGTATAGCAGCAACCAGCAAACAAAAAGCTTCACTAGCCATTGAAAAGTCCCAGAAGTAGATCTATACTAACAACCCAACACAGGTTTTTGTTAAAATGTAGGGGACAGACATAGACATTTTCATTCCCTGTAGTTATGTTGTCTCGAGTTCTCTGTGTTTCCAACTAGTCCTCCTTCTCCTCCTGCAAAAATCAGTCAGGCACAATTACACAAACCTAACTAAAAGTTCACATCAAAGAGCAAACCAGCACATAAATCCTCAGCACAGTTCTCTCTCGATGCAAGAACATGAAAATACAGCTCTTCACAGTTACTAATTTCTAAAAAGCAACAGTCTTTGTTATTTTCAACTTACAGGAAAAATATTTAAACACTTTTAAAAGTAACTTGTCTTTAAACTAAAGACTGTATCATTTTTCAAACATGATTTTTTCAAATGTATAAACACACACATTTGTGTGGACATATGTATATATATACACACACACAAGAAATGCTCTCTGTCCAGAAATGCTTTGGTCTGAGCCAAGTCAAATTTAAAGACACATCAAAGCAATGACACGGATTGAAGTAGAGTTAGCAAATTCAAGATTTCAGAGTCTCAGGGTTGATAAATGCAGCATGATGAATAAATTAATTTTATATTATTCCTAAAACCTGAAAATTAATACATCAACAAATGAAACAGCAACAGAGAGATATAATTTGCTGTCTCAGTTCAAAGTTAGATTAATGGAAGAGTCATAGAAAGAGTGATATGACTAAACAGTTTCAAATTACTTCATTAATGTTAGAGGCAGATCCAAAAGTGTGCATCTAGAAGTTTTAATAGCTGTAGTTAAGAGTACAAAAAAAAAAATATGTTTTCACTAAAATATAGATACATATTCATGATGAGGAAAGTATCTCAAGGGATTTGATACTTGAAACTTGAAAAGGATTTGATACTTCGAAACCATGATCAAGGGGGCTGATTTCTGGGGGGGATTTGGTGGGTTTTGGTGGTGGGTTTTTGGTTTTTTTTTTGTTGGGGTTTTTTGGTTTCTTTTATTCTTATTTTATTTTTAGGGGAAAGAGAAGGGACTAGACTCTCATTTCTCATTGCAGTATCTCTCTTTCCAGCCTCAAAAGTTGTCATGTCACTTTCAAAGCCTTCATAATTCTCTTGCAGCTAACATCTTTCCAACTCTCTAACAAGCCTGCCTTTCTCCTTGCACCATTTTCTATAACATCAAACACCAGCTACCTCTTTTCATACACAGCCTGTCCTTCCTTTAGTTAAATCTCATTATAAACAGATCAACTCACATGACTCACCAGGGTCTGAACATAACGGTGTTCAGTAATTTTTCTTATATTTCAATTATCCTTGTATTTTCTTTTTCCTCCTGCCAGTTTTTCTGTAAAAATGCATGCAGTCATTTCATTCTTCTTTTTCAAATCCATGAGACCCTATCCATAGGTTGCTTTTTGCTACAAACTTAAGACTCTCTTTTCTTCATAAATGTAGGACTTTTTTACTGAAAGTATATTGCATTTTGGTTCATTACCAGTGTTATTGTCAGCTATGATCTGTACTTTGCTCTTATTGTATCTTGCAAAAATCTGTTCCTTATCTATATTTTCTCATTCAGTGTCAGCTGGTCATCTCCTTTCTCCAGCTGTGTTAAGGTACCAATCTACATCATCTATGGTTTGGGAGAACCCATATCATTGTACTATTCCAATTTCAATTTACAGAATTGGGTTTAGAATATTCTTATTAAATCAAGGACAAATTTCTTCTGATTCCACCAAAAAAAAAAAAATCACAGCACTGAGCACTTTTGAAAGTTCACTTATTATCCTTTTTTTTCAGTAAAGAACATAGAGGTAGTATTTGTAAAGGATTGTAAACAGAATTCAAGTTTGCATTTCTCAATTTGTTACTTCTGTCAGTGTATTTATTAGAAAGGAACCACAAACTTCACTGTCCCATATACTACAAGTGACACTTTTAGCTCTTTTCCTTCATTTTAAAAAAAAAAGCAAACAAACAACCAAACAGCGGGTTCAGCTGCTTGTGCCTACATAGGGCACTGCTAGTGCCAAAGGTGCTTTCAGGTGCTTTCTTAGCAGGCAGAAGATACTTCACAATACAGCTCTTATTTACAAAAAAAAAACAACAACAAACAAACAAAAAAAACCACCAAAAAAACACAAACAAAACAAAACAAAAAAAACCAACCCCCAAAAAACCCCAAACGTGCTTGGAGGAGGACAGAACTCAGGAGGTACCAGATATTGCCTGGAGACACTTTTGTTTGGGTCTGGACATCCATAAATCACCAATGAAATTCGGATGTGAAGCTACCTATTAATAATCCAAACCAATGAATTAGAAAAAGGGTGACACTACATCTAGAAAAGGATTAACTGCTTTTTCTGCTTTCCATGCTAATTTCAATATAGTCAATCCATATGTAGAAGTGGATTGTTCATGCAAAATAGCTGTACTGCCTCTCATTACAACTACCAATTAAGTTCCTTTGAAAAGTGTACTTTACTGCTAAGACTCTACACGTCATTATTCATTTGCAAGAGTGAAAGATTATTTGGTGTTTCAACTCCAATTAAAAGAAGTTACTGGGTAAACAGCAAGCCTTACTGCTTACCAAACATCTGAATATGACTTTTTGCATACACATCTTTGCAAAATCATTCACACAGTTCAAATTGATTACGAAGTTGTTCAACTCAAAGCCCAAAATATCTGGTTGAAGAGATAAATAGTCGCCTGTCTTAGAATAAGTGTTGCCAGTCACTTTGTAAAAATGCGTATCTCCTCTCCTGTCTTTTTTTTCTCCTCCTCACCCTCTTAATCTCTAACAGGGTTAGAGGAAAAATATTCTGCTATGAGGAACTAAAGCAAATGTTGTAGCATTATTCAGTTTACAGAAGACCAGTTCTGTTGACTTGAGGTCGCTCCACTAGGTTTGTTTCTTCTCCAAGGTTTTTCCTGAGGGAAAACAGATGAACTCTTGAGAAAAGTTTAGTACAGCTTGTAGCTAAGTTAAGAAGAGTTCAGGCTTCAGGAAAAGCCAGCTTGTTAGCTGCCAAACTTGATTATTACTGCTTTATTGAATGTGCATATGTTTGGAACAATGAATACATGTGTTTTTATTAATATGTTTAAAAATTGAAGTGACATTAAATATATCTTGTTACGTATTTTATCGTCAACTTTTTTGTTCAGTGTGTATTCCTTTATATATAATGCTTATAATGCATTGCAATTTGAAAAAATATTCACTGTTGCTTGCATTATAATCCTAATCCAAAATGCTTAATAGAGATGAGTAAACAGCCTAGTGTATGTTAAAGCACTTAGATCAAAACTAGCTGATTCTCCTGACCTTTACTTTGAAAATAGCTAGTAGAGGGGCTTTTAGTAAACACAAACAAACAAACAAAAACAGACCAAAGCTTTCAGAGGTTTGAGTGTTTTGTTATATTTTATAAGTATATTTGTCATCTCTGAAAGTACTATAAGTTGAATAACTAAGAACTCTCTGTTTGTAATATACACACATATTCTAATAATATATTTTAAGAAATATAATATTCACATTATAAATAACATTATTGTATTATAAACTGAATATTGGATTCTTTCTCATTAGAATTCTAGCTGTAATTTTTGTGGCAATTTTTTACCTCACAACAAATTTCAAGTTGCTTTTTAGGTTTTTTTGTTTGTTTTTAAATATTTAAAATTCCTTTGAACTTACTGTACAATTAAGACCCCATTACAATGGCCCATTTTAACAGAATTTTTAATCTGCACACTGAAATGACAAAATCCCAGACAGAATACAGAGAGAGATATATATGTGTGTGTGTGTGTTTTTCATAGCATCTTGATGAAGAGTGAATTGAAAGCAGTATGCATTTTAGCTTTATCAAACTTGACTTCTTGTGTAAACGTAGTTAACAGTGACATCATACACTGTTATGCTGTTGGATCAGCATATCTTACTGGCACACATTCCACTTGAGAAGTTATTCTCCATAAATAATTTTGTAGATTTGTGTCCTGAGACTGTAGAAAACATTTGTTTGGATGTCTCCCGTGGTGATAATCTCACAAAGTGTGGGGCATGTTCTCTATGAGACTATATCTATAGAGAGGTAGAAAAGACTTTGCAAGATTTTCCATTTGATTTCTTGTTTAGAATAGATATAACTATGTAGATTTAGAGCAGCAACTCCTGGGTTTGGTAACAAAAGTAAAGGTATAGATTTAATCCACCAACAGGTCAAAGATTTTGAGTCCGTACGAATGGTTTATATTTTGACCCTAACCACTGTCTCTTTCAGCAGGCATGTGTTATACCTCTGTCTAGAAAGGAATGTTTAAGACATATTATTCTACTCCAGTGTTTGTATTCTTTCTAAATATGGTTCAGGAATAGCTTAAAATTCATGGGTTAGCCTTTTTGTTGAAGATTTATTATGATCACTAACCGTAGTTTCTTTTGTGATAGTAAGGATGTTTTCCACATACTTTTTGCTTTGTTTCAGTGGTACCACAAGACAGTAGAGAGGCAAAGGCTCTGGGGATGGCTGAACTATTTTGTTGGAACTGAGGAACACTAACAGCCCAGAAAGTAAACTTCTTTATAAGAAGTTTAAACAGACATTTCTGTTGCATTACCTTTCAGCGACCAAGATAGATAGAAATGTTCCTAGTTACACTAAGCCACTTTTTTTCAGGGAAGAAGAAAAGAGACACAGCATAAAAATTAGGTGAGGTGAAATGAAAGTAACTTTTCTATGACAAAGCTCTTCATTTACAGAAATCAAGGCAAAATTAAGTCACTAGGGTTCTTACTGTGCAACATGAGCTGCATCCTTTTAAAAAAACAATTCTTTAGGAACAACCTGGATTGCTTTGTATTATAGCTAAAACAAAAGCTCATTTAAAAACATTTCAGAACCACACACATATGAAAGAAAAACATGGGCATAGCCTTGGAAATTCAACTCAATAAACTATTATTAGCTATGGGAGAAGCTGAAGCATACCTTTCTGAAACAGTTTGGCCTCTTCTTCTTATTGCTGAATGTGGAAGGCCTCCATTGTTTTGGGAAAAATGCAGAAATGAAAAAAAACTAAATTCCCAACATAGTTCTTAAGTTCTCAGGTGTCATGAATTAGGAGTTGGGGATTACTACCCTGGAAGTACTGAAAAGCTACACTTCTACATTTCTATGCATACACCTTTTCAGGCTTCCTAAGTTTAAAATTACACCATATTACTGTCATGAAAGACCCCAGGAAATGCAGGGAGAACAACACATTTTGCCAAAGAGTGAAATTATACCATGAAACATATTTAGCTTTCATAATATATGGTTACGTTCAATCCTAGGGGAGGAGAAGTAAAAAGAAAAAGGATAAAATCCACTCCCTAACAGTAGCAATACCAAACAAAACCACTTGCCAAGTCCATGTTTATATTCACCCTGCATCAGTAACTGTTTCCTAGCCCACAGGCTCTGTTTCCAGACAGCTCAGGTATGCTTACTTTTTTCACATTACTCATATACTGCAGATTTTCTGGTGCATTAACCTGCAGTCTTCTTTCTGTACAACCTGCCTCACTTACAGTCCTTGCATGCTTGAAACAATCCTGTCCACTTTCTCTGGCATATGTTTGTCAAAAAAAGACCCTTTGAGGACTTTAGCTAGGTTGTCTAGCTCATACTTCTTTTAATTCTGTTTTTTGCTTGCTATACCTAAGAACACTTTGCTGCCATGGAGCGACTAGTCACAAGGCTATCTTAATTATGTTAATCTCTCTCTCCCAGTTAATACAATTAACTATAATTAGCTGATCCCTTTCCTCCTATACTTTGTTCCCCCAGGGGGATTAGGAGTTATTACACTGGATGAATAACCAATCCCTCTCCTGTGATCATTTCCCAAGAGGTGCCCCAAGGCAGAAGATGTATCACCCACACTCTTGATGACAAAGCAGCAGAAGTCCCTTGAAGAGGCATTGACTGAAAGTGTGTGTTCTGTTATAATCACCTTACATTGAGAATGGAATTCATGGCACGGCAGTTTCCTTAATCATTAAAAAATATTTTAAGTCTGCTGTGGATTTTCATGGAGTACTAAGATCACTGGTGCTTGTCATTAGCACTGCTGCAGAGGCACATACTATAGTTACCACTGCACAGTTCTTTTTCTTCCTATTCATAATGGAGATGAAACTACCCCTTATGTGTACAAAGCTGGTTGTCTACTGCCTGGCATGCAGTGTAGTCATGTACAGTTAGATGAGTCAAAAATCTGCAGTCATTTACAGTAAATGAGCTGCAAAGGGATTGTGTCCCATCTGGCATTGTTATTCAGAGGTCATTTTGCATTGTAGCTGCTAGTGACCACATTGCTAAAGCAATCTTCAGAAATCTCATATGATATTTCTCTGTAAGTATCATCATCACCCCTTGCACAGGCACTAATATTTCTCACCAGCTAGAGGTTCCAAGTGTTTTGCACGGGCTTTTTGATGCAGAAGGCATGTGTAAGATCTACAGAGGATGAACATGCATTTAAAAAAAGATATTGAGAATTTAAATTCACTACTGTGAATGACCTGGAAATACAAGATGCATCAGAATAATAATGCTTTTTGAAAGCCTAGTATATTGGAACAAGGAAAACAGGTGAGTGTTTCTCAAAAACATGCTTATCATTACTGAACAGAGATACCTGCAACTTACTGACAAATAGAAGAAAATCAGTGAAAGTACTACAAAAAATGGAAGTGTAAAAAAATACATATGTCAGGAGCAATCCTCAATTATCAGGGATAATGCTGGGTGACAGATTAGCCTGTTCTAGTTTGAGGTCCTTAGGCCGTTACTGATACTGCTCCTCATTTCCTGCCATTTTTAGACTCAATGCATGTACACATGATCAGAGTAGGTATACTGATACAGTGCCAGATTTGAAAGTGTACATCTGCTTACCTCATCCTGAGTCATATTCTTTACATACTTTATCATTCAAACAATTTTTACTGTTGTGACTGTAAATTCAGGCTGCTGACAGTGAAAATTGTAAATGGCCATGGTCCAGGGACAGAAAACCCACTCATACAGCTCAGCCTCAGGGAGGATTTTCAAACTGAAATCACAAACTGATTTGAATACATAATGCCATAATTCATTTGTGTATTTAATGACAATAAAGCAGACACTTGTGACCCCTGTGATTGTGACTGCATGGAGAAATGACAGTTTCAGGTCCATAGTTTACATGTTCCAAGGCATTCGTATTGCAAATGTTTCTTCTCATGGACAGATTTACTGTATTCGAGGGGGGTGGGGGTGGGTGGGGGTAAGGTATGTGGAATGAGAATGCAGCAAGAGACAGAAAAGTTCAGCAGATCATGCAGTGGTAAGGGTGAGTCAAGCAGAGCTATAGCTTTGAGATTGCCTAGGGATTAATTAAGAGCCAATAACTTTTGCTGAATGTATGTATGTATGTATGTATGTATGTATGTATGTATATTTTTGTATTGTGCTCAAGACTTTTTTTCTTGGCAAAGAGGAAACACACTTCCATATGTAAAGCCAAACATTTATTTTTGATATAATTAATGCCTTAACAGTCTAATCCAAGCATCATTAATAGTCCAGAACTATTTATTACAGAGAAAGAATCTATACAGGAAAAGTCTCAGTAATAATACAGTTAAAATTGTTATACACACACTTTGTTTCTACCCTTCTTCTGGTGTAATGCTCACCTTTCCAGTGCTCCTCTGCATCCTTATGTTGGTGATCTCACTCTGGTAGTGGGGGTTGTTGGCACATGGAATCGTTTGATGGTAAGAATTTGATGTTTCTCCATCCTTACACTAGGGATCCATGTGGGGTCATATTTATGTGTTTGCTAACATGCTTTTACATCTTGCTCTTTCTTCTTTGGCCTGTGTCTCCACATTACATTCATATTAATTATATAATGCATTTTATATATGTTGGATATTTCTTTTTTACTCTCTTATTTGTCCCTAAAATTTTGTCCTGCTTCAGGTCTGCATTTCTTTAACTGACTTTTGGCCAGTTAATAGCTGTGGGGCTGCCAGTGCCAAAACTGTGGTCCTTCTCCTATCGCCCTGTACTTGTGTCCCTCTGTGCCACATCCCGTGACTCCACTTTTTAAGCCTCTGCAATTGTATCTGGTCTTTATTTCTCTGAACTACTGTTTTGTACTGTCTATGTAAAACCACAGTACCATAAGCAGAAGTAAAACAAGTTAGACATAGCTACTTACTCTGAAGGAGACAAAGCTGCGGGCAGGTCAATAAAGGTTTTCATATTACAGGGCTAAACCATTACAGCGTGTGATATAAAGATGTTCCTTCTTCCTTTATGTATGTAAGCCTTTGTGTATACATGTATATCTATATATATACACATATATATGTATATTAACACTGTTTTCTGCGTTGTGTTCTGGCAGACTTGCAAGTGGATGCTTTTGGAAGATCAAGAGACAAAGTTTTATATTCACATTTTTTACATGGTATCCATGTGATGAGCGTATTCCAGAAAATAGTTCCTTCCACATTTCTGTGGGAAAATTATGCCTTGTTCCAAATTATTGACCCTGAAGTTAAAATTGCTGGAGTTTCATTGCATACTGTTGAATTGTCACAAGCAGACCTAATGGAATCCACATTAGAATCATTGAATCATTAAGGTTGGAAAAGACCCCTAGGATCATCAAGTCCAACCATCAACACAGCACTACCATGTCTCCTAAACCATGCCCTGAAGTGCCACATCTATGTGTTTTTTGAATACCTCCAGGGATGGTGACCGCACCACCTCTCTGGGCAGCCTGTTCCAATGCTTGACCACTCTTTCAGTGAAGAATTTTTTCCTAATATCCATTCTAAACCTCACCTGATGCAGCTTGTGGCCATTTCCTCTTGTTCTATCACTGGTGACCTGGGAGAAGAGACCAACACTCACCTCACTACAGCCTCCTTTCAGGTAGTTTTAGAGAGTGATAAGGGCTCCCCTCAGCCTCCTCTTCTCCAGACTAAGCATTAATCTCCAGATTAACATTAATACATTCTATTTTATAGCACATGATAGACCACTTCTGAATTTGGCTGGAAGTATTTTCATCTAATCTGTAATTTAATTCATCCTGAAGACCAAAGTGTGTTAATCTTAATTTACTGGGAAAACACACATACATGGATCAACTTTAGAAAAAAATGTTTAATTCACATTTCATGTTTTTAATATATTCTGAGAAATTAATCTACTGTAAGAGACAGTGTAGTTTCAGTATGATTTACTATTTTCACTGCTAGCCAAAAATACTGTGACACAATGAAAACAGAATTTGGCACTAAAGCACAGCTGTGTTGTATAACAGGGTGCACTGGAAGTGTTAGAGCCTTTGAGTGTCACCATGATTAGAGATACAGAACAGAACAGTAACAAGATGAGTCATAGATGAGACACCTGTGAGCAGGTAGAAGTTACTCATAGATTAGTGGCACAGGGGACGTAACAGGAGAAAGAAATACTAGAATGGAGGAAAAGTGGAAAGATCTTAATTTAAAGTAGTAACTCTGGAAGCAGGGTGAGTCAGGACTTAACAGAATTCTAAAAGGTAGCCCAGGAGGAATTACTTACAATAGATGTGTCAGAACAGAAGAAACATGTGGAAGAGGCACCTCTCCTGTAATACAAGGCTACAGACACCTTTTGCCTTTCCATTTGTGCCCTCCAAAGAAGTAACTTGGCTCTCAGATTTGTCTGCAAAGATATGAACAATCCTAAACCTTATTTGAGAAGAAATAAGCCGGTTTAGCAAAGAGTACTCATTAAAATGTCTAAAGCTAATCTGGCTTCTTTAGACTGAAATATATTCATAAAACATTTATAGAAGTAGTGGAAGCAGATGATTGAAGGAGGCGGTAGGAACCAGGATGCAACAGGCTGAAGGGCTGCCAGAAGCCTCATAGACAGCTCCAGAAGAGGATGTGTTTGTCAATGACTGTCTAGCAGAAAGTTGTCCTGGTACCAAGGGTAGAGGAAATTTCTGCTATGCAGTACCATCCTCTGGGTAGCTAACAACATAGCCATCCCTGCAGAGCAAGAGCTATATGAAATTCAATCTTAAATAAAGGTAAATAGTAGAAAGGAAGAAAAAAAAAAAAAAAAAAACCCAACCAATAAAAAAAAAACAAAATAAAAAAAATCCAACAACACAACAGAAAAAGACTAAGTGTATGAGCAATTCTACTCTGTATGGAAATCAGATCACTATCAGGAAGTCTGGAAAATCTACTCTATATCCAGGCATATGCATACCCTTACCAGTGGAAGTGAATCTTTCTATTAACAATGAAAATAGGGAAGGCTGCAACGGATTGTAATATGGATTTCCTGCTGTATAGCAAATTTTAAGTATAGGCTGTGACTTTTCCATCCGTACAGATGCTTGCAGGATTCCACCTTGTTTGTCAATTGTATTTGAAATTAGGGAGCTAAGGGGAAAAACTCACTAAAGAACACATCATTGTAATCCTATGTAAATACTTGCATTCACTGGAAAAATTAGACTGTGATAGCAGTATGAATGCTTATGGGTGTTGGGCATGAGTAAGGCACATATATATGTATAGCTATACTTATATGTTTATACATCTATATGAATATTTAAAATATAAATCTGTAACTATGCATATGTATAAAATTGCATCATTTATATACTTAGTTTGAATATCATAGAGGTTTATTCAGTACCTTCAGGATCAAAAATCAGTGCTTACAAGATACTCTAAATCTTCAAACTACAACTGCTACAGTGGTGCTGAGTATTATGGAGAAATGTTTTAGGCAAAGAAACTCTATAAGAAAAATTATTTAACATATTTTATTCTATTTTATTACATAAGAAATGAATACAAGTGGTTGACGGACCCTAAAGGAATTAATCATCGTTCTCACCCTTTCCTTCTTCATTTGGATTCTTGTGATATATCTTTTTGCTTAGCCCTGTTTGTGCTATGTGGTTTGCAAATAAGATTTATAAGAACCTATAATCTGCAACATTTCTTAGGGCAGAGGATGTAATAAGTGAGTATTTGTACATAGAGCAAGTATTCAGCTGTATTCCTACCTGAGGGAAACATAACCTGTTAAGAAATCTCCTGTACTGAGGTCCTCGGTAGGGGAGGGTCAGGTTGGGGAACATTTAAACAAACAAGACAGTTGTAAGTCCATAGCCGTGATGGGATACTCCCAAAAGTGGTAAGGGAGCTCACCCAGGTCCTTGCAAAGTTACTCCTGATTATTGTTGTTTTCAGAAATCTGCAGTGTCTTCATTTAATTCTTGTTTTCAGAACTCTAGAATTCACATGACAAGTCAAAACACTGTGAATAACTACGAGTTAGCTAAGCTTTAGGGCAAAAGTCATAATATAGAAATCTCACTCTCCCAGTAGGAAGAAGACGGGCAGTAAAGGAGGAAGTCCAACTCATATGTAAACTATCTGAATGTCACTTTTTAAATTAATATGTATAATCCATGCAAATATAGATGCATATTCCTTGTTGCAAAACACCATACTGATTTCTTCAGTTTTACTGTAGTACGTAGGTATATCTTTACACATTTTTTATGCGAACCTGGGACTTACTCTTCTCCCATCAATATCTGAATTAGTTGTAGTCTCCTGTATTTTGTTTCTTAATGAAACAGTAGTTATAACTTTATTTAATTGTATTATACCAGCTTTATATTTCTCTTCAGATAAAAAAACCATCAGTGTGCTGATCTCAAATTATAGAATTAGATAATTTTTAGCTTCTGGTGATCTAAGAAGTTATCTACTCCTACTCATTATTAGGAGAGCTGGCAAGAGCTGCATGCAGTGTTTTTTGAATTAGCTTCCAGGTAGAAGCATTTGCCACTGGAGATGGGACAGAGATTGCTTACCCCCTTAACGTTATCTCTCCATTTGTTATGAAACAGTTCAAGTTTATTGAGTTGTGTCTCCAGTTTTGGTTTGAGCAGGGAATAATTTTGAAGCTTTTAACTGCTTTAATTTTTCTTTGCTTTACCTAGCTACATTCGGCTTTATCCTATCCACTAAGAATATTATACTTCTTTCGATTTTATTGTGGCAGCTGACTACAAACAAACAAACTAAACTCAAATGCAGCATGTATAAATTACATATAGTCATTACTTTAATACATACTTGTATAATTAATAATAATTATAAACCGTAATTTAAAATCCTAAATAATGTATGAAAATTTCCTTATAGTGTGAACTCATAATGTAACATTTCTTCAGCATTTTTGTTTTCAAATTCATCAGCATGCTTAAAGTTCAGCGTGTAATTTGCTGTATCATAGCTTTTCAACACGCTCTGCTCTCGCTTAATAGTTTTCTTTCTCATCCACACACATGGAGTATGATCTCATCAAAGAAATATAAGACCAAACCTTCTGTATGTGAAGGAAAACTTCACATATAGTTAAAACTTAATAGAAACAACAAACTTCATGGTGAAATGTAAGCCATGCTATCATATTACATAGAACTGCCTAGTAGCTGTTACCTAGTAATGCAGTTTTATCTCATTTGGTAATTTTGGTTTCCAATGTCAAAAATGTAACGTTATTATTACTAAAATTATTTTTTTAAAAAAGGGTGATGGTCTTGACAGGAGAGACAGATAGGATATTTCTGTGTTACTTATAGCCATCTAGAATATGGGTGCAGCACGTGTGTTCTGGAAATTAGAATTAAGACCCTATTTAAGGATAACTGAAGTATCAGCTAATGTTAATAATTTAATTATTGTCTTGAGGAGAAAACATAGTGATGCTGGTTAATTAGCAGAAGTAAAGTTATTTGCAGATAAGAAGCTGACTCTGGTCAAGAGATTATGACCATCAACATATTTAATTAAATTCCATGTATTAGTAAACTGCTTTACATACATATTTATATATTTGTTTTATTGATTCCGTAAAACAGTACCAGAAAAGGAAAAATGCTCTGGGTCTGGCTATATGAATTGTTATCATATGCATTTAAGAATAAGTGAAAAGAAGCAAACCAGGTCACTGAATTTGCCTGGAACAACTGTACAAACTACCTCAATCAGGCTTTTTAGTTGCATGTACTAGAGGGTGGAGGAAGAGCTTTATGGATTAGTGCAACACAAGTAGCTTTGCCACAAGCACTGGTTTTTTATAATGACAAAAAACATTTTCTTGCTGTTACTATTAAAGGTTCAGGTATGTCACAGAGTCACAGAATGGTAAGGGTTGGAAGGGACCTCTGGAGATCACCTCATCCAACGCCCCTAATTGAGCAGGCACACCTACAGCAGGGGGCACACGAACGTGTCCAGGCAGGTTTTGAATATTTCCAAAGGAGACTCCACAGCCTCCCTGGGCAGCCTGTGCCACTGCTCTGGTACCCTCTAAGCAAAGTTTTCCCTCATATTCAGGTGGAACTTCCTGTGTTCCAATTTGTGCCCATCGCCCCGTGTCCTTTTGCTAGGCACCACTGAAAAGAGTCTGGCCCCATCCTCTTGACACCCATCCTTTAGATATTTATCAGCAGACACTCAGTCCACTAATTAGAACTCACCCTCAAGGGAATGTAAAGACCATGACTGGAGTACCCCCATCCCCCAGGCTAACTTTGTTATTGACCTTATGTAGGTAAGTGTGTCCTCTGCGTCTTTGCTTCAAAAAAATTTTGGCTAGACACTACAGAAACCAACAAAGGCTCTAGAGAGCTATGCTAGGTGAACAGCTGAAGGAGTATTGCACCAGAATAGCTTCTCAGAAGTGTCTGAAATTCACACCTTCAAAAGAAATATTTGCAAATACTTCAAATGTTAAAGTCACATCACTTATTCTGAAAATTGACCTTAAAGAGTATATCTTATTTACAAGCAACTCTACCAATCAATGTGTCAAAATCTGTATATGACAAAATTTTCCTTAATCTTGGATATTTAAAAAAACCTTCCAAATAATTAATATCTGACTTGTCTGTGCACTGCTATTTGACTTGCTAATATTAAAACATACTATATTTTCAATCTCTCTCATGTTTACTGTCTCTTCAATTACAGAAGAGATACTGCATAAATTAATTCTATAGATTTTCCTAGAAGTTATACATTTGAAGTCTGTTAGAAAAAGGTGGAGAGACAAGTGATCTTCCCTGAAGATTATCAGAATCAAACTCTCCCTACCTTGAAGTTGTTTATTTATTTGTTTCTACCATGTCTTTAGAAGGGAACAAAAAAGATCTCTCAAATTTACTTTAAAATTTTCCCTAGGAATTTCTGCCTTTCGACTTGGTGTCACAAGTCAACTCAATGAGCCTTCTGTTATGGAAAGAGAGAGACTTTACTCATTAAACTGGTGCTTTAAACTGCCTAACTCTTTTCTTACTTTTTATTATATTGGGGTTTGGAAAAGCAAATTATGTGCTATTATTATGAGGTTTTGATCTATCTTTCTTCAGCAAGTGTCTAGACTTAAATAACTGAGGTCAAAAGGGAGCAATAATCTTAATGACCTTCATTCTGAAAAGCCTTTCTGAAAGGACTGGATGTTGAAAGTGTTATTAGACCCTTGAAATGATTGATATTTTCTAAATATTCTCAAGGTAGAAAGTTAAAAGAATAAGAGTTGTGGGGCATTCCTTAACTACTATTCATCATCTCTAAAGAATAACTTTCAGATTTTTATAAACAGACATATCCATTAACCCAGATACCTGAGCAACTTTAATCTTGGGGATGGAAACTGGTAGAGGTAAGGAAAGAGGAACCTCAGCTTCTGCAACAGAATGATAAATAGGATCATAGGTGGAAGAGAAACAGTGCATGCAACAGTCTGGAAATACCTCAGTAATCCAGTTTCACTCAGTGATTTCTAGAATTATGAAATCAGTGCTCCAGCTCCCAGAGTTTGGAGAATTTTCCTAAGAGAATATTAAAAAAAAGGGACTTGGCAACTAACTTATGACTTAGAACTGTCATAACTGTAGAACTTAACTTAGTCATAACTTAGAACTGTAAGCTGGCTGTCTAAATGTAAAAGTCCAGATAAAATTACGGTGAGGATCCAAAACGCATGTGCTTTTCAACTTAAGCTTCTGAGGATTTAGCATTTGCATAACACACCTAATGTTCTCCAGCACCGACAGTATTGGCATCTCACAAGATTGAGTTGTTATTTTCTGCTGGTGACAGTGGTGACAGCACTCATCTAGGAGTATGCATGCTGATTTCCTTTCTGGCACACTCTGGCCTGCATCCCTAACAGTGGGGCAGGGGTGGGCTTCATATCTCTTGCTGAAACCATGTCACTATGATTAATTTGTCCTCTGAGAGGAAGTCTGCCAAGGGAGCATAAGTGTGTGCCCTGGAAATACCAAGATCTGGAACAAGGATTTTGCATAACTACAGCAATTTTAAATTCCTTTACAATAGACAATTTGGGCATTTCAGAACCTCAATCCTGTGGTTGGAACCAGCTCCAAAACCTCCTTTACAAGATTTGCTACAGCCAAAGGGATGTTTTTTAAGTTTGCTGTTGTAATTTTCTTGCTTTTGTAAGGAATCAAAAGATTAGACAGTGTCAGCAGCCTTCTCTCATTTCCACCATTTTGTGGATCTTCCTATGCAATGAGAAGTTTGCACACACCTATGAGTCACAAGCAGATAAAAGTTAATCTTGAAATATGTCCAAATAAGGTCTTCACCTGTGCTCATTAAAGCTATCTGCATGCTCTTCACAGAAGCGTGATCCTAGATGCAGCTGGACACTGACAATGCCTGTAAAAGCGTTATTGCCCTGGGTTGCTCTGCACGGGCAGGGACCCAGGAGCTGAGGGTGACAGCAGGGCAAGCACACCAACAAGGACTGTCATCTTGCAGGACCTGGGCAACTGAGATCTAGCGATGGTAACCAGGGCCAGCCAGGAGTCCAGTGATTCCCAAGCAAGTCCATATTGAGGACAAACTGGAAAGTCATGTCAGCACATTAAGATTCAGATCACCAAGAACAAGCAAAGTTGCTAAATAACTCAGGCAAGGTGCAAGGACAACTAGACCATTAAATCATACAAATACTTATGACTCACCTTCCCTCTATGCATTTAATTCTGGAGAGTGATGAAGCAGAAAATAATAGGATTAGTAATAAAAAATAAAATTAAAGTTCTACCTGCTCATTATTAATACAATTTAATAATTAATAATGATTAATACTATTAATAGGGTAAGATTAGAAATAAAATAATAGAGCAATAATAAGATTCCCCAAACTGGGAATTCCACATGGTTTTCACAGTAACTGTTGCCATAATTAACTTTATTGTCATTTAGGAAAGTTGATCTCAAGTTTAGGTTCCAGTCTTTATGTTATTCACAAGCAGATTTTTGTAACGATTTTAATTATTCATAATAATGAGTCATCACCTATACAAACAAGTTTTTAAGCCTGTGGTTCCTTTGGGCACTTCTTGTAATGTCTTCTTTGAGAATTCATAATTTACTATCAACACCTTACGGCTGACATATTTTTATTTCTGTAGCCACACTGTTTAATGTGGCTGATGACCTAATTGTATAACTGAGAAGCAAGAATAAATCTTGAGTAAAGCACAACCAATATACAGTCATGTAAAACATGCAATTTTGGTATGTTGATCATGACATTGTCCTTTCCAAGCTTATGTAAAAACAATTGTTTTAGAGACAACCATACAAAAACTGAATTGTCAAGGATCTTTGAAGAAAAATTGCTATGTAATTTGATGTTTTCAGTCCTTTTGCTTGGCCTTCCTTTTCTTCTCCATGTGAAGATAGCAATGGCTTAATTGTGTTATTAAAATTATCACAGACTGGTATAATTTTAGCAGTTGATATACTTTGCTGTGCACCTGTTTTTTATGACCCAAGGTCTTCAGTGCTTTAACTAGAATACTTGAGTCACCTGAAGTGTTGACATTTCTGCTACTAACTGGTTTTCATGTTTACTTCCCCTGAAGTACTTAAGAAAGAATCTGTATCATCCCTTTCTAAGTAGTGAGGAAATATTTCAGCATTAAGCTTTATTACATTTCTAGCTCCTGTCTTAGTATTTCCTCTTTAACACCTGCTTGGCTTCATATTGTTTGTTCTCTTTGCCTCTTAATTTAAGCTTGCTAATCATCTGTTAATGCAGTTTCAGTGAAACATCCCTTGCATGAAACCTCATCAGCTACCTCATTACCAAACCTTATTGAAGTCACTCCACCTATTATCACCTGGCCAAATTTCCATTATGTTTTGTCATTGAGAATGTCAACATTAATAGGAAATAGAAAAAATAATTTGATTTAACTTAACCTTGGTACAATAAATAAATGTTTCACCACTTTAAAAAAATAGACTTCACCTTAAATTACACTTAACAAAGGCTTCTATTTGCTTGCTAGTGTAGCTGGATATTCAGCTACTCTTAGTGTATGCAGCAGCCAAATCAAGTACATGTAATGAAGTATTCAGAAAGACTAACCACTCAAAACAATTTCTGGCATTAGAGTATATAAGTCAAATACACAATTTAGTAATAGTAACACTTATTAGCATTTTAGATCTTGGGTTAATGGCTGTTTGATCTTCTTATCTTACACTGAGGCAAGAAATAAGCATCCCATAAAGAAAAGGCATAGGTCATGGGGTCAACATATAAGTGCGTCGATTTTACAATTCTACAATTCTCCCTGTATAAGACTGTATTTTTTTCTGTAGGTATAGCTAAGTAAAGTCCTTAGAACAGCTGTGAACCTATTATTATTTAAAGACAAAATTTGCACTGCAGATGTTAAATATTTAGTCAAATGAAAGTTTCATGGGCTTTGTAACATTTTCAAGAGATTAATTTTCTCCTTCCTCAAAGTTATCAATTAGAAGAAATACAATAATATATCATACATTAACGGACATACTCTCCAAGAAATGCAAAAGGAATACTAACCAATAATGAAAATGATGTGAGTATAAGAGCTCAGCCTTTACAATCTAATCCATGACTTGCAGGAAAGAACTGCAGTAAACACAAGATATAATCTCTAAACAACATATTAGTCACAAAGTTTGTCAACCGATTGCCGTGGTGAGTGGATACATTTGTTTGCTTCCTCTGCAGAAGCTGAGCAAGTTTTCCATAAAGCACTGCCAGTGTGTTTATCTCACTCCAGAAGCGGGGACACCCAATGGAGTAGACGGAAAGTTCAATTTCCATGGCAGCAGCAGTTTTGGCCCTTTCTTTTTAACGTACCGATAAGTGCAAAATCTCTGTGAAGTTCTGATGTCAGAATTGAAACTCACTGAATTCCTCAACATGCCGATAAAAGAAGAGAATATTTCTTTAACTATCTGCTGAGATGAGCAAGTTTTCTTAGAGAAGGACTAGTGTAAAAAAAATCCATAAACCAAAAGTAGTAAAATAGCTCATATTCCTAAATTTTAAAGTGATTGTTCAGATTTTGGGGCCAGAATTGAACTTCAATACATTCTAATCTGATATCATATGTAATTCAGACTGTAGAACTTTTTTGTTATTCTTGTAAGTAGTCCTGCAACTTCTAAGTGCAAAGTCTGTAACCCTACATGTTTAGAATTTATATAAAATATGTATTTCTTTGAGTTCTGTATAAAAACAATGTGTAAACTTTAGTTCTCATGTGGTCTATATAGTTGTCATGCATATCCTTACTCAGATGGGGATATCCAATATCATATTCCATCAAGACAACTAGTCTCGAGTTGCAAACCAGAGAATTTATCTTTTAACCTTAGTTTATTCTGATGGCTAATCATACTCACAGTTAAAATGTTTTTTTCCTCATATGAGTATGACTTTGAGTCATTAATTTTGTTACACTTTTCTCAACTAGATCAACATGTTCTTTAAACAGAATTTTTTTTCGTATGGTGAAGAAGATTTGCACTGTCTCTACAAGAGCTTAGAGCTAAATGAGTAGAGATTCTAAAATCAATCTTTAGAGTAGGGCATGTTTTTAGCCCTTTAATTTGTGGTTCTTTTCTTCTTATTCCCCATTGCTTTCTAAATAAGATTCTTATCACTGAATTTCATTATTCCCTTTATGCCCCATCAATGTTTTTAAAAAAGATAAAAATAATTCTCCCCTCTTTATTATGTCTCTGTTTATACTTCAGAATACTTTATATCCTTCTATGGTCTGTGTTCTTACTTTGCCGTATCCACATTGCAGGTCACTATTGTGTCCTCCTTTATGAAATATATCTGAAATAATTTTTTTAATTTACTTTTACATCAGTAGTTCAGAATTTTACAAAAATCAAAATTTATGTTAACAATTAAGGAAGCTCCTTAGATATATCTAATTTATTAATTCCTACTGAACACTACTTTTTACTGTCTGACAGTAAGTTCTTAACCTCTTTTTCAAGGGATTGTGACAACTAAGTCCTAATTTTTTAAGTTTGTGCAACTTTAAGTCATGCCTTTGTAACACCCAAGCATATTACATCTCAGGGTCCTGATCAATGGTGCAGAGTCTGGGTGGAGGCCTGTCACTAGTGGTGTGCCCCAGGGGTCTGTGCTGGGTCCAGTCCTGTTCAACATATTCATCAATGACCTGGACAAAGGGACAGAGTGTAACCTCAGCAAGTTTGCTGATGATACTAAACTGGGAGGAGTGGCTGATACACCAGAAGGCTGTGCTGCCATCCAGTGAGACATCGACAGGCTGGAGAGCTGGGCTGAGGGGAACCTCATGAAATTCAACAGAAGCAAGTGTCAGGTCTTGCACCTGGGGAGGAACAACCCCATGCACCAGTACAGGTTGGTCGTTGACCTACTGGAAAGTGGCTCTGTTGAGAAGGACCTGGGAGCGTTGGTGGGCAGACCAATGATATCCTGGGGTGCATTGAAAGGACTGTGGCTAGCAGGTCAAGGGAGGTTATCCTCCCCCTCTACTCTGCCCTAGTGAGGCCACATCTGGAGTACTGCGTTGAGTTCTGGGCTCCCCAGTTCAGGAAAGACAGGGAATTGCTGGAGAGAGTTCAGCAGAGAGTTATAAAGATGTTTAGGGGATTGGAGCATCTCCTATATGAGGAAAGGCTGAACGGCCTGGGTTTGTTTAGCCTGGAGAAGAGGAGACTGAGGGGGGATCTTATCAATACTTATAAATATCTGAAGGGTGAGTGTCAGGATGACGGGGCCAGACTCTTTTCAGTGGTGTCCAACAACAGGACAAAGGCAATGGGCAATGGGAACACAGAAGTTCCACCTCAATATGAGGAAAAACTTCTTTCCTTTGAGGGTAACAGAGCAGTGGAACAAGCTGACCAGGGAGGTTGTGGAGGCTCCTTCTCTGGAGACATTCAAAACCCACCTGGACACGTTCTTGTGCCCCCTGCTGTAGGTGTACCTGCTCAAGAAGGTGGGTTGGACGAGGTGATCTCCAGAGGTCCCTTCCAACCACTACCATTCTGTGATCTCAATTACCTACATCAGTCAAACCTGTAATCTCATCAAAAGATGAGATCAGCTTTGTTTGATAATATATGTGTCCATAATATGATATTGATTGCATTTATATTCCTCTTAATTTAACTATGTATTTCTTGAAGCACATCAGCTTTTCATTGTTTTGCTCAAAGATTATAACATGGTAATCACTGTGTACTTTAGCTGGGTCATCCTGCTGTCTCCATTGGCACACTATTATCTGTCTTCTACAGAAATGACACCTCTATTCTATCATTGATTAAAAATAAATAGCAGGAAGCTGGAAAGAACTCCAGCCAAATATTTAAGATTATTGGGTTCATTTAGGTTATCCAGACTTACTAATTTAAGAGGGTCTTTACAAAGAGAGGAAACAAACGTAAAGAGTGCCATTCAAATTACTGGTTTCCCTTGCTTAAGCAATGCGATATTAGGGACTTTGGTCAGGTTCTCTTATTTCAAAGAAAATGTCAGGTTTATGAAGAAAGCATCACAGGATCTCTGTTAGCTTGAGGACAGCAGGTGTTTCCAATGTTCAGAGTTTCTAGGCATGTATTTCCAACTAGTGTCAGCTCTTCCTCTTACTTTCCTGTGAGGGACACACTACACATGCTCCCCTAGAGTATGTGTTTTCTATATCTGTTGCATAGAAATGCACTTGAATTCCATACAATATTCAAAACTCAATTATTGTGAACATGAATTGTTTTCTCTAGGTAGTTCTTGCTCAGATTGTCCTGTAACTGATGCTTTGGATGGGCCTTCCAAAGTTCTGTCAAGCTGACTCCATGAGGCAGTAAAACTTCCTCTTCTAGGGTGGCTGTATGAAAAGTAATACCTTTACCCAGCAGCTCCTGTTCTGTCATCACTGAGAGAGAGTGGGTGGGGGGAAGAGTGAGAGACTGAGCGTAGTTGGTTTGGTCTAAAAGAGTTTAGGAGATCTGCATTCTTTCTTTACAGACTGTGCCTACTCTTCTATCATATCTCCCTAGTACTCTTCATATTCCCAATTTATTCAGACGCTTTCCCCATTTTATCACTACAGTCATCACCATAGTAAAGAACTCTACTGGTAGTAGAGGAACTGTTATGTCCTTAAGGCAGCTAAGCATATATGAAGGAGAAAGGCTTAAATATCAACAGCAGCAACGACGCCATTTATAAGTATCAGACCTGATACATTAAAAAAATGTGGGCTTATGAATAAACCGGTATGCACCTGAGAATGCAACTATTTGTGGTACATTAGAAATGTATCCATTCATCACTTATTTTCTGTATGTCACTGTAAGGAATGCTATCCCATAAAGAGAATGAGAATATATCACTTTTCTATCTAAAGAGTTTGTAGTAGATAACCTCTTTTGCAGCCCAAGCAAAAAAGATATTTAAAGTTGCTAGCAAAAAACCTGTAACTGATAGTGAAAAAGCAGTGAGCAGGCAAAAGTAGTGCCCTAAAACAGTGGAAAGGAAGATGGCAATTCTGATTGCATAGTGATAGTGTTGAACTACCCAAAATATTTTAAACCTCTCAGGCAAAAAGTCTTCCAGAAATCTCCTTGTCAAATTAATAGAAAAAAATTATCACTGGACATGAAATTAATTCCAGAAAATTAGTTGTTTGAAGATTCATTATAAGTAGATACATCAGTATTCCCCTAGCTACAGTTCTACAGATTTGTTACAATACTGTGGATTTTGGGTTTGAAAATCTGTTGAGGTAAATACTGTAATTTCTGCATAGTGTTTGTACTCATCAGAGCACCACTTGGTGGTGCTCATCCATTTAGCAATTGTATTACAAATGGCACTAGCTTTAAGGGGAAAAAAAAACCAAAAACATCTGAAACATGCAGTCCTTCTGGTAAAAGATGTATTTTAGCCCTAAGGGTGCCCATACTTTTTAAGTTTCGCCACTGTGTTAATACTCTATTTCTATGCCACATTAAAAAATATTAACTTCATGTCTGTTTTTAAAAACCAGTTGGTGCAAAAACTTAAGTTTACTAAGTACTTTCCCCCAAATCACTGGTTACCCTCCAAATCTTATGTTATTCTAGAAAGCAGTGCATATATCATCTAGCTGAGAAAAACACCAAAATTAAAATGTGCTCCAGACATACTGCTTAGTTTTCTGTCATAATGAAATAAGAAAGTGCAAGCCACTGAAAATAATTCTTCCATAAGGATTATTGTGTGGTTCACAGCTCTGAATACAAATAGATGTGAAATCAATAAGCTTTTACCACCTATAGCCCTTAAAACCTATATCCAAATCTCAGAAATCAGTGTGTAATACCACAGAATAGAAGTGCTCTATAGGAAGCATGATGGGGACAGTATCTAAAGAGCAGACAAGAAGCTCAGCCCAAATTTCTGGTAATATAAGATTAATAAAAATAAGAAATCTTTAGCTCTGATAAGGAGTAATTACACTAGGCCACTTGCAGAGGCTTTCTGGTGAGTAAGGTGACTTTTGCCAGTGTTTTACTTGCCTTTCAGAGTGACCTAGATTGGCTAGATATGATCCTGTGCTCCAGGTAGCAAAACTGTCCTATCACAGAAGCAACTGCTCCTGGCTCCCAGCTACTGTTAAATTCATAATGCAGAAGGAGACCCTGCTTCTCACAGAATTTTGCCCTATGAGAGGAGGTCACAGCTCCTGTTAGGTGGGAACTCAGACCCGGAAGACACCAGGCCATGAAGATGCCCTTGGCCACAGTCATTGTATTTTGGAGCCACTCCTTACAGGTCTTCTGTTACTTGAGCAAAGAAAAATGTTAATTTACATTTGAGTGATAGTAAAGAGAAAATGATACAAATTAAATTAGAATGGAATTAAAATGGAGCCTTAGAAAGGAAACCATTAAATGAAGAAAGAAGCACTAGTTCAGGTGGAATCTAGTGAAGCTGAGTGATTCATTTCCTCAGAAGCCTAAAAGGATGAGAAATGCAGGTGGATTCTAAAATGGACTAAGTGAGTATCAACTGTTTTTGTATCAATTGCTTTTGAGAATTATGTGAGGTGAGAAACCTAATAATGTCTTATATTTGAGGAGAGACAACTAATTAACTTGCAGAGACAAATAAAAGAACAATTTTATGCCATGTTTATTGGTGTGCAATTAACTGGGATGATTTTGACACCTTTCTTTAATGTGACAAACATTGGTTCTTATAATGCAGTACTTGGCCTCATTTATAGAATACTCTACCATTTCTTGTGAGGCACCACAACTGCAATTTGCTTCTTGGAGTTTATCTTGAAGACATGCTTAATCTTCATTTTACTCTTAATTTGGGATCCAGCCACACATATGATCCCTAGAGTGAAGTAGCACTATTTTCTTTCCTTTGTGATTTCACTGGGGAATGTACATATGAGCTCAAATTATCACAAGCCATCAGTGGCTAAAACTGAACATGTATATATATATATTTTTTTTTTTTTTAAACTTACTGTTATTCAGAAAGTTATTAAGCTATATCACAACGAATTCAGACATTTCCATGTGTTTTCATGCCATGATCCTTCGCTTCCTCTGTGGGGATGATTTCCCGCTGTGTCTCTCTTTCCTGCTGTGTTTTAGAGGTGGTTATTCTAGCACTTCTTGAAGTGTTGAAAAAGGGCCAGCATTTTAAACAAAACAGTTAAAACTATGAAAAATCATATATATCACCAAAAGTAAACTCATGAGAAACTAGTTTCTTTCACACCTTAAACAACCAATTGTTTTCTGACGGAAATGCATTTTTGTCACGTTAACAGCAACTCTTTAAAGTTCCCTTTCATTTTTGGAGTATCCCTTTGATTTAGATTACAGACTGCATATCGCATTACAGGGGCAATATTTGTTTTCTTTCTTATTAATCACTACCCAAACTCTTTGTCAGATATTTAAAATAATATGTATTTCCTCTAATCTGTGAATACAAGCAAAATATGTTTTTTTATTAACTGGTAGGCTGCATCCGATAATGAGGTAGCTCCATCTGCTTCAGGCTTGGATAGACTCACGGTTGTCATCTATGACAGCTCAATTCCATGTGCTGATTGCTTTAGAATTTTGCAGCAATGCAGTTTTGTCCTTCCATTTTCCTTAACAAGGTTGATAGAATTTGTAATTACTGATGGGCTCTGCTTGCTCTGTCTTCTTTATAATGTCCTGATCTCATATAAAATCTAAAAATAAAAATAACCATGAAACCATGTTTATAAATATTCTTCCCCTACATAATGATTAGTAACTTTGCTTTGATTTTGACTTTTTTATCTCTTTAATTCTGCAAGGTCCATGCATATTCTATCAATTAATGTTTTGAAATGGATGACCAGTGAATGTGTGAGGAACACCCTTCAACCCAACAGGAATAAAGCTACTGTAATTAGGCTAACAGGGGAAAACCAGAAATTTAAATGAAACTCTCTCATTTTCTAAGACACAAAGTTCAGTCAGGTTGTATCCTGTAATTCCCCACTGTTTGTGACTTGACAAGCTATGTCTCTTGTTGAAGAGACCTCTTCAAAGGCAGCAGCAAATTTCTCATCTCCAGGTGCAGAAGCAACATAAAACCAATTCTACAACAAGAGGAAAATATGTTAGATATGGAAATGAGGTCACTGGTTCCAGCATGGCTTTACATCTCAGCAATGTGGCCACAGAATATTAAGCACCAAATCACACCGCATAATTCTTTACCAGTGTCACCTTATCATTCTGTGAATTCATCATATAAGAGATAATTTTGAATTAATTTCAGCTTTTGTACAAATGCCAGAGAAAAATTAAAAATTACTTTGAAACTCATGGTTAGAGACTCAGACCCAGTTAGGAAAAGAGCTTTCTCAATACTTCTTACATGTGACTTAGTACACTGGGATTTATAGATTATTTTCTGAAAAAAGTAGTTGTCAGGGGTTTATGTTATTCTTAGGTTTTATATGCACCTCATCACTGGACAGAACATATTTAATATTCCGTTTCAAGAGTACCATGACTTAAACAGTTAAGAAAGAAACTCCACAGGAACTCTAAATAAATGATTGAATATTTTGTATACTTGGCTTCTTTTCAGAATTCCTCCAGAGCATCAAGAATTATTTATTGTTTTTCAGGGGTGGTTAAAAGTGGGACTTTTAGGAATGCTTGCAGCTTTTTTCTATTAAACCCAATGTTTCTCTCCCATATGAAGTTTCACAGTCTAGCTGTGTGTATTTTCTTATTCCTTTAAGAGTCTGTGCAAAGACTCGTTTCATTGTATGAAATCATCCTGGGTTAAAAACCCTCTGATAGGATTAACTTCTTCATGAAATGCCCATAATGAAAATTTTTATCAATACAAACTGTCAAACTCAATCACAGCACTTATGCCTAACCTTACTTGGGTTTCAGGAAAATTTCTTGCAAAAATGGAGAATTTAAGCACACAGTCTACCTGTTTTTCATGTTTTTATGCTTCTATTTATTCTAGTAGTATTAACACTCCTCATAATTTCTAATATGTTTATCCTAATAGATATCCCCAGTAGTCTGCAGAGTCCACTGAACTGCGATAGCTTCTTCCTTGCAAAGCTAGGTCCTGTAGCCTTATTTGTATCTCCTTTTTCTTTTTCTCTCATAGTATTTGAATTGGAATGGCATTAATTTAGCTTTCTTTAAGGGTTATAATGTGAATTTTTGTCACTTGAATTTTTCCCCTGTGAGACAAAAACCAGCCTTTGTCTTTGCAACCTCAGGTGTTCTGTGACTGAACAAGAAACTATTGTGGTAACTCCTCATGGTGGCTTTCTCTGAGACAAAGCTAAATGCAGCTGACATTTCATCACAGCTGAGGAAGTTGTGGGGGAGTTTTGGCCTGACTGAGGGTTTACTTTGGCTGAAGAATGAGCTTTGTGGAAAGCTGAGCACTGATTACTCACAATCTATTGACCTGTGACTGTGTGATGGGTGTAAAGCACTGGCATCTAAGTTTTGCATATCAGAGGAAAAAAGTCCAGAATAGTAATAATGCTTCTTATGACATGGTCTAAAAGGTAATTTTTGTCCATTCCTTCTGTTTCTCATAATTTTTTCCTCTGCTTGTGACTATTTATGTCATGGAGCACAACGACCTGTAAAGTACTGAGGCCAGGATTCTCAGAGGACTAAATACACTTCTCTGACTTCACAGGGGCAGGAGTGGCCAGACCTGGTCTTCATATCAGCTGTCTGATAGGTTAGCGTTTGGACTTAATGATCTTAAGGGTCTTTTCCAACCTTAACAATTCTATGATTCTATAATCTCTGCTAGTATGACAAAAACGTTGCTTGCTTCAGTGCATGATGTCCTTTTCTTAAAAGGCCTATTTATAACTTCCTTTTGTTGTAAAGATGAGTTTAATTCTTGCTCGTTACCAGAAGGCAACATGGCAACTATATTTAATCTTCAGCACTGACAGGTAGAGATATTTATAATAGAAATATCTTACCACAAAGCATAGAATGTATCAATGTAAAAAACTAAACATACTTAATGAGAAGTCAGCCCAACTTTAATTAATTAAGCTCTCAATTTAGTGTCATTATCACATTTTTGTTTGTAAGTCTGTATACTTGAGGGCTTTACCTGAAAGAGGCTGTTGTACTGGTTTGGTTTTGTTTTGTTTTTAAATTAAATGAGATAATGCTAATTAGATCAGTCTGAAAACTAGGGTGGATGCTTATTAATGCTCTGTGAGCATTTCTTCTAGATTTTTCAGTGAAGAATCAAAACAAATATGAACATTAACAACAATAGTGAAGAATATAGCTTCAGGTCACTGGCCACTGTTGAAAAGACTCCTGGAATTTGGGCTTTTCTTTGCAGATACAATTTTTAAATTAATATTGTCCTTAGACAGACACTGAACAGACAGTCATAACAAGAGAACACCTGTTTTCTAGTGTATGGCACGTGCAACAGTAGAGTTAGTGGCATATTCTCATCCTGCCAATACACCTACTATCTGTTAATAGGGGAGGATGCCTATAGCTGATAGAGCAGCTGAGACAGTCTCATTTGCTGCTTTGTCTTTCTGCTAAGACTAGTAGACAAGGTGACAATTAGTGTCATTTAAGTTTTCCTTTCTGTCGGTACAGACATTTTATGACTGTGCATTTAAATATTCACTTATACCAGATTTTAAAGACACATTTACACATGGTGTACTTATATTAGGCCAGGTGAATCCACTGAAATGTGAATAGTGTTGATAAAGAGGAAATAAATTGTTAATTTACTTCTGTATCTATACATGTCTACAGTTATATGTGTGCATTATATTTTGTAGCTCCTTAGGCATGTCGTAACATAATGTTCCTCCTTTTTTTGAATAGAATTAAAACATATTGTTATATACACATATAACATTTAAGTTGAGGGAAGGGCACTAAGTGAAAAAGCAATAACACTCAGTGCCAATGGTGCAAAGTACACTGCTATGCATGGAGTGCTTTGGTTTTACAAGGTTGTGCCAGGAAGCCTCAGCCATTGTTGAAGCTGAAGACAACATAGACTTGCCCTCTGAGGAGCTCTACTGGTTTTGGCTGGGATAGAGTTAATTTTCTTCACAGTAGCTAGTATGAGGCTATGTTTTGGTGTGCTGAAAACAGCATTCATAACATAGGGATATTATAGCTATGGCTGAACAGTGCTTACACAGCATCAAGGTCTTTTCTGTTTCTCACACTGCCCAGCCAGAGAGTAGACTGAGGGATGTGCAACAGGTTGGGAGTGGACACAGTCAGGCAGATGACCAGAACTAACCAGATACTTCATGCCATAAAGAAAGAGGAAGGGGAGATGTTTGGACTTAATGGTGTTTGTCTTCCCAAGTCACCATTATGTGTGATAGAGCCCTGCTTTCCTTGGGATGACTCTAAACACCTGCCTGCCAGTGGGAAGTAGTGAATGAATTCCTTATTTTGCTTTGCTTGCATGTGCAGCTTTTGCTTTACCTGTTAAGCTGTCTTTATAACTAACCATGAGTTTTACCATTTTTACCCTCCTGGTTCTCTTCCCCATTTCACTGTCCTGGAGTGAGCAAGCAGCTCTGTGGGGCAGAACGACCTACTGGGGTTAAACCACAACAGAAGCTTATATGCAGTCTTCATTCACCATGCTAATCCACAAAAGTGGATTTTCAGGTCTGTATGAAACCTGTTGGATAGATTCTCTACTTCCATATATTCAGATCGGACTGTGATCAGAGTGATGGAAGAAAGAAGCAGAGCACAATGTATTCTCTCTGTATAAACAAAGGATGTCATTATAGCATGTTGTCATTTTATCAAGTTAGCACTTCAGAAACACAACATCACCTTTTTTTTAAAAGTGTGGTTTAAATGCTAATATGAAACTCTTGTGAAAGCTGTGCAACTTCTGCACCTTGAGACTACTTTTGCCTACATGTTGTACCAGAAGTAGTCTCCCCCACCAGAATGTCCTGTTTTCATAACAGCTTATGATGTTTTAATCTTCAGTTCTCTCAAATGCTCTGTCTTTTCCTTTCTTAATCACTCTGTATAATGAAAAGTTCATGTATTAAAAAAGTTTGCTGAGGTTTTTCAGCCAAGTCTCCACTCAGACTGACCAGTCTTTGAAACTTATTATGTACAACAGAGAATACTCAATTCAGTCCTGTCTGTAAGACTTTATTATATGGCATGAGGCTGAACCAGATTATGTTGTTGACAGCTGCGTAATATAAATGGAGTGGCTGTGTATAGTGGGAAACACTAGAAGCAGAATTAGAAATTTTTTTGCTTTATTTTGATCAGTGAAGCTGTGCCAATTTATACTATTTAGTAATGGGGTGATTTGCTAAAAACAATCAATTACTATTCACAAGAATTCCAATTATACCTAGTTTAAAGAAAGAATAAGAAAGCTAAGTATCTTGCAGAGAGTCCGTTGGAAACTGCAGCATGTTCTCCTATGGTTTTGTTTTTCTATTACCATATTCACCTGTTCATATCCTGCATATCCCCACAGGGTAAATTTCCATCCTGGCCCATGAGCCTTTCTTGATCAACAAGTGGATTATCCTTCACCAAGCAAATGATTCTTCCTGCTGGATTCAAAACTACCCGAGAGATTTGCTGTTCTTTCATCCATCTATGAATATTTATTAGTCTACTAGGTAGGTCTAATAAGAGTCTGATTTAAAATCCATTGAACTCAAAAGGAGTCTTTCAGATTATTTTGATGGGATTTGATGCTGACCCTGAGACTTTATGTCAGTAGACGTTACTGAGAGCTGTAAGCATTCTGGAGAGATACGGAATGAACACAAAGGAGCAGGGCCTGGTTTGTGTGTATAAAGAAACTGGATGTCTCAGGTTTCCCTAAGAGGTTTTTATTTAGCTGCTACATCAACTATTTGACAAATGAAGCTGACTTTAATGTCTTACTCGCAGGGTGTCAGAACTCTGCTTATTTTTGTATCTTTTACTAGCCTACGTTCTGTTTAATACCCACAAGAAAAATAAGATTGTTCTGTGCTGCAAACAGTAGGGAGATATTTGTAGTAACAGCTGCCTAAATTGAGGTTTGAAGACTATTCCCCAAAATAATGGAAAACAATGTCTAGCAGAGGTTTATAAAGATAAAAATCTAGAAATGTACCTTTCGAAGTAGGGTATACATTTTATATATATACGTGTGTATGCATGCATATATAGAATATATATATATTACATTTTAGCTAACAAGCACCAGAATTTTATTATTCATATATGAATACATAAAATTATGTCAATCAATATATATATACATTAAACTTTAAGTGAGAATATTAAATTTTTTTCCAATAATTTCAATGGAATCTGCTTTACATATATATATATGGATCCAAACAGTTACGGTCAACAGATCAATGTCCAAATGGAAACCAGTAACGAGTGGTGTCCCTCATGGCTCCATACTGGGACCAATAATATTTAATATCTTTATCAGTGACAGAGAGAGTGGAAATGAGGGCATTCTCAGCAGGCTTGCAGATGACACCAAGATGAGTGGTGCAGTTGATATGCCTCAGGGAAGGGATACCATGCAGAGGGACCTTGACAGGCTTGAGGAGTGGGCCCATGTGAAACTCATGAAGTTCAACAAGACCAAGTGCAAGGTCCAGCACCTAGGTCACAGCAATCCCTAACATTAGTACAGACTGGGGGATGAATTGACTGAGAGCAGGCCTGCAGAGAGGGACTTGGGGATATTTGTAGATGAGCAATTGGATATGAGCAGGCAATGTGTGTTCGCAGCCCAGAAAGCCAACCATACGCTGGGCTGCATCAAAAGCAGCATGGTCAGCGGATCCAGGGAGGTGATTCTGCCCCTCTACTCTGCCGTGGTGAGACCCCACCTGGAGTCTTGCGTCCAGCTCTGGAGCCCTCAGCACAGAAAGGATGTGGAACTGTTGAAGCAGGTCCAGAGGAGGCCACAAAAATTATCAGAGGGCTGGAGCACCTCCCCTATGAGGACAGGCTGAGAGAGTTGGTGTTGTTCAGCCTGGAGAAGAGAAGACTGTGGGGTGACCTTATTGTGGCCTTTCATTATACAAAAGGGGCTTGTAAGAATATTGGGGAAAGAGATTTTACCAGGGCCTGTAGTGACAGGACAAGGGTCCATGGTTTTAAATTGAAACAGGGTATATTTGAATTGGACATGAGAATATTTTTTACAATAAAGATGGTGAGATACTGGAACTGGTTGCCCAGAGAAGTTGTGGATGCCCTGTTATTGGAAGTGTTCAAGGTCAGGGTGGATGGGACTTTGAGCAACCTGATCTGGTGAAAGAAGTCCCTGCCCATGGCAGACATGTTGCACTAAGTGATCTTTGAAGGTTCCTTCCAACCAAACCATTCTATAATTCTATGATTCTGTGATTCTATGACTCTGTGACTGTATGCTGTATACAATATTAACAAAGCATTTCAGAGGCTTATAAGACCCTTTCTAAATTTGTACGTTCTTTGGGATTTGTCCTTCTCTTACTACGAACGCAACTAATTCTGAAGTAAGTGACAGTGTAGCGATTGCTGCGGTGACTGGTGGAAAGGGGGTACCCAGATGTATGTCTGCATGAAACTGTGGTAAAAACTTTTTACCTTTTGGCTTCTGAGCAGATAAATGTAATTTCTGCCCTGGAAAAGTTGTATTTTATTTTCATTATGAAATAAATACTGCAAACTGTGTGGACACAAGATGATTTATTACTGATCTGATTTCTCAGTATCCACTGCATCTCATCTAGCACTGGCATGGAGGTCTAGCTCTGTCTCTCTGCTGTAAATCTGCTGGCTTTTGACATAACAGGAAGGAATATAATGGCAAAACACATTGCAGTATGATTGCCGAACAAATATTAGGCTTTCCTGGTGAATGCTAAAGTGTTCTGTTTCAATGTTTTGAAGAAAGAAGATTTTAATTTCTGTTGCTGTTTGATGTGACGAATGAAAGCATAAAACCTAGCCTTACAATGTAAAAATTTAGCTTAACAGGACCCTTAACTGAGAATCATTGGCAGCTTTGGTCATTATTCCAATGCAAAATTCTTCCTGAAATACATGGTAATTGCATTCATTTATAATTTTTGTTCAGTGGTATATTATTTTCATTTCACTTTCCAAAGTCAACTGGCAATATTTAGCCATTTATTAGTATGAACTTCCATATGCAATGTATAATTCCTTAGTTGACCTAAATATCACATGCATAGTTTATCCTGTGAGTAGTCTCAAAAGACCTATGTGATGATTGTTGTCCGGTCTTCTGTGGTTCCTTGGATGCACCAAGTAACATGGCCTCTCAACTTACTGATTTCAGTAAAAACTGTTTTTTGCTGGAAAGAGAAATTAAGATGTGAATTTAAATCTGAGATCTAGTAAGGGGGGCAAAAGTGATTAGCCTTGGTAAGAGATGCTTGCTGCTTTCTCTCTTCTCTCCTGACACGTATGGTATGTCAATTATCTACCGACCCTACAAATGAAAAAAGTAATATTACACAGGAACTGCAGGCTTATGCATGATGGGATGGTGTGCACTGCTGCGAGTGTATGGAAAGGTGAAGAGCTATTTTCAGTGTCTACTGCATTTCTTTGTTGTTTGCAGAGATATGAAGAGCTCAGCAAACAATGCATTTAGGACATGCTTCTATTTTTAAAATGTACTCTAAAGAATTACAGTGTTCTATTTGATCCTACCATTGAACTTGGAATTTGGAGTGGAGATAAAGAGAGGCAGTAAATATAAAACTGAATTCTGTTTAACATCGAGATTCAAAAGAAGTAGTGCTCTGTGTTGGAAACCTAATAACGTTGAAGATGTCCTTGTAGAATTATCAGAACATTACCACGCAGTTGACGTTAATAACATCAGCTCAAGTATTCCGAGAATTTAAGAATAGGAAGAATCAATTCATTTGAAAAGATCTTCTCTGTTTCACCTGCCATTAGATTTCACACAACAATTCTTGTACGAAGACCAATAATTTGTGTTCTTCTTGAGAGGATTTTGCCATCTCTTTAATTAATATTTTGGCACAAATTTTTTCCCATAACTTTATTGAATGCTTGACTTTGGGCTGTATCAGTGAAATCCATTGAACATAATTTATTTTTCATAGGTTAAAAGGAGTAAGTATTCCATGTAGTCTTTATGATATTCTATAACTATGGTTCTATATGTATCAGAAAGTATGGAATATGAGGAAAAGTAGATTAAAAAAATATTTTAAACATTTATTTGTTCCTTGGTACAAGATAAACAACCCCCCCATGATTAGACTGGAATTAAGGATTGTCAAAATTTGTTGTTAATTTATCTTTACATTCATTATTTTTTAATATTCAAAAATATGTTGTAAACACAAAAATTTAAAAGATTGATGAAATACATTAGGTATGCTAAAAAAATAAATAAAATTAATGTCATAACTCAACTTCTATCTTGCATTTTTGCATTTATTATTTCCTGTTAAATTCAAGATGCTTTAAATTAAATCTTTTTTTACCCTTCAAGTTGTCACTAAAAGACAGATCAAAAGTGGCTCAAGTGGCCTAAATATTTGATTACATTAAATGATGATATGCTGTATTTTCACATACCAGTAATTAAATATCTGAATTGAATTTAAAAAAATATTTTTAAAATGGGTAATTACTCAACGCCTCTGTAATGTGGATAGATATCAAACTGGGTTATTGCTACTGTGGTCTTAGAAGATCCTACAGTCAAAGGATGACACCAAACTGAGCAGTGCAGTTGACACACCGGAAGGACAGGATGTCATCCAGAGAGACCTAGACAAGCTGGAGAGGTCGGCCTGTGAGTATTTCACGAGGTTCAACAATACCAAGTGTTCAACAACCCCCAGTGTCAATACAGGCCGGGGAGTGAGGAGATTGAGAGCAGCCCTGCAGAGAGGGACTTGGGGGTACTGGTGGATGAAAAGCTGGACATGAGCCAACAATGTGCGCTTGCAGCCCAGAGGACCAACCGCATCCTGGGCTGCACCAAAGAAGCGTGGCCAGCAGGTCAAGGGAGGTGATTCTGCCCCTCTACTCAGCTCTGGTGAGACCCCACCGGGAGTGCTGCGCCCAGCTCTGGAGCCCTCATCACAGAAGAGACATGGAACTGTTGGAGCAGGTCCAGATGAGGGACACAAAAATGATCAGAGGGCTGGAGCACCTCCCCTATAAGGACAGGCTGAGAGAGTTGGTGTTGTTCAGCCTGGAGAAGAGAAGGCTGCAGGGAGACCTAATTGCAACCTTTCAATACTTAAAGGGTGACTGTAGGAAAGATGGGGGCAATCTCTTTAGCAAGGCCTATTTTGACAGGACAAGGGGTAATGGTTTAAAACTAAAGGAGGGTAGATTCAGACTAGATATAAGGAGGACATTTTTTACAATGGGGATGGTGAAACAGTGGAAGAGGTTGCCCAGAGCAGTGGCAGGTGCCCCATCCCTGGAAACATTCAAGATCAGGTTGAACAGGGCACTGAGCAGCGTGATCTAGTTGAAGATGTCCCTGCTCACTGCAGGGGGGTTGGACTAGATGACCTCTAAAGGTCCCTTCCAACCTAAACCATTCTATGATTCTATGATGTAGTTATTCATTGTTATGTTTTCTTGTCAGGGCAGAGCAATTTGTAATGATCTGGAAAAAGATCTACCTTTTTTATTCCTGTGGTAAAGCAAAAGTTGACATGTTGAACACTTTTTAAAAAGAAAAATAAATTAAAAAAATCTTGAATCTGAATCAACATTGAGTTTCCTTAAGAATTAATTTACACAAAAATTATAGGTTGCTTACCCTTATTATTTCTGTATGAGCTGGATTTCTTGCTCAGATTGCATTTTCCTTATGGTTAGATGTCCCCCATGGAGCCACAGGTCCTTCCAGGAAAACTGCTCCAGTGTGGGCTCCCTCCATGGGCTTGCCAGGTGCCTGCTTTTGGTCTGGGGGCACATCCACCTGCTCAGGCATGGTGTCCTACATTGTCTGCAGTATGCATATCCTCTCTACCATTGTCCTCCATGAGCTTCAGGGGGACAATCTGCATCACCATGGTCTTCTCCACAGGCTGAAGGGGAATTTCTGCTCCGGCTCCTGAGGCACCTCCTCCCCCTCCTTCTCCACTGACTTTGATGTCTGCAGGTATGTTTCTCTCACATTTTCTCATTCCTCTCTCACAGCTGCTGTTTTTATCCTTTCTTAAATATGTTATCACAGAGGTGCCACCAGTATTGTTGATAAGCTTAGCTTTGGCCAGTGGTATGTTCACCTTGGAGATGGCTGGAACTGGCTTTGTCCAATATGGGGCAACTCCTGGTGTCTCCTCACAGAAGCCACCTCCTGCTTCCAAAACCTTGCCATGTGTGTAAACTCAATACACACAGATAAATATTTCCACTCTGAACAAATATCAAAGAAAAGACTGTTTAGGGTAATAAAAAATAAAGGTGGCTTAACTGACTCAGTCACAAAACATTTTATTATAATATGTTGTTAGTTTATTTAGCTTAAAATAAAGAAACCTGTAGTCTTCTCCAGACATTCACAGTCCAAATCAGATAACATTTTAAGAGGAATCCTTTTTATTTTGGGTGCTCTTTTATACTAAGAGTTCATAAAACTGTTGGGCACCCTAAGCATGGAGACTTTCTAGTAAAGTTTCTAGTACAGAAGCTAGTCATATTGTACAAGTTAATAAGGTAAAAAATGAACAGCTAGGTCATGTTCAGATATCCTGAATCTCCCAGTGAGTGAAAGGACTCTCTGCAGTTGTACAGGCTAGCCTTTGAAGTTCTGCATTCTAGGGCCTTAGGTACAATAACTACATTAAAAAATGTGCAGGTTTCAAACTTTATGTTTCAATGTCCATTTAATGGACCACATCTAGACCAAGGGCAATTTGTAGTCCATGACATGTCTTGGTCTCCAAGTTTTCTGGACTAAGCAGTTGAACAGGTCATTTAGAGGTCACTTGAAGTGTTCTCACACAGATTTCCTTCCTTCAAGCAATGGCCTTGTTTCTTATCCCAGTGTGGGTCACAGCATGTACCTGAACCCTGTATTTTCTCTAATTTAGATATAATCTTTGACATAGGACATGCCTCAGTGGATCATACAGTTAAAATTGAACAGGCAATATATTTTTATACTTCAAGCAAGCTGAAAGTTGCTGATTTACTGCCCCTAGTCCTGAGCTCCTCTCCATCATTTCCATTTTACTGGAAAGGTAGTGAAGGAAACTGAACCCATACTTTCTGTGAACGAGTCTTACTTTTCAAGACAGAGTTTAACCTAATAAAATTAAGTATATTCTTCAGATTCATCAGGATGATTTCAAACTCCTAATAATATTATGTTAACTGGCCTTAAATTCTACACTTAAAAATGTAACAAATCACATTTTTATTTTTTCTGTTCATATACTTGCATATAGGATGCTCATAGTTCACGTAAAGGGTGCTAAAATATTTTCTACATTAAAATAAATTAGAGTATTAACAAGGTTAAAAGATATTATTTTTCAAATTTTTAATTATATGTATGTATGTGCATGTGCATTTGTATGCAGAATGTGATCCTCTATTATAAAAATGGCCATTATTTTGCTTGGTTATACTATTATCACTCTGTCATTTTATGTCCTTGGAAAGGTTCCAATTTTTGTTCTATTTCTAGGTCTTTAATAGTCCACTATTCTTAATTAAATATTCTGATGTCTCTTGTTAACTGCATAAGGACAGTGACATTGCCTTTAGCTACTGCTAAGTTCCTTGGTATTTTTTTAAAAGCTAAAGATGGTAGTATATTTAATGTATGTTTACTTTGTGGTGCAGTTTCATTACTATAAAAAAGAAATACATACCTGAGTCATTATTTAAGTTATTCTACATGCTGTTTTCTCTCCTGCGTCTGATTCTTTCAATTCACTGAAAGAAGCTGAATATAGAATTGAATAACACTGGAAGTCACTTTGTGTACAATTAAAAGCACGTAATTTCTGACCAGAGTTCCCTCCTTCACCAAAGGTATACATTAGGACTTCAATGATGCATGAAGATGAATCCCAGTTGTAAATACACAAGCTTTCATAATATTTTAGGGAACAAATAATTAACATTTTGTAAATGTGTGTGCATCTCACACAAGCAATCTGGTTCTCCTCCTTTCTGTTTCGAAGTCAGTAGCCTGTATTACATCAACCATCTGTGGTTCCATAGACAGGTGCAGGGTCAGCATCACAGCTCCAAGCCTGAAGTTCAACAAGAGCTGAAAAAATTGCTAAGCAGCTAAGGAGAATTTCCAGCATAATTTAAAAAAAGAACACAAACAACATTCATTTCTAAAAATATGGATGTTTTTATTTGGTTTTTATACATTTCTCTGGACATGGCTTGTCCAGAGATAACAGCATATAGGCTTGCTTGCAGCTTTAAACTGTGTAGGAGTAGTGAAAAATATATAAGGTTAACCATAAAGTGTGGGGAAAAAGAAATCCAGTTAGCTTATTGAGGACTTGGTATGCCTTGGAGGTAACAGACTATTCTACAGTATTGATTGCCTTAGAAACATGATGCTACTTTCTAATAACTGCAGACACCAACTGAAATGCTGAGGTGGTGCGATGTACCGAATAAGTACGAAGCAAGAGATCAGGCCAGTGAACTCTCCAAACCTTACACATTGTTAAATCTGCTCAAACTTGAGTTTTTCTCCTTTCTATTGCTTGACTGGGCTGAACTGTTCCTACAAACACCTGCTCTCTCTGCATATTCTCCTTCCTTTAATTCTGACCTATTAATGGGGTTTTAGGCAAAGAGAGTTAAAATAACACCCTCCTTTACATAAATAATTATACACTTAAACCAGTGCACCTTGGCAGAAATAAATCCTGTTCCAGGACCTGTCATCATGCAAGCCTGCGGTTCAATAAATTATACAACTAGAGAATTTATGTGCATTGAAGGGCACTGTCATAAAGTCCGTCAGTGCCAGGCAAATAATATTTTTCATTCAACTCTGAAAGCATAGCTACTGGGTGAAATTATGGTAGTAATTAGGAAAATATATTTTAATTTTTTTTTTACACACATAGTGTTTTCAGGATCAGTAAGGCTAACCAGATTTCACAGGTTAAATTTTCATATGAAAAATATATTCTAGTTGGTAATATTTTTGTATCTAAGAATGAAAACTTGGTATTATTGCCTAGTGATCTCCAGGATAACTTTTCTTTGGACTTAATGTCAAATCAATATTTTTGTAAGACTCTAAATTATCAGGTTTTTTTATCACTATAACAGTAGCAGATTTAATTATTTTATTATTTTAATAGTAGTCGCTCAAATATGGGTACTATTAATCAAATTATTTGAACAAAGATCAACAACATGGACAAAAGTATAAATTTCTTCAAAATATCCTGATTTAGATGAAAGGAAGATCCTATTTTTTTCTTAGAGTAAAGCCAAAAAGTCTTACTTAAAGAAGACCATTAAATTTGTGTATGTACGTATGAAATCAAAGATGGCATTTCAGATTAGCAATAAGAAAGGCTAGCCAAGGCATGGATACCTTTTCAGTGAAAATGCTTGCTAGATGATGCTGTCAGCAAAAAAAGAAATTATCTTCTTTAATTAGGTCCAAACTTCTCTTGACCTCAAAATGTGAACTGATTATACAAACTTCTAATTATCTAGCACAGCTTTTGTTTCAAGGAAGTAACTCTGTATGATCTTTCTACTGCTATTATATAAGCATAAGCATGATATACGTCTTCTTTTTAAATTTAAGGCATACAGTTAGTATATTGCTGTTATTTCTTCATTCTGTCCTATGCATTACCTAACACATTTGCATTGTTTGGTTTCCATTTATATAGTGATATTTCAGAAGACTATCCATCCATTCTGGGAATATAGATCCCTAGTCATACACAAGTTTTGGTCTGCTTCTCCTTCTACCTACAACAAGCATCACTTTTGTATTCTGAATACAACTTCCAAGTTCAAATATCCTTAAAAAAAAGAGAATATGAAGGAATTTTGAGAAGCTGTACTGTTTAAGAGTTCATCTCTTATGCACTAACAATGCTTTATGGTTTGATATTTATGAAACAGGTAAATAAAAGACTCGGATCTTCCTTCTTGCCTTCGCTTGCATATTCAGCTTACTTCTGGCTTATTTCCTTTTTCTGTGCCCTGGTGGTTGGCAGAATGGGTGTTTGTGCTCCACTGTTGAAACTGGCTCTTCTCTTAAAAGAGTCATGTGACATGAGCAAGCTTTGCAGCTGAGGCTGAGAAAAAGTCCCTGATGCTGAATAGTAAACGTTAAAAATAACTAATCCAATCTGTCTGTCTTTTGACCTGCAGGAAAAAGGTATCTTCTTAACTCATTTCAGTGGGCAAACATGAGATGAAACGCTTGTGAAGAGTGGGAAGAATACAGGTGTTGAGGCACACGTGCACATGTCAGGACATGGCCTGGGGCTTAGCTAAGATCACCATGAGAAGATGCTGGACATGGCATGAGAAATTGCTAGACATGGCAGACAACAGAGTGAGAAGCTGACAACTGTTGTGGGTTCTGCTGTGAGAAATGGCCAGATTTCACAGATGGCTAAGGGGGAAGTGATGTGAGAGACAGAAAATCTCACACATAATTGAGGAATCGGTTGGGGACATTTTGAGAAGTGAAATCTTGCCAGGCCAGCAGATCCTCAGCAACCATAATCTGAGAAATATCAAATTTGCCTACAGAAGTAACAGAAACGAGTCCAGTGGGGAAAAAGTAATTAGGGTTAGGCTGTTTATCTGGAATGAAACAAAGGTAGAGAAAGGGAGGGGTCAAGGAGGATTGGGAAAACAAGCGTGGGAAATGGAGAGCAGCTGGAACAAGAGAAGCCAGCTGAGTGCAAGTAAGCTGCTGGCAGGTATACTTCTTTGGTCAAGCCCTGTCTTTTTATTAAATTCTATTTATAACTGTTTCTGTATGAGTGCACTCTATTCTGGGTATGAGTGTGTGAACCACTAGTAACCTTCAAGAAGGACTAGTCAGTAAGTAGTATGAGAGATCTGAATGCCAGCCGCTGGAGAGAGAAACTGTGGGCCTGAGGAGCCCATAGGCCTCAAACTGGCTACTGATGGCAACCATATTGTGTGTGGGAGGGTGTAGAAGTGAACCACTAGCCGACTTCAGGCTGGACTAGCATGTAATAGAAGGATACTTGTTCCTGGAAAGACTCAAGGTCTCAAGATCTGACTCAGTAACTGGATGAGGGGACTGGGATCTATGCAAAGATATTAGATGGACTTGGAGTCTGTGATAATATACAAGGAAACTATGGATGTGTGTGTACCTGTAAATCCAGAGAGTGAGGGTATGTAGTAACCACTAGTGAGCTTGCATCCCTGGACACAGGGAGCCTCTGCATCCATGTATCTTGGATGGCAGATACCCTGAGGTCTGAGAGGGACCAAAGTAACTTCTATAGGGCCAGGAAGGAGAATTCCCAAGTCCCAGAGTCTGCCTGGTCTGTCTACCTTTTACAATAAGTTTAACATGGGTTAACATGCTAATCAGGATGAACACTAAGTTCACCTCTAGTCTTTGCTTCACCCTTAAAAGAACCTTCAACAGAAAAATGGAAGATAAGGATGCTGTCTTTTAATGAAAAACAATGCAAATTTGATGTCATTACTTTTACCATCTTGTGTTAAGGCCTCTAAAATTGTAGCAAATCAGTACTAGAAAAACAGCTGGGTTATGTAATTTAATATATAAACAGGCCTATTTCTAAGCCTCACTATCATTTGCTATTTTGCTGTTTCTTTCCACAGCAAGACAGAAATTTAGTGTCTGAAGTGTCCTAGGAGGCTGCAAAGTCCAAGAGCTGAGTATAAGAAAGCATTCATACATTTTTTTTCTTATATGTATATATTTTGACAAATGTGTTTGAAATAACATGACATATAATTGTTCTGTATTTGCTGTTCCTTGAAGGACAATAATTTTTGTTCCTTTTCAGTATAAAATTAATCAAGACTGGTTTAGTTTCCCTGTTGTATGTAGACTAGTTTACAAGCACATAGATGAACTTACCTTCTTATATCCTGCACCATTACCAGCTGTATTAAGCAATTTGCAGATAAATCATTAATCATTTCCTTTTATGTTTAGTGTAATAATATTAATCACGAGTGAACAAATTGAGTAATCATATGGCTGTAATATGCAATTCCCATAGCAGCTCTGTTGTAATTTACTAATTACAACCATGACACAATATTAGGGACTAAATCTAAAATTACAGTTCACTGCTTTAATAATGCTTTAATTCCCAAGCTGCAGCAGCAATACCTGACCATGAACACGCCTCCTACTTCAATATAGTCTGCAAGATTGGTGGTGCCAGGTAATAAAAAGGCAAATATGTTGCAGAAGCGATGGAAACACTAGTAACTTTGGTGCGGATCATTTCCTGAATAATTAATGAAATTATCAGCTTTTTCTGGTAGTTATTAATTTACCAGGAAATATCTTCATGTTCTAGTTCTAGCTGATATGCAATAATTATAAAGCTGACTAAAACCCAAACAGAATAAAGCAAATAAACTATCACAATCTCTGCCACTCTGATCACCTGGATTCCTGCAAGTTTTGCATCTACTTTTCATTTCTTATTAATCCATAAGGATATGATAAAAAATGACAACGCTATGAGGAAGGGTAACCAAACTGAGCAGCCAGTGCTGTAAAATGAATAATGTTATGTGTACTGAGGTCTGCAGGCACCAAAATAATTATTCTTTCACATCACCAAAGCAAAGATGCTTTTTTTTGTCATATTCTACTGTTGTAGGGATACACTAACCCTTATCCTGCAACAGAGGCCCAGAGAACCTTATATAATGCGTAAGTTAATTATTATATCATTGCATGATCATAAATTGAATATTTTTACCTTTGTTAGTGGAATGACTTTGATATATTTCAGGGACAATTTCTAATAGAACAAGGCCAGAGTCCTTCATGTGTAGATGAACGTAGGTAGGCTGAACATGGCAAGATTTACTGAGCATCTGTTCTAAATATTTTTCTGCAGTCACCTGTTTGAACAAAGGTTCTGCAATCTATGAAGAATTATACATGTTATTTTAGTTATGATACTGAAGAAACACCATTAATAACGTATATATTTAGAAGTGTTCTTTACTGACAGTCTTTAAATCCTCTAGACCTTTTTTAAACTCGTATGTCATGCTGTCATAGGAGTACCTAGAGTAACTTGATTTTCTTCAGAGCAAGCATAGCTCATGAACATTTTTATTAAGCTTATTCAGTAACTGATTGTTCCCTTTTAATCCATAAACTCATCTGACGCCTTTTCCAACCAAGCATTGAAACAAATTTGTATAACTCTCAATTGCTAGAGCATGTTTTGGAATGGTTCAGGTTTGAAAAATTTCTGTGCTATTCTGAGTTTTCAATTCATAAGAGTTTCATCTAGTTTTTCCTGTGGGATGGAAGCTATGCTTCATTATCCAAGAAGGAAAGCGTTCCTTGGGTTTTTTGGTTTTGTTTTTTAATCAGCTGCTATTTACTATAAAAAAGTATAACTTTTACTTTAAAAAACTTCCTTAAAGATACACTAGATGTAGAAGACCTTATTAAGCAGATTTTCAGAATGAATTTTTGCCCATGTGTATAATACTCTATCTTCTTCCAAATCATAATGGAAACCCTTTTTTGGTTTCATGTTTGCATTCACTCTACTTTTCTTCAGTCAGTGTTTTATTCCAGAAACTTGTACTGCAAAATAATATCTTATCTTTTCTATATATTTTGTTAACAAAAAGGTATATTGTTTAATAGAATAGTTTCTGTTATAAAGTAATTAATATAATGGTATTTCAAATAATTACACTGGAGAAAGTAATTAAACATGTACTCTTTTAAGAGAGAAACTTATATACAGAAAACATATTTTAGAGTTAAATTTCATCTGAATACCTGACTTAATATGGGCCACTATGCAATTGTGGGATCTCCAGCATGTTCTGGATCACTGGGTGGGAAGACATATTTGGACAAGACACATCACTGGGTTACCCTGCAGTCCTAGCTTTGTCACTGAGATCAGCAATGCCACTGTCAATTAGTATGTTAATATCTGACCACTGGCTCCCTGATGACTTTGTTCTAGTTTTAAATTAAGATTCAACATATAACATACACCTTAGGTTAACCACGGGAGATTAATATAAACCGACATCTTTCTACCATTTGCAGTGATGCTTAGGCCCCTTGAAAATACTGGTGTTTTGGGACTTTTTTTTTGTGGTAGAAATTAGATTTCCCCCCGCCCCCAGAAGGAGCCTTTGCAGCTGCTGACACTTCATTTACATAAAAATAATTTTCTCAAGCTTATGAATTTATGAAACAACAACTAGTGTTGAATAGATATTATAGCAACACTGAAGCAGAAGTCTTGTGAGGGCTGCCTGCTGTGTGTGCTATTGCGCTTTTGTGTTCATCCTAGCAGAGTTTGGAGGGGTCAAACAGAATAAAACTATGGACTTAAGGGCAGAAAATAGGGCAGCAGTCAAAAAACATTGAATTTAGTGTGTAATGGATGCACTGACAGCAATCTGTCAGCTGCAGTCCTAGCTGGAGACTTGGTAAATACTACCAGTAATCCTGAGTGGAGTTAAAGGCTGGAAATTTGACTGCAAACAGGAACAGTGAATTCACTCAGCAGACAGACATGGTTTGGTGGTGCTTCCTTAAGCCCAAAGGTCTTCTGGGCCTCTAGAGTGAATCAGCTGCTCATCTTTAGCAGATGCAACAGGCAGCCCGTGAAAGCTGAAGAACTGCTTTGGACTCTGAGGGTTAATGTTGTTACAAAATCCACTCTTGCAACTTGGTTACCTGTCCTTTAATCTACAGGATGAACAGGAGCAGATAGCCTTTCAGAGAGGCAAATTAAAAACTGCTTTTTATTACCAAATTATTCTTTGGGGTTTGTGTATAATTTTCCTAAGGCTAAGGATTATTTCTCCATGTTCCTTTGAAAATGATTACCAGTGTATTACAGAGGTAGTCTATTTAGATGTAAATGTAATAATTTTCCAATTGCTGGTTTAGAGATTGAAAGCAAAACAAAACAGGGAAAGGAAGAAGAAAGATTTAATATGTACCTTTTTTTTTTTTTACTGGAGCAGTAAAATTAAATGCCAAATACTTAATACAATAAAATAAAATGGAAAGAATGAATAAATGTTTCAAAACATATTCAATAGTAAAGAAGAAGTAATACTGATTAAATATGGATTGAATAATATTATATTATCAATGGCAAATCATTACGACAGTTCAGAATTATTCTCCTAGGGAAAAATATGTTGCACCATGTCTGGGCCCTGAGGGCACCCCCAGCCCTGCCTGTCCCTGCCCAGCCTTGCTGGGGCTCTCCCGACACCGCCCACGGCCCAGGACCCATCACAGCCCCCCAGGGCCCCACTTATGGGCCCATGTCCTGGCCCAGAGGGAGGTGCCCAATGTCCAGGGCTGGGGCTGCCCTGGTGCGCCCAGCTGCCCTGTGCCTGGCTAGGGGGTGGGATGGGCCTTGGCTGCCAGGCCCTGCTCTGATGCCCCAGACATGTGGAGTTTCCCATAGTCATGGCCCCAGGGGGCTGCTGCCTTCACAGCACACTGACACACCATTTGTGTGCCAAGACATCTGGGAAGATACAGCACAGGCTCTTTGGGGGATCCATACTTCCACTCACTGCTTGTATTTTAAGTGTGATACTTGGGAGGAGAAAAGAAACACATTGTCCAAAGATTTTCTGATAACCAGACTAAAAAGAATGAGCAAACAAGAATCAGAAAAAGTTTTGCTACCTCAGCTGTTAGTGTAGAGAACCCATTCCATATCTTCTTCCCCTTCAACCACCTATGGGGTCCCACTTCTGCTAACCAGCTATCTCCATCTGGTGTATGGCAGTGAAAGAGCAGCAGCCCCAGTTCTCACCAGCAGGGATTCTGAAGGTGTTGATGGTGATGCTTCTCACCTTACATTCACCTGATGATATTTTGTTGCATTTTCTGTACAAATTTGCTCATTTACTCCATCATTGGTCCACAACGTAATGCTACACTCAAGTATCAAAAGCTCTACAAAAGGCTTGCTATAAGTAGATACTTCTTTTCCTACCAGTCATTAGTTAAAGTTAAATCTGAAATTACACAGTTTACATTAAGTGTGGGACAGAGATTCAGTTATTTGTTATTATGTCTAGTCTGACTTTTCACATTGCCATATGTACTTAGGTCACATATCCTTATGTCTAAACGAAGATATTTTAGATGGATGATACCCGTGTATCAGTGTTTTGATCAAAGTCAAATTGCAGTTAAAAAGGGTCCTTCAGGCAATTATTCCTGGCCTATATCATGCCCTTGCTCCCTTCTTTAATGTAGGTTTAACATAAAGTGCAAAGTCACCTATGGTGGCCTTTCTATTACCTTGAATGAGAATGAAATGGAGGTCTTTCTTTTTCTTTCAGAAAGTTGGTAGATTTGAACCCTTGCTTAAAGCCCTTTGAAGTTCATGAGACCCCTCACAAATTGTGTTACTGTTGCAAAAGCATCTAACTGCCAAAGCCATGGCACTTCATTTTCTGACTGATGGAAGAGCAGTTGAATAGTGTATCCATTTATTTTTGTGTTGTATACAAGAACGGCAAAGATCCCCTGAGTATTTGGTCTTATATATAAGAATTACGGAGGTCCCCAGAGTACTATTCTCTCTTGAGTGGAGCTTGCTTTCCTTGGGCAAGGGGAATATAAGTGAAAGCAAGAACCTATTTTCTTGCAGGGAATCAATGAACTGACCTTTAAGCCTCAGCTCTTTTGCTCCTTAGTCAGTGGATTTCAGCCAGTGTGTTCATGTAAGGCAGTCAGAATTTGGGATAGGGTGACAGAATTTAATATCTGCCCCTCAGCCAGGAACAATAAATACATATGACTCTTTGGGTTTCTATTCTGGGAATAGAAAATCTTTGGCATTACACTTTGTTCTCAGCTGTTCTTAAAGTTACTCAGAAATAATAAAAATTTACTTACATTTAGAACATGCTAAATCTCTTCATAACAGTGTTGTAACTGTGATGGCCCAAGGTTTGTAGGAAAAGAGATGTTATCTAAGGTACTAGACCAAGTAAAGTTGGAAAAACAAACTAGAACTTATGTAGTAGAAATCGTAGGCAAGTCTGTGATATGTAGGAAAGGGCTATCTAAATCTGTTTTCTTTCACTCATTGATCCCAGCTATTATTTTGCATTCAAGAATACACAAAGTGGGAGTGAGTGACTGCCTGGGTAGGTGTTTGTGTGTTAGAGAAGGTTAACCCATCACAGATATAAAACACATTATTCTTTTAAAGAAATCAGTGATTGTACATATTTAATTTCATTAATTGTATGCTGCCTTCATGTAAATACTTCACTGTTACATGGGTGTTTGTGACTAAAGTGTCAGGAATAACCTGCAACATTTTGCCAAATAAGTAACACCACACTATTTTTTCAATAATTACAGAAATTGCTGTGTGGAATGTATGTGAATCTGGAGATCCAGATATATAGAACTTGTTTTATATATACAGTGTATTTAGGTTACCCCTCCACACACAAGATCTTTTCCCATCTGTAAGACTATTAGTGAAAGTTTTGGTGGAATATTAGTGAGGGTAGCTAGGAAAATAGAGTATTTGTGCAGGGTCCTCCAATGAAAACATTCAATACTGAGAAGGACAAAGCTCTGAACTCTCAGGCAGAGGATCCCATTTGATCTCAATTTTCTGAGTATAGCATAAAAAGGTAAAGAGCCCTTTAGGCAACCAGGATGCAAATATGATTGTAGAAAGTTAATGTTGAGTTATATGTGCCCAAATCAATAATAACTTTTGTGATTAAAGCAGGAAGATCTCCTGGTAAAAAGCCTACAACTTCAAAATTAATAGTCTGCAGCAATAAGAATGGTTTCCTACTAAATACTTTCATTTTCTCCCTTAGAGTGTTTTTCCCCAGAGGAAAAGAAGAAAAGGATCTGACTAGCTGAAAATATTGTTGTCTATATGCAGAAGATAATCTAAAAAAATAGAATTAATTAAATAAATTAAATTAAATACATCATTGTTAGGATTAAACACATCATTATTAGGATGTGCTATTTGCTGTGCAACAGGAGCACTGCTAACATGGGGAGCTGCCTCATCCCTCTGTAGAACTATTTTCAGAGACTCAGTTTAAAGTGTGATGAAACAAACATGCTTTTTTCTGTTCTGACAGCCACAAACTATAGCTTTGTTGAACATGCCAGTTTAAGACACATATGAAGAACTATTATTTGACATCATAGATTTCAACAAAGGCTTCACAACAGTTATTATTACCCATAACCTACCTAAACACTTGATGCACTGTAACTTTGTTCTCATCAGCAGTAGTATTCCTGCTCCTTTTTTCCACTCTGAAGAACAGACGCGTTACTAAATGCAAGTTTAAAAGCTTCTGAACATTTTTGCTATGTGCACAGAGGTTTTTAAACTTGGGGTTTGCCTATTGAGTGTTCCAACAGACAGTGAGGAAGAAAAAGGCTCCTGCCTTGTATCTTACTGATTCAAGAAGGAGAGAGAAGGAGAGAGACAAGTTTTTCAAATGCACCAGAGATAAATTTCTTCCTAAACATCCAAAACAATTCCTCTGCTCTGTGCAAAAAATGCAACTCTTCAAGTGAAAGGACTCTACTTTTTCAGGTCAAATGTAGAGATGAGATTCCTACCTCTCTCAAAAAAACATGCAAATACAAAAGAGAGGGGTCTCAGAATTCTCTCCTTGGATAGGAGGAACAATAGCACAGGGAGACATTGAGCCCTAAGTTTAAATGGACAAAATAAGAAATCTGAGTTCTCTTTTGTAAACAAGAATTTCAAAAAAGTCTTATCTTGGGTGAAAGACTTTAAGGAAAAAATCCTCCAATATCTTGGTATTTCCAGAAATGGTCTAATAATGGGAGATTCCCAGAATGTTCCCACTAGAAATTTTAAAAAAGATTTCTTTGATGGACTCAGAAAAAAAAATGAAAGTTCTGAGCATCTCAGCAGAGAGCTTGTGTATCTTTAGTAATCAAGCTCTGATCCCACAAAAAGAGGAGTCACAGAAATGTATAAAAGAACCTAGTAAACTGAGAGTCTTAAAAACCTCTGAGTGAGTTGCAACAAAGTTTTAACTTAAGTATTGGATAACAACTCGTCTCATAAATGTCTTTATCCATCTCCAAATCTGTGGTGAAAAGGTTGTTATGAAAAGGCTGCTGTCAGGATACAAGAATTTAATTGTAGGTACAAATGAAAATATAAAGGTATTAATTCCTGCTGGCAATACTCTGTCTCATCTTCTTAAAGACTATTCTGTTTCTCGGTGAGACAGACATTGCTACTTGCAATAGGACTTAACTAGCTTCTTCCCTTTTGTATCAATGTTCATTAGTAGCTTTCATAACTCATAGTTCATGATGGTGTTCTAAGCTATATGTTACAGCTAAATTATTAGTTAGCTGCTCCTGATATGAAAAGTGGATATAAACTAAGCTGGCAATCATAAAATTGAGCTTAATGATTGATATAGAGTAAGAAATAAATATATACTTATTCTTAACAAATGTTGATTTCCACATTATTATAAAACTGAAAAGAACAATGCCTTTACCTTTAGTATTTTTGTCAGCTTGGATAGCCACATACATATTTTTCATTATAATTAGATACACTTTATTACCTATAAAACCCTTATTTATTTTGCTAATGCATTCACTTCCCAGATCAATTATTTGCGGCAGCCTACTGGTCATGTGTACAATGGACCTGAATTGTCCCAATGTGGATGTTAGTATTTCTTTTTTACAAAAAGAATGAGATTAGTGGTTCAAAATGTTAATCACAACATCTTTTCTTGTTTTCAAGTAACAGCAACACATAACAAGTTTTGTTCAATTCGGTGTCTTTAAATGCTCTTAAGATAAAATGACTTTTGTAATGAAAAATGAAGCTTGTCTAAGCCAGAAACTAAGAACTTTTATTTTTAGTGAAACTTTTGCTCCTTGCATCATTGCAGAACTGGTTAAATTCAGGCTACCCTATTGTACTCTTTATGATCACTTTAGTGAAAATAGCTCCACAACTTCAGCTCTAGCTGAAATCAGAAGGCTGCATAATTAAAAAAAAAAAAAAAAAGGTATTTTATCACATTTAAATAGCTCCATGATCTGCAGAGTCTAATTGATGTTTTTTTGGATGGAATCTGAAGTGCTGACTTATGGACCTCATCATAGCTTTCCTGCCTGAAAAACTCTGCCTCTCGTGGAGTCTAACAAGATTTCTCCACTAGAATCTCAATTTTGATAGTTATTTCTGACCACTGTGCCCTCCTGAAGAAGGTTCCAGCTTTCAAGCTCTTCTTGATTTTTTATATACCAATCTGATGTTAAAATTTTCTGTAGAAATCTTTCTGTACACATGCATTCAGCTAAAAATTTACTTATTTAATTTTCTATTGAATAGCAATTTAATAGAGTAAAAATTCTGACTATGCCCACCTGTAGAAAACAGTTTAATGGTGAAAACATTCTGGCTATACCCATCTGTAGAACACCATGTATTCTTGTCTTGCAGTTGCTGAGGGATGTAGTATTTGTAACTGGTAAAATCTTTTACATCCTTCTCACATGCTTTTGAGGATGACTGAAAAATAAAACTTTCAGATACATATTACTACAAATTTCCTGCAAATTAAAACTGCTAAAAAGGCAGAGAAGAATATGATTAACCTTGTGAACCTGTTTAACAGTAATCTTACATCAGAAAAATCAAACTGCTGAACATGTGAGCTGTTCTTTAACTTCTATTTGAATTTAAAAGAAGGTCAGAACAAATTGCCCAAGTTTTAATGAAAGGCTGCCCAGGAAGAGTGAAAACAAGGGAGCTTCTGATTCCCCATGAGCTGCTACGTTGTTGCACGTTGAGAAATTCCAGTGTGTGTTTTTCCTTCACTTCATGCTTATGTTCTGCGTGGTTTTGTTCTATGTCTCTACTATAAGGAGACATATCACATATTAGAGAAAGATTTGTCCAAAACTCTTGTTTTTCATTAGACTGGAATTAAAATCTTTCAGAACAGATATAAATATCTCTTAAGAAAAGCCACAACTTTAAGTAAATATTCCCACTGTTTTTAGTGATACTTCCTGTATGTCCAGACCTGTGTGTGGTGAGGTCTATGTAAGGAGACGGGTAGGACTTTGTAATTAGTTTCATTACTAAGTACAGCTAAACTATTACTTGATTAACACAATACTGGTTCAGCAGATATTTGTACTTTCAACATCTTTTCAGTCTGGATCCAAAATGTGTTGGGAAGCTGTCAAGGGAAAACTGTGCATCAGACAAAAGTACTGTGTAAAGTCATCAGGGACATGAAGTTATTTTAGTAAGACTTTTGCATATCTCATGTGTTGCTTAGCTTCCTTACAGAGCTGGCACTCCCACTGATTAGATTAAAAACAATGCATTTCATTACCTCAGTGTAGCCCTGAAAAGCAAGAAATGTTATATTTTAATGACTCTGTGAACTTCTCAGCTGTACCTCTCTCTCTCCATTCACAAGCTCTGTTGTTCTGGTTTGGGCTAGCTTGTCAGATAAAAATGAATTCAAGAGCACTGGAAATGGATGACAGACTGAAATTAAAGAGAGGGCAATAACCTCTAAAATAGTAAACACACTTTTCTTAATCTCTTAGAATGAAGAAGAATGAACATGGTGTTGCAAGCTCTCTCTTCTCACAGTAATTCTGAAGGTTCAATTACATTTGAAGACAGAAAAAAAATGTTCACATATACTTCAACCCAAAAAAACTGTCTGGCTCTTGCACCCAATTTACAGGAGACTTTATTAAGAGCCAGGAATAATTTCAGCTTTAGAAATTCGCTTCTAAACCACCAATGACTGTCATGCAGGATGCGAGTTTATGCATTAGTTTTCCAAAGAAAACTGGAGCAACTGTGGCATGTAATTGTTCATTATGATCTTTCCATATTAAATTGGAGAACAAAACTTTTAACTGTATCTTCAAGTCTCAGAGGTTATAAAATTTTAACATCTATGAAAATATTTTGCGTGTTTTCCTTTGCAAGTGGGAAGAACTGGATCACAACTTTTGTATCTGCATAGCTTGTGACAGTTTAACAGAGGAAAAAAATGAGTCAGCTGTTGCTGCATCTGTGATTACACCACATGTATTTTGACTAATCACCTGTTTTTCATTAGCCATCATTAGCAATAACTGACATATGCTCTGAACCCCAGCATGCTGTGCTTAATATTTTTACAAAAGAGCAATAATATATTAGCTAAATGCCTGTAATTTTAAAAAGAATGGCATCATGGAAAGGGCAAAAGAATCATATAGTAACCAAGAATAACAGCATCTTCTGTCACTTTGTGTGTGAATAGCAAAGAGGCAGATGTAAGTTAAGTAACCCAAGGGACTGAATTATCTCTTATGCTTTTAATCCTTCGAGAGAAATAGCGGGTGCTCTGTCCAGTGCCTGCCAGATACCAGGAAGAGGAATTAATGAGATGTGAAACAACCCAAACTTGGTGTATTTATCCATGCCCAGTGCAGCAAGATGCACAAGTCTTGCACTAGACACACCCAATAGTCAAATGACCTGTGAAGCAATGTCTCCATGAATGAACTAAATTAAGAGACTCCCTCCCTGCTTGTGCCTCTGACACTTCAGTGCGAGTCAGCTAACCAAAACTTAGCTTTTGATAATTCATGGCACCTAGAGTAGTAGGAAACAATGGGAAAACACAACCAACGAGAAACTTTTCAATCAGAGCAAGATGCAAAATAAGATACCTTAGGATTATTATGTATTTGAACTTCTGGTGATACCATTAAGGCTGGATGTGTTCATTTGGTTTCTTATTCAAATAAGAAAATATAAAAATGTAATGTAACTGTATTACTATAAAGTTCATGTCATTACATTTAGCATTTAGCAAAAATGAAGCTATATTTTTATCAAGAAAAGCAATATCTAATAGTCTATCTATTGACAATACCACAGAACACCTAAAAAAATGGAAAATAAGGTTCATACTAGTAAATAATTTAAACTGTTAAAAGAACATTTTCATTTCATGTCTCTTTTTCTTTATCTATCCCAAAAGAACAATGTATAAAACTCTAAGATACTTGACTGTTCTTGGGAAATACAACAAATTTTAGTTCAAGAATTACAAGTTTTACGTTAACTAGTATTTGAATGTTTCCTCAGGATATAGTGCTATTCTTCTTTTTCTCAGTACAAAATTGATTGAAGAAGCAATCACCACTGGCACGTTGTTCCTATTCCATTGTTATCTTTTATTACCCACTCTACTCTGTTGATATAAGGGTTGAGGTAAGCTACCTTGTAAATCAAAACAATGAAGTGATCCTGATTAAAAATCATTTACAAATATTTTATTTGTATTAAAATAATCCATCAAAAAGATTTGCTTTTATGAATACATTGATTATTTTTACTAGTTAGTAATATTTCACAAATTTGCTTCCTATAATGAACCATTCTTGAACTATTCTCACTACTCTTGCCTCTGGGTATGTGACACTTTTTTATCTTGTGTATGTCACAGGTCACCTAAATCAAGTCAATGGTTTCTAAATCTTATCAAGATACTTAAAAATGGAGGTGGGACATTTCTCAGATAAATATAGAATATTGAGTACTCTTCAAATACATATCTGCACTAGCATATCTGAACAACTGTTTTGATCTGTAGCCAATAACATAGATATCTGCATAAAAATGAATAAGAAAGAGATATGAGCATAAAGCTAAAGTTCTCAGAATTCTCTGGCCTGACATAATTTTTATGTAGTAAGCCCACATATTGATTCCAAGGGAAAGACACAATGTAAATGCACACATATATTGTCAGGCTCTTTTCACTTACCATAATTAAGTTGGTATTTTTTGAAAACAGTTGTCATTGAAAAAACATGCACTTTATTTTTCTCATCATATTTCATAGAATTTCACACCTCCTTTTAATGATTAAAAAGTTGTCTGTTACTGTTTGAATGAATTATATAGAATTCTTTTTACCTTTAATTATTCAATAAAATACAAGCCACTTCTTATTACAAACAGTAGGAAGATTCCCCATGGCACAATTCAGTTTTGAAAAGGGCTTGTGGTTGGGTTTTTATTTTGTTTTAAGTATTTCTTCATGGTGCCTTAAATTTATGGTTTATTTCCCTATTAATTCAGATACTATTTATAACCAGATAAAATTATGGTTGCTTTCCATTAAATCAATAAAATCTAAGTTATTAAAATCCTCTTAGACTTCATTACCAGAAAACATTGTGTTCAGGAAAGCAGCTCAGTGTGTGTTTAACATTACATATATCCCTAAATACCACTGAAGTCAATGGGGTTTATGGACACACTTAAAAATCATTGCATGCCTAAGTTATTTTGCACATAAGGAATACCAGTTAGGAGCTTAGTTAATTCCAGAAACATAATGACATTCAGCAGCAGAATTATCCATATTTATGATTCACCAGGGTAAATCATTATTTTCTGTGATATTTTGCTTTAAATATTTTTATCATTAACATTCAGATCCAGACTTCAATGAAAATTATCTAATCTTTTTATAGTAATTATTTTTTTCATATAAATAGATTTTTATTAAGCAGTTAGCATCTGATCTGCTATGTATCACTTGCATTCTCCAGGCCATCATTTTCTTTATTACACTGCTGCATTTGTTTCCACATGTTGAAAATTCTTCACTGCGGAAGTAGGAAGTGATTCCAAAGAAACACTCCATGTCAGTTCCCACCTGCCCACAAACTAGTACTAGGCTTGTTAGAGTAGATCTACGCAGCTGTAGGAGCTCTGCCCTAAGATTTATCTTGCTGAAGTCTGAAAACATTAAACATATTTTTTACTTGAACAAGAAACATAAGACTGTTTATTTTCATCAACAACAAGTGAAATCTTATAAAGGTAGTCATCTTTCATTGAAATCAGGGGGAAGTTTGCCAGCTACTTTATTTAGGGCTGAGTCAGGTCTCGGAATATCCTGCACACATACCAAGTAACCTGTGAAAGCAACCTCGGAGCCAGACTCATACACTTTCAGCTTTGTGCTACACTTGAACAGCTTCTATTTGCTAGTGTTGCCTGAAAGAACATGAAGAGGTTGTTTCTGAATGTTATTATGGGAGCTCAAAACTCATTATTCTCACAGCCAAATATAAGGTGGATGCTGAATGGAATAAAAATTAGTTGCTGTTGTAATTTGCTGATATCAAAACCTGCATTTTATTAATTCAATAACATCATTTTAGATAACTGTGCTCCAGAACAGAAATAATAAACATTTCGTGCTCCTGCATTCCATGTGTATCCTGTGGTATTTACAGAGTCATTCAAAGCGTGTTACTGCTAGTTCATAAAGGGCTATTTCACTCAGACTTTTCAGTGTATTAACTGTTAACATCTTTGGGTTTTTGTTTAAGTTCAGTAAGTAGAAAATATTCTGCTGCTTCTTTTCATTAAAATTTAAATCTAGCATTTTGCTTACCTTACAGAAATAACAACAAACTGCAATAGTTCATAAAATACATATCATGCTTAAAATTCTAAACTATAAAGTAATTTTTGGGTTTTTTTGCTGATATTCAATTTTTAATTATTTCCTGGGCTCAAGAAATGTCACTGAAGTCTGATGATATTTTGGTGTGAATCTTTAACGATGAATACATAAAAATGTCCTAAACTACTGGCTAAATAGGAAGCCTGCATCAGCTTGTACCAATTCTTAATTATGTTTCATGGTGGTCTGGTTTTGAGGGTGTTGGGTATTTTTTGTTTGTTTGTTTTTTCTTTAATTCAAATACTTAGTTGTCTTGATCAAATTAAAAACTATGTAAGAATGAGGTATATCTGAAAATTGGGGTGATACTGCTGTACCAGTCTTACAACTTGATACATCATTTCATACTTGTTCACATAATGTGATTTATATAACCTGGTTGACTTAGTATAGTACAGTTTCTCAGCAGGAGCTCAGCCATGGAAAAATGCAGTATTAAAGGTTTCTTTTCATCCTTTTTTGTGTTGAGAAAATTCTTCTTATCCTCAGAAGTCAGATCAGATATTAGTAATCTGATTTTTTCTGTAGTTGCATATAAAGTAGAGCATATAAGGGTTACCTGCAGTTTGCTGGGTAACTAAATATTAGCAGGGAAGCCAAAAGCAAGTTTTATATTTCATGGTTTCAGTAATTATACCCTACACTGGTATTTGACAGTGACCAGAATTTTATCATATGTTACCATTAAGTGCATGACCCCCGTCTCCAAATCTCCTCTGCACTTCTGCTTTTTCGCTTTTCCTGCAGTACTTCATCAAGCAATATGAAATATATGGCCGTAAAAATTCTTCCTGGAAGGATGTCTCTCTGGTACTAGCTCTTTGTCATATAAAAGCATACCAGACATAAGCCTCTGAAGACCCCAAATAACTTCAAGTATGTAAATTCAGTATTAAACGTTAAACCCTCAAGGTGTGGAACATCTGAAAAACCTGGTCAGAGGGTGCTGGACTCTGACACCTCTGTCAAGTAGTACATCTCATCCCTTTTCAGTTCTTCTCAACTTATTTCAAGTCCTAGAGACAAAACCATACACAACCTATTTGTGTAAGTTCACTGCAGACTTGCTAGATTTCTGGAGTTCATTTATTGAAAACTCCCTTGTCGCTAAGATAAGACTAAGATGATCTGAGTAAGAGTAAATTTTCCATTATAATACGGTCATGGCCAAGGAATTTTCAGCACAGAGCCCGTGTGTCTGTCTTTCTCACTGAAAGAAGACACTTTCTATTGAGTACACTGGAGAGGTTTGTATGAGATGACTTCAGAATCTGGACCCTGCACAAGTGCTTTTCTTCCCTTTGGCTCATGGCTATAGTAAATTAAACAAAACTCTGTTAGCTTGGCAGCTTCACCCACCTACAGTTTACAGACACCTCTAGGGAGGCAGCATACACAGCAATGATGAGTTCAAGCACAAGGTCTGGGTAACAGAAAATTGTGCATAGAAGATAAATATATGGATATATTACTCCACTTGGTTTGTATGTGGTCAGAAATAGCAGCTACTCTTGGATAGATTTAAAAAGTCTGTAGGCCACAATACATAGAGTGGTCTAATAGTAGTAGTAGGGAACGAAGAATGCAATTTATTCTTCGGTAGTTTCACAGAGCTCACTGCTCTTAATATGTTTACTTAGAGAGGGAAAGGAGGGGGGGTGAAAATATTTTAAAATTTTGGATAAGAGCTATATTTTCTTAATTAATTAGGAATGTGCATCTCAGGAATATATATTCCTGTAACTTAGAGTCCTAAAATGATTGGTATTCTGGAGTTTATATGAGATATTCTCTTGTCAGCTATTGTAATTATGTTAAATTGATGCTATGTAGCATCAGATGTTCATTATATAATTTCCTACTAAAAAATTTAAAACATTAGTTAACTAAAGTTAAAGTCAAAGGGGTCATCTCCAAGCAGGACCTCACAGTGGGCACCTGCTATCGCCCTCCTAACCACGATGACAAAGCTGACAAAGCGATATTTGAGGCACTGAAGCAAGCTTCTGGCCAACAGAACCTGGTCCTGATGGGGGACTTCAACTACCCAGACATCTTCTGGAAGAACAATACGGCAGCCCGCATGTCATCCACCAAGTTCCTGGAATGTGTAGAGGACTGTTTCCTGATACAAGTGTTAGATGTGCCAACCAGGAAGGAGGCACTGCTGGACTTGCTATTCACAAACCGAGAAAGCCTGCTTTGTAATATCTCGGTTAGTGATAGCCTTGGCTGCAGTGACCGCAATATTGTGGAGTTTGGGATCCTGCTGAGGGTGCTGAAGGTCAGCTCTAAGACAAAGGTTTTGGATTTTAGAAGAGCAAACTTCAGTTCACTCAGGGCTCAACTGGGAAGGATTTGATGAGAAGCTTCCATGGAAGGCAAAGGAGCTAGTGAGTGCTGGGAATTCTTCAAGAACTCTCTCCTGGAAGCACAAAGCCAATTTATCCCCTACAAATGAAAGGGAAGTAATCGGACCAAGAGACCCCCATGGCTCGACCATGACCTCCTGGGTCTACTCAAATCCAAAAGGGAAGCACACCAGAGATGGAGAAGTGGAGGATTTTCTGCTGAGAGCTACAAGGGCATTGCCAGAGTGTGCAGAGATGCAGTTAGAAAAGCAAAAGCCCAACTCGAACTGAAACTGACTGTAGACGTGAAATATAACAAGAAAGGTTTCTTGAGACATGTCAACCATAAGCAGCAAAAGAAGTAAAACATAGGCCCACTGTTAAACGGAAAAGGAGAGTCAATCACCAACGATGCAGAAAAGGCAGAGGTCCTCAACACCTCCTTCACCTCTGTCTTTACCAGCACTGTAGGGTCCCAGGCTTTGGGAACAAAATTGCCCATTGATCCAAACACCAACCCACCGTCAGTGAAGGAAGAGTTGGTACGTGAATTACTACAGGAGCTTGTCCCCTACAAACCAATGGGCCCTGACACCATCCAGCCGAGGGTGTTGAGAGAGCTGGCTGACATCATTGCAAGGTCACTCTCCATAATCTTTGAGAAGTCATGGAGAACGAGGGATGTCCCAGAGGACTGGAGGAGGACAAACGTTACCCCTACCTACAAGAAAGCCTCGAGGGAGGATCCGGGTAACTATAGGCCCATCAGCGTTACTTCAATCCCTGAGAAAGGAATGGAACGAGTCCTCCTGGGGCCATCACAAGTCCAAGGAAGCATGTGATTGGGAAAAGCCAACATGGCTTCACTAACAGCAGATCGTGCTTGACAAACCTGGTGGCCTTCTATGACAAAGTGACTTGCCTGGTTGACATGGGGCTGGCGGTGGACATTGTCTACCTGGACTTCTCCAAGGCCTTTGATACGGTCCCCCACAGTCTCCTCCTGGAGAAAATAATGCATTATATAATGCCTAGACAAGTGGTCTATGCAGTGGGTGGGGAACTGGCTGACAGGCCGCACCCAAAGGGTGGTGCTAAATGGCTCCTTTTCCAAGTGGCAACCTGTCACAAGTAGAGTCCCCCAGGGATCTATATTGGGCCCAAGGTTATTCAGTATCTTTATAAGTGATCTGGATAATGGCATCAAGCGTAGCCTGATGAAGTTTGCTTATGACACCAAGTTGAGTGGGGAAGTAGACACTCCAGAAGGGAGAGCTGCTCTGCAGGAAGGTCTGGATAGGCTGGAGGAGTGGGCCAGCAAGAACCTTATGAAGTTCAGCAAGGAAAAGTGTAAGGTCATGCACCTGGGAAAACATAATCCGGGAGTGCAGCACAGACTGGGATCCACCTGGCTGGAGAGCAGCTCTGTGGGAAGGGGCCTGGGGGTCCTGGTGGACAGAAAGCTCAACATGAGCGAACAGTGTGCTGCTGCAGCCAAGGAGGCCAACAGGATGCTGGGTTGCATCAAAAAGGGCATCACCAGCAGAGATACAGAAGTCATCATCCTGCTCTACTCAGCACTTGTCAGGCCACACCTGGAGTACTGTGTCCAGTTCTGGTCCCCGCTATACAAAAAGGATGTGGACAGGCTGGAAGGGGTCCAGAGAAGGGCCACCAAGATGATCAGAGGACTGGGAAGCTGCCATACGAGGATAGGCTGGGAGAACTGGGTTTGTTCAGCCTTGAGAAAAGGAGGCTCAGAGGGGATCTCATCCCCATGTACCAGTACTTAAGGGGTAGCTACAAAGGAGACGGAGACTCCCTTTTTACACGGAGTCCCATGGAGAGGACAAGGGGGAATGGACACAAGTTGCTCTTGGGGGGGTTCCGATTGGATGCCAGAGGGAAATTTTTCACAGTGAGGACAGTCACCATTGGAATAATCTCGCCAGGGAAGTGGTTGACTCGGCCACATTGACCACTTTCAAGATTCGGCTGGACAGGGTGCTGGGCCATCTTGCCTAGACTGTGCTCTTCCCAGAATGGTTGGACTAGATGATCCCTGAGGTCCCTTCCAACCTGTGATTCAGTGATTCTGCGATTCTGCAAATTTCTTTTTTTTTCTGAAGATTGTATGGCTATTTTTCTTTTTTTTCTTTTTTTCCTTTTTTTTCCAGTCACCAAAATACAAGCAGTAAATAAACAAGAAAAGAACCATGTTGTGTGTGAGTGTATTTCTGTGTTTGTGTAAAAGAGTATGTCATCAAACTGTACTGCTGTGTGTTTAAAGGGCTGAAAAAGAGAGAGGGAAAATTTTCAGTATGTATAGTTTGTTATATTTATCTGTGATACATATTGTTTCTAGAGTAACTGAAATATCCAGCTAAGGTTTTGAAACCAAACAGCAGTTCAAAGAATCTAAAACTAGACAACAATAATAACAATAATAATAATGAAAAAATCCTGCTGCGGAGGAGTAATGAACTTGTACTCTTGAAGGAAAAGAAAGGTAAAAAATCTACTGGATTGGCAGAGGAAACTTAAAATAAAGAGGGCCGTTCTACAAACTACCCTCAATCCCAGCCTCAAGTTGTGCAAAGTAAAGATTTTCTGGGGTTTATTTTGTTAATATAGTGTGTTTAGAATTTCAGAGTGTTCAGTGTGTTCAGGTCTCAAGAAAAAAACCTTCAAAACTTCAGTTTAATAAAAAAGGGATAAAAAACCCTTTTCCTTGTTTTCGTAATGTCCAAGGCTTTTTCTCTCAACAGAAATGCCTTAAATTTACAACTGTCTAAAATTTCCTATATTTTAAAATGAACATGAATTTCAGATATTAGCTACATTTTTTTAATTTATAATTTTTAAAGTAACCTTTAAAATGTGAACCTTTTTTCTTTTAGAGGGACAAATCCAGAATGGTTCAACTCTTCATAAAAGCACTCTGTGTGCTTGTGTGAGAGAGAATGCACACAAAAATCGATACAGAGATATTCACTTAGTGCTCAAAAGAGCAAAATTTATCAGGTTTTTATTCTGGCCATTACCAATTTGGAGAGAAGACCTCATATGTGCAGACGTTCCCTGCTTAGAACCTCCTGCCTCTCGCACCTCCTGATGAGCTTGCTGGAAATATTTTGCAGTGACAGCTGAAGTCAGCTCTCCCTCTATTTCTGAGTTTGGGAAGAATTATAGTGTTGTTACTCAAAGGTGTTGGAGATATAAGACACCACCTCTAACATGTCTGCTTGGGGGCCAGGTCCCAGAGAATGCTCCCCTTCCCCTCTGGGAAAAGTGTTTCTCTGTGCACAAGGTAGCCCTCTGATAGGAGAGGTCTGTTTGAGAAGGCTTGCCTGGCAGCGGACTCCTTTGAGGAGAATTGGGAAGAACCCTCAGCAGAGGCTCCCTCTCTTTGCTTGGAGCTGCTGTGAGTTTCAGTTCTTGCCCTTTGTCCCTTGCCTGAGCTGTGTTGCAGCTGTGCTGTGCCTGGTCTCACACCTCCTTTGAGTCTGACCTGCTGATTTTACCTTTTTAGCCTGTGCTTCATTATGATAGACTTGCAGGGTGACCACAGACCGTTGGCTCTGGCCTGGCTCTTCCTCAGGGCCCACGGGGTGAGGTCCCTGCACCATCCTGTCCCATGGCCCTGTCACTTCCCTTCCTGGCCTCATTACACAGCCCCCATCTGCTTCACCCTGATGTGAGGATCACTGGCACCCATTCAGCCCAGAATAAGCAGGATAATTTTCCTACCCAGAAAAGAAAGTTTTTTATCTTTGTGAAAGGCAGAAGCTAATTGATGACTAAAGCTACCAGTATGTCCTGACTGATGAGCTACTAAGAGGCAAAACCCTGGGCAGTGTCAGAGCTGGGGCACCCACATCCCATGAACAGGGGGATTCCTCAGCCTCCGTGAGGCTCAGAAGTAAGAAAAAAAGGGTGAACTGAGCTTCCATCCCTCCCAAAGTTGAAAAGATCCTTCCTCTGTAGATAGGTAGCTGCTGCTAGCTCACACCTCTTGCAAAATTCAGCAATAGTCTAGCTCCAAAGCTGTGAAGAGTCCCCAGTCTGTCCTTTCCTATTCCAGGCACTAAAAATACTTATTACTGTTCTTCATAATAACATGTTATTCGGGAAATAAGAATATAAAGATAAAAGATTCATTCAAGTGGCCAGAAAATAAAAAGTGGGAATACTGGTGTAGACATAAAGAAGGGATTGTATGCTCCAAAGGCATACAAAGCTGTGTGAGTTGGTCTAAAGAAAGATATCCTTAATACTCACTATCATAGACAGTGTGATAACAAGGATCATTGCTGTACGGAAATCTGAAACCTAACAATTATGCTATAAAATACATCTAGCAAGCCATGTGGAGAAGCGGTGTCCTGCTCCTTCCCACATGATCAGGAGCCACACAAACCAAGAGTCACTGTGTCCCAAATAACACAGGCTACCGGAGGTGATTGATTATACATCAGGACTTCTCAGTGACAACTACCTTAATGCATAAATAGGCAAGCTGAGTTTGTAACTGAGAGAATCTATTTTTCAAGGAGTCCAGCAATGGCTTCTTGTAACTGTGAATCTTGATCCAGGTTTATGTCAAAGTTAAGACCAGTCAAGTAATCTGGGGAGTCACTACAAAGTTTGTTAGTGCCCCGACCACAGAAATTATCATTGTTTGATTAGATTTGCCTGATGGGTTACCCAGGTTCCTTTTGAAGATATTAGAAGATATTTTAAATGGAAAATAAAAAATAAAATTAGGTCTTTTGCATAGTTACAGCATTTTCTTAACCTTTAAACTGTATTCTCCACTGAAGAAAGTAAAAAAATTATTACTTTCAGAACCTTGTCTTTGCTCAGATGCTACTCTTTTCATAAGAAGAAACAAAAGAAAGAGGGGAAAAGTAGAAGAGATATATGGGAATTAAAATTAAATAAAATTATTTATTAATATTTTTTAATTTATGAAAGATATTTGGAAATATTTAGGAATGACAATTCTTACAGAAATCACAATTACTATTCAAATTTTCAGTAGAAACCCTCTTCATTTGCCTTCACAGCAATCATATCTGATTAAATGTCTTTTTGGAACTTTAAGAGTAAAGAAAAGCATTGACTGTTTGAAAAAAAGAGAGGGTTATTTTCCATTTCACATCATCTCATGCACTATTCTGACTGCTACTAGAATCTTTTCAGTTTTGAAAAACAAAATCATGAAATATCTGATTTGGGTCACTTTGACAGAATGGAAATGGAAAGATTCTGATTCAATAGGACCTTTATCTACCTGTTTTATCTGTGCTTTCTCACTAGAAAATTAAAATTAAGGAAGTTTGTGGCTAATGAGTTGCAAATGGAGAATTAAACTTCTTACTGGTCATTTTAATATTATTCTCTTCAACCTATTGTCTTCTTATCACCAAAACTCAATCAGAAACATCAGAGACACCAAAAGGTACGGGTTGCCCACGTGCTCAGTGTTATATTTGTAATATCTTTCAGTGTGACCTAGAACAGGCTGTCCAGAGAGGCTGTGAATCCCCCATCCTTGGAGACATTCAAATGATGTCTGGGCATAGTCCTGGACAACCGGCTCTAGGTGAACCTGCGTAAGCAGGGGGAGTTGGACCAGGTGACCTCCAGAGGTCCCTTCTAACCTCAATTAGTCTGTGATTCTGTAAAGGTAGATTGGAATTGATGGTTATAAAAGATAATAATATCTGCCCCGCTCAGATTTCTACCCCTCCCCCTTAATCCTATCTATAGCAAGTAGTTGATCAAATGAGATAAAATAATAAACAGACATTCAAAATGTAGTCTGTTTTGGGGAGGGAGAAATAATTCACCATGTTCTTATTTAGGAGAATGACTAGGCTTAGTGATATACTACTGTGGTATACCACTCATACATCAATGTGACTCCACCGAAAGAGGTGGAATTAGAGGTAAACTGATACAATTAGACTGGCAAGTCAGGCCCATATGTTCATAACAGGAAATTTATGTATAGCTTATACCTTTAATAATTGATTGTTACTGAGAACAAATATCACACTGAAGACACTGTGGAGGGAATAAAATTTTCTGGCTTTAACTCGTTGGATTTTCTCTGAAAATATTAGATTAAAAGTCTATCATCTTCTTTTTCTTTTTCCACCCTCCCCTCTTTATTAATTGGTTAGTTGCATTTGCCATTTTTTCTGGTACTGTTTTTAAGGGAACTATTATCCTTAGCATTCCTACACTACCTAGAGCATCTCTGAAGGATTTATTGCTTTCCATGGATGTGCAGATAACTTTTAGCATCATTTTTTTCCTTTTTATTGTGGATGCATATTATGCAATTCTAAGTTTCATCTGTTCAGAGTAGAGATACTTTCCTTCTGTAGACGAGTAAATGTGTCATCTTATTTCACAGCAGTGTACAGCTGTAACTCTCAATATTCCCACAAGATACACTAGGTGGAAGGGATATGATTTGAAATAATATAAATGCCAAAAAGCACAAATAAATTCTTAAGGTTATAACTACTTTTACAAATAAAAGAAAGAAGGAAAGGTGCAAATTGTATTTAAAAGTTATAACAAATTCAAGGAAAGCTCCGATGCTTATGAATAACAGAATCTTTTCTCTTACTATGTAAGGTGAAATAATAGCTGTAAGGAAACCTGAAACGTGTTTTTTTCTCTCTGTGTAATGGCATTTTACCTATCCTTTTCACCTGCATTCTCATAGTGCATAGGCTCCTAATCTTTCTGTTCAACATAGCTTGCTAGAAATACAGGCTTTTATTCCTATGACTTCCTTCTTGAAATTTTCCATTATAGTCCAAGAACATGTTCACATATAAAAATAAAAGCATCAATTTAATTAGTTTATAATCTTCCAAAAACTATTCTTCCTTCTTTCTCTGGGATTTTTGTTTCTATGACTAAATGAGCAAACTATGTTTCATTTAAGCTTTTACAGGACACACTATTTCTGTTGATGCAACCAGCCAGCTCACTCTGTTGGCAAAGAGAAAATATTTCTTTCAAAGTCTGAAGATACATCTAGCAACTACAGAAGCCTAAGAAAGGGCTATCAGGTACCATATCCAAGGGTCTGTGATGCCTTGATAGCTTGTAACCTATGAGTCAAATTGGGTCTTACATATAAAATAAAAGATGAAAAACATTGATATACTGTACATCAGCTCTATGATGTCGTATAGACAATTTGAAGAAAAGTGAATTAAAGGCCCACTATTTATTTATTTTGATACTTTCACAGAATCACTGAATCACAGGTTGGAAGGGACCTCAGGGATCATCTAGTCCAACCATTCTGGGAAGAGCACAGTCTAGGCAAGATGGCCCAGCACCCTGTCCAGCCGAATCTTGAAAGTGGTCAATGTGGCCGAGTCAACCACTTCCCTGGCGAGATTATTCCAATGGTGACTGTCCTCACTGTGAAAAATTTCCCTCTGGCATCCAATCGGAACCCCCCCAAGAGCAACTTGTGTCCATTCCCCCTTGTCCTCTCCATGGGACTCCGTGTAAAAAGGGAGTCTCCGTCTCCTTTGTAGCTACCCCTTAAGTACTGGTACATGGGGATGAGATCCCCTCTGAGCCTCCTTTTCTCAAGGCTGAACAAACCCAGTTCTCCCAGCCTATCCTCGTATGGCAGCTTCCCAGTCCTCTGATCATCTTGGTGGCCCTTCTCTGGACCCCTTCCAGCCTGTCCACATCCTTTTTGTATAGCGGGGACCAGAACTGGACACAGTACTCCAGGTGTGGCCTGACAAGTGCTGAGTAGAGCAGGATGATGACTTCTGTATCTCTGCTGGTGATGCCCTTTTTGATGCAACCCAGCATCCTGTTGGCCTCCTTGGCTGCAGCAGCACACTGTTCACTCATGTTGAGCTTTCTGTCCACCAGGACCCCCAGGCCCCTTCCCACAGAGCTGCTCTCCAGCCAGGTGGATCCCAGTCTGTGCTGCACTCCCGGATTATGTTTTCCCAGGTGCATGACCTTACACTTTTCCTTGCTGAACTTCATAAGGTTCTTGCTGGCCCACTCCTCCAGCCTATCCAGGCCTTCCTGCAGAGCAGCTCTCCCTTCTGGAGTGTCTACTTCCCCACTCAACTTGGTGTCATAAGCAAACTTCATCAGGCTACGCTTGATGCCATTATCCAGATCACTTATAAAGATACTGAATAACCTTGGGCCCAATATAGATCCCTGGGGGACTCTACTTGTGACAGGTTGCCACTTGGAAAAGGAGCCATTTAGCACCACCCTTTGGGTGCGGCCTGTCAGCCAGTTCCCCACCCACTGCATAGACCACTTGTCTAGGCATTATATAATGCATTATTTTCTCCAGGAGGAGACTGTGGGGGACCGTATCAAAGGCCTTGGAGAAGTCCAGGTAGACAATGTCCACCGCCAGCCCCATGTCAACCAGGCAAGTCACTTTGTCATAGAAGGCCACCAGGTTTGTCAAGCACGATCTGCTGTTAGTGAAGCCATGTTGGCTTTTCCCAATCACATGCTTCCTTGGACTTGTGATGGCCCCAGGAGGACTCGTTCCATTCCTTTCTCAGGGATTGAAGTAACGCTGATGGGCCTATAGTTACCCGGATCCTCCCTCGAGGCTTTCTTGTAGGTAGGGGTAACGTTTGTCCTCCTCCAGTCCTCTGGGACATCCCTCGTTCTCCATGACTTCTCAAAGATTATGGAGAGTGACCTTGCAATGATGTCAGCCAGCTCTCTCAACACCCTCGGCTGGATGGTGTCAGGGCCCATTGGTTTGTAGGGGACAAGCTCCTGTAGTAATTCACGTACCAACTCTTCCTTCACTGACGGTGGGTTGGTGTTTGGATCAATGGGCAATTTTGTTCCCAAAGCCTGGGACCCTACAGTGCTGGTAAAGACAGAGGTGAAGGAGGTGTTGAGGACCTCTGCCTTTTCTGCATCGTTGGTGATTGACTCTCCTTTTCTGTTTAACAGTGGGCCTATGTTTTACTTCTTTTGCTGCTTATGGTTGACATGTCTCAAGAAACCTTTCTTGTTATATTTCACGTCTACAGTCAGTTTCAGTTCGAGTTGGGCTTTTGCTTTTCTAACTGCATCTCTGCACACTCTGGCAATGCCCTTGTAGCTCTCAGCAGAAAATCCTCCACTTCTCCATCTCTGGTGTGCTTCCCTTTTGGATTTGAGTAGACCCAGGAGGTCATGGTCGAGCCATGGGGGTCTCTTGGTCCGATTACTTCCCTTTCATTTGTAGGGGATAAATTGGCTTTGTGCTTCCAGGAGAGAGTTCTTGAAGAATTCCCAGCACTCACTAGCTCCTTTGCCTTCCATGGAAGCTTCTCATCAAATCCTTCCCAGTTGAGCCCTGAGTGAACTGAAGTTTGCTCTTCTAAAATCCAAAACCTTTGTCTTAGAGCTGATCTTCAGCACCCTCAGCAGGATCCCAAACTCCACAATATTGCGGTCACTGCAGCCAAGGCTATCACTAACCGAGATATTACAAAGCAGGCTTTCTCGGTTTGTGAATAGCAAGTCCAGCAGTGCCTCCTTCCTGGTTGGCACATCTAACACTTGTATCAGGAAACAGTCCTCTACACATTCCAGGAACTTGGTGGATGACATGCGGGCTGCCGTATTGTTCTTCCAGAAGATGTCTGGGTAGTTGAAGTCCCCCATCAGGACCAGGTTCTGTTGGCCAGAAGCTTGCTTCAGTGCCTCAAATATCGCTTTGTCAGCTTTGTCATCGTGGTTAGGAGGGCGATAGCAGGTGCCCACTGTGAGGTCCTGCTTGGAGATGACCCCTTTGATTTTAACCCAGAGGCTTTCAATAGAGCAGTCGAAGTCACCATCGTTGACTTCGATACATTCAAGGTGTTCCTTGATGTAGAGTTCAACCTTTCCACCCCTTCTACCTTGCATGTTTTTATGAAAGCCTGTAACCATCCATTGCGATTCCCCAGTCATTTGAGTTGTCCCACCATGTTTCCGTTACTCCTACAATGTCATACCCTTCTGAGTGGGCATGGAGTTCCAGTTCCTCCTGTTTGTTACCTAGACTGCATGAATTTGTATAGATACACTTTTGGTGATTACTCTTTTGTTTCACCTCTTGGGAGACAGCTAAGGAACCTTTATCACCACACTGCTTGGCCTGACTTACTCCCCCATTGGACATGCTGGTGTGAGCGTTTTATCCACGGATCCCACCCCACAAGTCCTTCAGCTTAAAGCCTGCCTCACCAAGTTAGCCAGCCTACTGCTGAAGATTCTGTTACCCTTTTTAGGCAGATGGACTCCATCCCTCCCTAGCATGTTGTCGTCATTGAAGAACACCCAATTGTCATAAAAGCCAAACCCCTCACGGTGGCACCAGCCACGTAGCCAGGAGTTGATATACATTATGCACCTGTTTCTGGCTGCTACCTTCCCTTGAACTGGCAAAATAGAAGAGAAAATCACCTGGGTTCCAATGTTTTTCACTTGCTTCCCCAGGGCTCGTAAGTCTTCCTTGATTGTACCGAGGTTATGGCTCTCACTGTCGTTCATGCCTACATGAAATAGTAATAGTGGATAGTAGGCTCTTTTCCTGATGAGTTGTGGCACCCTCTCAGTAATGTCTCGGACCTTGGCTCCTGGGAGGCAGCATACCTCTCGTGACTCCCTGTCAGGTCAGCAGATGGGTGCCTCAGTACCCTTCAACAGAGAGTCACCCACCACAAGCACTCGCCGTTTCTTTTTATGATGTCCACTGTATGTTGCTGGTACAGTTTCCCCTTGCAGGGGACTTTGCAGACCTTGCTCAGGGGTGTCCTCAGTCGTTAAGGCTTCGTATCTGTTTCTGATTGTGATGGTGGAGGGTGCAGGCTGATGTGGAATCCTGCTCCTGTGAGTCACCAGGGTCCACGGCGCCTCATTCTCGGTGGTGTCTGCCACAGGAACGTGATTCTGAAGCCACCTGTCTACCTCTGCCTCAGCTCCTCTAATACTGCGCAGCCGCTTAATCGTTTCCTGCACTTCAGCCACCTGACGTAACAGGTCATCGACCTGTGCACACCTCGTGCAGGTACATAGCTTTTCCTCAGGAGAGGGGTTTGGGCATTTGCTGCAACCCATTGCATGTACTGGTGTGTCCTTTCTTGCCAGACCTGTCTGGGTGGACAAGTCTGACATCTCAGGGGCTTTTGCTGAACAAACAGTGGTTTTTGCTCTGAGGCGAGTGTCCAACATTTCACCCAAGGCCGAAGCACTTGCCTGAGCTGTAGACCTACAAGCGGGCTGCGGCGTCCCTCCTGCTCGCCCTGCCTGCGCAAACTGCCGCGCCACGCCCTTCTGCCACGCCACGCCCTGTTTGCCCGTCCCTGTCGCTCGTGCTTTCTAGGGGCCGTTTAAATCTCCCGCTGTTGCTTCTGGCAACGCCCCATACCACATCAGCTGCACGTCACCCTTGCTTGCAAGACCTGCTGGCTCCTGACGGGTACCTCTGCTCACCCCTGGGCTTCTTGGGTATGAGGAACCACCTTGCCTGCCCCAATCTAGCACTGAGCCACAGGACTTGCCCTTGCCACCGCTGTGCTCCTCGCATTAATTTTGATAGGAAACCAAACTGTGTAACATTGTTGTATATTAATGTTTAAAATTTATTTATTTTCTCCAAATAAACAGGAGGATGTGACTGATGCAGGAAGAAAAATAATGCTGTTCATATTAAACTCTTTCCATTATTTCATTTTATTATAAAGTAAGCCGGAGTATTTAAAAGTGTTCAAAGTAATTTATCTTTCATCATATCAATATTAGTGGTGAAACAGCAGATTTATCAGTTGTAGTAACAGGCACACTGCAGTCACCTATAAGCATAAGCATTGTACCTTGCAGTAAACAGTGATAGATTTTGCTGAATCAAGATAATAATTTGCAAATAGTTAATGAACAGGTCCCCTGAGGGATTTCATTCTCACACCAAGCTCTTAGAGAAGATGATGGTGCTGACCTTCTGGAGCTGCTGCTACAGACTGGTAAGGAAGTTCACTATTTGTTAAGTTTTAATCAGTAAAGTTCTAAATACTAAGGCTTTCTCCTCTGCCCTTAGAGGGGAGCTAAGGCAGGTAGCAGAATCTGCCCTCTGTTTGCACCAGTAGCGAGTGGGTGGCAGTCTTTGGGGTCTTGTGTCTTATGACACCTGGGCTTCTGGACTTTGCTGAGTGTGGGGAATCTTTCTGGAAGGCAGAATTACCTGTGCACTGTTCCAGGGCCACAGAGCAAGTATATATAAAAAATACGTTTTTTGTAGAATATACCCAGACGATATATCTCCAAACCTCATCTGTTGGAAAGTCAGCTTGCAAATTTCCTTATATCTGCTACAGCTGAAATAAACTGATGGTGGGGGGGGAAGCGCAGGTATCCGAAGAAAAATAACAGGTCATTATCCTCATAACTGAAGTGTTAAAAAAGACTCAAACGCCTTTATTTATCTTTTGTTTCTATATATGTGCATGCACGGTCAGTTCATATAGGGGAAGACTGAAATGCTTTGAACCATTGGAGAAGAGAGACTGTAGATCAGCAGGTCACTTCAATCCATTTCTGCAGGAGTCATTTCAGTGAAGAGCAGTCTGTCCTCAGATGACCATTGTTTTGCCTAATACAAGGTGTGGCAGACACTGTGCTGTCAGTTCTCTGAAACTCAGATCTACTGAATGAATTTTCAGTAATAGGAAATTTGGAAAAAAATGTTGTTTCTATTCTTTTCAGTTATCCTGGAACTATTTTCACATGACACCTGGTAAATAATTGAACTCAATGAAGAGTTTTTACAGAATTTTCTATTTAGGAAATAACTCAAAACTGCTGTAGAGAAGGAAGTTTCATCCATTTTTTATCTACTGGATGATGCTTTTATAGGTATGGGAGTTAGGTTCATTGTCTCATTTACCTGAAGGAGTCTGAACTCACTTTTCCACCAGATATTTTAAGTCATGACAGCACTCAGAGCTCTTTTGCTGTAAGAGCTTCCTATTGTAGACAATTTTAGAAGGTCTATCCAACCTTGCCTGTATAATTTGTCTAATCAAGTGATAATCTAGAATAATTCATAATTATAAACAAATAGTAGTGTAAATGTCCAGTGTGAGAAAAACATAGAAAGAGAAACCTGATGTGTGAAATATTTCCTGAGCATCTAGGTTTTACACAGAAGCCTGGAGGATTTAGAGACAACTGCCTTTGATAATCAGATCACAGAACTGCAGGCAGAAGACATCTAAATTGCAGTGTACAGCTGTGTGCTATCTATTCTAGATCTGAGAGGGAGGTGAGAATCCCAAAATACCAAGGACTGTAATCATCATGATCATCATTAATCATTACTCACCAGCTGCACACAAACACACACACACAGACACACATTTCTTCTCTTTTGGCATCTTGTAAAGACCTAATATATATCTCATGTTGATTTGAGAATTGGAGAGAAGGCTTATAGGGCAAAAATAGAATAATTCCAGTCCTCTTAAATGTGGAGCATGTTGATTTACCTTAGGAGGAAAACCAGACTTAATAGTTATGGGTTATTTTCTTTGCAGTGGAAAAATTACAGGGTGGTATCTCATACAGGAAGTATGAGGTAAATTGCATATTTATTGCATGTATTATTTTATTTTAAAATGTACAAGCTTCAAGATCATAGGAAAAAACTCAGTGAAATATTGTTAACTGCAGGGAAATTTTTTTTAGAAAATTGCAAAGTTGCTCCAAAGAGGAAAATAAAGATGGGAGAAAGTTAGTGCGCATTTGCTACAAGGTAAAAGAAAATTCACTTTGTAAGACAAATTAAATATATGCAACTCCAAAATAATTTAGAACAGATTTCATTTTAATATATCCAAACAGGAAAGAAAAGGTCTTTGATTTTACGGAAATTCATGCTGTTCTGTGTGGGTTATTAGAAGGATGAAAAAAAAAATCCTGCCTTGGAAAAATGAAATTGAGAAAGAAGGTTTAACTGCCCTCAGCTTCTCGACAGACATAGCTGTATGAACTGCATTTGACTGGCAAAGTGAACAAACTAAAAGCAACACATAATTAGCACATTTAAAAACTCAAATCTTCTCTTTTTTTCACTCAAATGAAATAAAACAGCAAGCACTTATGGAATAACCTTAGTTATTTTTTTTCATTTTGAATTTCTATTGATTTGTGGAAGGAGGAGGAGGCAATGCTGTTTCTCTCCACGACAACAGGTTTTTCCAAGGACACCAAATATGGATGATGAACCTAACCATCTGAACCAACGGGTTTATTTAGTGAGAAGGAGGTCTAATGCAAAATTATCTCTGAAGCTCAACATCAATACGGTCAGAAATACAGTCTTTAGAAACAGACAAATGTTAAACAGCAGCTAAGATTATGTTCAGCAGTCACACTTTTCTGGAAATTTAGTATGAGTTTATGAATGTATACTGACAAAAAAGATTCTGTTGATTTAAACTACCCAAACACCCCATTGTAATATTTGTGAAAATCAGTAAGATCCTGCCTAATGCAGCTAAAATTGTTGGCTACTCTGGGATCTCTGTTTGATTTATCTTTGTTTGTTTCTTGGAAGAGTTGAGGTGTTTACCTATAAAATGGGGGACACAGATGAGAAAATAACATTTTCTAATATTATGTTGCCTGTCTAATTAAATATAGGTGCCTGAGCTAGAACTCCATCCATACAAAAAAATGAAATGGAATTACATCCTGAGCCTCTTTGATAGCACATTCAATGACTTTGGGATGAAAGGCACAATTTGAGGAAGGTAACACATGATTTAGGTGTCCTCAGCAAGGTTTTACCGGGTCCATGGACTGAAACAACACACTTATGATTATGTGACTGTGAGGTAATGTGTTATGCCTAGGGAGAAAGCACCGTGGTGATGATGAGTGGGTTTGGTGTAGGAGAGTTAGATGGGAAGTTGATTCACAGAACTATGGTATTGATCTATTTAACATTTTTTATTATTATCTTTTGTAATAGAACTGCTGACTGCTCTAGAGAGGTAGGCTTTGGTTCATTCTGATGTTGTTATTTCTCACCTTTAAATGATTTTCGCAAGCCCTTGCTCTCCTCTGGTTCTGTGAGTTATTTCTACTTTCTAGTCCCAGCTGTTTTACTGCAGTTAGCTTTTCTTTCTCTCTAGGCACCAGCAATCCTGGCAGTGTTGTCTTGAGTGATCACTTATATTTTTCAGAATGGAAAATATTTTCATTGTTTCTTTCCCTCTCAACATTTTCCTCTGGCTTTATGACTTATTTCACTACCTTAGAAAGCCAGGGAAATTTTCATGTTACACAAGTCCCAACTTTTTGTTGGGGCACAGGGAGTGGAAGGAACAGGCTGCTTCTGTTTTACTAACCATACTACAGATTGATTAGAGGAAGGAGAATAGCCCTATAATTGCTATAATTTATTTAAATCAGAGTGGAAAACATGGGTTCTTGTTGTGGTTTAGCCGGCAACTCAGCTTCACACGGCTGCTCACTCACTCCCCCACCGGTAGGATGGGGGAGAGAATCAGAAGGGTAACGCTCGTGGGTTGGGATAACAACAGTTTAATAATTAAAATAAAACTATAATAACAACAACAATAGTAATGTAATGAAAAGGAAAATAACAGGACAGAGGGGAAACCTAAGGTGGCGGGTGAAGCGGGAATGAACAGCAAAAACAACCCACACATGACACAGCCGCTCACCGCCCACCAACACAACACCACCAGCCCCCGAGCCGCAACAACCCACCCTGCACCAACTGCCCCGTTAAGGTACTGGTCATGGGGTCACATGGTACAGAACAAACACCCTATTGGCCAGTCAGGGTCAGCTGCCCCGGCCGTGGCCCCGCCCCTCCCGGCCTCCTGCCCACGTGGCAGAGCGTGGGAAGCTGGAAAGGTCCCTGACTACTACAGGCGCTACAGTGAAGAGAATTAACCCCTTCTCAGCCAAAGCCAGCACAGTTCTAACAAAATTCATGGAGTCACTTTCTTCCAAAGAATAGCCAAGACAATGAGAGAAAAGGAGGACAACAGCGTCCATAAATGTGATTTTCAGTAAGGCATTTTTGGGGTAGTATAAGTGTTCCTTTCTTGGAGTCACTATTTTGTATGTTTGCAAAAATATTTCAGCTCTCCTGACCAGGATTTTACCTGGTCAAAATGAGAGAGAACAGCCCACAACTTAAAGCACAGAATAACTAATAGCCTAATGGTGGCAGTTGTCTCCTAAAATGCAAGTGACCTAAATTCTCCCTGAACTGGATTGCTGACTTGAAAGTAAGCCTCACCCACTCTAATGACTGTCCTGTTAGGTGACCAGGTGTTTTGCAGAGGAGTTGTTACAGTTCTTTTCATGAAAGCTGTTTCATTTTTCTGTAATTATTTCACAACTTCTTAGAAAGGGACTTGCTCCAACATACCAGGTAAGTACTTATAATCATCAGTGTCATACCCTGTTCATATTTCTCAGTCTCCCTTACTGAGCCATTTCACTTTGTTTACAAACTTTCTTATTTTCTTTTGGTGCTCTATTTATATAAAATTAAGGAACAAATCCTAACCACTGAAAATGAGGCAAAAAGAGAAAGGCATTTAGGGGCTCTGCAAGAGTGTCAGTCCCATACAGTAACTGTTAAAATCTGTTTTTCATTTTCTTCCTTCCCAAGATTATATGCAGCAGCATAAGAGGTCTTTCTACACTTTGCTTTGACCTTGTTTCTACATAAAGGAGAGAAAAAAATCCCCTTATCTCAATCTTAGGGGAGCTCAGAGTGACACCCACATTTAGCTCAGAGTCTCAGCTACTTCCTGCACATTATCTCCCTCCTTGCCAAAGAAACTTGGCAACTCCCTTGTCAAGAAATGTGTCTTTCCATAACTTCACAATTTAAGACTCTATTTACAATGAAAGCTTTTGCAACTTAGTGGTAGATCATTCTATAGATTCTTGGAAGCACAACAATGTTTAGGGTGACAGACTTTCGAGGCATTTGCAATTGAAAAGTGTTTTTGCAGTCCCCAGAGGTGTAGTGTGAGACCTATGTGTCAGAATATTTAGAGTTAGGTTTATCACTTAAAGAAGATAAGGGGAAAAAATTAAGTATGTAATATATAAGAAAGGAAAATGTTTCTGAAACATATACCTCTATCATTAATCTACCTACTACTCTTCTCTATCTTAAGGCCAAATAAGCATCATTTGTTTGCCTTTTAAAAGACATATTCTCTTGTGGCTTGTTTTTGGACTCTGGGCCATCACACAGTGATAAAATGCTTAAGTAATTTTCTCCCTCCTCTTCCTTAAAGTCTCTTGAATCATGTTTCCATTTAATACTCTAATTAGCACATTCCTTGCCTAAGACTTTTGCATACTTTCCACATTTATAAGATTTAAAAGGTTTAATTTGAAACAGACTTTGTAGAGAGTCTATCGTGAAGAATAGGTACACTGGAAAACTGATTTGAAGATAGGGTTGCTAAGACTCCTCAAAAGCTTGCTTCTGTTAGAGTTAGGGAAGCCACTCAAAGACTGTATTTTTTCTTTCACTGTTCAAACTACACAGAAACAGGGTGGGATTTAGCCCTTTAACCTTATGAACAGAATCAAGATAAGAAAGCATCACAGAAAACATCTTTGTTAGCTACTGTCAAAATCCATCCTCCTCCTGTCACTCTAATGACCAAACATTCCTTTTCTACAGGCTGCCTCTTCCAGACTTTCAAAGAGTTTTGTGTTGCAAAATCTGGTTCTTCATTATCTACCTGATATTTTTTTGAGGTATTGCATTTTGTTGTCAGTGGGATCATTTTTTAGCATCACACAGATCAGTTCTGGGTGAAAGACAGAAAGCTCCCCATCCAAAGATAACAAAATAATTCACAGATGATGCAGTGCCTTGTCATGACAGTACAGCACAGGTCATTTCTACCATTTGTCACCACTATAGGCAGGCACCCCAGCAGCAGAATTGCTAGTGTTCTCATTTGTCTTTGGTGGTAGTATGTATCACCTTTGACTGTGCAGCAGAATTTCAAACTATCATTAAAAAATCATTAGAACCCCAAATGGGACATTGTGAACCTATGCTTCATTCAGAGTAGTTTTCCTGAGCTCTCACAAAGATGAGAGCAGCAATATCAGTAATGTATATAAACTGCTGTGCCATACCTTCTACATTTTTATTGTGGACTTGTTCAACCCAATACTTCTTTTCAGCCTGTCTGTGAGAACAAAGTGAATTACTTTTTGTATCATCCGGAGCCTGGGGAATCTGTGCAAAGCTGCACCAAAGATGCTTCTTTATGTGGATAAGTATCAGTGCCATGTTGTTCATTTGACATAAAGCATTTCATTTTGAAATGCCTTGATGCCTTGATGCCTTGAACCTCAGTGCTTCGAGCACTCTAGTACCTGCAAAATCCGTGAGCCTGTTTTTCCCCATTTGCAACAGTCTAAGCTACTTTTTATCAAAGCTAGACAGTGAATTATATAGCAGATTTCTGTATAATAGTCAATACTTTATAACACTCTTCAATTACATACACACTTTTAACTAAAAATACTTAACTTGAAACAGGCTAAACTATGTGGATTGGATAGCCAGTAAGATAAGTTATTGACATCACAAACTGTTGTGGGACATGTATTATATATTTTAAAGGAAAGACTTTTTTTTTCTCTTAATATCTGAAACCTTTCGTTTCCTGACCAGACCAAATTCTTAGTCTCTTTTGCAGGCAGCTTCCTCGGAATGGATCAGTATCCACCAAAGTAAAAAAATAATGGTCTTTCTATACAGAAAACCTGAGGAGATTTATGTGCATGTATCAGCTGTATTAAGCAGGCAAAGCTATCAAATGAGGTGACATATGTTTCTTACTCAAGGCACACAGAACAACATCACCCCAAGAAGCCATTTCAGCATACTTGCTTAGCATAAACTGACTCCTTTTTTACGGAAGGAGGTTGATATGATTGCAGGAAGGAGCCTGAAATTTGCATTACATTTAAAGCCAGGTAAAGACATTTCCCATATCATCTTAAAGAATTGTTATAATTTCTCTGTCAGTCAGCCTACTTGCTTGAAAAAAGAAAGCTCTGCAGAGCCTTCCTATAAAGTAAAGGGTTTAGTTTCCACAGTAAAATAAGATACCCAACTATAAGCCATGAAAGACAGATTTCTCAAGGGAGGATGCATCTGCATGGAAACTATAGCCTGTTATACCTGTGAACCCAGACTCATGAATTTTATGTTCACGTCCAAAATCAAAGATCTTGTAAGGATTTTGTCTGGGGAGTGTTTGCTCACTTGCCTCCATGAGTGCCCTGGAGACACAACCATTACCAGGATATCAGAATAGCCATGCTAGCGGTGCTTACCAGCACTGTATACACTGTCAGAGCAGACATGTGATGGAAGGAGGTCATATCTCTGTGTGACTGACCCCTATAGTTGACAAACAAATTTACAGCTCTTGTTGACGTGCAGCCTCACTCCTCACATAATTTGCATAATCCTGCAGCATGGGCACAGCAGGTTATTATGAAGGGCAAGTTTCTGATTCCTTCCTCAAGGAAGAACTCTCCTACGTAAACTGTACCTCAAAGGGACTGTAAGGGATATATCTCCCATTCGGTTTTGGTCCCTCTGCAGGGCTCTGGAGGTTCCCTCTGGTTTGTGCTCCCACTGACCCCAGCGAATGAGAACATCCACAAGAATGGGGTGATGAGGATAACAAAGGATTTCAGGGGGTTCTTTTGGAGGGATCTTGGGATACTTGTTCACATGGCCCCTGAAAATGGCACTGCATTTTCTAGGTTTGGAAAAACTGTGTCACTAACCTTCTTGGAAAGTTCTGTCCTTTTATCCATTCTCTGTGTGGGATTTGCTGAAATTCTTGTGTGCTTTCAGCTATAAATGTTTCCTCTTGCTTTTGGCTTCTATCCAAAGTGTCTGCAAATATTTCTGTTTCCTTAGTCAAGTAGAGCACAGGAAAATACTGACAAAAAAGGGTATAGAAGCAGAAACTAAATAAATATTATTTCAACCCATTGAAGGAGGTAATATACAAAACACAGGAGAAACAAGTCTACTTATCTGGAAGTCTGAAAAAAGTTCTGCTAAAAGCAAGTTACTTTTTTTAGGAAAAAAAATTGTTTTCAGGCTGGCATTTTCTGGTAGTGCCAAATGCCAGGAGAGAATAAGGAGAGGGAAGGTATTTACAATTCTGATGAAGGGGTAGGTGTTGAAAACGTTATGTGTGATTGCAAGAATGATTTGGTCTAGGCAGCTAGTGACTGCTGTCTAGTAGCAAGGAAATGGCAGCGCACAGCTTGGCAAGGGCTGCAAGGCTCGCCTCTGCTCCTGACTGGCACTGATTAACCTCTATGACGCTCTGTGGGCTCTGTGCTCTGCCTCACAAGAGATCAGTTATGTTACTTGAAGAATAAGGTTAATATTTTTATGCTATTTAGTAAGAAGGGAGAAAAAAGGATGAGAATAAATGTATATTTATTTTCAGCTTTTCCAGAAAAGGGAGGAAGAGTTCCACTGTGGGTATAACGTGTATCTACATGCATCAGGTTTATTGAGGGACCTAAAATGAGATGAGATGCTTCTAATGTAATTGAAATAGAGACATACACTGTTTCCTATTATAGCACTTGTGGCACTCAGCACTGCAGTAATAGCAAGGAGGACAGGAATGGCATGCAGCTTCCAGTCCCAGCCTCTGCCAAATAAAGTGTGTCCATTTATCTGAGGGCAGGTTTTTGACTGCCTGTTGTGTTCATATTTTCTGAATACTCATTAAGACTAAGTGTGTTAGGGAGAGTGAGTGGCAAGAGCTTCTAATTCAATGTAAAATCCACAGGAAGACACTATTTTTAAATGTTTGCAATATTTTCACTTTTCCTTTGCTTATACTGTGTTTTGTGGTTGTATCCATGAGCTGGGAATTGGACTTTTATGGAGAAAACCACAAAAGGACTTTTTATCTTTCCTGTCTGTCATTGTTTCACAGCATTGTAACCAATTAATATTCTGTATTTTTTCAAACAAATGAAGATAATTTACATTAAAAGAATCAATGTAAATTTACATATACATTTCAATATGTATGTAACTAATTTGGAAAATATGTTTCTGTTACATGGATAGAGATATTTCTTAAATATATTTAGCATGGCATGTGTAAGTATTTGCAAACGAGGTATCACTATAAGAACAGTGTAACTCAGCGAAGCATTAAAAAAAAAGATTCATTGCCCTTTTTTCTGGACTTCTCAAATTTCTTTCTTTTCTGCCACCTTTACTTGGGTGAGTGCTTGCTGTTTCTTGCTGAAAGCTCCAGGAAAAAACTCTACTTAATTTAAATAGATAGCTCAGGATTCTTTACTGACATCTATAATCTGTGAAAACAGTGTTGTCTAACCCCTGGAGACAGCTGAAAGGATACATGATATTATTATAAAAACATATATTTATCAGGAGCTTCTCATCAGCTTTTGCTTCTGGTAGCCATGGGAATAAAATACTACTTAAGACCTATTCTCTTCAAAATACATATACTCAAAATAATGGGCTTGAGGCACTCAGATAAATAACAATTTTTAATGTTACCTCAGTGGTCAAACCCAAGAATAACTGCAAAAGTAGCCACCTTAGAGAGAACACTTCAGATTCCATTTACAATTCATCTCAACTCCCAGAAAAAAAGCCATCTGCATCTGGTTTTACTTGTGCTTGTTTCACCTGATACCTTAATACTCTTGACATATATGTTAGATAAAGATTTCAGCAAAAGTTCAGATTTCTCAGATATGCATTTATTTCAGGGATATTATTGATCTTAAATGTCTATTTTGCATAGAGATTTTATGAGTTGCTAACATAAATAGTTTTTGGTTCATTTCTGTTTTAATTTAGGTAATATTGTTAAATGGATTAAACTGATCTTTTCTTTAACTCTGTTGATGTTACTGGAGTTACATTACGGACACACTAAAACCCATTTGTCTCGTCAAGCATCAGGGAAATATGCTTGGAGTATGCTTGGAATTCAATGATTTTTTGATGCCATCTGAATCTAAAATATAATTTCATGCAAAGATTAGCCTGGCAAGGTTCAGATTGTCATTTCAGTAGATAATCTGAAACAAAATGAAACACAGGAGGCTCTTTCTGAGTATCAGGAAACTTTTGCACTGTGAGGGTGACTGGGCACTGACACAGATTGCCCAGGACAGCTGTGGAGTCTCCTTCCTTGGGAATATTCAAAATCATCTGGACAGAATGGCCCTTATTGAGCAGGTGGGTTAGACCAGATATTTCCAGAGATATCTGCCAGTCTCAACCATTCTGTGATTCTGTGATTGAAGCCAAAGATGAACGTAAAGGAAGTGCCTTTGCACAAATCTACATTGCCTTAATTTTTTCCTTTCCAAGAATAGTTAGTACATAAGTTAGTGAAAAGAGTCTTGCTACACAACCATGCTTTAACATTAGATTATAAGGTCAAGGCTAATTAGACAGAAAGAATCAATTATTCCTTGAATTTGCATTTTGAGTCTTTTCTGGAGAACATTAGCACATTACTTATCATAGCTCCCATAACATTCAGTAATAACTGATTATTCTGCCTTTGATTTTGTACAGCAAATTTATATTGAGCTACATTATTTAGACACTTTAATTAACCATTGAGAATTTCATTGTTTCAAAACTGGCAATAAAAACATGTTTCTTAAAATCAGTTTTGCTACCTGACAGCACTAGAAATAAGCCCTACAATCCCTTAATTTAACGTACTGTCTCAACACCATCTTATGCATCTCCACATTTCCTGTTCAACAATTTTTATCATAAGACACAGCAAAAAATAGATGGAAGACTTCTTTAACTCCCTCTCTCCCTCACGCACTTCTCCCATGGATACTATACCTGAAATGGATTTGTTTAAGATAACGGGGTCCATTTTCCCAAAAAAATGACAAAACGTTTTATTTGCAAAATGCAGATTTCTCCTGAAATTCTTTCTTATGACCAATTTTTCCCTACATTTCTCTATTTGCTGAGGCTACAACATCCTGTATTCTGCTCTGCCTTTGATGAAGAGAGTCCTGAAGGTATCCCCAGTGATGGCAAAAGGAAAGTCCTATTTAAAAAGACTTGTTATTGAAAATATTTGAAAAGCAAATGGAATTGTATTCTAATAGAATTAATAGAATAGAAAATTTTCCTGACATTCAAAAATATTCTGAAAAATGAACATGTCTGGAGTTGTTCTAGCAGAAACATTTTAACTGGACAGGGACTTGCTGAACACATTATTTCTCATGTGGACAAGAATTCAGTTGTTGAACTATACTGTTATCACTGCCTGCATCTCTCCCACTGAAACATTCCTACAACTGTTCGGGATTTTTCCAGAATCTAAAAGTTACTGCAGTCAGATAAAAGAGGAAAATGGAAGAGATGATACCATTGTTATTATAGCTGTCATCCAGCTTCTATTAAATAAAACCAAGAAAGCTTCTATTTGTAACCTGTTTTTTTACTTATTCCTGTCTCCTTTTATCAATCTACGTTCACAGTTTGCTTCCACTTCAGTGGAGTCTGAATTAAGAAAACGCTTAAGCCCTCAAAACTCAGTCAAAGTTTTGGCAGCTACTCTTCAGAAGGACAGGATTGAGGGCAAAGACAGCTACAGTTTCCTGAAGCATAGAATAAAACATTCATATCATACAGGACGAGTATATGTTACTATATGAGGGGTATGATATTCTAAAAAAACAGTGACTTGAGAATAATTGATTGGTTAAATATTTGCTTTCAGTTTGGTAGTTTGAGTAGCAGCAGAAACACTTTCCCTGGCTTTCCAATCAAGGCAAGCTCAAGTGAAAAGAGCTGAAGCATTTATCTGGTATAGTCTTATGTTTACAAGGTTCTATGTCCAGGTCAAAACCTAGTGTTTAAATCCTGTCTGTGTAGAAAGAATTTGATTGGCAATGTCCTAAATGTGTGCTTCAATTCTTTTCAAATTTTGAAATCTGTGATAACTTTCCAGATCAGGAGTTGTCTATGGTTGGTTTACTATCCAATGTAAGCAGAGAGGCCAAAGGTCTTTCTTAGGTATTTAAAGCCTTCTACTGATTCCCCCCCCTCCCCCCCCCAAATCATTGTTGCTTTCAAACATGTTAAATTGGGGCCATATGGATTTCTTAGATTTATCAGGGCTTTTTTTCTTGTTCCACCAGTAGCAAAATCACCACTTGATCAGTTAAAAAAAATGCAAAGTCTCAGTAGAGTTTTAAGTTATTTATCAAATGTTAGTAGGGAGATGAAAAACAGCTTTAACACATCTACCTGTGACTTTGCCAAAGACAATGAGAATTAACATTTTACTGGCTGCTAAGAAAAAAACCCCAACCAACAAAAAACAAACAAAATACCCCAAACAAACACAACAGCACTGTTAAAACAGCACTTGTACTCACCATTAAATATCAGTGTAATGTAATATAATGCAATGGAATCTTCAGATACTGCTCTCACCCTCTTTGGTGACTGTGAAAACATTTGCTAATTGCTTATCCCCTCACTATGCTCCTTCCCTCTGCTGAGTTTCCCCATCACTTGCTGCCTAATCAGTCTTTGAAGGCAGCAGCAGTCTGCTAACAGAGCAATTAGTTGAAGCACCAAGAGCAGCAGGTGTTAGATGTGCTCTTTTTTGTGACATATCAACAGCATTTATCATGTACTTGCAAAAGATTAATAATATACACATGGATTTGCTACATGCTTTTATTGTCACTGTTAGAATAAAGTGAATGCATGCTATCTGAGAGTTCTCAGGCCACAGGAGCTGATGGGTCAGATCCCAGGACCCTGACCCACAACACACGCCATGTGGCATCAAGGCTCAAAGTCATTTGCTGAAATTTTATTAATCTGACTGAATGTAGTCATTTTATACTGTAGCCAGTTGTCTGGATTTCCATTATTGTCAGTGGGAAGAAATAGATTAATTATTTATTTGAAACTCTTTATTTAAAGTATATATATAATCAGCCCATTGCTATTTTGAGATAGTGTTATAAAATTAATAAAAATTGAAATAACCATTATATGATTGGGATCTCAAACCAAAATTATATTGCCCAGATGTAGGAACAGTATTGGGTATTATTGGGTAATAGCTAATGACCTGGTTTAAAATTAATTTCTTAGAAATTTTACTGTTACCATCTCCATTGCAAAGTCATAGGCACACCTGGACATTTTGGGAAGCCTTGAATATATTTTTCTTTCTTTTTCAGATTTGTAAACTTCAAAACCATCTGCATACAAACTCTTGTAACTACAGCAGTTATATGACAAGATTCCTTTTAAAGTTGCTGCATTGATCCGCTGAATGAGTGCATCAAGGCACCTTTACGGATGCTTCCACAGGTTTGCTTCTAACTTTAAGTGTGCTCAGTGGGGAAAAGGGAGATAGACAGTAGCATTCAAGGAAATAACACTTGTTTGTTTATTAGGAGTTATTCCTCTAAAATGCAGGACAAGAATAAAACCATAACAAAAAATGACAGAAGTATTCCCTGATAATCCAGTCTTGATTGATTAATCAAAAATTATGTAAAAGAAAGAGTGATATAAAATCATGCGTCCAACTTCATCTGCCCTTCATTTTTTCCCTTGAGTGAAGTTACAGGTTTTTTTCAAGGACTCAAGGCAGATGACAGTGAGCTGAAGAATAAAATTTGTTGTACAGTAGGGGAAAAAAAGAAAAAGAATAGTATGCATATTGTTATTATGTGAAGTTCCATGCAACTGTATTCTAGAATGCCATGCAAAGATAACACCTCTATACTGAAATGATTTACTATCTGCACACACTGAGTCACAGATATACAATTTGAATAACAAATCTGTCTTGTAAATGTATTTCACTATACCCACTACAGGTTGGACAACACAAACTGAATTTGTTTCTCTAGACAGAAATGTTTATTAGAAAATCAATAAGTTACACCAAACAGACAGTTTAGAGACACAGTAGGCTGCATATTGGTGAACACAGAACAGCTTCTGATGTGGATTTTATCTTGGACTTTCAATTTAAAAAACCTAGTCAGCAGACATATAGGAATAATAATCATAGAAAGTTATTTTATCATGTGGGGAGATATGGCACTACTATGTGAGCTTTGGTGTACGGTTTTATGGCATTTTACCCATTTTTCTAGACAATATGAAGCTATTAATTTTCCCCACCGAAAGAGTCCTAAATACAACGGAGGTATGAAGTGCAGTGCAGATGGGCAGACTGTAGAAGTGGCAGTATAAAGGGACTTTACGTCCTATGGAGAAGGTGGAGAAGAATTCAAGAGGCCATGGTAATAAGGCAGAGAGAATTTATAAAATTTATAAAATAAATTTATTTAATAAAAATTTCTAAAATAAATTCTACCTTTCATTGAATAATTGGAGCGGTTTTTGTTGGTTTTCCTCAAAAGAGTGGAATTGCTCATCATGCAATTCATCTAAAGAGTAAATGGCTTAGTTTAATATGAAAGCTATCTCTATATATTTTCTGGACATAAACTTTTCTTTTATTATTCAAACCAAGCAAACACAGAGAAGTTAAATCAAGCTCCACTCCATAAATTTGTACGAGTATGATTTGTGCTCAGTAAAGTGAAAAAGTATTGCAAGATTTTTAAGGCCACCATGACTTGTAAAAATCAGTCTAAATAAAACAAATACAGTAGTCTCTTTCCTTAGCAAAAGTTACCTGTGCAACCACAGACTAAAACCACCCAAACATACAAACAAGCTCTGCAGTGAACTAGGCAGAAAGCTCCTCAGTCTTGAGTGTTTTCAATAATTATTTTGCACTGACTTTGTCAGATACCACACGTGCCTTCTGAGACATTTAGTATAACTTATGCTCTTCTGTTTGAGTGTGTGATTTCTCTTTTTATCTGTGTGTCAACAATTTTGCTGAGATATGGGATATCTCTAGCACATGAACAAAATTACTGGGGGAAGTAGGAGGAGTAGGAAGGTTGTAAAAAGTCTGGCAAGGACTAATGCAGAGCTATTCTGCTGCCCATCTGATGGACAAAGGGCTGCACAGCAATGCAACACCTATCCTAACAACAGCTGCAGCACTTCCTGCCAAAGCTTTGCAAAGGGTGGATGAGGAAGACAAAATTGTCACTGTTCAGTCAGGCTCTTTAAAACAAAATATTATTTTTATTCTTTTCTAAGGAAAAGTATCTTAAATAAACAAACTTTAATACATATCTAGTTTTCCCAAAGCTCCTGTTACCTGCATAGGGAGAAACCTGTTTCTCAGACAGGTTCTTTTCTCATTCTTTATTTCAGAAGGAAAAGGAAGGGGGAAGGAAGAGGAAAGATGTGTCTGCATTAGGATACAGCACAGACCAAAAGGAACGACAGCATAGAGTGAAACAGGCAATGCTGAGGACCCACTACCAACGCTGCATGTGTTTTAGGTCAGAGGTCGTTACTTTAAACGACCTCTATGGTCTGGTAACATGAACAACAGACTTTTCTAAACCAAGTAGTTTTTCTCTAGTTTTTGTTGTTGTTGTTGTTGTTTACTTGGTTGTTTTTATTTCAGTGAGTAGCATAATATTGTGATTTGATTGTCTCAGAAAGATTAGTTTAAAAATTTTTCTTATAGATCTTCCAGCTTTTTCATAATGTTTCCAATTGAAAACATACTGTCCTATATATTTGAATTAACTTTCCTCAGGTACAACTGATAATGACTAATTTTCATTTATATGTCTACACTTAAATATCCTTTTAGCTGAGCACTTACCCGCAGAGTAATCCTAGAGGAATTCCCTCCCACTTCCACTTAGTGCAAGCAAAATTCATCTTTTGAAATTCCATCTGCTTATGTGGGAGCAAACAGGAGTATGTAAACATCTCAGTGAACAAATATTTCTTTCAAAATGAAGTTGAGGATTTTTTTTAGCCATCTGAAACTGAAGTAATTTATTTGATCTGGTTTTGTCATATTTATGCATGTTTGAGCAAACACGTTTATCGTCCAGTTTGTGAAGGACTGAAAATGTACCTATCTATACCAGTGTGCGTCTACGGGTACTTCTATGTCAATATACTGGTTTGTAAAAGGAATGCACTTTCAAAAAAATCTTTTAGTCCTTTGCATTTATTATATTTTTTTTGTTCACATCACAGACCAGTATCAGAGCACACAAACTGGATTCTTCTAGGATAAAACTAAACCAAAAGGTTTGCTCCACCAGGTAAAGTGAGTTCAGTCAATCAAAACAGAGAAGAACTAACATGAAGTAAAACTTTCCAAAAGGATGTACAGTGCAGAGAGCAGGTCATCAGCTGTTTTGCCCTAGAAATCTGCAACTGGTAGTCCCCACTATTTGCTAGTGTGGACATAACCTATGAAATTCTAGGGTACTCATTTACCTATCTAGTTAGTTTCTGTTCTGAGGACACACAAACACAATTATAAATTGCTAAAATATGAAACTGAATGAGAATATACCACTAAATGTTCCCACACTAGAAGAACATTTGTCATGAATGGGGCACAAAATTCTTAAAAGAATTTGTGTATTTCTGGCAATGTGTAACAAACGTAGGCACTCAGTGAGCATGCAGACTGCTAAACTGCTTGATCCTAAACACTTCTTACAGTAGGTTAAACTTGTCATTCCTCGATTAAGGAATGTGCATAGCAGAATGCAGAAAGTCTGGGAAAATTTTTAATGTTCATGTCAATGTGCTTCTTGGATCAAGTATTTCAAATTTGCTAAGGCAGATAAGAACTCAGAGGCAGATGTAGATATGTAGGCTTCTTATCACCTCAGTAGTGACTTCCATGTGAATAAAAGTTTCTGTGAACATTTTCAGCTATTAGAAGGACTTTGTTAAAAGTTGAAGAAAGGAATGGTTGTTTTGAACAGGAAAACAGGACAAATTATGTAGCAGGAAGCAAATGTAAGAATCTAAGACTTAAAGGCCACTAGATATATGGTTGGAAGGTTTCTTAGGGAGAAGTAGACTCTATTAATTTATATAGAAAAGTAGACTGTAGTTCATTTAATTGACTTTCTTATAAAACTGACCATGAGTCAGTGTGATGTCTTTGCCATCTTGACATAAGGACTATAATGATACAAGAAGAATACTAAAGTCCATGAAGATTTTAAACTTCTCTTTATGTTTTTTATGCAAATGGAAAACAAATTCAGGCTTTATTTCCTACAGCTGAAATATATTCAAGTGGCTCCTCTGTCACAGGTTGCTTTAAGGGAATATGAATTTACTCACAATAACTAAGCCAGGAGGATAAGGAGAAATTTTGCTGATTTAATTCAAAGGTTTGAACATTATGACTTTATTTGCAAAAATGTCCTTAAGAATTGCTTTCCTCTCCTAATCAGCTCTGATATTTTAAAGGACAGTCACAATATCTATTGGAAGCTTTAAAAACCACCACTAATGCTGCAACTGTGAGAAATATTTTAGGAGCATCACAACTTTGTTAGGACTTTTTCTGAATAAATGAAAGTCAAAATTTAAATTGGAGAATAGTCTTAAAAATCTCGGACATTGTTGTTAATATGATCATCATATTGAGATGATTTTTTCTACATTTGCCTGTCTAACCTTTCCAAGAGAAATTCAACTTAAGAATGCAAAGATTCCTGGAAGACAGGTGTTTGGTGTTTTTAGCAGAGGGATAGGACAGAGGAATGTTCATTAGAAACATAAGAGAGAGTCTAAATTTCTGAACATATTGAAGATAAGCTTTTTATGATTCTCTAAATTTCATGAGTATATTTATTTTTGTAAGAAAACTTCAGAAAGATATGTTGTGAAGATGAGAAGAAACTAATGAAAAAGGCTGTACGTTTTATGGCTAGGAAGATTTTTGAAAAAAGTATAAAAGCTTGCTTAGAAGGATATGCATTGTTTGCATGACAATGCATATCATAGGTCACCAAGAATGGATGCTTTCACAGTTTCATAGAAACAAGTTTTTGATTCTTTTTTTTTTTTTTTTTTGCTTTTTTTTTTTAAAGTAAGGAACTGGAAGAAGAACTCAGATGTTGCCTGAAAAACCTAATTGTAATGTACAGAATTTTTATAAGCCTCAGTTCTATAGACTCCTTAGTAATATTCACAGTAAACTGAAAGAAATGACCATAGATGATGATTGCATGGTCACCCATAGGTGGTCCAGGAGCGACCACTGTGATAATCAAGATGACCTCCTACATGATATACTCCTGAAGATTTTCTTTCACTTAGTTTCTGAGAAAATTATATATTTTAGGGAGGAAAAACAGTCTTGATTTAAAATTTCCAAAGAACTGACAATTTCAGAGTTGAAATGGTTAGCTATGATTTGTGTTAAAAGAAAAAAATTTTGGTCAAAATTTTCTGGCTTATTCTTCCTCACTGGCATGCCTTAGTGACATCATTTTTATTTTCTTTTTTAAATTAATATTTAAGTTAATTTGTCCATGTAGATACTGCATAATCAAATAATCTTTAATAAATTAAAGAGACTTATTAGAGAATGTTACTGCAGTGTAATGTTTCCCTGTCCTTTAATCAGTATTGCATAACTGTTATAAAATAATGTTTAATGAATTGTGGCTAATAGACACAGTTGTGGATGGTTTTGGTAGTCTTGGTTTGGTTTACCAATGCAACACATGGAGATATTATAGTCCCATTTACTCACACATTATATATTCTACCAGTGGCTAAAGATGATGTTTGACTTTACTATTACAATGCTAGTCCAAGTCCAGCTAATTATTTTGTTACTTCTTATGGTAGAATATACATTCTACACTTCCTTATTTTAGTAAGAACATATTTTTTCCCCTATATGTTGTTTTGGCAAAAACCAGTTTCTAAGTTGTAAGGTCACTTAGTAACAATGATCTTCTAATTTACCAGTTCTCTAATTTTGGCAGGACAGCAAAATTTGTAACTGCTGTCTTTCTAATAGCTAATAAAAAATTATTAATAAATAGTCATCATTGGTGGCACATGTGATAGTTGCTTTAAGTTAGTACTATGCTAAACAACAGGAGTAGCATGCTCTAGGAGCAGAATTGTGTAGGGTATGTCGCAGGTCTTGAGGAACTTTCCTGGTGTTCAGCTACTGACAAACCATACAGATAATTTATTCAAAATAAATTATCTAGCCTACCCAGTTTATTTAAATTTCTGTAAAATTCTAGACAGTTGTTAATTAACATGTTTGCAGTTAATACTTTTGAATTGCACATGTAAATTGCCTCTAGAGTTCATACATGTGTATATATCTATATATATATAAATATATATATGTAGATATATATAGATATAGATACATATATATACATTGTGGTGGGCTAGAACACTATTGTTGTGGACAAAGAATGTCAGATTCTCAGTGTATGTTTATGATTCAAGACAAAGTTTGAAAGGAAGATAGAAGAAATAATTTTAGTCCTCTCTAGTATACTGTCTTTTCTCTGAAAGAGCAAGTGATAGAAAGATGGTGTTTGAGAACAAGTTGAAATAGAAATTATTTTATTTATTTTCCAGTGTGTATGCTTCCTATCAAGAAAGGGAAAAACTGCTCGAACTTCCAAGGAAAACAGACAGGTTAGTTTCCCCATCTTGTCAAGCTTACTTCTGCTTTGTTTAATGATTGCATATAGTGTATAAATTATAGCCTACTTTAATGAGAGCTCTTCTTTGCTTCTCATATTTTATAAATCCAACTCTCTATCACTGAAGACTTTTGCTAGAAACTGTTAGTGGTATATTACTGAATATCTGGCTTTACCCAAGAACATACAAATACTTTTCACAGCATTTAATATAATTCATTATATTTGTGCACAGTACTAGTATATAGAATATTGTATATGCTGGTTATTAAAATTTTCATAGTACATCACCTTTTGAAAAGGTAGAGTCTGGCTTCCAAAACCTTTAAATCATTAATATCATTTATGTGTATGCATAGTACATATCACACTCATGTTTATACATTTTAATTTATTATTTTATATACAGTTTTCCCAGAAATGTGGAAACTTTTAAAGAACAGTGTCAAAAATAGTTATTTCCACAATGTCATCTAAAATGTAAGATGGAAATTAGGCCAAGGTAAATACCCAAGAAATACTTCAAGTGTGTCAGAAGATGAAAACATGAGAGTTTTACTGGTCTGTTGGGTACCAGAGAGACTAGAGGACAGATTCACATTTTATTTGAAAAAGTTAAATCCCACCTATGTCTTATTTCAGTTTGTTTGTGTCTAAATGTGTATCCAGCTCCCTTTTTTCAGATATCATCTAACAGTGCACATGACCAAAATCTTATATATGTCACAGTTTTTGCCAACAAAATTCCTTCATGCTTAAAAGGACCCCATGAAACACCTGTCTCATTCCTGAGAGTGTACCAGGTGCTATGCCCTGTTGCTATCAGGATCTACACCTTCCCTGTTACTTCGTCAGCTTTCCTGAAAACCTGATCAAAACTCAGCCTAGAAATAACACTTACTGGTGCCTTGATCATCTGAGCACCAGATCCGTGTCCTGGCTGAGGAATTAACGCCCACACAAATCCTCCATCTCCAGCCCTTGCTGCCCACCTGGGCAGCCAGGCTCCAGTGTCCTGCTGAAGCTGTTTCATTTTGCATCAAAAGTCGAAATGTCTGCTGGATCAGAAAAGAAATGGAAAGCTGGTTTCTGGAGGTAGCAATACAGTACAGACAGCACTGTGTTTCACAGACTAGGTTTAACTTTTATATCTCAATTGCCCCTATGTCCTAAAATAGAGCTTAAGATTTTAGGTATTATGCAAGTGTAGCAGAATATGTATGTATATGGAGGAAGGTATTTTCGCAAGATGAAATTTAATGCAATTATTTACACTCTGAACTCCAGTCCTGAGTTGTTGCTTAAGTGGGATGAATTCAGATCCAGAACAAGGGAAGGTTTCTCAGGACTTATGAATTTAACAAAGAAGTGAAAAATAATCTAGCTAAAATATATACCCAAACAGCAGCTGGGAGTGGCATATTTACTTACAAAAAGGTCATTTTAGTGTTGTTATAACTTACAGGACTTATACTGATGACGGGTAATTTGAAACAGTAAGTTAAAGTACATTTTTTCTAAGGAAACTCTTGACAAATCTGTTAAAATACTATGACTGTATCAAAAGATAAGTCAGAAGAAAATGATATAATTTACTTGAACATTCACAAAGTCCTAGCAATACCTCTGGAGAGTTTATTAAATAAATTTAGCGAGTAGAGAAGAAAAGTTAAGTAAAGCCATAAAACCAGGAAAGAGGCAAAATATGAAGCAAAGATAAATTTTCTTCTTTCAGTTGGCAAATATCAACAGAAGGTGGATGATCTTCATGAAGTGTACAAGTGTTTGGGTTAGTTACAATAAAGACTGTGAAGAACTTGAAAAGCAGTAGAAGGCATATATGAGAAAGAATAATTTGAAAAACTCATACAAATATTTTGGCTTTGTTTTTCAAAGTTTGGTCATATGTCTTTCAGTACATCTCCATTGACATCAGTGGGATCATTCTAGGAGTTCATATGGCATGCTGGAGAACATGTCATTTAAGAATCCCTAGGAGAGATAGGTGTGTCAGCAGGTTTAAAGTTGTCTGCAATTAACGTAAGGAATGCATTTATTATCAATGAATTAAGGATTAACTACACACCGTAGTTTTAGTTGTTCTTCCTACAAAAATTGGCAAAACCTGAATGCTTATTTGGCTTCCAAATAAATGTATGCAAAGATTTCTTTGAGCTATGAAGGATTATGTGTGAAGACGGACCATATGGCTGATAAGGTAACAGTTTTTATGTGCTTAATTTAGGGCATGGATAGGCAGTTAATCATTTGGATATGGAAATATTCATGTTTAAAACCCCAAAATTTACACCCACAATTTTTAAAGTTCTAATTATAATGGCTGTTTTCCTGAGTATGCAAAGACATTTTTCATAGACAAATGAATGACTCTGCTTGCATATTTCTGAATTAGAATGACTCATATTTCATTATTATTTGAAGACGAAGATCCCCTGTCAGTAATGCCTGAGTAACATACTGTCAGTAACTTCCCTCATGCATATGGGCAGCCTGAAATAAACTACTATCTCTTGGGTGTCTACATTTGTGATAATCTGTGAATGAATCACAATATACTCTTGAGAACTGCATCAATGATTCTGCACATGGTACGCAATTCAACCTGCATACCAAGGATGTGGGGTATATTGTTACTCAGGAATCCAGCTCATCATGAGGTCAAGCCAAATTCCTCAAAGTCACACAGGAAGACAAGGAAGCACAGAGACTCCCAGGGGCTACCCACTGAATTGCTATACCAGTCAAAGGGTTCCATTCTTCCACATAGCTTCAGGTTAGGAAGGAATACAGCAGTTGGGACTAAGACATTTCTCTTTCACTGTGAGAAGAGTCTGAGGATCTTTGCTGCGAGATCCACTGTGTTGTGATTCTGAAATACATATGATAATTCCCTGGATCAAAACCTAGTGATGCAGAATACAGATTTTAGCTAAGGAAGAAGGAACTATGCTGGTATAATTCAGTTTATATGTGTGTTTTTATGTGTTTCTGGCAAGCTCAGGACCATAGGCAGAATTCTGAGACATACAAGGATGTAGTCTTCAGATGACACTTCACGTATCTTTTGTGAACTCTGAAATTATCCTCCTGGGAGAACTTTCTGGTACAGCACAACATGTTTTTATTTTGTGATTGACCGGAAGGACTTCTGCCTCTCTGTCCCCTACTGAAAACACTGAAAAAATCTGAATGGGCGTTAGTAGACAAATGTCAGTGCCATATATCTTTTCATCTCCTTTCAAAGATGAGAAGAACTAGTGTAACCTTCAATTTTTTTAGTGCAATGAATTTTGGAGAGTGACAGTGAACTCTGCTATCTGACTACATGACCTTAAAAGGATCCATTGATCACTTTTACTTCTGTTTTAACTAGATGCACCTTTAATATCTTAACATCCTCTGAATATTTGGCATGTTCCAAATATTGACAGAGAATCCTGGCTTGTCTTGCCACATGCACTTTAGGGGATGGTTAGGGCCCTGAAAGCACTTTCCTCACTGCTTGCACATTAATCCAGAAAAAAGGGTAACATAAAATCCTAATACTTCACAGAGTGATCAGTAAAAATCTATTGATCCTTCTAGCACTGCTTTTCATATTTGTACATTAAATGCCTTCTTCAGATATCTTGAGTGATAAATTTGTGTCAAAAAACATTGTGTATTAGCACTGTCATATTTAAAGTATCAACTACGGAAGTATCACTTCTGCTCCTTCTCTTCCCTCCAGCAGCTCTTGGCTTTCTCCCCCCAACATCCCTCAGTTTCAACAACATTAAGAGACTCCAACAGAGAAGCCTTTTGCGTTAAAGAAACAGTTTAAATAGTATCAGGAGTTCAAACACCACAAACCAGCCCTGAAATGCAGCACTGAATCCAGCACACCACTCTGGTTACCAATCCCAGGCTTCCAAAGCCTGTCACTGTTCAGATTTCACTTAGAGATCTCTAGTTCAAATTTCAGGGGACCTTATACCTGTGTATGCTCACAGGAGAACAGGCCCTCAGGATGCTGTCCATAGAGACCATAATTGTAGCAAATGCAACAAAAATAATTTCCTGCTTACTCACTTCTTTCAGGATGGTTCACATAGAAATTGCAAGCCAAGACATATACCACTCCTAAAGTGAATTCTGCAGTCCTAGTTTCGTAATTAAAATACCTTGCTCATTTTCTTAATTAAATAATTTTGGAGTCACAGCTGACCAGAGGCTGGTGTTAAGCCAACTCATGTATTTCTAGTTATCAGCAGTTCATTTGACAACTATGAATATCAGGGCCACTAAATTCAGGTACATTTTCTGCAATGCAATTGGTGAAGAAGGATCTTTAACAACCTACATCTTGGTGGGGCAGTAACCTGCAAACTGTTTGATCATGAAAAGCTAATGTGGTATGTTCCTGGTGGTAAAGAAACCACATGGTGCTTCTCTTACCTCAACAATGAAGCTTTCATCTCTGCTGTGAAGAGGTCAAAGAAAATGGCAAGAAATCAAATGTGCTGTGGATAATAACCAAAATTAGTACAGGAGTTGGAAAAATTATAGGTTACTTGCCACTGTTAATTGTAGGTTTTGGACCTTTTGTTTTAATTCCAGACATCTATGTAAGAAGAACCATTAATTAACCTCGTTCACTACCAACCGATGAACATGTATATTTCACACTCTTTGTTGACAATAGGCCAGGCTGTGCTAAGAAAGAAACATGTTCCACTAGCATGTCACTGAAAAGAAAGAAGGGGTGGATGCTTAAAGCATGTCATTGTTATATGAGATGACCCTTTTCTTGTCGCACTGAACTGTTGCCTTCTCTCAAAAGCATGAATACACTTTTGATGTTTGGGCCATAGTCCAATTACTATATTGATCAAAGCACATTCTCTGGCTTACTTTTAGGATTTGGGTAAACATTGTCATGTTTAAAATTGTTTATTTCAACCTTGTAAAACTGTCACTGTTCTAGCCAAATAATTTTATATGTTTTCAGCTCTCAGAGTATAGGAAGTGTATAGGACCTCTGTACTTAAGTTGAAACCAGCTGCCTCCACATGTGATGGATGAAGGACCTATGCCAGGCATAGTCAGGTGCTGTAATTGTATCCAGCTCTTGTAATGTTTTGCTTCTTCCTGTAGGTAGGGATAAACTTTACAAAGCAGCAGATGCCATTGCAGTGGTAGAAAACAGGGCATGTATGCACAAAGTGGCCCTTGACTGCATTGAAAGTAGGGGACACATTTCCTCATCATGTGATGTCCCATTTGTTGAGCTGCACAGAATCACCTAGTTCTTTTCACTGTGTGGTTTTGGTTCACATTTCTAAGCAATTAAGAAAATACTAAAGCATGTGCAGACCTAGATTTATGGAAGCCTTACACATGCTTATGAAATCTTAAAGGTTATATTGCATTATTATTAAGCTGCTTTATACTTACAAAATTTTAAGACTATATTATAATTATTTTTAAGATTTTATTCTCTTAAGAGTTAATATTATTTGGTAAATTAGTTCCTACTATCAGCAAAATATTTTTATTTTAAAATCAATTTCTAGTAAAACTCAGCTATTTCACTTAATTTTAGTCCCATCATGTGCAGAAATTCTTTTCTTTCTTGTGGTGTATATAGGTAAGAACGGAAAATAGTATAATTTATCTGCTTCTAACAGCACAGCCTACAAAGACATTTTTATTTCTGACTCCAGTTTTAATGCCTCGCTGTCCACTATTTATCGCAGGAACTCTTGTGATTTCATAGGAAATTGTGTGTCTAAAAACTTCTGTGGATATGACCTTTTTGCTATGTGTCTATTTGAATGCAGCTAATCTCTCCAGGACTTTTCACAGTTTCCTCTAAGTACCTGCAAAAGACAGACCATTCCTCCCAATATTCACTAGGAATTAATTAAGAGAGACTCAGCTATATACAATTCAAATAAAGAAGTAAATATCACCAAAAAAAAAAAAATGTGTAAGAGAGTGCAGCATGGGGATAGATCAGCCACTGAAGTATCAGGGTACATTGTGGCTACTTTAACTAAACTAAGCTATATGGAGATGAATAATTAAAAATAGTCAATTTATTTTACTTTGGCAATATAGACCTATTTTGAGTGGATAGACTTTGTCTCCAAATTAGCCCTTTTCTTTATGCAACATTGTTCACTCTTTAAATTATTTGCATAGCTATAAATATCCTCCTTGAACAAAGTGTGTGCTACTACATTTAAAGGCCTGAAGAAACATTTGTGGACTTGTGAAAAAGAACAATAGTTTTCATATTTCTATTTGAAAAACAAAGCATGCAATTGTGAATTTAAAATGGTCTTTTAAGTGTGCCAAGAATATAAGAAAAGAAATTAGTAAAACTGTGGGTATATTTAAGAATTCCCTTATAAGTATTTGTTATATGTTTTCATGTGTATGAACTTCACCCTTTGCTGCTGCTTTTATGTTTAGTTTCTGAAAACATTTGGAACCGAATTCAGCTGACAGAAATATTTCCTAACCAATAGTTCAAAATGCTTGTAACTGTGTCTTTTAGGCAGGAAGCAACACAAAAAAGATCTGTGGAATAAACAAATATCCTTGGTTGCATTTCAAATCTACAAGATAAATGGAGAATATTCCCACTGTCTGCACAATAACTACATTCAGAAACAATAAAAGTGACTGCCAATACATTCACAGAATCACAGAATCACAGGTTGGAAGGGACCTCAGGGATCATCTAGTCCAAACTTTCTGGGAAGAGCACAGTCTAGACCCTTGGTTACATCCATTTTAGGGTTAATTATGAGCTCATTTACTTCAGACTAGTAATTACTTGAATGAATTTTTATGCCTAAAAATTATGTACTTAGAGAATCCCATTCAGAAGTGTATCAGGGAAGGTATCAACAATACTATAAGGAAGAAAATGAGTTCTTGTCTAGACAGCCAGCAACATGCACCCCTTTTGTCTTCTGTGTCTGTAAGTTAATCCCTGAGCCTTCTGAAGTTATCTCTTTTTGCTGCAAATGAACTGGCACATTTGAGTTATTGACTTAGCTCCAGTCAAAGCTACAACTGTGGTTTGTGGTTTGTAGTTTGTTGCAGAAGTATGTACCAGTTCAAATGGTGCACCTCTTCGGGAAAGAAACTATGATGAATGAGATCCCTTTTGTGGAACCTGGTGAATGGGATGGCTGCTGGTCTCTGTCTTGTTATGTGCAGGACTAGAGCAGTGGGGTTTGAGGGAAAGTGTGGGGGAGTAACAGAATCTTGTTTCCAGCACACACCAGAGCTGGCGTTGCGCAGTGCTTTAACCTGTATAAATCTAACAGTCTTACATTTGTAAGTCTGCAGTCTTACACTTGTAACACTACAGTTTGCCTTTCGTTTTGTATGCAGCCCACAACACACACAACCCCAGACCACTGCAGCAGTACTGCAGCAGTAAAAGATAACTTTTTTTATCCGAAAGGGCTGTTATCCTTGCAGACTTACACTGGATGATTCAGGAAACATTATCACGTCTGTAAAGTTTGGTTTTGTAGGAAGTATCTGCTAGTGAAATACAAGTTTTCCCTTTCTAGCCTTTGCTTCATAGTTTTTAGTTTATAGTCTTATGCTAGGGAAACAAATACATCTTAATAGATAACTCTAGTAGATAATAGTCATATAGGTAACCAATAAACATTTGCTGATAATGCATATGCAGAAAGCTAACCAACCAATTGGTGTGTACAGCATCTGTACCTGACAAATGTATGCTGTCGTAAGCACTATTACTGTAATGAAACAGTCCTGATGAAACCATATTGTTACTGCGTTATTCAGAGGAACACCTGCAATGGAAAATATGCACAGATGAGGATGATGAGCTGGGAAGATCCTCACCAATTCTTTTGTTTGCCAGTGACTTGGAGAGTTTTCCTTTCTTACCCTTTCCCTTTCCCTTTCCCTTTCCCTTTCCCTTTCCCTTTCCCTTTCCCTTTCCCTTTCCCTTTCCCTTTCCCTTTCCCTTTCCCTTTCCCTTTCCCTTTCCCTTGGCTTGTTGTGCTACAATGCTTTTTGCTGAATACATTCATGACCTGGTCCAGGAATAACTCCTTGTCCTTGCTTAATAAGCATTTTTGAAGACACCCTTTTCACCTTAGTTGACACTAAAGACTATGTGTTAATACAGTAAACCAAAAAAATTGCTACATAAAAGGAAATGGGTAAATACATTCCTTCAGATACTGTTAAACAACACTACTGTGACAAAGTAAAACAATTCAGGCATCTACCAGTATTTAATCAACTATCAGGATTGTATATTAATTTTTTTTCAGATAGCCAATATCAAGTGGGTGGGCAAAGCTGTATTTTCTTATGGCTTTTTCATATATTGAACAATTAATTGTCATTTAACATGACATGTATGGTTTGTAAATATAACTCATATTACTGAACAATATAGAAGTTAAACGAAATATATATAAAAAGGTTTTATTTACATACCAGTGCACTTATTACAAGACTTTGTTATCCTTTTTTTTAGTTCTAAATTTGATCTATTGTGATAACTTTTTTTGTCCTCTGTCCTACATTGAAAGAAATGTTACTCCTTGCTGCCAGACAGCCACCACTTCACTGTATAAAATTTAGGCTCCCTCTTAACATATGGAAAACTCTACCTCACAAGAATTTGTTATATGATTAAGCTTAAAAAATAATTTCAAGGTCTTTCTCTACAATGGCAGCCAAATCATGTGTTAATGTAAATCAGGGGAAGACATGGCATTTTGCTTTTTTTAACATATTACTCAGAAAATGCTAATAAAAGGATTGTGGACTAGAACACTGACTCCCTGGTTACTTAGAAAAACCTCAAAGCTTTACTGAAGTTTCATACACACAATATAAGGAATCAGCCCCTAAGCACTTCTGTACATGATTAATTTTAGGCAAGAAGACTGAAAAATCGCTGACAAGTTACATTATTGTGACAGCTGCATTAACCTCATACTTAGGGAAACCCAGTTAAAGACAAGGAGCTCTGTGAGCTAAATGCTATACAAATATAAGATACAGACTCAGAGGGCTTCGAAGGAAAACAGAGAAGGTGAAGAAAAGTGGGATGATACAGGGAATGGAAACCACAAGACAATGCTGGTTTCAGGGTAACAGTAGCTGGACTCCAGTAATTTTTTGGAGGATGTCAAAGCAAAAAAGAGTTTTAAGTGAAAAATAATATAGGATCACAGTATCCTTTTAGTGTTATTTATAGGGGAGTTTTATCCCCAAAAGAGGCAAAACTGCTAGAAAAATTTATCCAGTTAGAAATGGAGGTTGATTATATTAACTTAATGCTAATGAGAGTTAACCTTCTGGCCCTGAGTAGGAGAGCCAAAGTGGGCGGAAAGTAGACTGAAAAGATTTTTGCAGGAGAAGTTACACAGTTTTATTGGGTGTAGATGGCAAGGTGTGATAGAGGGGGTGCTGAAGGGGCAGCCTCTGGGAGGATGTTAGGTGCTGCCCTGTGCTGAACAAAACCATCCAACAGAACCCCGCCACAGGCCACAGCTTAGCCCATCAGCCAAGTCAGTGGCATCTCTGCAAAAAGATATTTAAGAAATATAAGAAAACACTGTACAGACAGTGGAGGAGGAAAAAACCAAAAAGAAACAGCAGTGTGAGTAGCAAGGAAAGGAGGTGCTCCAGGTGCTGGAGCAGAAATTGCCCTGCAGCACCATGGGAGATCCCACACTGGAGCAGATTTATCTTGAAGGACTGCAGGGCACATGCTGGAGCAGGGGAAAAGTATGAGAAGGAGAGGAAATGTGATGGGCTGCTGTAACCTCCCCATCCCTCATTGCTTTTGTGCTGTGTGGGGTGGTGGGGAGGTGGGAGGTAGAGGGGTTGGGAGTGAAAGAGTAAAGATGAGCCTGGGAAAGGAGGGATGGGGAAAAGTATTGTTTTAATGTTTGTCTCTGTTTCTAACCATCCAAAAGTATTTTAACTGACAATAAAAAAATAAATTTTTTTTCTCCAATTTTTTGCCCATGGTGGCAACAGGTAAGCAATCTTCCTGTCTTTATCATGACCCACAATCTTTCTCATCACATTTTCTCCCCTTGTCCTGTTGAGGAGGGGGAGTGAGAGAGCAGCTGGGTGGCATTTTGGCCCTTAGACAAGGCTAACCTAGCACAGTTGCTTATGTGATAGAGAAGACAAGTCATTAGAAAGACAGCCAGGCAAGAGATAAGGTCATTCTGACCTAGAAAAATTATTTTATTGCAGTATTCTGAATGGCTATCACAAGGATGACTGCTTATGTGGACCACGGTAGAAGATGTTGATATATTCAAAAGTAAAATGATACGAGCTTGGTAAAATTTGCAATTATATAGACAGTTAAAAAAGGCTCTATCTTAGATATATTAAATAGGGAAAGAATGTACATGACAAGTTATGTGGATAACTGTTCAGTGGATAAGGAATTGGTTGGATGGTAACATCCAGAGGGTAGTCATCAATGGCTCGATGTCCAGATGGAGACTGGTGACAAGTGGTGTCCCTCAAGGGTCCGTACTGGGACCAGTATTGTTTAATATCTTCATCAATGACATAGACAGTGGGATCAAGAGCAACCTCAGCAAGTTTGCAGATGACACCAAGCTGAGCGGTGCAGCTGACACACCAGAAGGACAGGATGTCATCCAGAGAGACCTAGAGAAGCTGGAGAGGTCGGCCTGTGAGTATCTCACGAGGTTCAACAACACCAAGTGCAGGGTCCTGCAGCTGGGTCAGGGTAACCCCCAGTATCAATACAGGCCGGGAGGTAAAGAGATTGAGAGCAGCCCTGCAGAGAGGGACCTGGCGGTGCCAGTGGACGAAAAGCTGGACATGAGCCAGCAATGTGAGCTTGCAGCCCAGAAAGCCAACTGTATATTCGGCTGCATCAAAAGCAGCGTGGCCAGCAGGTTGTGGGAGGTGATTCTGCCCCTCTACTCTGCCCTGGTGGAAACCCACATGGAGTACTGCATCTGGAGCCCTCATCAGAAGAAGGACATGGAACTGTTGGAGCAGGTCCAGATGAGGGACACAAAAATGATCCGAGGGCTGGAACAACTCTCCTATGAGGACAGGCTGAGAGAGTTGGTGTTGTTTGGCCTGGAGAAGAGAAGGCTGCGAGGAGACCTAATTGCAGCCTTTCAGTACTTAAAGGGTGACTATAGGAAAGATGTGGGCAATCTCTTTAGCAAGGCCTATTGTGACAGGACAAGGGGCAATGGTTCTAAACTAAAGGAGGGTAGACTTAGAATGGATAAAAGGAAAAAGTTTTTTACTATGAGGATGATGAAAGAGTGGAAGAGGTTGCCCAGGGAGGTGGTAGATGCCCCATCCCTGGTAACATTCAAGATGAGGTTGAACAATCTAGTTGAAGATGTCCCTGCTCACTGCAGGGAGGTTGGACTAGATGACCTCTAAAGGTCCCTTCCAACCGAAACCATTCTGTAATTCTATGATTCTATGAAGTTAGAAAGGTCAAAGTCAAAGATAACTCTGCATTTGATGATGCCATCCACAGTACTACAGAAAGAAGCTGACAGTTTCAGCATAGAAGGCTAAGATCTGCTTTTTAGTCTTATTGAGTCTTATCTCATGACTAGTTATCTATGATAGGTTTCAGAGAAACAATTAGAGATTTTGGACAGAAGCAGCAGCTATATAAATTTATCTTGTATAAAAACCTGAGGTTGAATATATGCCTGCACAGAACGTTACTCTTGCAAAAATTTGCAGGATCACAGTCTAAATGCATTACTTTAACTTTGAGATGGAGAAGTGAGTTTGAGTTCAAATAGTTAAGTGCTTATACTTGTCTTAACATCTTAGTATTGATATTATCAAGGTTTGCTTCCAAAGTTGTAGGTTTCTGTTATTGTCAGATATTTGACTTTTTATTATGTTTTTTTTTTTCTGTCACTGTTATTCATGATTAGGCTTTAACAAAGAATAGGACACATCTTTCCAACAGAGTCACTTTATCTTTGTTATTGCTATCCACATTACAAATGAATTCATTAGTATTCTCATCACAAAATCCAAGTTCATTATCTGATAAGACAAAAATTTCTTCAGATACATCTTGAGGTATTTGATTTGCCTTATTTATATTCTCAGCAGGCAACCTTCTCTCACTTGCTAGAGATGAGTATAAGTAAAGCGTAATTCTGCTCATTACTTTACCCTGATTGAGATTCTTTTTCTGTCCTTTGTAACATGGAATCCTTATTTGTTTTCTTCTCCCTTTTTTTAATTGGTTTGTGACTCCTGAGATAAAATATACATTCCATTCTTGACTATGAAAAACAGGTTCTAATTTTTTAAACATGTATTCAGCAATATATTAAATTTAAAACCATATCTGGGTAATAATTACAACAAACAAAAAATTAACTCATTTAAACATTTGTAGTGGGATATTTTTAGTGCTGAATTCATGGTGGCCATATTATTAAATCTATGCAGACAGCTTATTGGGGGCGGGGGGCAGAGGGCAGGTTTCTGCATTTAGTCTTAGCTTTCCCTGTAATAAGATATGTAGTTTTTCCCTGTAAATCTAAAGCTTTTGATCCCATCTCCTATTCAGTTTAGTCCCACTCAATTCTGGTGCATGCTGAACCTTGTGACAGACCTTCATTAATATCCCAATATATGTGCCCAAACAGGAAAATAGACTAAGAATATGGACACTTTAGCTGATTAAAATTCTCAGTAAACATCCTATTTTCTGTATTACACCATGGTATTTTCTCAGGAGTCTATGCAGTCCTTTCTTCAGAGGTAGTAAAAAATTGCAGATTATTGTAGTCAGTGATAGAAGTGGCCTAAAGGAACACTAGGAGTGAACTCTCCACCTTATTTTCCCGATTTTACTTATATGTCTTAAAAATAAAAGACTTTTAATGTCTTAAAAATAAGGAGCCATGTCTTTATTCAGTTATTCCTATGAAAGTGTTCAGTATCACTGTGAGACACCTGAGGATACATGAAAGAACCACATGGGTTTTGACAGAGAAAGTACAGATGCTACAGAAGGCCTGGGATATTTTGCAATGGCAGCTGGAGGCCAGACGGGCCTCCAAGAGCATGTGAAGTGGTGCCACATCGCTTAATTTTAAGCGAGTGAATTGAACTCAGGGTATGATTCAGCTCTGTATTCCAAGATCTGGAAGCCCAAAATGGAAGGTCCAGAGACTCATCTAGAAGTACTCCAGCTGCAAATACGTCCAGTTTATGGGACTAGCCTAGAAGTGACCCAAATGAAAAACTGTAATGTCTATAATGTGGGCATCAGATCCTTGGCATCAGTTCTCCTGCTCTGCAGATCCACTCTTTCTATTCTGTATGGCTTACTAATGCAGGTGTAGCCATAACATCTCAGCTGCTGTGACAGTAAACAGAGATCCTGCAAAGAAGGATAACATAGACCCTGGTTCAGCTGTCTTCAATGAAAAAAATGTTAGTTATTGGTTGACTCTAACTTTTGTTGACTGAACCAACAGGATCGTCACTGACTATAACAACAGTAGCATGAAACAGATTATATATGAGCAAATTTAAGGTTGTAGTATTTATAAAAACATACTGCTCATGATATTTCTTTTTATAACACTGATGAAACTATATTTTTCACAATTGGATCAAACCTGTTATAATGGTACATATTTTACTTAAAACCATCTGTACATTAGGACAGAATACTATAGGTGTTAGTATTTTACTCTTCAAATAGGGTCAACTATACTTTTAAATAATGGAAATACTTGAGGGACAAAGTATTGTTGAATAGAAAAAACCTGTGTTAGCAGAGATAGTAAAGGAGGAGTGTTAACAGGTGTTACAAATATTCTCTCTTGCTATTTGCTAACAACTTTTCCAGCAATCATCCTCTGCTGTGAAGCAGTAGTAACTTGTAACTTTCTTCCACCAACTCGTATTTGCACTGCAGCTGAATGGAAATATTGTAGGACAGAAAAAATCTGCCTGTGTTATTTACATACATAATTTGTTGGTTACTCTTGCAGGGTACTGAATAACGTTAACAGTATTCTTATTGCTCTCATTATTGTTTTTGTTATTGTTCCTACAATATTTGCAAAGCCTTACCTCTCATAATAAACTGTCTGATTACAGTTCAATGCATTTATCCCTATGTGTCCTAATATATTATCTGGGAGAGAAAGAGCCCATGGGTAACATTTCTGCAAGTTTGGATGAAGAAATACTGCTGTAAAACCACTCTAGCTGAGTCTGGCAAACCCTTTATGATTATGACTGATTCATATTTCCCTTTCATACTCAAAATGAATCTTATATGTAATATTAGAAGTTTCTTAATAGCTCTGAACACCACACAATATGTGGCTACATAAAGATCATTTATCCATCATTACATCAAAGCAGAACTGATGACAGGTGGTTACACTTATTCTGGAACAATGAAGAACTGTTGACCTTTTAGGAAAAAAGACCAACTCACATAATAGTTCCTTTTATTTTCAACTGCACTTTCACTTAAGCAGTAGAAGCACTTAGCCACAAAAAGTAGAAGCAAAAGAATATAAAAGCTACTGAGGAAATCTGCATTACTGTGTGAGGGAATTATTGTCGTTTTTCCTTTCAAATGGGTCCAACTTCTGTGTTGCTGCTAAGAGGTGCTCCACTGTAAGATCTACTCTGATCAAGTTGTGTCTTTGGTAGTCTTGCTGTGTTTCTTCACAGCAGAGCAAATTTAACTCAGGTTGGTGACACATTAGAACAGTTAAACTGCTTTTGGTAACCTTAGGGTTCAGATAAGGCCCCTTCATGTCTGTTTGAAACATGGGAGTCTCCAGGACACTCTGTGCACAGGTATACAGTGTTGTGGGGTATTTTGGCTGTTCAAATTACCTCTATTGGCTTTACTTCCTAAGATTTTGAAGACTGATGGGCTGAAGAGATAAGCCAGGTCCTGCCACTGCCTCTGCTAGGATGTCTGGATGTCCGGTCCCAGACCTTGGGGTGCTCCCATGTCAGCTCTGGGGAAAGCAACCAAGGGCCCTGACCAGGGACGTCAGTTAGTCACCCAGGACTGTGATCAGAGGAACAACAACTTTAATGTTTTGCTCCAGTCCGTCCTTCACTTTTGTTTCTTGGTCACCATTTTGATACCAACACCCCTTTCTTTTGCATACAGAGTCCTGACGTTTTCGTGTTGGTATCTTGTAAGTGATATGACAGGTCAGGGTACATACAAGTACATTGCTCTCCTTTTGTTACCTGTAGCACCCTGACTTTTCTCATGTAGTTATCTTGTTGGCAGAGCCATAGCTCTGGATTAGCTACCTGCATGCATACCTTAACAACCTCTTCCTTGAAAATGGAGAAACAGCTATGAAACTGCTCAGCAGTCATCAAGCATTGTGAGGCATTGCTGGTCATGGAGCAGAAGGTGTCTGAACTCAGGAAAGGCTTTCATACTTGCTGGTGACAGTCAGTGGCAAGGCCACATGTGGGAAGATGACAGCATTGCCCGTTAGCAAACAATCCTGTTTAACAACAATTTCAACATTTGACTCGGTTTAGGTGTGCCATAGGAGGATACAAAGATTCTTCTTTTTAGTTTGATGAAAAAATATTTACAAGTACAGTTCAGGTGTTAGTTTCTACAAATATTTTCAATCAAGATATTTTGAGGTTGCCACAAGCCTTAACTTATAGTCCAGGTGGTAGATTATTGAGATTAATATGGACAAAATTTTCTTCATTAATAACTTTTTATTTTTAATTAACTAGAAAATGCTTTACAAAAAGTGTTTTTTAAAGAAAGCTATTACTTTGACATATTTTGAGGTCTTTTTATCTTAGGCTTTCATCTTACTTTTATCACGGAAAAGGCAAGTCTTCAAGAAAATATGTATTGTTTCTTTTTAAAATCCTTTTTCTGAATAACAGTTACTCTGGGTTTCTCTATGTGTAACTCTATGACACTCATAACTCAAGTAATAATATTTGTGGTAAATATTGCTCAGTGAAAAACAGAAATTGGTCAATCAGACAAACAAAAATCCACACTACCATAAGCTATAAACAAAAATTTCTTTCTCCTTTTCCTTTTGTATGTATCTTGCAATCTTAAGTGCCCATTCTGGACTTAATTTCTAGGGTGTCCTATTTTTCCTGATACCACCTTGTCCTACTTTAATGTGTATGCTTTTTGCAGTTGGCCAGTCAGGTTTCCTCTACATATGATGCAATACCAAAGGTTAATGTCATTGCTGTTTTATCTGCTTTTAATTTGGCACCACTTAGGTAACATAGAAGGGTTTGTCTGCATGCAGAGAATTGACACAGGTAATATTCCTTATTGTATAGTGTGCAGACAACTATATCCAAGATCTACAAACTGTGGAAAACAGCAATATTCTTTGGTTACAGTTCAGTGTTTTTCTGATATTTCTTTGTATTTTATATTTTGTTTCTCGAAGGATTTAAAAGCACGACAGTATTTATAATATTTAGAGCAATTTCATTCAGATACTTGATAAACCCCACCAAGAACCTACTTATACCTGCCACTAAGTCCCATCAGTTGTTGCTACATGATCTTGTTGCAACATTTGTCAAATTATTATTGTTTTTAGAGCATAAAAAGTGGTAGCACACAAATCTCCCCAGAGAGCTCCAAACGACACACACAGATATTGTTTTCCTCAACAGTTTGAAGCTGAAGCCAGAAAAGTAGATTTTTCTTCTGCAGATGCACATGCTGGAAAGGATAGAGGGACGATATTATCATCGGAAGAAGAGAGTGGTGTCAGAATAGCTCTGTTATGAAGCAGATAACTTAGGAAAAACATATGAGTGCATGACTTTTACCCTTTCTCAAAAATACTTAAGGAATAATAGCGATCAAACAGCATGAGTGGTAACTAAAGTCAGATAAGTCTGAAGAGTTTTTTATTTTTTTGATTTAATGAAGCCCTATAATATGACATGAATGTAGGTTACATTTTGATTTTGGACATGATTGCCATCCATTTTTACAGACAAAATTTTTTCCAGTATCTGGTCTTTGACCTTCCTGGTTTCAGTATGACGACTAACAGGACATTGCATATATCTGTAAATCTGTGCCTCAAAAATGTAAAGCCAAATGTGTTCCTAAGATGAAATTTACTTCATCTACTGGACTCCACAAAAATAATAAATGTATAATGTCACACAGGCAGACCCAAGAATCCTTCCTCTTCACATAAGTTTATATTTTTCCTTTACTAAAATGAATTTCATTCTAAGTGAGACGACTATCTTGCTTACAGTGAGGGACTGATAGAGTTCATGTCTCAAACGCTGTTGTAAAGTGGGATGTAGTGAACTGCAGGTGGGAAATTGATGGACACAGGGTGTGGGGGGCACATCAGAGGATGCACAGTCCCAGGCTCTGCTGTGCATCACATGGCAAATTGCAGAGGTCATACAAAGTTTATTTGAGGAAGGGGTTTATGACTGCCTGAAAGACACCTCATGACCACCCCTCACAGTGGTGCCTGTGCAGAAGACACAAAACTTCTGGAACAAGAACCGTATAAGCTCACAGGAAGCATAACTGAAGGTGGGGCTTAGACTATTAAATGACACTACAACAAAAAGACTGGTGCGCGCCTACCACTGGTGATTCATCATGTCTGTCATCGTGAGTGCTGGATCCAAAGGTGGTGATATGTCTCTATCTGCCTCCCCTTCCTTTTCCCTCTTCCCTCTCCCCTCTCTCCTGCCTCCAGCCCTGCTTGCTTTTCCTCTTCTTCTTCTACAAATATTCTTAACAAGAAACCCCACCATTCTTTTCTATGTTTTCAAGTTTGAGTTGCCTTTTCAAGTTCAAGTTACTTCTGTGTTGAAATAAAATGTTTAATTGATTGTTCAGTGTCATTTCACCTTAATTTAGCCTGAGAGGACCATTAGAGCCTCAGTTGCTTTCCGTCCTCCTCTCAGGTTAGGATGCAAAACGTACCTATAGCTCTCTTCACTAATGTGCTCTACTTAATTTATTACCAGCTAGAATAAACAAAAAGTAAAGGCAATGTTAATTTCAGTATCCCTTGCATATGGGAAAGGACCAATAAAAACAGCAAAGAAAAAAGAATGGAGTAGACGGCAGAAGGAATATGTTCTCTTGCTCCTGAGTCAATGCTCCATCTTAAACCTGCATTGCTGGGAATGGCTGCTGTAGCTGAAAAATAGAGCCCAAGGACAGAGTAAAACATTATATGGATTTTATTGTTTTATTCCCAAAGTCTGTGCCTTTCCTGCTCTGCTAATTCTGCCACTGATGTTAATTCCATATCAGCCATAACAACAGTGTGAATAGATTTATTTGTACTGCTAACTGCCCCTTCATGGAGAGTTGTGCTAATTTTACAGGCAGTGTGGGACTAAGTATATTCATTGCACTCATTTGTCTGAATGATAAGACTTATTTCCGTTACACGACAACAGGACACTATGAGTTGTAATGATTTCTACCATTCACAACTGGGCCTTAGGTTCACAAAATGGATATATAATCATACTAATAATAATTGTGAACTTGCTACATAATTACAGCAGAATAAATGGGTAATTCTTTCCTTAAGAAAGATTATGCTGAACAGATAAAAGTCAGTTCTGTAAATTTTATGAAGTGGAAAAGCACCAAAACAAAGTTATTTGTAAGTCTTTTCTTTTTTTAAAATGTAACTATTCTTCCTACAATTTTTGTCACCAAAATACATTTTAGAGCATTTACAATTATGCATATACCTCATAAATTGATATATTCAAGAGCTAGTCTTAGTAGCAAGTTCAGGAATGATACAAATACGAAACTTTCTTTATATTTGAATGCATATCAATATTGCATTCATTGAAACATTTACTTTTCATAACAAACATTTAAAAAAATCATGCTAGAGTACTAAAATATATTTTATAACAGCAAATGACATGATACCTAACTTTAAAGTTTTACTTAAGTTACTGTAGTGTAACTGTACTGTAGTGTCAGACAAAATTATTGCTTGTTCTCTTTTACATCATGGACTGTTTCTACAGAGTCATGATATTTATATTTCCTAGTAGTTTCCAATACTGAAATTGATTATTTTTTAAAATAAATATTCATAACATACTGTTGAAGGAAATATTTGGAATGAATAATTACTGTGGAATTCTACTGAGATACCATGAGGAAATTATTATATACCATGCATAAGGAGAGTTGGGTAGATACAGAAAAGGCAACTGATCCATGCCCTAACTATTAACTGTAACACAAATATTACTGAAACTAAATTTCCTTTCTAAAAGTGTAATCTTATGTGAGCTTTTTGGTATTTAGACATACAATGAACGTGAATTTTAATCTTACTTAGTTCAGGAACTGTTACAATTTATTGCAAAGACATGATTTTTCTCACCAAGTTTTATTGGTCTCTATTTTATTCTCAAAAGACTTCAAATATATTGTAGTGTGGAGAAGGAAACTATGCGAGTCCAGTCATGAGACCTTGAAAAGTTGCCCTGCTCTGCCTTCAGTTTTCCTTTTAAAACACCAATAAGTTTGCCACTGGTGATTTCATTTCTACTTCTGCTTTCTGTTTTGGGGTTAATTAAAGAATCCATTCTGCTTGTTTCAGGCCTGCAGATTAGATGAAGAGGCAGGAAATAATGTCATTGTCCTTTTAACAGCAAGAGCAGAACGGATAAACATATTTAGTGAAATAATTCATTCTTTCTGCAGAAAACAGGCTCGATCTTGTGGATGTACTATAGAATCACAGAGCAACAGAATGGTTGAGGTTGGAATGAACCTCTGGAGGTCATCTGGTCCAACCCCTCTTCTCAAGCAGGGCCACCTAGAAATGGCCATTCAACACCATGTCTAGCTGGCTTTTGAATGTGTCCAATGATGGAGATTCCAAAACCTCATTTGGGCAACCTGTGCCAGGGCTAGGACATGGTCACAGTAAGAAAAATGTTTCCTGATATTCAGATGGCACCTCTCATGTTTCAGTTTGTGCCCATCACCTCTGGTCTTGCCACCAGGCACTACTGAAAAGAGCCTGGTTCTGTCTACTTTGTACCCTCCATTCAGGTATTTATAATCATGAATAAGATCGCCCCTGAGCCTTCTCTTTTCTAGGTTAAGCAGTCAGTGTCTCAGCCTTTCCTCATAGGAGAGATGGTCCAGTCCCTTAAACATCTTCATGAGCCTTCTTTGGACTCTCCCCAGTATGACTATGTCTCTCTCTTTCTGAGGAGTCCAGAACTGGACACAGCACTCCAGGTATGGCCTCACCAGTGCCAAGTAGAGGGGAAGTATCACCTCCCTCCACCTGATGGGAATACTTTGCCTAACGCAGCCCAGGATACCACTAGCCTTTTCTGCAGGGGCACATTGCTGGCTCATGTTCAGGTCCTTTTCTGCACAGCTCCTTTCCAGCTGAGTGGCCGCCAGCATGTACTAGCGCACTTCCCCTAGTTGAACTGGACGAGAAGCCTGTCAAGCTCCTTCTGGATGGCAGAACAATCCTCTGGTGTACCAGCCACCTCTCCCATTTTTGTGTCATCAGCAAACTTGCTGAGGGTACACTCTGCCCCATCATCGTGATCATTAATGAAGATGTGGAGCAGGACTAGACCCGGTATTGACCCCTGGTGAATAATGCTAATTACTGGCCTCCAGCTAGACTAAATATTGTCTCCTCCTTCCTCTCAAGAGATATTTCCTATACAAATGAGATAATTCACATGAAAAAAAACCTGTGTCTGCGGTATAAGATTCAGTTCTTGCCCCTGATGTGCCTGAGTGGACCTACTATTCCAATTTTGCTCAGAGAAACAGAGAATATGGCACAGACTCTACAAACCAGACCAAAGGCAATTATAAAACTCTTTTTGTTAATTCTACATTTCAATAATGTCCTGTGTTTAAAGTTACCATTTCCTGACACCTCAGCACATCCTTAGTTTGATAAGCTTTTAATTTTTTTATCTGAACAACAGGCTGTACAACGAACAGCTCTGAGCTTTCATCTCCTGTTTTGCTGATAGTGGCAAGTCCTGTTTCTAAGCTTGTCCACATGTTATGGTTATTCTTCCATGTGGGATGGATTCAGGTGGATTTTTAAGTCAGAGATGCCTGTTCCCTTTTCCCAGGGAAGCCAGCACACAGGATATGGTTCCCTCTGTTTCTGCTGGCTCCTGCTTTCTTATTTTCAGTTAATTCTGCTGCTGTTTGGCATAATTCCCCTCTCTTTCTTGACAGATGCATCTGTGAAACTGCAGACATGAACAAATTTTATTTTCTCTGAGAAGCTTAGCAGGTGTTGTTCAGCTTTCCGTTCATACACCTCTGCTTTCATTACATCCACAGAACAGCTTGAAATCCATCCTCATCTGGGTCTGTCCCTAGAAGATCAGGGCAGCACTCACACTGACCAGAGCATTCTACATTCAGTCCAGTCTTCCTGCGTGTGGTCTACTTTCTTATCCAAGACTACAGTGGTCTTCTAATAATAACAGATTTCTTGGTAGGATGTATATCTTAGCTCCCCCTCTTCCTCGTACTTGTCCAAGAAACAGGTGATCCCGCTCCTCAAAAAAATCTCAATTCAAACCAAAACATTTATTTACGTAATTAATTCAAAATATACCTTTATTTTCAGATAGCCTTATATCTCTCTCTCTTTTAGGGCTTAGAACAAAACTGAGGCTTTTTGAGTTATTTAGCCCTTCTAACTCCCATAAAACTTTGTCTTTGTGCCTGTACAGTATACAGCAACAAGATCTTCTATGCTACCTTTCTCAACTGCACTAACAACTTCAGAGTTTATCCATATGGAAGTCCCACCACTCTTCTGAGTATTATTCAAAATGGAGTGACAGGAAGCACACTTGTAAATGAAAATGTGTTTCTTGCAACAGAAGATGTCACAATTAAATACCTGTCTCTCTTGAACACAGAATACATCAAATTAAATTGTGGTATTCAGTTTTCTCTGTGTCTTGCTGAATTATTCATTAATGATGTGTCCAACAAATGTAGGTTTTTCTTATTTGTAAGACAGACACATTCTGTTTTGCAGCTGCCTGAATATATAAAAATGAATTAAGATTTAGAACTATTACTAAACTTGTTTCTTGCAAGGTATTATTCATGTCACGTCATTGATAACATATTCGATACTGTGTTCCCTAGAAGAAATTACTGGACTAGAGACCATTAATAAGCTCATTTAAATCTTAATTTTGATCTCCTGTGATATAACAGGGTGTACAAAATTTCTCATTGTGTTCTTCAGGCTTACAGGATAGACAGATGAAAAAATAAAGATGAGAACATGAATCAGTTGATAGGTTAGAAAACTAAACAGTGGAAAGTAAGAGAGTTCTTTCCTGTAACTCATTTGGTCTTACATAATAGGTCAATGCAAAGATGTGGTTTTAGGTGCATAATGAAAACCTTCTGAGTCATCTGGTACTGGAGGCTTCTGCCCTCTCTATAGTGAAGGTTTTCTCAACTTTATCCTAGAGGTTATTTATGGTAAGAAATGACCTTTTGCCCCCATCCACTCTGGACACACATTGTTATAAAGTCTCCTGCTTCTTCTCTCCATTCAGCAGTCTGCTGCCCTCAGGTGTCTTAACACGTTCTGACTCTGAGACTGTAGCTTCTCCAGCACTGTGTCATTCCTTGTGCTCTTGTCATGGTCAGGGACATGAACCCTATTGTGCTTCTGTGGACTAATGCAGACTTCCTCAAAACCTGTGCTGTCTCGTGTCTTTCTAGCCATATACATGCTTCCAGTTTGCTAAAACACCCTTTTCCACACTTCCACACCATTAATCTATTCCTTTTTTTCTTTCCTAAATGTTAGTTTAAGAATACAATAAATAAGCTTGTCTTAAATGCCCAATATAAAATATTGTGGCAGAAATATTCAGGTCTAGTCAAAACAGTTGACTTCTTTTCACATTTTTTTCTCCTGGAAATCACTTCTCTTTTCTCGCTCTCTCCTTGCGTCTCCCCCTTCCTGCAGCTGCTGACCTTGATTAGTTCAAAAGTTAAAGTCCTCTTTGGCATAAAAATCTGGTGTTTCTCTGACAGTTTGATATAAATGAATAAATAAACTAAGTACTTTTTTTCCTTGTCTGATAAGTGTCATTAGGCAAATAAACACTGTGCTGTGCTACAAGCACAGCTTGTAGCAGGGGAAGGAAAAATAGTTAAAAAAAGATTCCCCAGCTGGCAATGGAGAAATCAAACTGAAGAAATAGATGATGGTATCATACCCTAGGCCAATGAGAATCATAGTAGATTTTAATCACTCCTGAGGCATATTTTCATGTTGAGGCTCAGTAACAGACACTGTTCTCAAAGATATCTTTTATGATCTGTTCCCTTTACAAGAGCTGTCTTGACTAGTCTGGCCAAAGGGAAAGGAGTTTGTTGAACATGAACTATAGTACAGAAAATAACTGTTCAACAAAATAGGTGATCTTGTTGCCATTGTTATAACCACATATTTCAGCAGCCTGTGACTCTTCTGGCATTATGAACCAGCATCCCAGTCAGCAACATTATAACAGGTACATTAATTTCACTGGGTCTAAATTGACTTTTACCAGTAAGAATTTGTTTCCAAGTGTGCAAAAGATTACTAACTACTGTACTGAAAGCAAGGTGTTGAAAATGTGACATTCACAAGATGAATACAAAGACAACAAAATCTAAAAAGTTTTTGAATAGTAAAATAAATGTCAACAAAAGAAAACAGGCAACTGAGGCAACTTCAGTAAAGATCTGCCTGATTATTGTTTAAGAATTAGTGAAGGCATGTCTTGTAAGAGTTTCTCATAAAAAATGGAAGATCACTTCTCATTTCATCTGTCACCAGATTTTTCCAAAAGGTAAATTTAAACAGGTTCACAAATTATTGTAAGACAGCTAATACATTTATTGTCTAAAGACTCCTTACATAAGTATTTCTTATGACTGGGGAAAACAGTTACCTTTAGTGACTACATATAATTATTTCCTTCTTGAGTAGCTGATTAACATAAACCTTCCCTCAGATAGCTAGAAATTACTTTATAAAGCAATTAGTAATCAGGTCTATTACAATATTGTTGTCCCACTTGGTGAAAAGATAGTAATGGTTATTCCATTTCTTACAATTATTCTGAAGATTTGCCTTTTTGCAGAAAAATAAATGTTTTGATGACAAGAAAAGAACCATTCTGGAATCAAGCAGAAGAGCATAAATGTGATTGAGATGTTCTCAATGGAAAAAATGAAAATGGAAATCCTCATATCCTTCTGTAATTCCTACTGGATTCTGTTGAAGCTCTGTGTCTGAAGATGAAGATTACTATACACTTGTCCCATGAGACACCAAAAAAAAGTTGTAACAGTGAAAAATTCAACATTAAGTTCATCAGTTTCTCACAATATTGGAAAAAACATAGACATTTAAATTTGCTTTTCATAATGGAAGACAAGTGAATTAAGTAAATATCTATTTAACTGTTAGAGAAATGCCAAGTCACATAAATACATTTAGAAGACAAATTATTAAATTTTGTCAAAATATTAACAATTAAGTGAAGGAACAATGAAATGGATGATAAAATAATTCTGGTTTCAATAGCACAAGTAGAGATCTTATTACAGTGTTAAAATGATGGCTTCTGTTACTACATTTTAAGAAACCCTTTTTAATATTAACTGGATGTATTTCCATATCCATCAGCAAAGTTCATCCTGACAAATGACACAAACGTAAATATTTTGATACATACAGCAATTGTGCATCTATACTTCTTGGACCTGCACGGCTCTGTGAACATAAAAGAGCTGACACCTGCACTTCACACTTTTGATAGCCTGTGTTCTAAAATCAGACAATAAGCCTTATAAAAGCATAGAATAGTGTTGATTTAGTGAGGAGATTTTACTGAGCTAAGATTACAAGTAGGTTTGTACATCTTTAAACCGTGCAGCTAAAACAACATTACTATTTCATAGTAGTAATTAATTCAGTTCTTGGCATCAATAAAGTTTGAAATAGTCATTAGAAGCTGTTCATTGAGTCAGGCTATTCTTTTATTTATGAAGTGTTTGCAAACCAATAACTTTGTTACGAATGAAGTTTATCCTCATCAATCTTCCACTAATGGCAATTGTAGACATACTGCATATTATCCTATATATTGTTAGCAATCTTAGGAAAGTGACCACTTCTTCTACTAGTCAATACTTGAAATCTGTTAATGGAACTCTGTGACAGATGACTCACCACAGGCATGGTTTCTGTACCCCAATTAAATAGAAAATTAGGATCAGTGCCTGGTGGTCAATATTTCAAGAACAGAATGCAGAAAATGTTAGTATTCAGAGAAAACTAGGTTTTGTGAAATGTATCATTCAGCAGTATTTCTGGCCTTTGTTTGCACTAGTAGTATAGCTACTTATATGAGGTGTGATGTGGTTGGCCAAAACATATTTTTTCAAGCCTATGAAAAAGCAAGACAGATGGTCCATTCATATTAGCACTATCATGATAAAGTGACTTGTTTTTTAATGGGCAATAGAGACTCTGCAAATGGAAAGGAAGGATATTTTAGAAAAACCTGAGTAGCTCTGGGCTCATTTATGCTCTTATGCATCAGCCTGAGAGCACACAATGAATTTTAAATCACACAGGTAGTGAGCTCAGGTTCAACCTTCATTAATATTGGCTACAGTCAAACCAGGGTCCTGGAAGCCATTCTGAGATGGATGCCTTATCCTTGTCTTAACTTCATACAATACCAGGTCCTTTCACTCTTTGTGTTTTGATTTCCACAAAAATGGACATGGTTAATGGAAAAAAAAAATCAATCCTACTAAGAGATTCAATCCTTTTACCAAATTCTTTGGTTAAAGACCCAGATGATTTAAAAAAAAAAAAAAAAAAAAAACAGACAAAAAATATCTAAGTTGCATGAACTAGACATCTTGTAAAAGTTGTCTTTGTTGAACTAGCAGTGCTGACTGACAGAGCTTTAAACTAGATTGGAAGGGGGAAAAGGACAATACCAGGCTAGTCAGTGACAAGAAATGGGATGGCACACCAAAGTTTGAGGAGCTGCATGCTAGTGAGATTTTTCGGACTGCTCCACGTGGAGATGGGTACGTGAACCACACTTGAAGTGTTTCTACACAAATGCATGCAGCATGAGGAACAAGCAAGAGGAGCTAGAAGCCTTGGCCCAGTCCCAGAGATACAATATCATTGGCATAAGTGAAACCTTGTGGGATGAGTCCTGTGGCTGGTGTGCCACGATGGATGGTTACAAGCTCTTTAGGAGTGATAGGCAGGGCAGGTGAGGCAGGGGCATGGCATTGTATGTAGGGGAGGAGCTGGAATGCACGGAGCTTGCAGTTGGCAATGGCACAGTTGAAAGCCTCTGGGTAAGGATTAAGGGACAGACAAATAAAGCAGATGATGTGGGCCCCCCAGCCAGGAGGATGATACTGATGAGTTATCCTTTAAGGAACTAAAGGATGCCTCTAAGACATGTACCCTTGTCCTTATGGGGGACTTCGACTTGCCAGATGTCAACTGGGAATACCACACAGCTGGTACAGAATCCAGAAGATTCCTGAACCATCTGGATGATAACTTCTTGGTACGGGTACTAAGGAAACCAACCAGGAAAGGTGCCTTCCTTGATTTATTTCTTATTAACAGAAAGGGTCTTGTGGGTGAAGTGGCGATTGGTGGCTGCCTTGGCCACAATGACCTTGAAGCAGTCAAGTTTAAAATCTGTGTTAACAGGAAGAAAATTGCCAGCAAGACCACACCTCTCGATATGAGAAGAGCAGACTTCAGGTTGCTCAGGGAAGTGCTTAGGAAGGTCCCCTGGGAAAAAGCTTTTGGAGGTGCTGGGTTCCATCAGTGCTGGTCGCTTTTTAAGTACCACCTCCTAAAAGCACAGGAGCAGGCAATTCCAAAATATAGGAAGTCAAGCAGGTGAGGCAGAAGGCCAGCTTGGCTGACCACGGATATTCTTCTTGAAATAAGGTGAAAAAAGAAACTATGTGGCCAGTGGAAGCAAGGTCCGGAGACATGGGATAACTACAGGGATGCTGTTCGCCACTGTAGGGAGGAAATTCATGTAGCCAAAGCTCAATTAGAGTTGAAGCTGCCCAGTACTGTGAAGGACAATTAGAGAGCTTTTAAAAATATGTTAATGGCAAAAGTCGGGCTAGAAATAACATTGGTCTGTTACTTGATGAGCATGGTCACCTCACAGACAGGGACATAGACAAAGCAGAGATGTTTAATGTTTTCTTTGCCTTGGCCTTGAACACCGATGGGACTCCCAGAGCCTTGGGCTAAAGAAACATGACTGTGGGAATGACAAACTCCCAGTCAACCCCAAACTAGTGCAAGACTTGCTACTCCAGCTGGATCCTTATAAGTCAATGGGGCCTGATGGGATTCATCTGAAAGTACTTAAAGAGCTGGCTAATATCTTAGGAAGACCTCCTCTCAATGATTTTTCAGTGCTCTTGGGAATCTGGAGAGGTCCCAGTTGACTGGAAGCTGGCAAACGTTGTCCCAGTCTTAAAGAAGGGCAACAGGGATGACCTTGGTAACTACAGGCCCATCAGTCTCACTTCTGTGCCTGGAAAAATTATGGACATTATTCTGGAAGTTATTGAAAAACACATGAAAGACAATGCAGTCATTGGTCCCAGCCAACACGGGTTCATGAGGGGAAAGTCCTGTTTAACAAACTTAATTTCTTTCTATGACAAAGTTACCCACCTACTTGACTAAGGGAATCCAGTTGATGTAATCTTTTTGGGTTTCAGTAAAGCTTTCACTACTGTCTCTCACAGTATTCTCCTGGACAAACTGTCCATCATACAGCTGGATAAACACATCATGCAATGGGTGAGCAATTGGCTGATGAGTCAGACTTAAAGGGTCACAGTAAATAGGGTTACATCGGGCTGGCAGCCAGTCACTAGTGGAGTTCCGCAGGGATCCATCATAGGGCCAGTGCTCTTTAATGTCTTCATAAGTGACTTGGATGCAGGACTGGAAGGAATACTAATTAAGTTTGCTAATGACACTCTTGAGGGCAGAGAGGCCCTGCAGAGAAATCTGGACAGACTGGAGACCTGGGCAACCACCAGCTGTGTGAATTTTAACAAGGGCAAGTGCTGGCTTTTGCAGCTGGGGCACGGCAACCCTGGATACAGATTCAGGAGCAAGACAGCAGCCCCGCAGAGAGGGATCTGGGGGTTCTGGTCGACAGCAAGCTGGACATGAGCCAACAGTGTGCCTTGGTAGCCAAGAAGGCCAACCATATCCTGGGGTTCATCAAGCACTGTATTGCAGCCGGTCAAGGGAGGTGATTGTCCTGCTCTGCTCTGTGCTGGTGCAGTCTCACCTCAAGTACTGTGTGCGGTATTGGGTGCCACAGTATATTAAAGATACAAAGCTACTAGAGAGTGTCCAGAGGAGGGCCACAAAGTTTGTGAAGGGTTTAGAGGGGAAGCCATATGTGGAACACCTAAAGTCACTTTATTAATCCTGGAGAAGAGGAGACTGAGAGGAGACCTCATCATATTCTACACCTTCCTCACAAGGGGAAGAAGAGGGGCAAGTGCTGATCTCTGAAGACCAATGATAGGACCTAAGAGAATGGCAGGAAGATGTGCCAGGGGAGGTTTAGGTTGGATATTAGGAAAAAGTTCTTCATCCAGAGGGTGGTGGAGCACTGGAACAGGCTCCCCAGGGAGGTAGTCATGGTGCCAAGCCTGACAATATTCAAGAAGCACTTGGACAACACCCCCAGACACATGGTGTGAATTTGGGGTTGTCCTGTGCAGGGATGGGAGTTGGACTTGATGATCCTTATGGGTCCCTTCCAACTAAAGACATTCTATGATTCTCTTATTACATTGAACAGTGAAGAACCTAATGCCAGTGTCATAACTACGGCTTGTATAGCTGGCAAGGGCAGCCAGGTGTTGCTGGTAGCCAAACACAATATGAAGATATATGGATCTATTGCAGCTTACTCTGAGGGCTGTACAGACTTTTCCTTCAGTTTCTAGAAGTACAACTTTGTTAAATAAGTGGGATTTAATATTTCCCTTTCAAATTTGTGCTTCAACAATAATCTGTCATAGACAGCTCTTGGATAGGCTAAACATGGACTAGGTGGTACAGCAGAATGAGACATATGGATTTCCACGAATGTTAAACTTAAGTGGTAGTTCACCTCAGGTATATGGTAGCCCATATCCTTACATTACAAATGACTAGGATAGCAGTAGTTACCTTTTGTACATTATATTGATAAAGCCCAACATACTTCATAAAACACTTCAGCTTTATTACACCAGTGATATTTCTCACTAGCTAGTTGTTTCAACTGTATATATTTTTTGTGACAATAGTACTGTTCAGCAAAAATAATTTCAGTGTATAGAACTTGCAAATGGAGGATTCAGACTTATACCTTGTTTAAGGAAGTGGATATAGAAAATGCTTAGGTAGTGGATTATTAGTATTCCTTTGAATTCTTAAATATCTTTTTTACAGCTTTAGAAGTTCTCCAGCTGAACACATGCAGCATGCAAAGGACACAGCTATTTAGAATTTTGAAGGCTAGTTCAGAGCAGACTAATAATTGATGTATATATTTTGAATGTGGTTTGAAAGAGTACAGCAGCTTGTGGCAAATATGCTTTATAGGATTTCTAAGAAATTTTATTATAGGAGTCCCCAGTAAATGTTTTATTGGAGAAGCTCATAAATTTCTCCAATTGCAGCTTAGAGTACCTAAAATCAAAATTTTATCACAATGAAGGAAGATCTTTTTCAAGTGTTTAAAATCTTTTCAATAGCTAATCAATCCTTACTGCATGTTAAAAAGGCAGATCTAACATGGCAAATTGTGGACTCTTCCTTTAGCTTTTGTAAATGTAGGCCTTGAAATCTAACCCAAATCTAATAGACATACTGTTGGAGATCAAGGTTTATCCTTTATCCATTACAGAAAACCCTGGGAAACCCTGAGAATAGAGGAACCCTGGGAAAGTTATGGAACAAATCCTCCTGGGGGCCATCACAATCGTCCTGGGGCCATCACAAGTCAATTGAGGCACGTGATTGGGAAAAGCCAACATGGCTTCACTAAAGGCAGATTGTGCTTGGCAAACCTGGTGGCCTTCTATGACAAAGTGACTTGCCTGGTTGACATGGGGCGGGCAGTGGACATTGTCTACCTGGACTTCTCCAAGGCCTTTGATACGGTCCCCCACAGTCTCCTCCTGGAGAAAATAATGCGTTATGACCTAGACAGGTGGTCTATGCAGTGGGTGGGGAACTGGCTGACAGGCCGCACCCAAAGGGTGGTGGTAAATGGCTCCTTTTCCAAGTGGCAACCTGTCACTAGTGGAGTCCCCCAGGGATCTATATTGGGCCCAAGGTTATTCAATATCTTTATAAGTGATCTGGATAACGGCATCAAGTGTAGCCTGATGAAGTTTGCTGATGACACCAAGTTGAGTGGGGAAGTAGACACTGAAGAAGGGAGAGCTGCTCTGCAGGAAGATCTGGATAGGCTGGAAGAGTGGGCCAGCAAGAACCTTATGAAGTTCAGCAAGGAGAAGTGTAAGGTCATGCACCTGGGAAAACATAATCCGGGAGTGCAGCACAGACTGGGATCCACCTGGCTGGAGAGCAGCTCTGTGGGAAGGGGCCTGGGGGTCCTGGTGGGCAGAAAGCTCAACATGAGCGAACAGTGTGCTGCTGCAGCCAAGGAGGCCAACAGGATGCTGGGTTGCATCAAAAAGGGCATCACCAGCAGAGATACAGAAGTCATCATCCTGCTCTACTCAGCACTTGTCAGGCCACACCTGGAGTACTGTGTCCAGTTCTGGTCCCCACTATACAAAAAGGATGTGGACAGGCTGGAAGGGGTCCAGAGAAGGGCCACCAAGGTGATCAAAACACTGGGAAGCCTGCCAAATGAGGATAGGCTGGGAGAGCTGGGTTTGTTCAGCCTTGAGAAAAGGAGGCTCAGAGGGGATCTCATCCCCATGTACCAGTACTTAAGGGGTAGCTACAAAGGAGACGGAGACTCCCTTTTTACACGGAGTCCCATGGAGAGGACAAGGGGGAATGGACACAAGTTGCTCTTGGGGAGATTCCGTTTGGATGCCAGAAAAAAATTTTTCACAGTGAGGACCGTCACCATTGGAATAATCTCCCCAGGGAAGTGGTTGCCTCGGCCACATTGGCCACCTTCCAGAGTCGTCTGGACAGGGTGCTGGGCCATCTCGTCTAGACTGTGCTTTTCCTAGAAAGGTTGGACTAGATGATCCCTGAGGTCCCTTCCAACCTGTCATTCTGTGATTCTGTGAAAACAATAAAAATATGAGCACAAAATTTGTGCTTCCTTGTGAAACTGTAGGATGTATATGAATTGAGGATTTCTGTCAGGAATAACCTGAAAATTCTAAATGGTAAAATTAGCAGCATGCTATATAGTATTTCTATTATTCAGATTGGAATATAAGGACCTTACTGTTTGAATATAGGGACCTTATTGCTCTGCAGCTTTCAAGCATAGTGTGACCTGCACGGGTGGATCTTTTCAATGTACTGCTGAGCCAGCATTTGTTCTGAAAGTCCCTCACAAATTGCCTGCCTCTCCCCTCAAGGTCATGCTCTATTAAGACTTTGATACTAAAACAAGCTTCCCAGAAGGTTTGCAGAACCTTGACGATGCTGCCTGTCTTCACTGTGAACTGTAATTGCATGTAACCAGGCTGCTGCAACACCACCCTGTCTCCTGACTGAGTCCTTACAGAAAATTTTATATTACAGAGTATGGTATGGATCCATTGGAAGCACTATTATTAAGCCAGGACTTTGTAAGATTGCTCAGTGGTCTCTTCAACATAATGGATTTTAAGAGAAATAGAATGTGATAAGGCCTCATATGGTCTCAGAATTCTGCTGATTTTATTCAGCAATAAATTATGTTTTATTACCAATACATCTTTTGCGTCGTAACAAATGTCAGTATTGGACAGATTTACAATTATTCTAAAAGTATATGTTTACAATAAATTCACAATTTTCTTCAAAATGTTCCTGATTGTGGCTAAAGTTATTTGTCTAATTTTTGCCTGATAATAAGAATATTTGCAAACCATAGCTATTTGTTTTTGGTTTTGTTTTTTTTTAATTTTCAAATTGCTGACTTGTGTCAGACTTTCCAGCACAGGGAATAAAAGATATTCAGTGCTTTCACTTCCTGATCATGTACAATTGATTAGCATGTTCTGATTATGTTCTGATAAGAACTTTGTAATACCACCTTGTGTAATTCTACTGAAAATCTGAACCTACTATTTGGTCAAGATTTGTTACAAGAACAGAAGACAGAGTCTGAACTGTCATAAGAAACATCTTTCCACTTTCTTATGAATGATGTCCACAAGGCAGGTTGCAGTTCATGTTGGAAAGATAAAATTCGAAGAGCTGCATAACTGCTGCCTTCTTACTGTTTTGTGGAAGTCCATGGAGATCTTCTTTCTCTGAATTCACATTGGCAGTTTCCAAAAGTTTTTCTTGATAAGTTCTAAAATAACTTCTTCCTTTAGATGTGTGTTTGTGCTGGTGTTTATGTTATGTTATGTCTCTTATTTTATTTCATTTGGCTTGATTTGTTTTTATTTTTTAAGCCTTGCTTTGCTGAGCTGAACTGTTAAAAAATTTCTCTGAAAAAGATGGAGCTATGGGTAAGCCACTCCTACATTCTCTGCTAGGAAATTATCTGTTACACTGAAATTTGAAACAGCTCTGTTTCATATTATGTTCATATCTTAAACATCTGATTTTTTAAACAAGAATACCTTGCATTTTAAGGGTTGTATATAGAACATGTGCATTATTAGTGTCCCATCTGTCACATAGCTAACAGAGGAGAAAGAAGAATCTGTGGAAGTGACAAATGAAACCAGTAAATTAATTGTCAATAGTCAAGTCTTGTTAATAATTAAACTTGCTGGATTCCTAACCTATTATGGTTTAAATAGAATACAGATTTGACTCTCAACTGGGGGGGGGAAGATGGCCTAGGGAGAGGTTACAGAAACTGAAAAAAAAAAAGGGAGATAATGTCCGAAATTCAGCAGTGATTCTTTACTGGGAGGGATGGGTAGAGGAATAAGCTTATGCATCATGGAAAGTGGCCTTTTTAAAGAAGAGCAAAATGGAATACACTGAAGAAGAATAAGTCCAATAAGTTGCTGCCTATTAAATCTGGCTCCCTGGCCCTCAAACCAAGAGCACTTTAGGTGTCATGTTATTATCTACTTTTGAGGTTCTATGTGTCAATAAAAGACATAGAATATGGGCTGGAAAATGTTATGATTTGCTGAATATGTATTAAGTGATATAATTCTAAGATTTCGAGCCATATCATGGATGTAGACATGGCAGTAATGAGAAGGTCATCTCTCAGGCATGTAATTACTGTGGTCAGTAGATAATTGCTCAAATCAACAATATATTGCCACTAGTGAAAGGATTATCAGGTTTAGTTCAATTCCTTGTCAGCAAGGATATTGCTTTTTGTCTGTTTAAGTTTTTCACCACAAATGTATGTCTGAATGAGTCTGTAAAAGCATCCATTTCTGTGTTATGCAAACTAGGTCATTAATTTACCAATCTTCATATTTTACTTTATGATATAGAGGATTCTGCAATATAGTCACAATTACCTAAAGGCAACTTTTTAAAATCATAATTTAGGTGTGGCAGCAGCGAAACATTACTGCTGCTTAACAGAGATTTAAATAAATAAGCACTATGCTTACAACTGCTGTTTAGCTCTTATGAAGCTGCTATAATGAAAAGAAAAATATTTTCCCTGCCTTTGAACTATATTCAGTTACAGATCTACTCAAATTGTAGCATGCCTATAGAAATCATACATCCTTTCAATGTTGAAGAGGGAAATTTAGGGGTTGCTTTTAATTTTTCCCCTTTTTCACTTGGAATGTAACTCTCTCTGCTCTACAAATTCAGCACCATTATGTACATAGAATGCTCATACCAAATGCAGCCTGAGAATTGCTTTAGATTACAATCTTAAGTGACCTGATGAATGTTAAGAAACTCCTGTAGGAAACACAGGAAAATTGTGTTCAGAGCTAAGCTGCACTGTGCATCAGTCAGAAAGAGCTGAAAAAGGTCAAGATCATGAAGTGTCCCCTAAAGATACCTACAGACTATTCAGCTGCAGTCCAGCTGCAGGCAGTCTAAATCAGTTATATTTTCCAGCAGCTTGACAGGAAATCCTCACACTTTAAATCTCCCATTTCATTAGAAAGCAATATCCCAGCTGGTCTTGCAAGTTAAGCAGCTTCTGTTGGGTAAAGTGAGCTGGTCTGACCTATGAGAAATGTGTAGCACTCATTGAAAAAAATACGTAATCTGTACAAAGAGATATATTCACTACAAAATCTACTATTTGGGGGTTACAGTAATACCCCAAATAAACCCTTAGTTATGCTTGTACTCTGGGATTTCTAAGCACTTCACAGTTTCTATCACTTGGATACACATCCTGATCATATTCAGACCCTATGTCAAGCTGAAGCCTTAGATGGTTCCCTCTCCCTCCCATACTTGGTTCTGATATGTGAGCCTTGTCCCAGACACTGGAAGTAAGTGGTGTGGGTCTCTGTCTGGTGGGTGGAGCTGCTGGCCTGCCAGCATGCCCCGAGAGCTGTGAGCAGCACAACTATTGGGCAGCAAAGCTCTTTGGCATGCCAGGTGCGACCATAAGACAGGCATCCTGGGCTGTAAGTGCAGTGAGGAAGCGGCTGGACTGAAAATTCCAGCTCTTTAGATAAAGGGTCTTTTCAGTGCTAAATAACTCTATTGGCTGAATAATAGTACGTGACTCAAAAGGCTTTTCCTTTTGTTCTTTCACCATTTCATTAATTTGAATGATAACTTTAAACTCTTCAGTTCTCCCCACTTCCCCCATTTTTCCTAAAAAGCCTATGTTCCAGAATTTCATCACCTATCAAATAGGGCTACTTTTTTTTCACTTTGGCAACATTTCATTTTCTTACTGTTACACATGTAAATACATTATTCAGGAATACTCCTCCTACATGACTGCATTCCAGGTTGCTGTAAATCCTACTAAGCAGTGGTTAGCTAATAAATTATGAAGATTTTCATGCATTGAATTTGACTTAAAGGGAAAAGGTTACTCATGGCTCAAGTTTAGCACACAAAGAAAACAATAAACAAAGTACGCAGTACAAAACCTGACAAAATCTCAATTTATTTTTTCAACAATTCATTTTAAAAAGATTTAGCTAAATTGCTGAAAGCTGTGTGCTTGTTATTAAATCAAACTGGCTATATCTTGTTAGTATAAGATATTTTAAGACAAAACTTTCAGAAAGTCCTCTATGACTATGTAATTGATCATCTTGTATACAAATATAGGTAGACCTTTGACATTACATATATTGAGACTCATTAGGATTGCCTGTGTTGGTATCCCGTCATACATGTACATACAAAGACCAAAATGTGGCCATCAACTTAGTCTAAATCAAATATTATGAAAGGCAGCGTATGTCCAATGACAGGAATGTAGATTGGGAGACTTAGGCAACTTATATATTTGCTCATCGTTGCTGTTTGTCTTTCTACTTTGTGCAGAGGTTAAGTCCTTCATCTTGCTAAATGTATATATAGTGGTCACACACAGGGCCTTAATTGCACTAGAAATTTGTATACATAGCACCCCAGTTTTATTACTGGGAGTTTAGCAATTCTTATACCTCAGTATTGCACAGAACACAACATTTTTCTTTCACCATTTCATTAGTTTTGTTCTAGCTTTAAATTAATCAGTTCTCCCCACGGCCTCAATCTTTCCTAAAAACATGTACTGCAGAATTCATCACATTTAAGGTATGACTGCCTGTTTCAGCTATGTTGCTCTCAAAATAAATTTGAGAATTAATTAAGGTCCATTCCATCCTTTTTTGTATAATTTCCTGATTCTTGCAGTAACAGTTCTTCTACCACAACTTCAGCTTAAGTATCATACTCAATATACAGAAACACGAAAATGGTTTTAGAAGTCTTTGTTACTGATGGTATCTGTAATGCGATCACTCTGTTGCTTTGGTGTAGTTAATAGGACTTAAATTCAGTGTATGTGTCATCGATTGTAAGAACACTGCAAACTCTGTGTTCTGACAGAGAATGAAGCAGCTCATCCTTTTTTCAAGGTTTGAAGCTGTGTGTTGGTATGAGTGACAGAAAAGAAAGAAACTAACCTATGGACATACCAATAACAAAACATCTTAGGCTTTGATCCAGAAAGGTCTTATATCCCACTTACTATTTATCCTGTCTACATACATAATTTTTCCCTTGACTAAAACCTTAGTGTCCTGGTATTGAAATTATACCTACATATATGCATCTGATTGAAGAATTATATAGTCTGAAAATTCACTTGTTCTTTATTGAACATCAACTTTACACTAACCTAGATCTCTTTCTCACTCTTTCTTTGTTATAATTTTAATATATATCATATTTCTGTTATTGAAGCATTGCAGGAAACAATGACGTTGCAGCCAGCTGCCCTATTACTAGAAGGACCTGGCAATAACAGTATGAAGTAAAATGAAGAAATTGGTATTGCATTGATGTTGCATTGTTGGTCTCTGGAGGTTTTTTTTTTTTGCATCTTCTCATCCACCTTCCCCAAGTGTCTAAAATTATTTTGTTAAGAGAAGTCTCTACCTTCGAAAACAGCTCATTGCTACTGAAATGCAATGTGAAGTTTCCTCTGAGAATGAATCAATTTTCTTCAATTAGTGGAGCTGATAAGTGTTAACCTACATAATAAAAGGAAAGAAAAGCATATTGGAAAAAAAATAATCTGTAATTATTCCACAGAGATGGTAGATTTTCCTTTAACAGATGATGAAAATGAAATAGGAAATTTTAAAATTACCTTCTCATTTACATTTTACTATACAGCTTTTAAAGCTTTATTATCAAACAACATGAAGAAATAAGTGTTAACTATTAGATTTGTGTTATACAATTCTCATGTAATACAGGTCTTTAAACACATTGTCTTTATGAAGTAACCAGAATTTACTGTTTAGATATTCAGAGTCCCAGGATGAGTCATTAATTTGCTCTGCATATTTTACTCCTGAAGTGGAGTTGGGGAGGTATTTTTGCTACAAGTTTTTAGTATAAATCAAATAGACCTGGATCCCATTAAAGTAAAAGCAAGCGAAACATGGGAAGAAGAAATCTTTACAAGCAGATAACCATATGGATTTGCTACTGTCCAGTCACCTCAGCAGGTCCACCACTAGTTCTTTTATACTGTTTAAGATGTTTACTTCACTTTACACTCTGTACTCTTCCAGACTACACATATAGAGTGAAATTCCAAATACTTAGAAACAATGTATAACTACAATCACTGTGTGTGGCTTCACTATTTAAATTTTCCCACACCGTTGTTTGAATACTTTTGAGACTCTGCTAGAGCATTGCCTCTATTACTGTTCTGTGGAAATGATTCTGCTTTCTCTGATTTTAGCACAAGTTACAGCACTGTTGTTTTGTTATGCCTGTCTGAATAAAAACAACAGAATCAGTTACCACTGATTTCCTTATTTCTAGTATTTTTCTATTTTCTGTGGCAAGTGACCTCAAATAGCTATAAGACTACTTCCTGTAACAAGCAGATGTATATATATCCGTTTTTCATCATAGATATATACCTTTTTCCTTGGAAGTGTCCATGACCACCAGACCCCTATTATTTTGTTATTATTTTGTCCTATCTGCCTATTCAGTGTAGGTCTCCAGTGTCTGGCATTAGTTTTTTTGTACTACAAAAATTCCTTTGCAGATATTTTTGTTCATTTTTTCTACTGAACAAAATGTTCACAAATAATAACTAGACATAATTAGAATCAGTCTGCATTTTCACAGAATATACTTCTGTGCACTTTTCTTATAGTACTTTATTTTTAACTGAAGTGTTCGACTGGGAGGGAGGATTATGTATAAAAACTTTTATTTCCCTGGCACCTACTTAAAGTTATCCTGACTAAACCAAGTTCCATTTTACATGTTAATTATTCTATTGGGCATATCATGGCTAGCAAAACATATCCAATAACCATCACCCTGCAAGCTAGAAGCTCTTCCAGAAGGTACTCTCAGATGGAGTAAAAATAAAAATGAAGAACAAAGAGCCTTGTCTTAAACACTTCAGTCTGGGAGTCCAAATTTTCTATGCCAGCAACACAGAATCGTGTGTTTGATTTGGCCCGTGTTTTTGTTCTCACTGTTTGTTTAAATTTTGTAGGGGAATAGACAGGGATCGGCGACCGGAAGATTACGGTATGTGACGGAAAGATAGACTCCTCCCCATAGGAGTGGCAGGAACAGGAAGCGCAAGAGCTATATAAGCGTGTGACGCAGCTAAATAGACGGACATTTTGCATCCATCATATTGATGTCTGTGCATCACTGTCCCCAGGGTGGGTAGAGCCCTGTGTCCCGGAGGTATGCGGCCCAAGATGAGTTCTCCCGTAGAAGCGTACAGCTACAAGTGGTGACCCAGACGTGATTAGCGGGGAGGCTTGGCAGGTTCGCCGGGGGGAAAAGAGAGCTTGGGGCAGGCAGGAGCGGGACGGGGAGCCGCAGGTTGGCGGGCGCGCCATGGATTCAGTCGTAAAGGTACTGAAGGGATTGGGGAAGGAATATGGTACTTCGATATCGAAGACGCCTACCTCAAAGGCCATCCGATGGATGATTACGCAGGGGCTCATACGAAGTCCCACAGACATATTTAATAAGGATAAGTGGGTGAGGATTAAAGAGGAGTTAGCCGAAAGGGCTATGATGGGAAAAACCCAGTACATACAGCTCTGGGGAAAGATACACCGGTTACTATTGAAAGCTCGGGATGATCAGGAGACGTGGTGGCAGGCGCGGCGGTGCCTGCACGGTGCTACAGGCGACAGTAGCCCGGAAATAGACCCAGGAGGGGCAGTGGGGACGCAGACAGGGGCAAGCATCGCGGGGGCTGGGGAAGAAGGGGAGAGTTCGGATGGAGTAGCCTGGCCAGCGACTCAGTCTGAGGCTCCCAAGGAGGTGGATCGGGAAGCGGCAGTGTTCCCTGTTGAGCCAGCGGGGCCTTTAGAGTGCCCCCCCCCCGCATACCCTTGGGATGATTTGGCACGGGAGCGGGAGCCCGCGCGCGGGGAGAGTGACGTGGCAGCAGACGCAGCGGGAGTGACGGAGCGGAAGGAGAAAGATGACCAGTGCCGGAAGCAGCGCCGGCAGCGGCACAGCCCTCTGCCTGACCCTCGAGACTGGCTCCCGGGGCAACCCTTGAGATGGGAGTCGGACGAGGAGGGGGATTGGGGTGCCTGGAGGGGAGGACAGGGGGAGTATAGAACAACTTCGAGTAGCAGCGAATCAGAAATTGGGGGAGAAACCGATGCCCATATGTGGGAAGAGAGAGCAGCTTGCCTGCGGCGCGCAAAAAAGAGGCACAAAACAGCAGAGACTCGGAGGACCAGTCAGAAGGAGGGAGGAGAGGGACCACCAAAAGGGGAGGTCCGGGGCGCTGCAGCTCCGGAGGGGTCTCCGGAGGAAGTGCTGCGGCAGCTGCAGCAGGCTATGCGCGCACTAGGGGAAGTAACTCGGCAGCAGACAGGACTTTTAACGAAGGGTGCACCCCACCGACAGTCAGTTGAGTTACCTAACTGGCGGCAGATAGCTAGAGATTGTAGCCTCGATGGAGTAAGGATAGAGATGCCCGGGATCTTCCCTGTCCGATTAGCTCCAGGAGGAGGAGTGGAGTGGACGCCGATAGATGCCAAGCTAGTGCGAACTTTATGGCGAGAAATTAAAGAAAAGGGGCTGAAAGACGAAGGAGTAGGATTGCTGCTGGACGCTGCGCATGCAGCGCCATTGACCCCCTCTGATGCTAAGCAGTTGGCGAAAGCAATATTAGCTCCCACAATGTACATACTTTGGAAGGAGGCAATGCACAGTGCCTGCCATGCCCTCGTACAGCAAGTGGCGGCAGTTCCGGGCCACCTGCTGAGGGGGACCACCCTTGACCGGCTCACTGGCAGAAGTCAAGGACTGGAAACCCCGCAGTCGCAAGCAGCAGAATTAAGGGGCAGGGAGCTGCAAGCGGTAACGGAGAGTTCCCGCAAAGCGTATAGTGAAGTGGGCAGGTATGAGAAAAAAGCAGAACCTTGGCAAAAGACACAGCAAGGTCTAGCAGAGCCATTTACAACGTTTTGTGATAGGTTGCAAAAGGCTATTATAGAATCAGAATTGCCACCAGCAGCCAAGGAGGCAGTCCTTATGGATTGCCTCCGAAATCAAGCAAATCCGCAAACACAAGATATCCTCCGCACCCTGGCGGTAGGGGCGCCATTGGGTGAAACCATCAGGCATGTCTTGCGCCAGGAAGCATTGAACCAGCATGGCGGTGCGGGAGCGCACGTCTGCCAGAACACTGACTGTGGAAGCGAAGAAAGGGTGATGGTGCAAGCGGCCGGGGTGGGGCCGAGATGTCACTTGTGTGGCCGGCGAGGGCACTTTAAAGCTGGGTGCCCGCTAGCGGAAAGGGGAGGACGTAATGGAGGAGGAGTGCGCCCAGTAGGGAGGTGCTGGGTGTGTGGGAAGCCAGGACACCTGGCAAGAGATTGTCCAACTACAAGGCCGGGAAACGGCCAAGGGAGGGCGAAGCGAGGGGGATTCGCGCCTCCTATGAGTCAAATGACCCCCATCACGGTGCCAACGCCAGGAGCTTGGCCCACCGTAGCGAGCCAAGGGGGAGTGAACCGTCATGCAGGGGGGCAAGATTTGCAGGTTACAGCCCCCGCGTGGCCTTGGTCATAGGCTGTGACGAGAGACCCATGGCAGCAGTGATGATTACCCCGCAAGAACCGAGTTACCCGGCACGGATATGCCTGGGAATGTTAGTGGATACCGGGGCAGATGTCACAATAATGCCACTCGAACGGTGGCCACCAACTTGGCCCCTTGCCATGGGAAAACGTATAATAGGGGTAGGAGGAGAACAGCAGACGAGAACAAGTACTTGCCCTGTAAAACTCGAAGTCATGGACAAGGACGCAGGGAAGCTCCTCACGGCCGTAGTGACCATACTAGTAGCAGATGGGGTAGCAAGCCCCTTGTTAGGGCGAGACGCCCTTGCCCAGATGGGGATCGGGTTGAAAAATTTAGCATAAGGGCCACTGCCTCAGAGGAGCTTCATCAGCACAAGTTAGTGTGGAAAACCGAACAGCCCGTCTGGGTGGAGCAGTGACCCCTGACAACAGAGAAAACAGAGGCTGTAAGAGCTATAGTAAAACGAGAGCACGAAGCAGGGCACTTAGAGCCCTCGATGAGCCCGTGGAACACCCCTATATTTGCTATCAAAAAGAAAGATAAAAACCAATGGAGGATGCTGCATGACCTTAGAGCAGTAAATCAGCAAATGGAGGACATGGGGCCTCTCCAACCTGGCCTACCAGATCTGAGTGCTGTCCCGAAAGGATGGCGAGTCATTGTTTTAGATATCAAAGACTGCTTCTTCAGCATTCCGCTACATCCAGATGATAGAAAGAGATTTGCCTTTACTCTGCCTGCAGTGAACTGCACAGAACAAGGTAGTAGATGGCAGTGGACAGTACTTCCGCAGGGGATGAAGAATTCTCCAGCGATCTGCCAGAGGTATGTGGCTTCTGCATTGCAGCAAGTAAGGCAGCAGTATCAGGAGAAAATCTACATGATCCACTACATGGATGACGTCCTCATAGCTGCGCCCACCGAGGCGTTGTGTGAGCAAGTCTTTTCAGACACCCAAAGGGGCCTTGCGGTACAGGGCCTCAAGGTAGCTGAGGCAAAGGTACAGCGAGGACCAGTGTGTGGATTTCTGGGTGCTAGAATACAAGGGGATTCCATACAAGCTCAGCCTATTAAACTTACACCTAAGGTTAAAAATTTACACGATGTCCAGAAGCTGGTAGGAGCACTGCAGTGGTTGCGGACTTTCGTGCGCGTCACCGGTGAGGAGATGCAACCTTTCTATGCGTTGCTGAAAGGGACCAACCCATGGGAGCCCAGGAGTTTAGACGCTGAGGCAGTCCAGCAGTTGCAGATGATAGAACATCGAATGCAAAAGGAAGGAGTATGGCGGTGGGACCCCCAGGAGGAATTAATTGCAGGTTGGATTCTGACCGCCAGTGGAGGGTTAGGATTGCTATATCAAATACGAGCAGGGGGAGAAAAACCACTGCGATGGGTATATCAGAAGGTTCCCAAGGATGCATTCTCCACAAGTCAAGGTAGCCGGGGGAATGATTTGGCGGCTGCGACGGGAAAGCAAGGTAATTTTTGGGAAAGAGCCAGATAAGCTCACAGTGCCGTGGAATGGAGAGAAATGGCAGAAGGTGGTAGAGAGTGAAGAGGATATACAATTGGCAGTATACTCATACCCAGGGAAAATCGTCACAGGCACGGTACAGAAGTGGGCCGACACAGCCAAAGTGGTGGATTTGAGTGTGGATAGTAGAGTTTTGGATACCCCTCACCCAGGACCAACATATTTCACAGACACTTCCTCAAAGACGAACAGAGCGGCGGTAGTGTGGAAAGAGGAAAATAGTTGGATGCGCCAGACGTATGAGGAGCACGGTAAAAGTGTGCAGTGGCTGGAGGCGAAAGCGCTAGAGATGGCCCTGCGAAAGGATATAGATCGGCATATAAATGTGTGCACAGACTCCTTATATGTGTATAAATTAGTCATGTCCATGAAACGAGAGGGTGTACCACACACGGAAATTGCCTTGATGCTAGAGATTGCTTTATCACAGCGAGGAGCAACGGTGACAGTAATTCACATTCGCAGTCATCAGACGGGGCCTGGACCACTGATTGAGGGGAATCGCATGGCTGATGAGGCAGCCGCGGGAGTCTGGACCTTGGCGGAGGCAAAGAAACTGCATGAACAACTGCACCTGGGTGCTAAAGCCTTGGCAAAGGAGTGTGGCATCTCAATAAGAGCAGCAAGAGAAGTAGTAGCCACCTGTCCTTACTGTCAGCACTCACCATTGTGGGAGGCAGGAGTCAACCCTCGAGGACTGGAAGCAAATGCTATCTGGCAGACTGACTTTACTGAATGTCCACAGTTGGCCCCTGGAAGGCACCTGGCAGTTACAATTGATACATATAGTGGAGTCATCATGGCTACTCAACATCAGAAGCAGACCACAACGCACTTGACTACGCATTGGACCACGGTAATGGCGTGGCTTGGAAAGCCTACCGAGATAAAAACAGATAATGGACCATGCTTTCGGGCTCGAAGTACCCAAGAATGGTGTAAAGCTTGGAATATTGTATTAAAACACGGCATTGCTTACAATAGCACAGGGCAGGCAATCGTAGAACGCGCTCATCGCACCTTGAAAGCAAAAATAATACAGCTTGGGGAGGGGGGAGGGGTATAAGGGAACTATACCCATAGCAGCTCAGCAAACTATTTTAATGCGTGCATTATATTCGCTTAATCATTTTATACGTGGGCAGGAGCAAGTTACAGCAGTGGAGAAGCACTTTGGCAAAGCTCAAGCAGGCGAGCGCTATCCGCAGGTACGAGTAAGGTTCCCAGGCAGTGAGCCATGGGAGAGAGGATGGAAACTGAGATGCCTGGGGAGGGGCTACGCCGCGGTTGAGAATGAAGGGCGCATAGAATGGGTGCCTGCAAAGTGTGTGAAAGCAGAACTGTGCAAGGATGTGCAATGAATAATCCCTTTCTGAGTTGTCTCTTTGCAGGGTCTGCTGACATGGATCCTCATGCTAGCCGTACCATTGGGAAAAGAAATGAGCTCCTTGACAAGATCACAAGCAATATTGCAACGAGAGCGACACTGGAAAGGGTGGCAAAAGAGAGATATGAACTGGAACTGGATAGTAATAATTGGGGGGATCTTGTTGTGTGTAGTAATCATGGTTACTTGTGGGCTACCATTGTTATGCTGTGTTATAAGACAAATCAAAGAGCGCCTGCGAGCGTTGCATGAATATAGACCTGACCGCAATATGTATCCGCTTACGCAAGTAGCTTTGTAGAATTTTAGTAGCATGGGGAGGGGGAGATGTAGGGGAATAGACAGGGATCGGCGACTGGAAGATTACGGTATGTGACGGAAAGATAGACTCCTCCCCATAGGAGTGGCAGGAACAGGAAGCGCAAGAGCTATATAAGCGTGTGACGCAGCTAAATAGACGGACATTTTGCATCCATCATATTGATGTCTGTGCATCACTGTCCCCAGGGTGGGTAGAGCCCTGTGTCCCGGAGGTATGCGGCCCAAGATAAGTTCTCCCGTAGAAGCGTACAGCTACAACATTTGAAGTCAGTATAAAGCATTTCCATCTCTCTTGTTATTTTAAATGACCTTTATCCTTTTGATGAGTACAATTCTCTGTAATAACTACAGAACTGTTATCCTTAAAGGAAATCCCACCTAATACTGAGTTCTCCCTTAAGGTCCTTGCAGAACTGAAAACACAACCATCATATGCCTACAGACTTCATTATTTTTTTCAGGGTCTTTGATTAAAAACTTCTCTCTCTCTTGTTGAACTTATGTAGTGTGCACGACATTTCATTTTACCAAATACAGTTTCAAATTCAAACTTTACCTGCATCAAGTGAAAAAGATCCCACATAAAGTGCTACAGAATGTGCAGGTATCGTAAAGCTGCCTTCTGATTAGCTTCCTCATAATAATATGCATCGATGGTAGACATACTGTAAAAAGTGTCCTGATTTCCTCCAGTTGTCCTCTGTATTTAGAAAAAAAAAATATGCATCTAATGAAGCTTTGAATTGCTCGAGTCTTTTATTTCAATAATTTCTTACCTTATTTTTACTATCTATGGTTTTCAATGATCTTTCCACATTAAGTACTTACAAAGGATCAGTATCATTCTGTTTGTGAATCTGATTACCACCCCATAGGAGTATGAAGTACAGTGCCCTGCCAGCCTCTGGTAGGGAAACTCCTTCACTGTTGGAAACATCCACAGCACCACACCCACACAGTATAGTGCTACTTTCTCTTACATGCCCTTTCCTCCTCACCAAACTCGGCAGATATAAGACTGTATGAGTGGAAACCATGATTCTGTATCATATAACTTTCTGCAGTTGTATAATTCTTTCTTTAATAATCCATTCTCAGCTTCCAAATGGACTTAAACGTGCTACATCAAATAAACATGTAATTTTGTGGATTGTGCTACCTTGGGTGTAGCACTACTGGAGAAGAGGATAAAGTCTGTTCGTCATGTATGTATGTAGCCATGTATGTCTTAGATGTACATAGCCATCCTACCAATGTGGTGTCTAGCTTCAAGAACAGGAGAGAGAATAATGTGTAATCATCCTCTTCAAGTTGGGAATAGGCGGATCCATGGACAGACTGAAAATCCACTATTGGGATCATATTGTGAAAACCACCTGGTATTAACATCTAGGAAAAATAATAATATGTTATTTGCCAGAGCTTTTTGCCCAAATTATGAGCAAGCTGCTGATGCTCAAAATTCCTTGGTGAAGGTATTACAGTACTTTATTTTTTTTCAGGAAAAGAAGACAAAGATGTCAGAGCTTAGTTATAGCATTTTTCAAACTCTGTATTAAAACTTTATTTTGAAACAATGAAACTCTATTAAATGAGTTATATAAAGCAATCTCTTTATGACCCATATTGAGTTTACTTCACTATGTTATAGCTACTGATACATTTGAAAACATATCTTACAGCCCTTTACCATCAAAACCAGTGGCACAGAATTATGACCTACATCTCAACAATTATTCATTTTTTTAAATTCTTCTTCTAGTTTCACAACAAAGAGCTCTTCCCTGAAGGAATTCACTTTGATTTGACGTGTTAGCATATTCGTATGATTTATTCTGTGTGCCTTGGAAGCCAGAGAATCATCTTGTGGTGATGTCTTACATAAAAACTTTTTTCATTTTTTCTTAACATGTTGAATAGTAGCATACTGGAGACTCAGAGGTACATTTATTCAACTTGGTGTTTCAGAAAAAGGCTTTTATAAATTCAGAATTGCTTTCCTAACAAATGTCTTCTACTCAGATGGATAGTAGCAATATATATAAATTTCAAATATAAACCAGTGGTCAGGATATCAATGCTATGGTATTAATTCCCCTTTTATTTTAACTAACTTGTTGAATGTATGTGGATGCAGCTAACAATACATTTCTTCTATCTGCAGCTAGGAATACATGGACACATGTATCTGGTACAGTCTGCCTCCCCAAGGTTCAATAACCTACAAGTTGACTTATGTCTCGATGAACTATCTTTTCTTCTTCCTCTGAGGTGGCTAAAAATATCTCTTCATTAAACATCAAACCTACTGTGTCAACACCTTTGAAGAGCAAAAATGACAGGTTTCCCTGAGGGAAAATTGCTTTCAGACAATTTTCCAAAGTTTGCTCAGATTTTTAGAACAAAACAAAGCAGGAAAAAAAATGTGACCACCTCTATGGATAATATTTAAGTATAAAATCATAATTACTGAGGAAGTGGATTTTTAATTACTGCTTTCTTTTTCCTCCTCCTTCTGCTCCATTTTATAAAACTATCAAATTATATTTGTGAAATGAAAATTAAAATCAGTTGTGAAAAAAAAAAAGGATTCTACAATGTGATTTGATAAAACAAAGGAGAAAACAACAGAAATGCATTGGAGAAGAGAAAAAAAAAATTGTCTTAAACAAAACCCCCTGTTATTATATATGTAAGTTGCCCCAAAGGAGACTGATATATTTGGGGTTGGAACTTCATAAAGTTCCAGAACCAATTTTCAGAGTTTTCAAAACTTTTCCTTCCTTGTACTTAAGAATGGTAAACTAAACAAAAAAGTAATACACAGATAGAATTTATTTGACTTAATAATTCAAAAACAAAAGCAAAACTTCCCTTCTTTCACAAACAATAATGAATTCTAATCTGTTATTCCCCTGGAATTCAGAAGAAAGTGCAAGCTGTAGGTAATATTAAAGTAAACTTTTTCTATGGTCATCTCCACATCTAACATGGTTGAGACAAATAATTATTTTACTGGTGTTCTTTGGAAGCTGGAAATAAATCTTTAGTATTATTATTACCCTGGATAAGGTGTAGAAGAATGAGCATCCATTGTTTGCACTCTCTGAAATACAGCAGTTGGTCCTTTCCACTCTTCTGCTCTGTGAATTCACTAGATAGCAAACATGCCTCACTTTGCTGTCCTGAGACCATACAAAAAAGTGTGTACAATGCCACAAACCTCATCAGTATAAGATTTCTACATAACCTTATTACCATGGTGTCTGACTGTGTTCTGCATCTGTTTATTCCCACAGAAAATATATGAAAAAGGCAGAAAATGTTATTCCCATTAGTAAGAAGAAAATAGACAGAGACGCAGAGAGCTGAAGTGATTTGCCCAGTGTTACACAATTCTGTGATGGGTCCAGAAATTAAACCTCCAGCTGAAGAGCCTCCAGACAAAAATCCTTGCCTCATTCATCTATATATATGACACCTATGCAACTGAAGATGAATGGTGGATCAAAGAAGAAATACAAGAAAGGGGCAGAAGAACAGCATGCCCAGAATAAGAGAGAAAAGTTTTCAACTATCTTTGAAGCAGGAAGCAGTGGTGAAGATATATTTTGAAGATCAGGTAGAAGGTAATGAAATCACTGATGAAGGAAACATATGTTAAGATTGCACAGATAATAGAAAAGAGGAAGAGTATCAGCTAAAGGAGAGAAAAAAAATGATAGAGACATTGAGAAATTATACCAGAGAAGAAAGAGTACAGCATTTGAAGGAGAAAAGGTCCTGAACCAGACCAGATCGAAAAAATAAATTGGAAAAACATTCTTTTCCAGTGGGTTCTGTATCAGGCCAAACTAGAAAGAATAAAGTAGGCAGAAGAGAAAAGAAATCAAGCATAAAAAAGAGGAAAAACCCAGATGTTAAATTAATATAAATTAAATTAGATTAAATGATTGAGATTTTAGGCCTAAACATCAATAAGTCTCCAAAAATAATCACAGTGACAGATATCATGGATCTGTGAAGAAAAAAAGAGTTCAGCTTAATAATGTATTTATTTTCTATTTGCGTGTTGAAATACAAGCAGCTGTAAAACACAAACCAGAAATTAATTAAACTGGGGTTTTACAGCCTGTGCATGATCTAGGAATATTGTTGACAGTAGAAATTAACTTTTTGGTCATGCAGAAATGTCAGATCATAAAACCTTCCTGGAGAAAAAACAGCTATAAAAAATAAACTGTCTTACTAAATCTGAGGGCTGTAGGGACCTGTTTTTATGCATTCTCTTGGAGAGCATTTAAAAAGGAGAGTTTCTAAAAAGTCACAAGAAATATTAAGCTCAAAAGCAAAATTCAAGGATTCTTAATACTCTTGTTTCTAACACCCATCCACAGTGAATATATTTGCAACATCAATCATTTTTGTCAAACAATATTTTTTTTCATTTGCATGTCAGGATGTAATTTGGGTGGGGTTTTTTGTATGACAGGGATTTTTGCCGCCACTTGTTCCTTTTGATTTGTTTTTCATTGTTTTTCAAACTTTAATGTTAAGATACGAAAAGTAGCAACATTTTCTTGATGTTTGTGACGGTGCAGAGCTGCTGCTACTATGAATTTGTGAGGTGATTGAAGGTATCACATGATGTTGTATGTCTGGTGGAAAGGATAAAAATAATCCTGACTCAGAAGAAAAACAACTGAATCACAGTACTTCATATGAGGTAAAAGGAGGACAGTGTTTCCATAAGTGGAGGAATGAGTACAACAGCCCAACATGCATAGAAGATCTAAATTACTTGATTCACATGAAAACATAAACTGTTCTCTTTGAGAAAAACATGTTAATCTGAGTCCTCTGATCTGAAAAATAGCAGGTGTTTTCCATTTCTATGTATCTAACTACCACTGTAGCTGGAAAAACATCGAAACTGTTGTGAGAAAACAGTGCAAAATTAATAGTATATCTATTGATTGCTGTTTCTCCTCATTTGTCTGTAGAAACAGCAAATGCCAGGCAAAAATTATTTTCTTTTGTGCTCTTTGCACCATACTTTCTCCTCACTGCCATTTCCTTTCAGTGTGAGACTCTCATTCTGGCTCCCAATTTCCTCACAGCCCTCATGGTTCTCCTGACAGCCAGTGGAGCAGCAGCAGCTCTCCTCTTCTTTCCCTTCACCTCCTCTGTCCTCCCACCTGGGAGGCTGCAGGAGGAGTTGGGCCATGTATCAGCAGCCACAGTCCAAAGGAAGAATGCTGTGTCAGCATCTCCCCAGGAGCACTGGCCACAGGAGGCAGCAACAAAGATTGGGAAAAGCTGGTAGCCTGTATCAGCCACTTCGCTGCATCAGTCTCACCTGTTATAAAGGTGCCAGCCGCCTTAATCTGTCCACATAGTTTATGTCTTCGCTACCTCTGTGATACTGATGATTAGACTGGTGCATTAAGCTGGCAGACTCAGTTCCACTCATCTTGAATCACAGTCCCACACCTTCATATTTCTGCACTCAGATAGAGGATCTTGAGTGCTTTTATGAAACGTTAATCCTATTGCTGTTTAGCAGTTGACTGCTTAGAGGTCACACACAATCCCTCATCTAAGCCAGAATGTCATAAATGTTAAAAAAAAGACTGTGTTCAGATTGTGGGGCCTGAAAATGACCATAGCTCTAATCTTATCTTTCTCTGATCTTTTTCTTATAAGGGAAGATTCATTAGATGGATTGTCCTAAATACTGCAGCCCTCACCTGCCTCAGTACAGTGAAATCTTTTTTATATCTTAAAGCGTTTCTCCCAGGCCACTTATCTCAGTCCAAAACTGTATCTTATTGTATTTAGCAACAACATTTCCCTTATTCTTTTTATTCTGCTGCTGATTAACCATCAAGATCCTTTGCCATCTGTTCTGTTGAAGCATATATCCAAATACTTTGCAACTACAGGGAGTGTGTTTTAGTAAAAAGTATTATGATGAAATACAGATACCGGCAAACCTAAAGCTGCAAGGACTTGCAATATTTCTTTTTCTTTTTCTTTTGTAACAACAGGAGACTATAGGATTTAAAACAAGAATAAAAAAATATATATTTCTAAATTTCTTTTTCTTTTAAACAAACATATACCTGAGTAAGGTAGCTATACGTCACACTTAATACAATCTACATGAAAACTGATTTCCTGACAACTTTAGAAATTACCAGTCATTACCTAACAAGTGACATATTACAACTCATTGAAATCAATGCAAGGATGCTGTTTTCTTCAACAATACTTTGCAATGGGGAACAATTAAGTAAAGTTACTGCTGCAGCAATGTACTCTTCAAACATTGTTGGCACCAGGAGGAAGCATGTAAATACTTGATTGTGAAAATGATACTTACTGGTGACAAATGTCTAGAAAGTTAGATTTTTTTATTTGACTGGCTTATCAAGCCCTTTGAAATTGCACTCTGTGCATATGCAGTTAAACAGTTATTTTATTATTGCAGCTGTTGGAGTAATGTTATTTTACAATTCAAGTATGTAAACATTAGGCCCAGAAGCCCTCCCATATTTCTTGCTCTGAAAGTCAGCACTGGACACGGCCTAACTACGCAGGAGAGAGACTTCAGCACAAACCAGCCTCCTGTATTTTAGTTTCCAGAGACATCTGATCACACATGCATATCTTTAGGATGTAGCAAGGCACAGAATTTAAGCTTGTATGTAGTGATAGCGATTAACTTATGACCCATTTTGAGTCTTGGCAAAATGAGAAGTTTTTCTCAGCAGCTGCAGTAGGAAACTTACTAGCAAAGATGTTCTGTAGTCATCTTGAACGCTCAGGATGAATGGCTCCCAGTAGCACCATTGTGTACTTTGCAGACCTAAGAGGTATACAAAAACCTTTAGTCGACATGTGAACAACAACAAATTTTTCTTTCTAAGCATCTGTAAATTAATTCTCAAATGCTATCTTCACATATTCTGTCCATAATAAATGTTTTATTTTTCAGCTAAAAGAACTCTATTTCACCCCCTGAACTGGCATTACAGTTTTAGTTCAGTTTTCTCTTTTTAAATAAATGCATATATCTATCAAAAAGTCTTTTCATTGGTCTGCAGAATTTTTGTTTGGAAGTACAGTATGAAGAAACTTACGGAAACATGCTCGGTGACTTTAACCTAAGGATAGATGCCTTCAATGTTGGGTTTTGGTTTTGTAAAATATGCAACAACAGGGTGTCATTCCAGCCTTTCTGAGCTCAAAGTAAATGCTGACATTGACTTCTCTGAGATCAGGTGTTGACCCTATTACAGTATGAGGCTGGGCAGCAGCCTTGATTTGGCAAAGAAAAAGCTTTTGAGGAGTCTGCTGATACATACCACTCAAAGCAATCATTTACCAATTAAAGCAAATATTGTGTGATAAAAATGATAAAATTGCTTCAGTGTTCTTGCAGTATTTTGATATTTTTACAGCTTATCTGGATTCTAGCTGTAACAACAAGAATCGATAGAAATAGGAAGATGCTTCATTAGATCATCTTAAAAGTCAATGTGAGTCACTTTTCTAAAAATATTTTGAGAGAGTGGATATTAGCAGTGGCATTATAGGTCAAATAACAGTTAGCTAATTGTAATGAATAGTTTAAGCCCTGGGATTAATGAATAGCAGTAAAGTTTTCCCTTTCTCTCCCACTCAATATAATGCTCATTTTCCTTTGATATTCAATATGCAACTCAGATAATGTCTTGTTAATTTTTAGTATTGATTAAATTTATGCATAATAAAGTTTTGGTTTGGTTTTGTTTTATATATAATTACATGTCTAGCAGTATTAGAGCTGTTGTGACAATGAAGTGTCTTCACAGTGTTTTAGGAGAAAGGATAATTTAAAAAGTCAGATTTTCACTATCACTTTTACCCTGAATTTAGGAAAATAATAAATTTTTGAAGAAGGCACAAACTAGAGTATTATTTACTCCAAAATCATAGAATCATAGAATGATTTGGGTCTGAAGGGACCTTTAAAGATCATCTAGTCAAATCACCCCGCCATGGGCAGGACATCTTTTACTCCATCAGGTTGCTCAAACCCCATCCAACCTGGCCTTGAACATGTCTAATAATGGGGCATCCACAATGTCTCTGGGCAACCTGTTTCTGTATCTTACTACCCTCATTGTAAAAAATGTCTTCCTGAAGTCCAGTCTAAATCTACCCTCTTTGCAGTTTAAAACTGTTGTACCTTGTCCTGTCGTTACAGGGCCTTAGTAAAATGGACTATGACTGACATTGTTATTACCTTTTGTGACTTCTTACATAACACAGTCCACAAAAAAGATCACAAATAATTACCAAAATAAGCCTGTTAACAGCCTTTGAGCTGAAGGCCCTTCAGAATTAAAAAAAAACAAACAAAACCAACCAAAAAAAACAAACAAACAATCAAAACAACCAGGAAAAACAACAACAAAGTATTTTTTGCTGTGAGGGTGCCAGAGCAGTGGCACAGGCTGCCCAGGGAGGTTGTAGAGTCTCCTTCTCTGGAGACATTCAAAACCTGCTTGGACAGGGTCCTGTGCCCCCTGCTCTAGGTGTGCCTGCTCAAGCACGGGGTTGGACAAGATGATCTCCAGAGGTCCCTTCCAACCCTTACCATGCTGTGATTCTGTGATTCTGTATTTGACTGTATGAATGCATATGTATGGAAGTCTGAGATGTGTATAAGATAGCCAAGAAGCAGACTTTGTTGGAAGAATACAGAAAGGAGAAGAAAGATCCTCCTTATGGAGCTCTTCTCAGTTCTGAGATCCGTTGAATCAATTATGTGAAGAGTTTGGGATCAGACTACAGGAAATCCCACAAGTTCATATCCCTCAAGCAGTAGTTTACACAAATACGCTTAATAATGTAAGTAAACTAATAACATTTTACAAAACAAATATCATTGCACAAACAGGTAAGGCTTTACTACTGTATGTCTGGTTTAGATGTTTACCTAGATTGTCCAGCAACTATAATTATTTTTTTGAGATGTTAGGATAAACCCCACAAGTTTTTTCCTGATGCACCCTGTCTAAAAGAAACCAGGAGTGATAAGTATACTTTACAACCTGATTCTTTACCGTTTCTCAATTTTCATATAAAGTAAAGATGAAGTGCAATATGGAACACTAGCATAATTTACTTTGTGTTTGTTTTGTGCACTATAAACGTTTAAGTTCTTAGGTTGTAGACTTTCAGACCCCGTATTGTATGTCTGAATTAACTAGCTTCCTTTGACTTCAGGTAGAAATAACACAGATCTTAAGTGTAGAAGTGGAAAGATACATTCAGGAATTTACACAGACCTTGGATACCAGCAAACATTGTAAACTCACAGATCAAACTTCTAAACAGCGCATTGGGCTCCTCGATGTTTAGATACAGAATCACAGAATAACTCTGGTTGGAAGGACCTTCCAGAGTTCATTGAGTTCAACCCACTGCTTAAATATGTCCAACCAGAGCAGGCTTCTCAAGCCTTTTGGTTTTTGGGTACCTCCAAGAATGGAGATCCCACAACCTCTCTGGACACATATTCCAGTGTGTGATCATCCCAGTGGTGAAAAACATTTCCCTACTTTTGAATTGGGAATAGCCCACATTCAACTTTTCTCTCTTCCCTCTCATCTTTTCGCTGCACCCTTCTGAGAAGAGTTTCACTCTGCTCTACACCTTCAACCATGAACTTGCAGTTGTACTGCTGTATAGACAACAGTAAGAATAGCCTGATCCTTTTTTTCTTAAGGCTGAACAAGCCAAGGCCCCCAATCCTCTTTTCAATGTCATATGCTCCAGTGTCCTGATGATCCTGGTAGCTTCCTCCATTGTGTCAACTGTCTGTGCTGCTGTGTGGGGCCTGCTCTGTGTCTGTGTGTGCACATGCACCTATCAGGAATATGCGCTCAGCCTCATTCATCATTAAACCTTGTCGTCGTTTAGCCGGCAGCTCAGCCCCACACAGCCGCTCGCTCACTCCCCCACCAGTAGATGGGGGAGAGAATCAGGAGGGTAACGCTCGTGGGTTGGGATAAGAACAGTTTAATAATTAAAATTAAAAGAAACAACAACAGAAATGCAATGTAAAGGAGAACAACGAGAGGCGCAAAGCCCCGGGGGAGGGGGAAAGGGAGGGGAGAGGGGGAACAAACCGCCGAAACCAACCACACGCGATGCAGCCGCCCAGCACCCGACGCCGCGCTGCTTCCGCACTGCCGCTGCCCCCCCTCAATATACTGGTCATGGTGTCACATGGTATGGAATGAACCTGCCATTGGCCAGTCGGGGTCAGCCACCCCCACCACGGCCCTGCCCCTCCCAGCCCCGCCCCCGCCACGTGGCAGAGCGCGGGAAGCTGGAAAGGCAGCCAACCCCCCATGGTGAGGAGAATTAACCCCTTCTCAGCCAAAACCAGCACAAACCTCAACTACCAGATTCAGTGACATCAGATAATTTTTACAACACACATATCTCATTCACACATGATCTGTTACAGTTACAACCTAACCACAGTGCATGCCATAGCTACACTGGGAAGGCATGCTTCTCTGTACCTACTCCACCAGGCAGCTAGGAAAGGGTGCCTGTGTTGGCTTAAATCAGTGATAAGGAAGGGGTTGTGCTGACTGCACTCCATATTTGGGTACAACATATGGCTTAATTTGTCGGGGACCCAGCAATAAGAACATGACTCCAATGCTTCCTCCTGTAAGGCTCCAATGCAGTACTTAGGTCACCCAATTACATATGAGTTTTCATCATTTCATCCAGCCTTTTCATCTACTGTTGCTGTTTGCTGCATGTTACTTTTAGGTTGCTGTGGTTACTAATCTACATATAAACATTCTTCACTTCTTTCCACCAATCAAGCTGAGTTCCCCTTTCTTACAGCCTTTGTTCATAAAGGTTAGTACATACGCATTTGTAGCTGGCAAGGTCATGGCACCAAAGGGGAATTCTGGCAACTTAATGCTTTCTTCTACTGGGGAGCCCAGATCTGGACCAGATGTGATCTCTCCAAGGCCCAGTAGAGGGGAATGATCACCTCCTCCTACCTGCTAGCTCCAGACTTGCTAATGCCACAAGGGTACACTGCCCCTGTTCTGCATAGTGCCCATCAGGATCCCTAGGGCCATTTCCACAAGCTGCTTTCCAGTCAGCCAGCCTGCAGCATGTACTGGTGCACGGAGCTATTCCTCCCTATGTGCACATCTTTGCATTTACCTTTTTTGAACTTGAGGTTACCATCAGCCCATTTGTCCAGTCCTGTTTGTCAGGTGCCTCTGAATACCAGCCCTGTAAATATGGCTGTTCCTATTTTCCAGATTTAAAAAAGTCGTAGTTTTGATTTCTGAGAGATATCACTAGTAACGTGCTGCCAGCTGGACTTCGTACTGTTAATTATTACCCTTTGAGCACAATGGGAAACCCAGTTTTTCACTGACTTCCACTCAGTTGTCCATCTACTGAATTCATATTTGACCAATTTAGCTATAAGGTTACAATGGGGAATGACAAAGGCCTTGCTGAAATTAAAGTATACAACATCCACTGCTTCCCCTTGTCCACAGAGCTAGTCATCTCAACAGAGAGGACGAGTTTGGTAAGGTATGATTTTGCCCTTAATGTAGTCTCAGGGTAGACCTTAACGGTAATCCATCTGTATTGTATTCCTATAATATTTACATATATTCCTGGAGAACTATTAACATTTGTAACAAACAAACTCTGGAAACCTAGAAAAAATAGTAATTACACTGAAACAAGATTTCCAAGTGTGGCACGATTCAATCAGGTTACTGTATACAGGGATTACCTAGCCTTTAGACTTGGTAACTTAACCACTGATTTATATCAGATTTATTAAAATTTTGCAAGTTTCTATCGCACTCTATGATGCATCACAATTTACACACGAAATAGAACAGTGCCTCTTTTTCTTTGAGTTGTTTAATTTCTTACTCTTTCTCACTATATCTTGAAACTACAATATCTGAGGCTATGTGTCAGATATGATTGTAAAGACTAAGAGATAAACAAGCATTTCTTTTTTTTTTTATATCTTTGTATGCAAATGAAAAACCACTTTACCCTTCTACTTTTTATACCATGTTTTATTATTCACCCTGTTCATTAAAATAAATTATGGCAGGAAAATATGAAATAATTTGAAATAAATATGAAATAATAACATGTTTCACGTGGGCATACTCCCAGTAGTAGTGGATACCCCTCTGTTTTTGACTGAAACCAGCGTTTTCACAGCTTTTGGAATCCATCCAATGATAAAGATTTAACAAGCTGCAAGAAGAGGCTCAAGATTTGCAAAATGCATTTTTAATGCGTTCTCATTGATAAAAACTCAGATCTTTATGTTTCCAAAACATAAATTAAAGATACTGAAAAAGTGACTGATTTCCCTATACAGCAGTATCTTTTACTGAAATAAAGTTATATTATATTCACTATTAAGTTGTTTCTATAACTGCTGTATTACTTATCACAGTGCTCTTTAGAAACTGTATTTTATTAAAATTATGCTGGCACTTGTAGTCCTATTCAGAGCCTATCACAGTAAATAAAAAGGCTTATAACTGTTATTGGGGTTTACATCAGAATCATAGAAAGGTAAATTTTTTGAAAATGTCGTAGGTAGGAGTACAAGGGGTGGACTGGAACTGGGAATATATATGTAGTTTTGCAACACTAAAACCTGAAGAGGCACTATTTACAGACCTAGTAAATAAAGAAGATGCAAATTATGCCACCAAGTAACTGTAGGAGAATTTTTCCTTCGCATAGAGAGAGGAAATTAGCTAAATGTGATTTTCCTGGTTGCAGTGGGTTAGCCCTGGCTCAGGGCCAAATGGCTATGCATCTGCCCACTCACTCCTCCTCCTCAGCAGGACAGGGGGAAAAAACAGGGTGAAAAGCTCATGGTTTGAGATACAGACAGGGAGATCATTTACCAGTTAACGTCATGGGCAAAACATTAATTTAATTTATTGCCAATTAAAATAGATTTGAATAGCGAGAAACAAAGACAAACATTCAAAAATTTTCTAAAACTCAGCTTCAGTCCTTGGCTCCAGACTCCTCTGCCCTTCCCCTGAACATTGCAGGGAGGGATGTGTGTGGAGGTTGAGTTGGTACATAGCATCTTCTCTCTGCCGCTCCTTCCCTCTCACACTTTCCCCTTTTCCAGCGTGGGTCTCCCATGGGCTGAAGTCCTTCAGGAACAAAATCTGCTCCAGCCTGGGGTCTCCACAGGCTGCAGTTCCTTCAGGTAATATCCATCAGCTCCAGTGTTGAGTCCGTTCACAGGCTGCAGGGAAATACCTGCTCTACCATGGTCCTCTCCACAGGCTGCAGGGGCATACCAGCTCCAGTGCCTGGAGTACCTCCTCCTTCTGTTCTGACCTTGGTGTTCACAATGTGGTTTTTCACTCTTTTTTGTTCCCTCATCCTCTGCCTCTCCAGTGTTTTCTGCTATTTCTTAAATACATTTTTCCAGAGGCACCACCAGCTTTCCTGATGGACTCAGCCGTGTCCTGCGGGGGGTCCATTGGAGCCAGCAGGAAGTGGCAGTCCCTCCCCTCTCCCCACAGAGCAGCCCCCTTGCTGCAAAAGCTTTTCACCTACACCCAATACAGTGGTAATTTTGGTTAACCAAGTACTGAAATGAGATTATTTCCAGGAAGTAGGAACAGGACAGTATACAGTTCTGCCATCTGTAGGAGTGACACAGGACTGAGATTTAGACTCTAACTGAATAGCTATAGGAATCCCACCTTGCTTCATGACCTGGCAATAAAGCCTGTCACTTATCATACTTCTTAGAAGCAGCAGTTACTGGAGGATTACCCAGATCTGGAGCAGCCAGATTTTTTTCTCAGTTTTTAGATGCTGAGAGATTCAGATAGACAGTTTGTGGGATTTCAGGAGGTATCAGCCAAATAGGCTTATGTGGAAACTCCCTCAGGAACTTATCTAAATAAATGTTTAGGGCCCTCCATAACTCTGAAAATCAGGCCCTAAGTTGTTTAAGACATGAATAAATAATACAATGCAATAAAAATCTCTGCACTGTCTAAATAATCATTCCAGAAGGAACTCCACCTGCCAGACATCTACAGACAGTTATTCCTACTCCTTAATCATCATGGGAAGCATATACCTAGCCATTTCCAAAATCCTTATAAAAACCCTTATTTCCTAGTGCTTTACCCTCCTGCATGCTTTCATTTTTTACTCTGGTAATGATAACATTACATAACTGAAAGAAGTGCAGTACATGCAAATGGAGTCTTAACTGTGAATGTAAAGTTTGGATATGTAGAGCTTCCACATTTTTACCTCCACAAGTTAGATTACAGTTTTAAATGACAACAGGCTAAAGATCCGAAAAACAAAATTGACCTGTATTTGAAAAAAAGAGGGGTAGAAGGAGACAGAGGGAAAGAAGGAGTCTGCTGCATCAGTGTAATAAGGTGCTTACAACTTCTTTTTGCAAAGCAAATTTCACTGCAGATCAAAATCCCAGTTATTCATGCTGAAGTCAAGGAAACTTTCCAGGCTTTGATTATATGAAATACCCAGTTTCAAGCATACACTTATATTGGTTCATGTTCAGTGAAACAGGTGTAGATAAAAATAAGTCAGCGTAAGCATCTATTTAAACCCTGGCGACTTCAGTGAGAAGTTAGTTTGCATGGGAAGTGTTATTTTCAGAAACTCACATAATACTTTGGGTAAATAATTGTAACCTCTTCATGACAGTTCCTACTACTTGGAAATGTAGCCCATATTCCTAATGGTATTCCAAATAACTGAAGTCAACAGAATGCCCCCAGCACACTCATCAACTTCAGTGGCTTAATATTAGGCATATAACTAAGTATTCTGCTCTCTCCTAGGGAGACTAGTCCATCATTAGAAGGATATGCTATAGTACAGTTTTCCTCAAAGGTAGTATAGACTTTTTTCATAGATTTTAAAATTAGATTTTACAAGCCATAGTCTGAAATGTACACCATTATGTAAATTTGTTTTGTGGATGGAAAATACAGGATGTACACAAACAGTGCGTTCTGCATGTTTAGTTACTTTTTTAGATAATATTTTTGTTACTATTGGGCTTACCAACCTCCACAATATATTTTGTTTTCCTACATTCTTTCTCTTCCTATTTGACTTTGATGTTTAATGCATAATAGATACAGATGATAAACGTGTGCAAATAAACTGCCCCATTATGGGAATATCTGACTTCACAAATGACAATTTACCTTTATCTAAGTGTTATGATTACACATGAATTAACTGGCCTTAACTGCCATTCCCAGCCTCACCTGGGATCCCTACAAATGCATTCTCCGTCCATTTTTTCTGGGGGCTCCATGTAAACCCTAGTGTGGGCAACCTGGCCTGGCCTGAGCTGTGCTGTAGGTGTGCCTCTGGCCAGCTCTGTGACCTGTTGCCCTGACCTTCCTAGAAGGATCCCCAGACCTGCCTCTTGGCACCTTTATATAGGTAGCTTTGTGCTGACTCTGGCCCTGCATGGGCTTTGTGGGTGGGTCCCAGTGACGACTTGTCTCAGCTTGTCTGGGACTGTCAGTGGATACTGCCATTGGCACCACCCTGGCTCTGCTCAGACCCTGAGGGGTAACATTTGGTTGGTAAGAAGACTGCCCTGCCTGGGCAACTGGGAGCCTTCGCTCCTGGCTTGTCCTCCCCTGTGGAGCAGCCCTGCTGGTGCTGCTCCCTGACACTAAGTTTCTCACGGCTATCAAAATACGTGGTTGAACAATTTCCAAAACAATTCCCGATCTGAGGATTCTGACTCCACAGAAATGATGTTTTCCTTGGGAACAAGCTGGTTCCTCTGCATTTTTGATGGGAACCAGGCAGGCAGAGAGTGTTCCCTCCTACCCCTTGCATGCCAGCTGGCATCATGGTGGGTGAATGGGCAGCCCGCCCATCTCACTGGACTTCACAGTTGTCAGGGTTGTCCAGCTACCCTGCTTCCCACCTGGCAGACTGCTCCAATTGCCTGGCTTCCTGGCTAGCTTCCCACCTGGGTAGCCAACTCCTTGTACAAAAGTTCTTGAAACATGCTCTATGTGGTCTCAAAACAATCATTAGGTTTTGTGCAATAAAGTTACGCAGTAAAGCAAAGTTTTCTTTGTTTCCAAAGAGAAAAACAGAAATAAAGAAATAGAAAATTGTCAACAGAACAAAAATTGCACTTCAATTACCTCTTTAGTTTTCACAGCAGTCTCTGTACAAAGAAAAGGGACTACCATGGCAACATTACTTGTATTAGCAAATCTAAAGGACTACATAAGCATTCTTCCTTTGCTTAGTGCATTCAGTCTTTTTTTTTTTTTTTTCACTTAAAAGGAAAAAAAAATGCTTCAGAAAGTCACTGTGAAATGTTAAAAACATTCAGGACAATGTCTTCTAGGTCTTGAGACTTAATGTTTTCATTAAGTGAAACTAAGAATACATTTAGAAATATCTTTATGTAGCTCTCTGTCTGGTACCACCAAGAAATTAGGAGATTGGTTTTATTAGTTGAGTGTTATAGTTTATATATATAAAAATAAATGCATGCACACACATGTACTTACGTACAACGCAGCTTAGGCAGCGAGGAAGCCTCAAGCCTCATCTTAAATGCAGCCACCAGGCCAGAGGGTAGAGGGTGCTTGGGAGGAGGACCCAAATGAAGTTTCTCAGCACAATTAAGGCCTGTTAGTGCACTTAGGGCCCTGAAAAACAAGTCTCATCCCAGGGAGGTTTCCCAAAGGGCTGTTATGGGAGGTCTCCTACAAGCACCTTTGTGCTTAGCATCTTCTTTCCACCTTTGTCTTTGGCATGTCTCATGACAGAGGTCTCAGTCTGGGCCAGGGTCAAGACGTAGGGAAATCTGAGAATCCATGGAAGAATGAGGCTAAACAGAGATTTTCAAAGTAAAGTGAGAGCTGTGGGAACACTTCCCAAAGCAGCCCTTGCACAGAGGCCTTCTTATACCTCTGTGGTTTAAGTATCTTACATGAGCTAGGCCTTTGCCTGCTGGTCAGGATTTTTTTTTTCTGTTCTGCATATCTCCTTTTGAAATAAAAAATAAAAATTAGAAGTGTTGCCCAGTTTTATCAGGGAAGATGGATATATAGTTTTGGGAAGAGATTAAATTTTCCAAGTATCTATCAGAGTCTGCAGATAAATATACCCTCTCTTCTTCTTACATGTGCCTCTATACTTGATTGTACTGGTTCTAACTGGAATAGAGTTCATTTTCTTCATAGTAACTCTTATGGTACTACATTTTGGATTTGTGACCAAAACAGTGTTGATAACACCCTAATGTTTTAGCTATTGCTGAACAGTGCTTACAGAGCGTGAAGGCCTTTTCATTTCTCATGCTACCCAATTAGTGAGTAGGCTGGGCGAGCAGAAGAAGTTGGGAGGGGACACAGCCAGGGCAGCTGTCCCCAGCTGACCAAAGGGATACCCTGTACCAGATGACATCGTGCTCAGCAATAAAAGCTGAAGAAAGAAAGAAAAAGGGGGGGATTCAGAGTTACAGCATTATGAGTCACCATTATGAATGATGAGGACCAGCTTTCCCAGAAATGGTTAAATACCTGCCTGCTGATGGGAAGTAGTGAATGAATTCTGTATTTTCTGTTGCTTGCATGTGGAGCTTTTGCTTTACCTATTAAACTGTCTTTATCTCAACGCACAAGTTTTCTGACTTCTGTCCTTTCGATTCTCTCCCCCATACCACGATGGAGAGGAGTGAGCAAGCCACTTTGTGGGCCTAAGCTGCCTACTGGGGTTAACCCACAACATTGATGTATCCACTTGAGCAGTCATATTTCAGCTGTTTTGCTTGTAGCCATTCCTGTCTCCTAATCAAGCTTTCTGGATGTCTTAACAATGTGCCCTGGTGCTGGCACACTTAGGATTTTGAATGATTATACAAAAATAGAAGCAGGGTATGGTTTTAAGACAAATTTTTTACATCTTTGTGGTGTGAGACACTGGGTTGGTAAGAGCTTTAAGACTGAACTGCACACACATTTTCTTGAAGTAAGCACATAATCGCCAAGAAACAGGTTTTGAATCTCTTAAGATATGTATTATAACAGAAATTAGAATAATGATTTCTTAAAACAGAAATCCTTGATCTCATGAGTGAGACAATTCAAGATCCATTTACAACTACACCATCTACCTGTTACTGTCCACACCTATTGTTTTGACACAGTATTTTTAAATTTCAGTACTGTGACTTTTCAGTGATGAGGAAATCCACAATGTTTCCTGGGAATTCAAGATCTCTGCTCTTTTCTTAATGCTGAGTTTTGGCTGGGATTTTGCATACACATGATTCTGGGCACTCCTAGATGTATCTGCTCAACTACTGTAAATTAATGTCTTCTGAAACCAGAATGCAGCAGCTAGGACCTGGGCAATCAACTTCTCTTTCTGCTGTTTAATGACATCCTTTCCACACGAGTAATGTGCAGTGCATATACAGGATCTCTAAACAAACCAATCAGTTATAACATTTATCACACTTTGAATTTCAGCTCCCTTCCCTTCCCTGAAAGCTCCCCAGACTTGTTCTCTACCAAGCAAAGAAGGAAGTATCAGATGGCTCTTTCTGGATGGTTTGAGTAACAGCAGCCTCAGACAATTGTCTAAGATCATGCCATTTGCCATCACTCATTAGCCTCTAGACCAAGCTACATAAGACCTGAAGATGCCTTTACTAGTCCAGATCAAAGGTTCATTCAGTGCAGTGGCCAGCAATGAATGCTTGGGAAGCGTATTAGACCACAGAAACCATACAGTGACGTTTCTGCAGGACAGACTCCTGCTCCAGGTAATTTGTCTGAGTTTAAGAGCTACAAAGCTATGCTGTCTTATGGAATAGTGTCAGTCAGCCAAGGTAGGAACCATGGTATTAGAGTAAAAGCTGAATTCTGAGGATTTTTTCTGCTTTTTCCAGTGTGTCCATCTCTATGAAAGCAATGCTGATAGGTGAGACACTTGGTGCAATCTCCCTGTAGTCTCTGCATAGGCTGTCACATCCAGGGAGCTAGGCCTTGGACATCTAGCCATCCTATAGAGAAATGGATGAGGTTACTACCTCAGTATTGTGTTTGGTAATAAATCCATGTCTGCCCCAAAACATTCTTTTAGGAATTGCTTCTCTCTTTTGATTGGGTGCCAAGCACCATCCTGTCTTAACACTTTTCGTACCCTCTGTGAGAATTCTTTTTTCTTTTTATTCTCCTTCCACTCTTCTAAGTACTTCTCCCTTCTCGTAAGAAAGGTCGATTACTCTGATCCTTCCTGCTTGAGTATTTACTTTTGATTTTTCTCAATCCAATGAAAATTACTAAGCTTAAATGAGTCAAGGAATATAAAGGGGCAAGTAAACAGTTCATTTTATGAAGGAGGAAGAGGATAATATCTGAAACACTCTGTTGGAATCATTTCACCTGATCAGTCCAAATTCTACCAGATTAACAGATGGCAAGAGCATTCTAAATGAGCGCAAATCTGTCCTTTGTGCTTTTCTGATCCCAGGAACACAATATTTATTCTGATCGTAAGTATCTTGAAAAATTCCTGGGAAATGAGATAATGTATTATAACAATGTTACAGAACAAAACTCAAGGCACAGAAGAAGAACATGAATTTTGGAATTCCTGGCTCTAATGGAGCTTTAGAATGAAGTTTGGTGTGATGCTAAATCTGCAGTCCTTGTCCACCTTTTTTTTTTTTAAAAAAAAAGAAAAATCAAAGAGGACAAGTGAAAAAAGTAATTCCTAGAGATACAAGAGAAGTAATCTTGGATTCATACATTGGATATATGAACAGTAATTTCTATAACATTAAAATAGCTTTGTTTTGTAAATTTATACAGAAAAAAATCCTGAAATACTTTTAATAACAGTAAATTTAGAAGGAACTTTGCAATTTTGTTGCATTGGATTGTCTTCTATTTAATTTGGACTTCTGGCTTAAACTTCCACACATTCAAATTCCTTGGAATATGACATGACACTCATATCTGATGGAAAATGCTGACACAGAGCTGGTCCTGTTTCTATCTTTGCTTCAGATGTAAATAGTTGGAAGGCTTTGGTGCTTGTATAAATGTATATGTCATAAATCTTATAAATTTTTGTATCTGGAATAAAAAAAACCCACATAGTATTCTAAGGATTTATTGCATTAATCTCATCTTCTCTATTATTTGTTTTCTAATCAGCAGTACCACGGTACAGCGCTGAGGTAACCTAATAGAAACCACTGAAGTTACACAAACGTTACACTTGCATTGGTCAGGAGAATATGGACGGTCTTCCTAAATAGATGAAACTAGGTTAAACTGAAGTGGAAGTTTGGAATATATATCAAAGAATGATTGGAAAAAACAGTTAATGCTGTAATTCTCTAAAAATAAGAAATTAGATGTCCAAGAATTCAAAAGTAAGATGACACTTAAAAGACAGCTAAAGATTTTAAAGAGGTAGAGAGAATAGCTTATACTGGTAAATGCATGAATTCAATTAAATAATGGAATAATGCCTTGCTAAATAAGGCCAGTTATTATGCACTTGCTCAATTCAGGATGGTTTGGGGTTTTTTTTGGTGTGGTTTTGTTTTGTTGTTTTAATGTTTAGTATTAAGTCTGAAGGACCTGAATAGACGCATTGTATCAATATTAAAAAAATAAAGGTTTTCCAAAAAGAGAGAAATGTCATTCAGCATATCCTTTTCAGATGTTTATTTTTAGAGAAGGAATTGTTGATAGCTAATTTAACCAATTCTTCATAAGACCAGCCAACGTGAAGGATGTGGGATCTAATAAAGTAATTAAATGGCTACTATTAGCTAGATCTGGTGCTGTATCCAAATTCTGTTCTTTGAAAGATCCAGCTCCCTACTGCTGCTAGAAAATTAGCTGAAACACAACATACATTTGCTTCTTCCCAAGCCCACCAGAAGTAATGGATTTTATTACCAAAATGCAAAGCAATGTACAGTGAAAACACAGGAGAGACTTATTTTATAACTATTTTAAGCTGTTAGTATATGCAAAAGAATTAGGAGAAAAATCTTGTATGCACAGAAGCTGACCTACTTATGTTTAGTGGTCTATGTTAAAATATCAAAAAGCACATTCTGTTGAAGGTATTATATTCCTTGGAAAGTAATGGTACATCTTCTACATTTTTTTTCATTTATTCATGCTGAGACTGTTCTCTTCCAGGGTGTTGATGTTTGATACTGCAATTTTCGTAACACAGATGGCTCCTAAGTATTGCAACAAGTTATAGGGAAAACAGAGGAAAAACAGTAACCAAACATAACATTGGAGAAAAGTCAAATTTTTAAAATAAGATCAAAGGTTGATAATATTAATTTATGGATACTGTTTGGGAGTTAAAAGTAATTTTAGAATGAACGTTTGTGTTGTAGAGTTGTCATCAGGACAGGGTGTCATGATGATCATAGATAAATTGGTGGGCCATACTACTGAAGGAGGTAATGTCAACATGATGCCTTCATTGCTGCAGGCTGCTGTGACTACATATGTCTATACTTCAAGCCTACTGAATTGGTTCACTGATATTAGCAGTACATCAAGGAAAAACAAGTATGACCATGGACAATGAGGGTTACGAAGGAAGACCACTTTATTAAAAATGCAAATATAAGGTCAAAGGCTTAAGAAGATGTGGCAGATAAATATTTTCGCTGAATGTTAAATAACATGCCCTACACTGTGATTTGATTGTGAGAGATAAATCATAGAATATGTATGTGATATATATTCAGAATATGATCACAGAATAGCAAGAATGGGATCGTTTTGAATTATCAACAATTAAAAAAGCGTTCAAAGTAAAGAACTATGTATAATTATTTTACTCAGATTCCTCTTCGTTTCATCTAAGGATACAATTTCATATATTTCTGAATCTTCCCAAGTTTGTATTTTCATCTTATCTCTGCTGTATATAAAAGTGCAGCTAACTCCACTGGACTTCAAGATCTAGGGGAGTGCTCCTTCCCAGTCTGCTCAGAGCTGACTCCACCGCGCTCTGAGTTCGTGGTTCCTCCTTCCTTGGTCACATGGATGCAGCTGCTGCAGTTCCTTTCTGCAAGTCTAGCCAACAGCAAGGCTGAGTACATACTACACAGAAGCCCAGCTTGATCCCTCACCACTGGTTGATCACCACTGAGGTTCACTGGTGAAGAATGCACACACTCTCACTCTCCAGAGCAAACCACATTTATGTATGACATGAATAATCACACTGCTTTAAGCCCGTAGAACACCAAGTTCTATGGGTTCATAGAACCCAGTCACATGGCAGACTTTGGGTATTTCCAGCTGCTGTTGTTTTCCTGCTCATCAGCTAGTCCATGCTTGAAGTTTGCTAGTAACTAAGAAAAAGACTCTGATCTGGGTTAGATTCACCTCCCAAATCAGACACATGAAGCTGCTTGAACATACTTCTAGTACCATTTATGTTGAGTTAACAGAGTCATTCAGCTAGGTATCTAAGCTCCTGCTACAGTCAATAGCCATGTAGTCAATACAGTCAATGGAGAGAGAGAACCATTCAGCTCTCTCAAAGCAGTTATCTACTTTATGAAGAGATAAATAGATCCCTAGACTCCATTGACTGTACTGGCTACATCTTCATTGACTATGATGGGAGATTAGACAGCAGTGTACATGTTGTAAGCTGTGCTGTTATCACAAGAATTTAGGTATCTGAATATGAAGCTAAATTCTCTGCTTAAAGACACTTCTATTTTTTGTTGTTTTTAATAGACTACTGCTCTGGGGTTTTTTTTAAGCAAAAATTTTACACAAATGTGCTGTTCTTTCATATTTTTAATAAATATTTCTATAACTTATGTTGAACAAGGTATGAAACCAAAAGAGATTTCAGTGAGTTCTATCACAAGTATTACTACCTAATTATATGTTTTTAGACTATTTTATACTAAACAAGAATTGTGTTTGTATATCTATTCTGAAGTTGATGGTTATGGATCTAGAAGCATTCTAGGTCTGAATTATGAATCAAACTCCAGTAGTAAGCATCAGTTAACTATATTTAACTTTTCCAAATATGTGTTTTCTAGAGTACAAAGTACCAAGAAAACTTCTTTTCCCAGAACTTTCCTTTTGCTCCTGTCATATACAAATTGTCTTGCATTTTATTGTTTCATATTTGTGAGTTTGATAATAATAATTAGTATATCTAATATTCTTAAACTACTGCTTTTGACATAGATGACAATTAGATAATTCTGTAGAATACTAGCTATGAAAAAGTGCACTATGAATACAGACTATGAAATCACATGCTGTTATTACTCCTTTTCAAGTGTCACTATGCTGCTTTAGAAAGGAGGTAGATAATGTCTCTGTAACTGGAGGCATATTTTATGCTGCTGCTTGTTCATGCTCCTTTGTCTCGGTCAATATAGCTGTGTTGAACTGGGCTATCCAATTTTTATTTATACTGTAACTAATTCTAAACTAATATAATTGTCTTTGTTTCATCTGAATCTTCAAGGAAGTCTCAAGTAGCTTAGTTGATTATGATAACATCAACAGCAGGGAAATAATTCAAACCATACTTAAACCAACTGGACAAAAGTCTGTGGGACCAGATGAGTTACATACAAGGGTGCGGAAAGACCTGGCCAATTTCACTATGAGTCCACTGTCTGCCATCTTTGAAAGGTCCTGACAGCTGGGCATATTCTGAGTGAGTGGGAAAAGGCAAACATCACACCTACCCTTGAGAAGGAGAAGAAGAATCTAGACAAGCTTGTCAACCTCTCTTCAGTCTCTGGAAAGGTTATGGTGCAGACCTTCCCTGACACCTTTTCCAACACATAAAGCAGATAATTGCCACAAAGCAAGTGAACTACACATTGAGCTGATTAGAGGGTATGTAGCCACCAGGCTGAAGAGATTCTTCCTCTCCATTTGAGACCACATCTACCTCTTCCCCTTTACTTGTGAAACCACAGCTGGATAACTACATCCAGGGTTGGGCTCCTTGGTAAAAGAAAAACATTGACATATTGTCAAAAGTCAAGCTGGTCAGGGGCTAGATTTGTTCAGCCTGGAGAGAGAAGGTTAAGGAAGATCTCGTTTCTGTCTACAACTACATAAAATGTGAGTGTAAAAAAGATGGAGACAGACAGTGGTTAGAGGTATGCAGTGAAAGAGTGAGAGGCAAAAGATGTAAGTAGGACCTGAGGAAATAGCAGGAAGATGTGCCAGGGGAGGTTTAGGTAGGATAATAGGAAAAGGTTCTTCACCCAGAGGGTGGTGGAGCACTGGAACAGGCTCCCCAGGGAGGCAGTCATGGCACCAAGCCTGACAATATTCAAGAAGCACTTGGACAACGTCCTCAGATACATGGTGTGAATTTTGGGGTTGTCCTGTGCAGGGGCAGGAGTTGGACTCGATGATCCTTATGTGTCCCTTTCAACTCAGGACATGCTATGATTCTATGATTCTAAGTAAGAAAGTGGACAAGTCTGACTCAATAAAAGTAAAAAAGAATTTAGTGTTAAAATGCTTGAAATGTTGACCAGAGATGTGGTGGAACCTCTAGCCTTAGGAACATTCAAAGTTTGACTGGACATGACCTGAGCTGCTTTAAACAGGAAGTTGGGCCAGATGGCCTCTGGATGTCCATTCCAAACTATGCAATTCTGATGCTATTATTTTGAGTCCAATTTTTGTGTTCCTTAATATAATGAGATAAAATGAAAACTCAATTCTTGTGTTTCATCCAGAGTTTTGTCATTAAAAAGATACTGAATTTCTACTTTTTTTTTTCCTCCCTGAAGGAGGAAAGGATACCTTTATTATACCAACTGGTATTAGCTGAAAAACAAACAAGCTTTATGCATGTAACTCTTTCTTGATATTATCAACTACATCAGGCTGTGCTCCAGGGCTTTGATTTTCTAATCCTCTAGAATGGACATTGCTGAAGAATGATAGACGTTCGACAAGGCCATGTAAGAAATCATAATGGTTCCTATGTATGGAAGAAAGAATTTGGAAAGTATGTAGGTCTTTCTGTTATGGAGATGAGATGTGGGCAAAGCGCACATTTTAGAATCCATCATTTTTCTCAGCTTATCTAGACTAAACATAACTGTTGTTCCAATAAAATGTTCTACTTCTCCCTCATACCCTTGTTTTATATCTAAGTTTAACCCATCAAAGTTACTGCAATACTGCCATTGCTCCTGTTGCATCTGGTAGATGTAACAGACAAATGCATCTGACTGAAATGTGAAGTGAAATTTCAATGTTTTGAAATCAACAGCATCTCTAATCGTTGACTGAATGAGGAATGGGTTAGGACTTCAGAAATTTTTTGTTCTAGTATCATGTTGTACAATCACAAGAGACTTAATGAGGAGAAGCTCTGTCTAATTATTATACCTTAATTTAAATTATTAGATAATTAATAATCCAGATGTTAAATCAGTTTTCATCCTTATTTTATTATTATAAATCCTAGTGTTACTTAGCATGTAGTTGCTTCCACAGCATCTAGGAAGCATTATTAAATGTAAAAAAGGGAGAAGAGCTGTATTTATGAGGAAGGAAATATGCTGCTTTTTTTTTTTTTTTAAAAGCCAGAGGTAAGGTCTCTCCTTTTTACTGGCAATAGTTTATTTTCCATCAAGTTTTCAAAAAAGTCCTTAAAACTACACTTTCAGAGAGTTAATCTAATGAATTATTATACAAATATGGTTTAGAGGAAAGAACTTCTTTATACAAATAAATGCCTCTCTATTTGGTCACTTTTCTGATAAATCATTTAGTAAAAGTGGACTACAAGAACAAAGAAAGGGAAAAAAAGATATGTTAATCAAACTAGTCTGAAAATATAGGATATATCATAAGCAAAAAAGAAAGAGGATGTCAATACCAAGTTTTGGCAATATTGTTGTAGTAATCTTCTGATAAATATGAAACTGTCTATTTTATTTTATGGAGTCTACAAGTTTAATTAATCTTTCTATTGACATTAAAATCTGCAGCAGGTCTACCATGTGATGTGTACACCAGAGATATGAAGTTGAATAATTAAGTTGGAACAGTCCTTGAACAGAAGTTTACTGAGTTCAGGCAAAAAGACTGAGCATCAAATGGAATGGAAAGTTTTATTATGTATTGGGTTTTGAGTAAAGAGCTTCTACTTAGAGTTAAGTTTAGAGGCTAGGTGTCAGCTTTATACCTCTCATCTCATTAATTAATTTTTCAGAGAGGTCTTTTGTTTTCTGTTATTTCACTCCCTGGATGCAACCACACTGCAGGAGGTTGCTGTTAGTGATGTGGAACATGTAGCTTTGTTAGGCAATTTCTTTAAAAAATTCTGATGTAGCAGGAGCACAGAGATAACCTTTATAAGTAAGTGATCCTAGCACCAGCTTCATGTTTTAACCCTTAACAGGCCTTCATTCACATTTAAACACCTCATTGACATTCCAACACCTGAGCAAGCTAAGGAAGAAGAAAGAATGGCTAAAGGTTATAAAAGCACAACAAAAAACAATCTTCAGTTTCTAATTTAATTACAAACAAAAAGGAATTGATCTTCTAAAACCAGGCATATTCCTGGTGAGGTATGGAGGAAAAGGCAGATGTAGGGCAAAGACAGTGTTATCATCTCTGCTTTCTGCTTCATTGTGTGAAAATGTAGGTGTCGTCTCATCTGTTCTGACTTCAGAGAAAATATATTAAAATTTGCAGAGAGCCTGAAATAATAGTTCTTAGTTGTGAGTTATTCTATTTACTTCAAGAATTGCCATCATTCACACTTGCCAATATTTGAAATCCAAAAGTGATAGTCTGATAGCGATGCCTTAAATCTACTGTTCTTAGGATGCTAATTTTCTCGACATACACAGAGTGCCCACAATCTGCTTGCTTCCTGCCTCAAAGCAGGTGCACTTTGAACTAGAGAGGACTGTTAACTGTTTCAAAGGCCACTGTAGCACAGAAGAAATGAGATGTGCCATATTATTTTTGGGTGTATATCAATTTCCCCAAGACATTCTGGCAGGAGGTCAGTGGAAGATGATGTCATTAAGATAAAATAGGATAAATGATTGGTAACATAGCAAGGTTGGGCACAGGGGTGGGTTGGCGCCCAACCATAGATAACCTGTGCCTCTCATTCACTCAGTATTACCATACGGTTTCACCCTATTGCAGATGATATCCAGCGTTCTACAACAACTCTTTTGGAGGCTGTTTCCCAATCCCGATGTTTGCTTTCATCCACATCTTACTGTTTTCTCTTATTGTTTAATGCAATTTTAAATGCAGTATTTCATTTTAGGGGAATGGCATTCTTTGAAGGCTGTATGTTGAATTTCATAGGATGTATTTCCAGAATGGAAGACTTTTGAACAGTATCGCATGCTGGATGTTATATTTTCATGCAATTCATCAGAAATGAAGGAAACATTTCTAGTAAATTTCTAGTTAAGTCATTCTCTGTTTGAACAAAATAAAAGATTGTAGCATGTAATTTCCAACATTAAATGACCCAAGAATGGAATAATTTTTTCTTTTTTTCATTTTCAGTGTTACACTTTCTATAATATAAGTTAAACTTTATCTTTCCCTAGTGTCTAAACAACTACAGACTTCTGTGGTTTCACTGAAACATAGAATATGTGCAGTTTGGAATCAGTTTAAAATCTTAACATTTATTAGTGTATAGAGGGGAGATTCTAAATTTTGGTCAGGTGAGTACAGTGGTTTTTTACTGTGTGGGTTCTTCAGACCCACCAAAACAAAAAGCCTTACCACTTATATGACACTATGCACACAAACCCCTTTTCTGTCTTGAGGCAAGGAACATCTGCAAATTTGCGTGTGGGGTTTTCACTATTTTTAATATAGGATAGATTTGGATTTGTAAATTTAGATCCTAATGCATGTTGACAGAGGAGCAAAATTTTCACCACGGTTTTGTTTTGATGATGAGTAAGACTGAGGGAGTTAGGCTGGTAAGATGGCTGTTCCCTAATTCATGTCAGTCTCAGCAGTATCTGGAATTAGTTCTATCTGGAAAACTATAGCATCATTTTCTGTGCTTCTAGTAATTAGAATAATACCTGTCATAGTAATAAAAAAATGTCTTCCATAGCTATGATATATTGTTTTTCACTACTGGTGAAAACTTTTACTACATTAAATGACAAAAAAAAAAAAAAAAAAAAAGAGGAAGAAATGGTATCTCTCTTGCTAAAATTTTGTAAGAAGTGTTTTTATTCTTGCATTATGTGTTTCTTAAATTAATGAACTCCCAGTGCACAAGATTCAGAATAGAAAAGACAATCATAACAATAGCTTTCACAGTATATTTTTGTTTTGAAGACAATTGGTATTTGCCTAAGATCAGTATGTAATCAGTAAGTAATTCAGCTGGATTTATTTAAGTATGAAAGAATTAGGTTTAAAGACAGAATTCAGTTCCCTTAGAAGATCAAAAGAGAGATTTATTAAAGGAAGATGTTGCTATGCAATAATTAAGGAAACACAGTTTTCCTGTCTTGAAAAGTGAATCAGTTTCTCAGAATTAGAAAACTAAATATGGGACCTTCACAACTTAAATGGTTCAATTCTAGTGTTTGAGATATAATTATTTTAAAAATTGTTTAGGAGGCAAACATTCCTTGTTTTGCAGCTTCACGGTATGTTACATTCTGTGTGAAACAAATTCAGATATCCAATATATTCATAGTGATACTAAAATAAAACAAGAAAATATTTTTTCCTTTGACAACCTCCAAACTTTCTAATACATAATCTTTAGATATAAAAAGTTAGGTTTCAAACCAGGCACGCGTTGAAAAGTTTACACTCCAATTTCCAAACCCAAAAGCACAATGAAAGGAATGCTGGCTAGCTAGTTCTGTAGATTTTGCTTTTCATATATCAGAAAAAGAAAAAAATGCCCAACTTTGGAAACTCTCTCTTTTAAGACATCGTACTCATTGGAGCACAACCCTTTACAAGTTCATTAGCCATTTTGATCTTCCAGGTCAGCAGGTATTTTTAATCTGGGGCATGATTGTTGATGCAGTATTAAAATGTTGCTATCTCATCTCTAAAAATGGACCAGCATTTTCAAACATGAACAACTAAATTTTTGTATTTTAAACTAAATATAGAAACTGACATATAGAGATTTAGTTCTCAAAACGGCTGAATATCCAAAACTTACTAGATTAATGGGAGCACTTGCATAAGGAGGAAGTGCTTTATGGAGCTAAAATGTAATTTATTTTTAATAGCACTCTTCATGCACCATGGCACAAATGATTTCAAGAAAGGCAGACTTCTTCACTCCATCATAGCACTATAAATTCAGTACTAATTTAGATTTAAAGACAGCAAAGAGAGAGTAAATTTAATCCAAAATGTTGTAATGCTGTTATACATGTAAGAACTGTTATAATGCTTCTTATACATGTAAGGATTCAGATATATGATAGAAGAATGAGGAAAATGAGGAAATTGTCTTGAATATCTGAGCACTAGAGTTGTTAATATTCCTGATTTTTTCCTTCTACATTATTTAGTGGCTAAGATAAACTGTCATTCCCTTGTGATGTCTGACTGCTCTTGGCTGGTGACTTAGGTATGTTTTTATGTACTAGTGTAAGGGTTCTCAGACCTTTGCTTTGTGACAGAGCCCAGAAGTCATCCCCACCCCTGCCTCTGCCTGTGCCTGTACAGCCCCCCTCAGGGGTCCCCCCACCCTGGCCAGGGCCAAGGACCCCACATCAGCCCCACAGGGCCATCAGACCCTTCCCCAGTGACACCGCAGCAGGGCCAGTCTTCAGCTCCCTACAGCCCTGCCCTGCCCAGCTGTAGGCCCCACCGAGCTGGGCTAACCCATGGACACATGTGCCAGCCCAGCCTTGGCTCACTGCTGAGGCCCAGAGCTGGGGCAGGCATGGTCCCCTGCCCGCGGATGCCCTGCTCCTGGCTGGGGGGAGGGATTGACCCTGGCTGGCAGGCCCTGCCCCATGGGGAGCTCCCCAGGGAAGCCCCAGTGGCCCCAGCTCCCAGGAGGTGCCCTGACAGTTTGCTACTCTGTTTTAGTGACAAATCTCAGTAAATAAGGATGCAAAGAAAAATTATGACACCTAGCATGCAGTACGCAAAGTACATGTGGTAGTGGTTTTATACTTAAGTCTTATACACAAAGAAAACAAAATAGGAAAGAAATGGCTGTAAGGTTTCATTCAGTGGCACTTCTAAATAGATGTCAGGGGCTTGTGTTTGATCAAAATGTACTTTCTTGAATCTCATTCAGGTATGTTTTAAACAGGTAGGGATGAAATAGCCTCAGCGAAGCACCACTTCCTTTTACTTCATTGAAACTTAAATTGTTGCCTATTTAAAAATCTTTGCTGCTTTAAAGAAATGCTTCATTTTAAAAGTCTCCATCTGTCATAACAGTCCTTCGGGGCAGGTGGGATGGTGTGTGGTGTTAGACTGTTGCATGCTGAAGCCAGTTATGGATCCATTATCGCTGCGCTTCTCCAGTTCTATCATCACTGCATTTTGCTTCGTTTCATCAAAGTATGTTCTTCGCTAATTTGGGTGATACTGTAATCACATTGATATGGCATATAGCAACCACAAGAGACGACATACAATATTACGTAGCAATTAACATCCTACCATTCAATTCATTGGCTCTTTTCACCCAAAATCAAATCGCCTTGGGGTACACATTGGACTTCTCCATCCTCCTGCATTCCTATGGATGGGTTTGCTATTGCCCATGGCAGGAATATCCCAGACTGTCTTCCCCAGTGTAATTTTTACGTGCACTACCAGGACTTTATCCCCTTCCACAGTACGTAAGGGTTCTGACTGGGCAGGGCCAGCTTGATTGGCTGATCCCCTACTGTTGACTAACCAAGTGGCTTTTGCTAAATGTGCATCCCAGTGTTCAAACTACCCACCACCCATTGCTCTCCGTGTAGTCTTTAACAGTCTGTTGTATTCTTTGATTCTCCCAGAGGCTGGTGCGTGATAGGGGATGTGATACACCCACCCAATACCGTGCTCTTTGGCCCAGCTGTCTATGAGGGGTTTTTTTGAAAATGAGTCCCGTTGTCTGACTCAATTCTTTCTGGAGTGCCACGTCACCATAAGACTTGTCTTTCAAGGCCCAGGATAGTGTTCTGGGTGGTGGCATGGGGCACAGGATATGTTTCCAGCCAGCCAGTGGTTGCTTCCACCATTGTAAGCACATGGTGCTTGCCTTGGTGGGTTTGTGAGAGTGTGATATAGTCAATTTGCCAGGCCTCCCCATATTTATATTTCAGCCATCGTCCTCCATACCACAGAGGCGTTACACGCTTGGCTTACTTGATTGCAGCGCATGTTTCACTTTCATGGATAACCTGCGCAATAGCGTCGATGGTCAAGTCCACCCGTCAATCATGAGCGCATCTGTATTTCACAGAATCACAGAATCACAGAATGGTAGGGTTTGGAAGGGGCCTCTGGAGATCGTCTTGTCCAACCCCTCTGCTTGAGCAGGCACACCTAGAGCAGGGCGCACAGGAACATGTTCAGGCGGGTTTTGAATGTCTCTAGGGAAGGAGACTCCACGACCTCCCTGGGCAGCCTGTGCCACTGCATCTCTCTCTTAATGGCCTGAGGTGTCATGGGCCCAGCTAGCTCAACTGGTAGAGCATGAGACTCCAAATCTTAGGTTCATGGGTTTGAGCCCCATGTTGGCTGACAAAAAGGGCTGTCATTGTTTAACACCAGTCAGCAACTAAGCACCACACAGCTGCTCATTCACTCCCAACCCTGGTGGGATGGGGGAGAGAATTGGAAGGGTGAAAGCGAGAAAACTCATGGGTATAGATAAAGACAGTTTAATAAGTAAAGCAAAAGCCATGCGTGCAAGCAAAGCAATGAGTTTATTCACCACTTCCCATGGGCAGGCAGGTGCTCAGCCATCTCCAGGAACGCAGGGCTCCATCACGCGTAACCGTTACTTGGGAAGACAAATTGCTTCCCAAGCTTCTTGCTTCTTCCCCCAGCTTTATATGCTGAGCGTGATGTCATATGGTATGGAATGTCAGCTGTCCCAGCTGTGTCCCCTCCCAACTTCTTGTGCACCCCAAGCCTACTTGTTGGTGGGATGGTGTGAGAAGCAGAAAAGCCCTTAACGCTGTGTAAGCACTGCTCAGTGGTAATGAAAACATCCCTTTATTATCAACACTGTTTTCAGCACAAATCCAAAACATAGCCCCAAAACTATACTATGAAGAAAATTGTCTCTCTCTGAGCCAAAACCACCACAACTTCCAAACGTTTAGTGTCAGATTATAATGGGAAGTGATCAAAGTCTTTAGAGAATAAAGTATTTCTTCCCAGTTTGAGCCAAAGTGTGGAATCCTTGGGGCTTTTAGACCTGTTTTCTTTACCATTTTATTAACAAGTGAATGCATTCTTAAATTTTAACTCCTATAAATTTGAAGGAAAATTTTAGGGATCAAGGTCTAGGAAATAAATTATAAGGCCCCAATTCTGTACATCTCAGTGTCAGCATTATGCCTGTATAACAGCCTTTGAGTCCAGGCAGAAACTCTGTTCTTTCTAAATTTCTACTTTAAATAATGCACAGCAGGGCTAGAAATTGTGTTTAGCCATAGTCATTCTGATTCTATGTATCGGTTCATAACACTTTGACCTTGGACGTGATACATATCGTTATAGCCAAGTACAAAATTAAGCATCTTCAAGTGATAGTTTTGCTGCTAACATGATTGTCTGAGGATAACATGTTCCTTTAGTATGCTAGAGTAATAAGGAAATAGTCGAAATTTCAGAAACACAGGGTGTTCTGGCCTGAAAGAATGTCAGCATGGTGAAGTTTCTATAGGTCAGCCACAAAACATATGTAGTCACACATGGCAATGATAATGACATGCATCCTTGTAATTGTCTAGAATCCCATAGGGGTTCAATTCTACTAAGTTTGTATGAGAATAAATGAATGACTAATTTTGAAACTGTCCCCCCCATAGGCTTAAGGAAAAATGACAGAAAAACTTCAAAATGCGCCACGGGTATAGCTATTCTCCTACCTAAAGTTCTGACCAGAAGCTGTTCTCTTTTATTCCTCCCACTGCCAGATCAGCAATTCCTCTCTTTCATTGTAACTCCACTGGGAAGATGGTAAATAACAGCCAAAGACAGAGGAAATAAAGATTTCTCCCATGAGCAGTTGCGGTGTGTGAAGCCTGGCCAACAGCCAAACACCCACCCTACCCCTCTCACGTGGGATGGGGTGAAAAATAGATGTAAGGGAAAAGACATGTAGATTGTAACAATGACAGTTTCATAAGAATAGAAAAAGTTGTGTGTGAAAGCAAAGAAAAATAAACAATTCATTCACTGCTTCCTATTGGCAGGCAGAAGTCCAGCCACTGTCTGTGAAGAAGAGCCTCAGCACGTGTTCCCAAGCAAGGGTTGCTTGGGAATGCAAATGCCATGTGGAGCATTTTCAGTTTTCTAGCTTCTTTTCATTCTAATCCGTTCTTCAGTGAGACGGACAGAAATGTCCAAAACATTGAGTATTTCCTGACCTGCTCTTTTCACTAAGACTTTTTTGCATGAAAACAGTTCCTAAATCCTTTCACAGACATATGAGGACAAGTACAGTAAAATCAAACTGATTTTTGATAAGATGGCCAGCCTACAACTTCTGGGGACACTTCTTCCATTTTTCAGGGACTAACACAAAAGGCAGGAAAGGAAGGAAATTATTTGATATTGAACAACAGCTTTTCTTTGCCCAGTGATACCCAAGAGCTCTTGACTAGAAACATATAGGTGCAGCAAGAGAACATTAGTACTTAAAGGACAGCTTTCCTTCAGGCTCTTCTGGTCTGCAGTAGGAAAACAGTTTGCCTGTTGTGACAATAGAAAAATAATTTGTCTGCTGGGTGGTAGCTTAGTAGTATCACACTGCAAGTCAGAGACGGCAGAGCTTGCTGGAGTGCCACAGAAGCCCTGATGCAGATGATTTCAAGGCTTCCTGCTGCAGACACTCGTTGCGCTGGCACTTGGTGTCAAGGGAGACGTCCAGAGCCAAACTGCAAGCTTGTATGACGACTGCAGGTGTGGCAAAGGGCTTTGCAAGTCTCACAGAAAAGGATTTGGGTTTGGATTGGGTTTGGGGGATTTTGGGGTGTGTGTGTTTTTCCCTTGGAGCACAAGACCTCAGGCTCCATCCACTTCTAATCAGTTTTGGTTCTGCCAGCAGAGGGCATGAGGAGGCAAACTTTGATTGCTTCACACGGATACTCTTCCCATTTTCCAACAGACGGAACGGAGTGTCTAAACTGTGCTTTGTGTTCTCTGGAGTCTCTAAACCAGGTTGCTGGTTGGGAAGGAAGAACTGGAGGTGCCCTTCCGAATGAAGGAAATCCAAGAACATACCCTTGGGTATACCTTTATTTCAGGGTCTTTCTGCTTTCACAGTTCTGTACCCCAGAAGGTGATAAGTACAGGGAACAAACAGGGCTTTGTCCCCTTGCTGTGGGAACACATTCATCTAGAAGGGAAAGGTTACATTGTTCACCTGTCAATGATCTTATATCCACTGCCTGTGGAAGCATGCCAAAGGTAACGTGACTCTGGAATGCAACGTTAACTTCCTCTTCTATGTGCTGCATGACCATTGCCTGTGTCATGATACAGATGTTGCAATACTCAGAAATTCTCCAGGAATCTGAGACCCATCATCTTGGTGACTACTTAGCTGAACTGAGAAATAAGTTTCCATTTTATGAACACATCAGCACACCAACTTTGTTCAGGATATAAAACGTACAGTTACTCACGGTCAGGGAAACAATTGCTTTAAATTTAAGGGCATCCCTCTAAATGCATCTATGAAAGAAAAGTCTGTTTTGAGGTGTGGAGGAACTTATGTTAGTCTCTGTTGTAAATCCGTGTGGTACCACCCTTAAAAATGTTCTGACAAATTGTATGTGTAATAGTTTCTCACAATTAATATATTAGAAAGTTTTCTCTAAATGTCTTTTTTTTTGGAAATTTGTGGGGAACTTAACTGAAGTCTTAACAGTAAATCCCTTTTTCCCCCAAATAAAATAAATATGAGTGTAATCAATGATTTGATGAATTCTGCTTGTGAAGCGTCAAATCTGAGAAAGCTTTTTCGAAGTCTATATATCACAGGGATCTTAGTATCCTTTTTAGAGTCCAAAATGAGTTTGTCAGGGTAGAAAGAGTTGCAACATCAATCTCAACTGTGCTGTTTATAACCCCTGAGAGATGTTCCAAGCCTCACCCCCAGACAGATTTCTCATGGGAAGACATGCTCTGTCTGAAGATGCTTTAATATCTATTTTAAAGTCTGGTTTAGAAACTAGTTTTCCCAGTCAGTCTGTAATTTCTGATGCATATATCCCTACTAAAATTGTTTTTAAAAGTCGTGGCTTTTTCTGAACTCACCTTGCCTTTTAAAAGCACAGTCCAGGAATACATGGATATTATGTCTATCAGAGTTAAGATGTGCATAACACTGTTATTCAGTTTGGAAAACCAATGCTTATGCACCAAAAACACCTGCCTTTGAGCATACAGATCTATCACAATCATCTTATTGCTCCCAAAGTTCTTTTTCAGTAAATTGTGTAAACTGTAAGCATCCTGGTTTGCAAGCCATAGTGCCACTTGGCTTCTGCTGATATCAACTCTCTGCTTCTCAGATGCTTCAAAAATTGGATTTAGACCAACAAAGTTTCCCACCTCCCCAGGAACATAGCAACAGGCTTTTAATAGATAGTCTGGTAAAGAAATGTCTAAGAACACACTGCGAAAACATGCATGTAAAAACATCAAACAGAAGGTGATGAAACAGTTGTGGTCAAAGGGACCACAAGAGGTGATCATATGTTTGATGTCTTCAGCCTTCTTCTGTTCCTTTAAATTCTGCTGACTTTTCTTTGATAATTATGGCTTCTTTAAAAATTGAGGATGGAAACAGAAATTAAAATGGCAGTTGGCCACAAGCACATGTTCCCAGGAATTACTCTTTTTATTTTACGTTTCAATTTCTGTATGAAATGTCAAGTGTATACTGAAACAGAGGAAAGTCTCAGAGACTCTCAGGGCCCTGGCTTCCCCTACACACCCCCTGTGACTCCCCCTAACCCATGGCCCAGGACCTCATGTCAGCCCCTCAGGGACATCAGCTTCTGCCCCAGTGACACCATGCAGAGCCAGTCTCCAGTTCCTCACAGCCCTGCCATGCCCAACCATGGGCCAGACCAAGCCAGGCCCAACTGTGCGTCCATATCCTACACCAGCTTCAGCCCGTCTCCAGGCAGTTGCCTGATTCCCACGGCTGGGGCTGTCCCAGAGCCCTCTGGCTGCCCTGCTCCTGGCTCTGGGGTGGAATGAGCCCTGGCTGCAAGTACTACCCCATGGGGAAACCTTGTTTCTCCGAGCTCCTGGTCCACAGCTTAGTGGTGACCTGACAAAATGACCAAAGGCTGTTGCATTGGGACTGTGTGGTCATGTGGATGGTTTGGGAAGAGTGAGGAGACCCCTGGGTGAGACTCACAGAATTCATTTCTTCTTTGGACAGGATGGCATGAGATGGCATGGGACAGAACACAGTTTGGTGTGGATGTTTGGTAAATCTGACAGGGTTGGAGTTTGCCCCATACCTCTTCCAAATCACTTTCACACAGATGCATTAAACTTGATCAGCAGCCTTGTGAAAAAGTGGCCTAAAGCCTTTAGTTTATTATTTAATTATATTTTATTTCACAGTTAAACTCTGTTAATAAGGTCACAAAAAGTTACTAAACAAGTGACACCACTACTCTAAACTGTAATTTTTGTGGCACACTATGGCATGTTAGTTGTCCATGCAAATCTTTTAACAAGGACCAGGCCTCTAATGATAAATGTTTAAATCAGCTAACAGGTACCCATATGGTGACATAATAGCATCTTCAGACAGAGCATGTCTTCCCATGAGAAATCTGTCTGGGGGTGAGGCTTGGAACATCTCTCAGGGGTTATAAACAGCACAGTTGAGATTGATGTTGCAACTCTTTCTACCCTGACAAACTCATTTTGGACTCTAAAAAGGATACTAAGATCCCTGTGATATATAGACTTCGAAAAAGCTTTCTCAGATTTGACGCTTCACAAGCAGAATTCATCAAATCATTGATTACACTCATATTTATTTTATTTGGGGGAAAAAGGGATTTACTGTTAAGACTTCAGTTAAGTTCCCCACAAATTTCCAAAAAAAAAGACATTTAGAGAAAACTTTCTAATATATTAATTGTGAGAAACTATTACACATACAATTTGTCAGAACATTTTTAAGGGTGGTACCACACGGATTTACAACAGAGACTAACATAAGTTCCTCCACACCTCAAAACAGACTTTTCTTTCATAGATGCATTTAGAGGGATGCCCTTAAATTTAAAGCAATTGTTTCCCTGACCGTGAGTAACTGTACGTTTTATATCCTGAACAAAGTTGGTGTGCTGATGTGTTCATAAAATGGAAACTTATTTCTCAGTTCAGCTAAGTAGTCACCAAGATGATGGGTCTCAGATTCCTGGAGAATTTCTGAGTATTGCAACATCTGTATCATGACACAGGCAATGGTCATGCAGCACATAGAAGAGGAAGTTAACGTTGCATTCCAGAGTCACGTTACCTTTGGCATGCTTCCACAGGCAGTGGATATAAGATCATTGACAGGTGAACAATGTAACCTTTCCCTTCTAGATGAATGTGTTCCCACAGCAAGGGGACAAAGCCCTGTTTGTTCCCTGTACTTATCACCTTCTGGGGTACAGAACTGTGAAAGCAGAAAGACCCTGAAATAAAGGTATACCCAAGGGTATGTTCTTGGATTTCCTTCATTCGGAAGGGCACCTCCAGTTCTTCCTTCCCAACCAGCAACCTGGTTTAGAGACTCCAGAGAACACAAAGCACAGTTTAGACACTCCGTTCCGTCTGTTGGAAAATGGGAAGAGTATCCGTGTGAAGCAATCAAAGTTTGCCTCCTCATGCCCTCTGCTGGCAGAACCAAAACTGATTAGAAGTGGATGGAGCCTGAGGTCTTGTGCTCCAAGGGAAAAACACACACACCCCAAAATCCCCCAAACCCAATCCAAACCCAAATCCTTTTCTGTGAGACTTGCAAAGCCCTTTGCCACACCTGCAGTCGTCATACAAGCTTGCAGTTTGGCTCTGGACGTCTCCCTTGACACCAAGTGCCAGCGCAACGAGTGTCTGCAGCAGGAAGCCTTGAAATCATCTGCATCAGGGCTTCTGTGGCACTCCAGCAAGCTCTGCCGTCTCTGACTTGCAGTGTGATACTACTAAGCTACCACCCAGCAGACAAATTATTTTTCTATTGTCACAACAGGCAAACTGTTTTCCTACTGCAGACCAGAAGAGCCTGAAGGAAAGCTGTCCTTTAAGTACTAATGTTCTCTTGCTGCACCTATATGTTTCTAGTCAAGAGCTCTTGGGTATCACTGGGCAAAGAAAAGCTGTTGTTCAATATCAAATAATTTCCTTCCTTTCCTGCCTTTTGTGTTAGTCCCTGAAAAATGGAAGAAGTGTCCCCAGAAGTTGTAGGCTGGCCATCTTATCAAAAATCAGTTTGATTTTACTGTACTTGTCCTCATATGTCTGTGAAAGGATTTAGGAACTGTTTTCATGCAAAAAAGTCTTAGTGAAAAGAGCAGGTCAGGAAATACTCAATGTTTTGGACATTTCTGTCCGTCTCACTGAAGAACGGATTAGAATGAAAAGAAGCTAGAAAACTGAAAATGCTCCACATGGCATTTGCATTCCCAAGCAACCCTTGCTTGGGAACACGTGCTGAGGCTCTTCTTCACAGACAGTGGCTGGACTTCTGCCTGCCAATAGGAAGCAGTGAATGAATTGTTTATTTTTCTTTGCTTTCACACACAACTTTTTCTATTCTTATGAAACTGTCATTGTTACAATCTACATGTCTTTTCCCTTACATCTATTTTTCACCCCATCCCACGTGAGAGGGGTAGGGTGGGTGTTTGGCTGTTGGCCAGGCTTCACACACCGCAACTGCTCATGGGAGAAATCTTTATTTCCTCTGTCTTTGGCTGTTATTTACCATCTTCCCAGTGGAGTTACAATGAAAGAGAGGAATTGCTGATCTGGCAGTGGGAGGAATAAAAGAGAACAGCTTCTGGTCAGAACTTTAGGTAGGAGAATAGCTATACCCGTGGCGCATTTTGAAGTTTTTCTGTCATTTTTCCTTAAGCCTATGGGGGGGACAGTTTCAAAATTAGTCATTCATTTATTCTCATACAAACTTAGTAGAATTGAACCCCTATGGGATTCTAGACAATTACAAGGATGCATGTCATTATCATTGCCATGTGTGACTACATATGTTTTGTGGCTGACCTATAGAAACTTCACCATGCTGACATTCTTTCAGGCCAGAACACCCTGTGTTTCTGAAATTTCGACTATTTCCTTATTACTCTAGCATACTAAAGGAACATGTTATCCTCAGACAATCATGTTAGCAGCAAAACTATCACTTGAAGATGCTTAATTTTGTACTTGGCTATAACGATATGTATCACGTCCAAGGTCAAAGTGTTATGAACCGATACATAGAATCAGAATGACTATGGCTAAACACAATTTCTAGCCCTGCTGTGCATTATTTAAAGTAGAAATTTAGAAAGAACAGAGTTTCTGCCTGGACTCAAAGGCTGTTATACAGGCATAATGCTGACACTGAGATGTACAGAATTGGGGCCTTATAATTTATTTCCTAGACCTTGATCCCTAAAATTTTCCTTCAAATTTATAGGAGTTAAAATTTAAGAATGCATTCACTTGTTAATAAAATGGTAAAGAAAACAGGTCTAAAAGCCCCAAGGATTCCACACTTTGGCTCAAACTGGGAAGAAATACTTTATTCTCTAAAGACTTTGATCACTTCCCATTATAATCTGACACTAAACGTTTGGAAGTTGTGGTGGTTTTGGCTCAGAGAGAGACAATTTTCTTCATAGTATAGTTTTGGGGCTATGTTTTGGATTTGTGCTGAAAACAGTGTTGATAATAAAGGGATGTTTTCATTACCACTGAGCAGTGCTTACACAGCGTTAAGGGCTTTTCTGCTTCTCACACCATCCCACCAACAAGTAGGCTCGGGGTGCACAAGAAGTTGGGAGGGGACACAGCTGGGACAGCTGACATTCCATACCATATGACATCACGCTCAGCATATAAAGCTGGGGGAAGAAGCAAGAAGCTTGGGAAGCAATTTGTCTTCCCAAGTAACGGTTACGCGTGATGGAGCCCTGCGTTCCTGGAGATGGCTGAGCACCTGCCTGCCCATGGGAAGTGGTGAATAAACTCATTGCTTTGCTTGCACGCATGGCTTTTGCTTTACTTATTAAACTGTCTTTATCTATACCCATGAGTTTTCTCGCTTTCACCCTTCCAATTCTCTCCCCCATCCCACCAGGGTTGGGAGTGAATGAGCAGCTGTGTGGTGCTTAGTTGCTGACTGGTGTTAAACAATGACAGCCCTTTTTGTCAGCCAACATGGGGCTCAAACCCATGAACCTAAGATTTGGAGTCTCATGCTCTACCAGTTGAGCTAGCTGGGCCCATGACACCTCAGGCCATTAAGAGAGAGATGCAGTGGCACAGGCTGCCCAGGGAGGTCGTGGAGTCTCCTTCCCTAGAGACATTCAAAACCCGCCTGAACATGTTCCTGTGCGCCCTGCTCTAGGTGTGCCTGCTCAAGCAGAGGGGTTGGACAAGACGATCTCCAGAGGCCCCTTCCAAACCCTACCATTCTGTGATTCTGTGATTCTGTGAAATACAGATGCGCTCATGATTGACGGGTGGACTTGACCATCGACGCTATTGCGCAGGTTATCCATGAAAGTGAAACATGCGCTGCAATCAAGTAAGCCAAGCGTGTAACGCCTCTGTGGTATGGAGGACGATGACTGAAATATAAATATGGGGAGGCCTGGCAAATTGACTATATCACACTCTCACAAACCCACCAAGGCAAGCACCATGTGCTTACAATGGTGGAAGCAACCACTGGCTGGCTGGAAACATATCCTGTGCCCCATGCCACCACCCAGAACACTATCCTGGGCCTTGAAAGACAAGTCTTATGGTGACGTGGCACTCCAGAAAGAATTGAGTCAGACAACGGGACTCATTTTCAAAAAAACCCCTCATAGACAGCTGGGCCAAAGAGCACGGTATTGGGTGGGTGTATCACATCCCCTATCACGCACCAGCCTCTGGGAGAATCAAAGAATACAACAGACTGTTAAAGACTACACGGAGAGCAATGGGTGGTGGGTAGTTTGAACACTGGGATGCACATTTAGCAAAAGCCACTTGGTTAGTCAACAGTAGGGGATCAGCCAATCAAGCTGGCCCTGCCCAGTCAGAACCCTTACGTACTGTGGAAGGGGATAAAGTCCTGGTAGTGCACGTAAAAATTACACTGGGGAAGACAGTCTGGGATATTCCTGCCATGGGCAATAGCAAACCCATCCATAGGAATGCAGGAGGATGGAGAAGTCCAATGTGTACCCCAAGGCGATTTGATTTTGGGTGAAAAGAGCCAATGAATTGAATGGTAGGATGTTAATTGCTACGTAATATTGTATGTCGTCTCTTGTGGTTGCTATATGCCATATCAATGTGATTACAGTATCACCCAAATTAGCGAAGAACATACTTTGATGAAACGAAGCAAAATGCAGTGATGATAGAACTGGAGAAGCGCAGCGATAATGGATCCATAACTGGCTTCAGCATGCAACAGTCTAACACCACACACCATCCCACCTGCCCCGAAGGACTGTTATGACAGATGGAGACTTTTAAAATGAAGCATTTCTTTAAAGCAGCAAAGATTTTTAAATAGGCAACAATTTAAGTTTCAATGAAGTAAAAGGAAGTGGTGCTTCGCTGAGGCTATTTCATCCCTACCTGTTTAAAACATACCTGAATGAGATTCAAGAAAGTACATTTTGATCAAACACAAGCCCCTGACATCTATTTAGAAGTGCCACTGAATGAAACCTTACAGCCATTTCTTTCCTATTTTGTTTTCTTTGTGTATAAGACTTAAGTATAAAACCACTACCACATGTACTTTGCGTACTGCATGCTAGGTGTCATAATTTTTCTTTGCATCCTTATTTACTGAGATTTGTCACTAAAACAGAGTAGCAAACTGTCAGGGCACCTCCTGGGAGCTGGGGCCACTGGGGCTTCCCTGGGGAGCTCCCCATGGGGCAGGGCCTGCCAGCCAGGGTCAATCCCTCCCCCCAGCCAGGAGCAGGGCATCCGCGGGCAGGGGACCATGCCTGCCCCAGCTCTGGGCCTCAGCAGTGAGCCAAGGCTGGGCTGGCACATGTGTCCATGGGTTAGCCCAGCTCGGTGGGGCCTACAGCTGGGCAGGGCAGGGCTGTAGGGAGCTGAAGACTGGCCCTGCTGCGGTGTCACTGGGGAAGGGTCTGATGGCCCTGTGGGGCTGATGTGGGGTCCTTGGCCCTGGCCAGGGTGGGGGGACCCCTGAGGGGGGCTGTACAGGCACAAGACATGTACTAGTCTTTTAATGCACCCCTTAATCTGGGAGATTATATGGACTAAATTGTGAGCTAATGAATACATTCAATTCAGTTATCTGAACGGTTGCTGAGAGTTGTTATTCATTGAAGAAAATCTTGGTAACATGTTGGAATTATGAATTTTACATGCCGGAGTCTGAATGATACCTGTGACACAGGTCATCTGTGAAAGCAGGGTCTCTTTCCCTAAGATTATAATTTTAGGCAGATTCTCTTGTGGTTGTTAGTTAGCTTTCTCCCCTTCTCCATCTTTACGATTGGTGAATTGTAGGGGAATAGACAGGGATCGGTGACCGGAAGATCACGGTATGTGACGGAAAGATAGACTCCTCCCCATAGGAGTGGCAGGAACAGGAACCGCAAGAGCTATATAAGCGTGTGACGCAGCTAAATAAACGGACATTTTGTATCCATCATATTGATGTCTGTGCATCACTGTCCCCAGGGTGGGTAGAGCCCTGTGTCCCGGAGATATGCGGCCGAAGATAAGTTCTCCCGTAGAAGCGTACAGCTACAGTGAATGGAGCATGGCTATTTGAAATGTAACAAGGATAAAGCATCTATGTACAATTAATCTCTGGTGGCTGTTTTTGCTTCTTGAAACTGTTGAGGGGACATTGTGAGGAGTATGAATTCTTTTTGTATGAAGATATGTAGAAGAACAGATTCACAAAGTATATTTTCAGATATCTGTGTATGACCTGGTCATTTTATGGTCCTTTAATGTCAACAAAGAGAAACAAAATGCAACATACAGGTTCTTGTCTATTTGGCTAATTTAAAATATCTACCTTAAGATGGTTAATCATGCTGTGAACCTTAAGCTTCACACCCTTGAAAGTTTATTATTCGTCACTGAGTATAAATGAAGCTAGAAAGACTAGCTTAAGTATAGGTATATATGTCAGATGGCTACATATGATTGCACATTACATACCCTCCCACAGAAGGAGTGCCAAGATGAGCACTGCACACAACTTTGTACACAAAACCAAAGACATCTTCCGAAGTTTGGTAGCAGAAATATAACTGAATTTTTTTTTTTGAGAGAGAATGATCTTGGAAGTCTGTCAGATTCTTCACAAAAACAGCTTGGATTTTGTGAAAATGAAACATGTGGGGTTGAAAGTGTCCAAAAATGAGGCTACAGCATTATGTGTCTGTGTCTGTAACTGTTGGTGAGATTGTGGTTATTTCTAAGTGCAACCCAAATGTCTGTGGCATGATGATAGGACATTCCTTAAACAACAGTGCAAATTTTTAGATGTGGACAAGTACAATTTAATTTAAAATCCACAAGCATGCGGTGTTATCTCCATAACTTTGTCAAAAATATGATTCTGGTGCTATGGAACACTTTGCTTCCTACACTTTGCCCTTGTTGTATGTGTATTTGTCAGTGTGTGTATATTTGTGTGCATAGATTGAAAATTTCTGTCCTATGCAAGTCAGTGACAGTTTTGTTACTGACTTGTCATCCACTTAATTGACAAAGATTTCATCCATTCCAAAAGAGAGCTCTAGGACAATTTTCCATTAGTTTTCCCTCTCACTTATTCTCCCTGACTTCTAATCTAATCTAATCTAATCTAATCTAATCTAATCTAATCTAATCTAATCTAATCTAATCTAATCTAATCTAATCTAATCTAATCTTTCTGCTAGTCATAGGAATTTAGATAACAAATCAGAAGATGGAAGATAGAGCACTTCTTCCATGGCATAGTTTTGATCAATTAAAATATGATATTTTTATATAAAGTTTATTTCTGTTAACAAGTTACAATGGGAATGAAACTACACATATAAATAACTTGCTTTCCTCACTGTCTTACTTATTTTAATCATCTTAGAGTTTTTCTGATATGCTCTGCTGAAATGGGATAGGGCACAAATATAAGTTTTGTTAAAAAATGAGAAAATAATTTCTGTACCAATGCCTTTGGGGAAAAGTGTTTCTTAGAAAAAATGGGCATCTAATTGTGGAAAATGTTTTTAAATAAATGGAATTATATTGTCTTAAAATCACAGATAAGAATAGAATAGAATAGAATAGAATAGAATAGAATAGAATAGAATAGAATAGAATAGAATAGAATAGAATAGAATGGAATCTTTAAGGTTGGAAAAGACATCTGAGACCATCAAGTCCAACCATCAATACAACACTACCATGTCCCCTATACCATGTCCTGAATTGCCACATCTATGTGTTTTTTGACAATCTCCAGGGATGGTGACTTAACCACTTCTCAGGGCAGCCTGTTCCAGTGCCTGATCACTCTTCCAGTGAAGAAATTTTCCTAATAACTAATCTAAACCTCCCATGATGCAACTTGAGGCCATTTCCTTTCATCCCACCAGAAGTTACTCAGGGAAGGAACCCCAGGTCCTTCTCCGCTGGGCAGCATTCCAGCCACTCTGCCCCAAGCCTGTAGTGATGCATGGGGTTATTGTGACCCAAGTGCAGGATCCAGCACTTGGCCTTGTTGAAACTCATACAGTTGACCTTGGCCCATCCATCCATCCTGTCCAGATCCCTCTGTAGAGCCTTCCTACCCTCGAGCAGATTGAAACTTCTACCCAATTTGGTGTCATCTGCAAACTTACTGAGGACGCACTCGATCCCCTCACCCAGATCATTGATATTAAATAAGATTAGCTCCAAAACTGAGCCCTGGGGAACACCACTTGTGACCGACCGTCAGCTTGATTTAGCTCCATTCACCACAACTCTCTGGGTTTGGCCATCCAGCCAGTTTTTTACCCAGCAAAGAGTACACCTGTCTGAGCCATGAGCCACCAGCTTCTCTAGGAGGATTCTGTGGGAGACAGTATCAAAGGCTTTGCTACAGTTCAGGTAGACAATATCCACAGCCTTTCCCTCATCCACTAGGTGGGTCACCCTGTCATAAAAGGAGATCAGGTTGGTTAGGCAGGACCTGCCTTTCATGAAGCCATGCTGGCTGGGCCTGATCCCCTGGTTGTCCTGCAAATGCCTGATGAACTCACTCAGGATGAACCACTCCATAATATTCCCTGGTACAGAGGTCAGGCTGACAGGCCTGTAGTTCCCCTATCTTCCTTCTGGCCCTTCTTGTAGCTGGGCATCACCTCAGCAAGCCTCCAGTCATCTAGGACCTACCCTGTTAACCAGGAGTGCTGGTAAATGATGAAGAGTGGCTTGATAAGCTCCTCCGCCAGCTCCCTCAGTACTCTCAGGCAGACCTCATGTGGCCCCATAGACTCATGAGTGTCCAGGTGGAGCAGCAGGTCATAAACTGCTTCCTCCTGGATTATGGGGGTTTACTCTGTAATCCGTCCCTGCCTTCCAGGGGCTGAATACCCTGGGGATAACTGGTCTGACTATTAAGGACTGAGGCAAAGAAGGTATTTAGTGCCTCAGCCTCTTCCTCATCCTCAGTGGCAATGTTCCCCTCCGTGTCCAATAGAGGATGGAGATTCTCTTTGGTTCTCTTTTTGTTGTTGATGCATTTGTAAAAACATTTTCTGTTATCCCTTACAGCAATGGCCAGATTGAGTTCTAGCTGGGCTTTTGCTTGTCTAATTTTCTCCCTGCATGACCTAACAATATCCCTGTACTCTTCTTGAGTTGACTCAACACACCCTCAACTGTTACCTGTTTCTAAAAAAACCTGCTGTGATAGTTCATCATATTACACTCATGGATAAATAAAAAGCTAGGAAGGCTAATAAAACAGCTACCAATTTAGATGTTGTTTAAAACTGTATGTTATTTATACTTTCAAAACTGTGTTGACAGGGCTGAAACAACGGTGGGAGAGAGAGTTCACTAAGGGGATCTCTCTAAGGAGATGTCAAGTGGAGACAAGTATGCTGCAGCTTTGCTGGCTGTCACTTTATTTCTGCCAACAAGAAAGACTTTTTAAGTGAGGAGAAGTCAGTGACAGATGAATAAGTCTAATGGGTGAGAAGGTGAAGGGGACACGTGTGTCTTTTTATTACTCTGCATATTGAAAACACCAATTCTAAATTTACATGCAGGATGATCTAGTCTCAGAATATCATACTAGCTGTTCTTAAATGAACCTTCTACAGATTTACATCTGCAACAGTATAAATATTTGTGATAAATATCTGTGTTTTCTCCTTACAGAAGCGTGAGTGAATAGATAATGTCTAATGTGGCAATCCAAAACATATCTCTTTTGTTTGAATCTTTTGGGTATCCCAAATAGAATTTATCAGATTTCCCTTACCACCAAAATCAATAACTAGTTGAGTTAATGCTTGTATGCCGTATGCAATAGCTGTGTAATACTGAGTCTTATTTTCAACAGAGGAAGGAACTACAGAGGACTTTATGGCTCATCTACTTTCTCTTTGATGAAAATGTAATAAGAATCTCCAGTGGAATAAAAAAACCCCCACAATCATTGTATATCCTTTTTATTTTTTATTTTAAATTAAGGAATTGTATCTTTGAATTCATAGTAAATGTTTGCAAGACACAGTAATTCAATAATGTTAATTTTCTGTGAGTACATTTAAGGAAAAAGGGAAACTCATGTTCAGGAACAGAGTCTAATGACTTAATATCCAAAATAGGTGTCTGTTCAATGGACCTAATAGAATAGCCTCAAAACGCACTCCAATAATATTAGAATATAATTGGTTTGTAACAGACCATTTTTCATCAACAAGTCAGAAAACTTCCTTCTTCAGTAAAATTTTAATGCTGCATTTTGTTGTCCTTCACACTGCTCCAATCTCATTAGCATGCAAGGGTATCACATCAGACATGCATACAGAAAGTTACTTAGCATGAACAGGAAGATGTCCTTTTCTATTTTTTCAATAGAGGCAATCAATTTACCACTTATCATTTCTGAACTTTAACCATGCATCCTAGAGTCCTCATAAAATCCTGTCACTGTGTGTTCTGATAGACAGATAACGTTAACCCAGACCCTTCCTTCTCATGTCAAAAATACTGGAGGGGAGATGCAGAGCAATGAAAATACAGCCCTATCAGGAGGAAGGCAGGTCACCATTATTAATTACTTACATCCTAAGTTATTGGCTTCCAGCCCTTGCAAAGATCATCACAGATCTAGAGCTAATATAAGAAATCCTTGCAAAGTACAGCAAGGGAAACAAGTTCCCCTTTAGCGTCAAGAGGAATACAGTCTGATGGTTATGCAGGAAATAAATAGTTTTCCAGGTTTGTTGTTTCTTTTCCTCTCCCCAGTTTCATGATTTCTGCACATTGATTATACAGATGTGTCTCACAGTACAGTCATATTTTCATTCCTGATTTTGGGGCCCGTGTGTCACTATTTATTCTGCTTCTGTTATATGTTTATCTTCACTTTTGGGGAAGAAATACACTAGGTTTAAGTAATGTGTTTCCATGTAAATTAGAGAGACACTGAGTCCCTACCCTGAATTCATTAACAGAGTGAGTGCTAATTATATAGAATATAAAGGATGTGGTGGAAATTTTCAGTGATTTTATGTATGTCAGCAATTTGCAATCCTAATTTTAAATTAGGCAACTGAAAGCTCAAAATAATTTTGGCTATTATGACCAGAGTCTTAAAACATGCAAATAGACAATATTGTTTGTTTTCTTTGCCTTTATATTTCAAACATCTGGTCTTTCCATATTTTATTTCTCAGTGAGACATGCATGAAATTCTTTTGATGTGGGAATTATAAGTTTATGTTAAAAAGATACAATGTTAGTCTAGCTAACAGACAAAAGAGACTACATGTTTTAAACAAATACAACTACATAAGATAGAAAGGTACATAACTCGATAGATGGATGTAGGTGGGGGGAAGAGAGAGAGAAATATAAGTCTCCCTTAGAGAGCTCTACCTGGTTTTATTGGGAATGCTTTAAAGAACTGTGTACAGGGCTTATGTGGCAAGAGTTTGCTAGCAGAAGGGCTGCAGGGGTGGCTTCCGTGAGACGACACCAGGAGCTGCCCCCTTGTCAGACAGAACCAGTTCCAGCTGGCTCCAAGGTGGACCAACTGCTAGCCAAGGCCAAGCCAATCAGCAACGGTGGCAGTACCTCTGTGATAACATATTTAAGAAAGGGTAAAAAACAGCAGCTGGGAGAGGCAAATGAGAATATGAAAGAAATAGCCTTGTAGATGGCAAGGCTGGCAAAGAAGGACATGCTCCAGCACTGGAGTAGAGATGCTTCTGCAGCCCATGGTAAAGACTATGGTGACATAGTCTATCCCCCTGCAGCCCATGGAGGTCCACAGCGGAGCAGATATCCACCCTGCAGCCTGTAGAGGACCACATGCTGCAGCAGGTGGATGTGCCCTGAAGGAAGCTGGAGCCCATGGAAAGCCCATACCAGAGCAGGCTCCTGGCATGAACTGTGGCCTGTGAAGAGGAGCCCATGCTGTTCCTGAAGGACTGTACCCCATGGAAAGGACTCGCAATATAGCATTTCTTGAGAACTGCAGCCTGTGGGAAGGACCCACATTGGAACAGTTCATGAAGAATTGTATCCTGTAGGTGGGCCTCCATGCTGAGGCAGGGGAGCAATGTGAGGAGAACAGATTGGCAGAGATTAAAAATTATGAACTTTCTAAAACCCCAGTTCTCTGCCCTGCTGTGTTGCTTGGGGAGGAGGAGCTAGAAGAGTAAGGAGTGAAGTAGACCCTGGGAAGAAGAGAAGGGTAGGGGAAGGTGTTTTTTAGTTTTGTTCTTATTTCTCACTATCCTACTCTGTTATTAATGATCTTCACCAAACTGAGTCTGCTTTGCCTGTGATGGCAATTTTTATGTAATCTCCCTGTCCTTATCTTGACGTATGGGATTTTCTTGTATTTTCTCCTCCTTGTTTGTGGAGGGGGAGTGTTAGAGTGGCTTGGTAGGCATCTGGTGGCCAGCCAAGGTCAGTCCACCACAAGCTGTTAGATATCCCAAAGAAAGGCTTTTTATAAAATGAAGAATTGGAGTCTGTCTGTATGATTAGATATTACTGAATTTTATTAAAATATCCAAAACTAAGGCACTATTTGTGGGCCACTATTTTAAGCAGATATGGGCAACCTCACTGTTACGGATGTTTAGTTAGCTATCATGGAGAATATGCATCTGTATTCAGATCTTACAACTTTTTGATGATGAGTGGAATTGTCAAAATGTGCTATGTAATCCGCTCATTGTTACAATGCTAAATTCATTACCATTTCTTGAGTGTACCCCTTAAAACATGAGACCACATACACCTATGTATTCTGGGACGAACACTGATAGTTCTTGATTTCCTAGCCTGAACTGAAAAGCAAGGTTTACCCTGCTTGTCCTGAAGACTGATGAGGTTTAAGTTCTTCAGTTCTCCCCTGTGACTGGGGGAGTCACAGGACACTGTACAGAGGAATCTGTGACTAGCTGTATACAAAGTCAGTAGGTCCTCATTTAAATGGATGTACATATAGCACCAGGCAAAATGGATTAAGTGCATCTACCTTGCTCAAAGTATTGTAATACTTATTGTTTTCTAATAGGACTAGCTTCTTGAGAGACCATGGGTGGATTTTTTTGTTCACAACAAACAGTTAATTTTGTTACATTTTCAAGATTGCTTATATTTTCTGGATGTTAGTGGGTTTCAGCCCTTAAAGCACATATCAATCCACAGTCCTTATAGCCTATTCTTGCTGACTTTTTCATGTCATACCTTGATACTTAACTCCTCCATCCTGTCAGGGACCCAGGCTGACACCTAGAAAACAATTTAGAAAGAATCATAGAATCATACAATCATAGAATCATTAAGACTGGAAATTACCTCTAGGCTCATCAAGTCAAACCATGCCCTGAAGTGCTGTGTCTACACGTCTTTTAAATACCTCCAGGGATGGTGACTCTACCACCTCTCTGGGCAGCCTGTTCCAATGAATGACCACTCTTTCAGTAAAGAATTTTTTTCCTAATATCCAATCTAAACCTCCCCTGATGCAGCTTGAAGCCATTTCCTCTCATTCTGTTGCTAGTAAGGGGAGAAGAGACCAACACCCACCTTGCTACAACCTCCTTTCATGTATTTGTAGAGAACGATAAGGTCTCCCCTCAGCCTCCTCTTCTCCAGAATAAGCAATCCCAGTTCCGTCAACCTCTCCTCATAAGACCTGTGCCCCAGACCCTTCACCAGCTTCATTGCCCTTCTCTGGACACACTCCAGCACCTCGATGTCCTTCTTGTAGTGAGGGGCCCAAAACTGAACACAATATTTAAGGTGTGTCCTCATGAGTGCCGAGCACAGGGGCACGATCACTTCTCTATTCCTGCTGGCCACACTATTCCTGGCAAAAGCCAGGATGCTGCTGGCCTTCTTGGCCACCTGGGCACTCTGCATAGAGAAATTATCTCAGTAACCCAGGTGACAACATGCATGTCAACTACCACAGGGCAGCTCAACTGCAGTTATAAATATCTATGTTGTAGCACAAATTTATGCATCTGTAAGAAAGAAAGAGTATTGATCCTGACTGGGAGACCACTGTATGCTGAGCAGTTATTGATCCACATAAAAATTAACATGAGTACACTCAAGCCTGTGCCGTGCTTATGCTGTGCTTGAGCTGTACTGCACTGTGCTGGAAATACTCTTTCTTGTAAGAACATCCTATAATAGCTTAAATGACTGAAATTGGTGAATCTCTTCTGTGGATGGGGTCTTCCCAGTGTGCTCCATGTGGATTGGAGGCCCATGTGATGCAACACCACCTGGAATTCCCATCATCTAAAGGGATGTAAGGTTATCCATACTATTGTCTCCTTGTGGTGCTAGCTCTAATAAATTGCATTTTAAATGATACCTTACAGAGTCTGAGTTCCTTTCTTACTGGGATCATAATGCACCAATACCTCCAGGTGCAAAACAGAGGGTAAAGTCTGAGATCAGAATGCATCCTGGAATGCTCACTGGAAAGCTGTTCAAAAGGAAATGCTGAACCTAGTAGACTCTCCTTGATAATTCATAGTTGCAGTGGATCAAATGTTGCTGTAAATACAGTTCTCAGGACACAGAAATGTTTTTTCTTACGTGCCTGCATATGCACCTTTCTTTTGAGATGGCAATCCACACAGATCGTGAGTGCCTTTTTCCTTTTTCATGATTTTTGTGCACCAGGAAACAATTTGCCCCTAAGAAAATACAGTAACCAAGTTGCAGCTGCTTGAAGCATTTTCCCATTAAATATAATGGCACTGAAGTGGAAGTGCCAAGGGCTATTATGCACCAACATTATAGTCAAGAAAAGTACCCATCTGCAGAAGCCATGCAGCAAGGTAGAAACAGAGCAATGAAATAACCATGAAAGCAGTTGGAGCCTCAGGACAGGAAAAACAAGTGATCTGCTGCAGTGCTTAACAACAAAAGGAGAGATATGAACAGAGTTATTTGGGCTTTCATGGTTACAAAAGTAGTAAGAAGTGAGCAGTATTGCCTTTGACACAGATCCCTCTCACCATTGTAATGTTCGCTTCCTCTCTAGAGAGCCAGGTGTCCACATGTGCAATCATAGCCTCATAATGACAGATAGGAACTGAACCACAAATGCCTGTTTCTGTGTGAATCCTCCATGCCTCAGTTCTTAGTGTAATAACAGAACTCCTTAAAAGGAGTTAAACCAGAAAAGAAAAAGCAATGTGCAAAGCCAGAATGCTTGAAGTTTTACCTTTAGAGCAATGCTGAATAGCAGCCTTTAAAAGCAGAGGCTCCTGCTTTGCATAGTGTATTAGCAGCATCTGTGTGCAGGCCAGTACTTCAGTAGCTAAACCTGAAATGTTATTGTTCACTAGCACATCAGTTAGACAAAGAAGTATACTTTGCTTTTGGTTGTGCCTATCCTAGAGTATGCAATCTCAATCTGTCATTATATTGTTGATTTGTGATATGAAAGTGTCATATGCAATTAAGCACAGGACTGCAGAAGGGAGAAAACAAAATAAATAGTAGTTTAGAGTACAGCTGAAGAGGAAAAAAAAGCAGTTTTGCCTTTTTAAGTCTTTTTTGAGAGTGAAAATGCTGGTGACATAAAGTAATGGAGGTTGCATGAATAAATATTTACTGAAAGAGATTAAATTATGGTCAGTCCTGTGTAGAGCAATAACTGATTTTTTGTCTTAGCTACGGCATAGTGAACTCATAGAATTTTAGTACATCAATCATAGTCTTCTTTCAGCTTGAACTTCCTAATAATTTTATTACCACCCCTTGAGTCACAGAGTAGGCTTCTCTAGCATCAGCGAGCTTTGTCTTTAATTGGTCCCCAAACCTGTTACTATGTGTGCAAATGGTGAAGTATCACGCAACTGTTCAGCTAAGATTACACACATGCTTCTTATCTCTCTCTTCAGCTCTTCTTCAATAACTTTTTAAAACATGAGCCTTGAATTCATCAAATGCTAAACAAGTTAATGAAAAGGTGTTTCTAATTTTCTTGCCTAGCTGAAGAACTGCTTGGAACAGTGTAGTTTGCACAATCAGAACCACAATGACCCATTGTAAGTTCTCCTCAGACTTGTCAAATAACATATCTTTTGCTAGCATGTCTGCTTCCACTAACAATCTAACGATTCTCTCTCCTCTTAAATCCTAGTCTTTTCCTGTGGTCTGTATCTTGTTATGTTCCTCCTTGTAATTCTTTTTCCAGGCTCTACTTCATTCATCCATACCTATGCAACAAGCCTCAGTGCTTTCTGGCATCTACTCAGATCAATACTATTCCATCACCTTCTTATTTAACTCTCTTCTGCTCTCCATCATGTTTCTTCCTCTTGTTCTGCCTTTATTCTTTCAGAAAGAAAGAAGGAAAAAAAAGATAGAAGAGCACCAATAACAAACACAATTAAACCTCAAATATCTAAAAACCATGAAAATGAAAGACTACCTATTAATGGAAACTCAGAAGCATACCCTTACAAGTGAATTGTGGGGAGAGAATAATAAAACTCCTTCAGAAATACATGTTTTTAATGGTATTTTAGTGCAACACCAAAGGGCCAAAAAGGAATTTGATAATAAGTAGCAAGATCTGGTGTAAAATATTTCTATGGTTAAAGTTCAAGCTTACAAACTGTCATAACAAAAAGGCATATGCATTTACTATTATTTTGCTGTGTTTTCTGAGTTTTATTGTGTGCTTTGTTTCAATGACTAGTGAGAGCAGTTGATTAATTGAGTGTAAAGTAAGGGATTGAAATACAAAGTAATGTAAATAAAAAAATATTAATCCCTATCAGGGTTCTCAGAAAAAGTATTTTGAAAAGCAGTTGAAACTTGGGATTTGTTTTTGGAATGAAGGATTCAAGTATCCAGTGAATTAAAGCCAGTAATACAGCTTTACAACCCACTGTACAGTGTGTGCACTCCTCTGATCTGAGACAGTGGGCATGACTCAGAAAGCCTTTGTCTTCAGCTGGTGATGCTGCTCCTGGATTCAAGTGATCTGTAGTTAATGGGGTTCAGGCACTGATGAAGATGACACGTTCTGATCCCTACCTTAGATCTCAGCTGCTGTCAGGAACACTTCCACCAGAGGAAATCCTGTGTTATAACTAGCTTTTTGTTCTCCCTTTTTCAGCTCACCCAGAAAGCTACATGAGACAAGCAGGGGTACTACCCCTGTGAAACAGTAAGTAGCTCAGTAGTGTTCACTCCTGTGTAATGAGAAATTGCTACACTCAGTCTGAGAAGTGAGACTTCTGAAAAACAACACATCCTGCTTATTGATTCTTCATTTCAGTTTAATATTTTTAAACTTAAATTTCTGAAATAAATTGATACTGAATGATTGCACAATTAATAATTGTTCTGTTTAGCAATACAAAAAAAATAAACTGCAAAGCTGGAACTGTGATCTAATCTCACACAGAACAATTACGGTTGAAATATTTTAAGGAAGATTAGAAGAACTAGGCAGCACTTTTCCATTTACGATAACTTCTAGTTGCCTGTAACTTTTTGATAATCAGCACAGTGAAAATGTTTGTATTGGGTTTGTGTGGCAAAGTTTTGGTAGCAGGGGGGTTGCAGGGGTGTCTTCTGTAAGAAGCTGCCAGAAGCTTCCCTCATGTCCAATAGAACTAACGCTAGCTGGCTCCAAGAGGGACCCGCTGCTGGCCAAGGCCAAGCCCATCAGCAACGGTGGTAGCGCCTCTGAGCTAACATATTTAAGAAGGAGAGGCAAAAAACTGATGCGGAAGAGCAGCCAAAAAAGACAAGTGAGAATATGTGAGAGAAAAACTCTGAGAACACCCAGTTCAGTGAAGAAGGAGGGGGAGGAGGTGCTCTGGGTGTTGGAGCAGAGATTCCCCTGCAGCCCATGGTGAAGACCACAGTGAGGCAGCTTGTCCCCCTGCAGGCCATAAAGGTCCATGATGGAGAAGATATCCACCTGCAGCCCGTGGAAGACTCCACACTGCATCAAGTGGATATGCCCAAAGGAGGCTGAGACCCCATGGGAAGCCCATGCTGGACACACCCCTGGCAGGACCTGTAAACCCATGGAGAGAGGAGCCCATGCTGGAGCAGGTTTTCTGGCATGACTTGTGACCCCATGGGAGACCTAGGCTGGAGCAGTTTGAGAAGCACTGTAGCCTGTGGGAAGGACTCATGCTGGAGAAGTTCATGGAAGATTGTCTCCTGTGGGAGTGACCCCAGGCTGGAGCAGGGGAAGAGCGTGAGGAGTCCTCCCCTTGAGGAGGAAGGAGCGGCAGAGACAGTGTGTGATGAACTGACCACAACCCCCATTTCCCTGTCCCCTGGTGCTACTTGGGAGGAGGAGGTAGAGAAACAGGGAGCAAAGTCAAGCCTGGGAAGAAGGGAGGTGTGGGGGAAAGGTGTTTTAAGATTTGGTTTTATTTGCTCATTACCCTACTCTGGTTTGATTGGCAATAAAATAAATTAATTTCCCCAAGTTAAATCTGTTTTGCCTGGGAGGGTAATTGCTGAGTGATCTCCCTGTCCTTTGCTTGACCCACAAGCCTTTCATTACATTTTCTCTCCCATCCAGCTGAGAAAAGGGAGTGATACAGCAGTTTGGTGGGCACCTGGCATCCAGCCAGGGTCAACCCAACACAATATTTTTATACACTCAAACCATAATTCAGCATTATATTCAAGCATATGATTAATTTAAACTCTCATGAAAGGATTGTGTGTGTGCTTAAAGTTAAGTATCTGATTAAGTAGTTTGCCAGATCCAGCAAAAAAAAAGGAACAAAATTCCAGTGCAAATACAAACAAAAAAGCCAATATTTTTTAAAAAAAATATATAATTAAACAGTGAAATCTTCTGCAACAAGATGTTTCACTTCAGATTTTTTAAAAATATTTAATTTCAAAGAGAGACTAGACAAGCAATGTAAGAAGAATCTAAGTATGTTTTTTTAAATGTTTTAATCCAATTAGTTATTAATAAAAAATTCTCTATTGAACCTCAATTTTCTGGAGTCAGAGTATATAATTTAGGAAATTCCACTCTATGCTTGCCCTGTTCTGGTATTCTGCCCTGTGGAGCTAAAAGTATCATTATATTAGTGAGCTATTTGGTCTTCAGATGGACACAATATTACCCTTCTTGCATTGTATTGGTGCTTTGATTACAGTAATTTGAAAAGAGATCTGCAGAGATTAAAGACTGTGGTCATTGCCTACAGGAAATAATTAATTTACACTTCTCTCAGTTGCTGTTTTTACTCCTGGGTTTTCAGAAATTAATGTAATATCACACCTTAATTTAAAAATTATTGCATTTAACTGATCTTGTTATTAAATTTCTTTTCTTGATAACTTCTGCTTTATATAAATTATTTGGATATTTACTGTGTTCAAGGAATGACGATTATTCTTCATGGTCTGGGAAAGATACACCTCACTTACCATCTTGTGGATTTGTTCTCCCTTAAGTGCATGACAGCATAGTGCTGTGGATATTAAAGTATTTTTAAATGTAAAAATAGTTCTGTCTAAGGTTTATTGTGTCTCTTATACTTTTCAGTAAGCTCCTTTTGCACCTTTCTGAACAGCGTCAACAGAATGACAGACTGCTTGAGGTTGGAGAGGACCTCTGGAGACCGTCTAGTCCGACACCCCTGCTCAAGCAGGCCCACCTACAGCCAGTTGCCCAGAACCGTGTCTAGGCATTTTTTTAATATCACCAAGGAGTGAGACCCCACAGATCCTCCGGGCAACCTGTTCCAGGGCTTGGTCACCCTCACAGTAAAAAAAGTGTTCAGAGGGACCCTCCTGTGTTTCAGTTTGTGCCCATTGCCTCTGGTGCTGTCACTGGGCACCACTGAAAAGAGCCTGGCTCTGTCTTGTTTGCACCCTCCCTTCAGGTATTTGTGAACACTGAGATCCCCCTGAGCCTCTTCTTCTCCAGGCTGAGCAGTCTCAGCTCTCTGAGCTTTTCCTGATATGTGAGGTGCTCCAGTCCCTTAATCATTTTAGGGGCCGTCTCTCCAGCAAACAAGCATTGCCAAAGGCATTTAGAAGCTCAACAGTGGAAATTATGTTCCTAACTTTCTTAAGCTCTCATGAAAACACTATAGACACTTATTTTTAGACATCTAAATGCCTTTGAGAGTCTGACTGTAATGTTCTTATAATGTTTAATTAAAATTATGCTGAGATGAGTTCAAAAGGTTTTTATTCATATGCCCTTTCTACATTGATAACTAAACTTTCTTTTTTCTTCCTTTTCTGCAAAGTGTGTAGTGTGTAATACGAAAGATATATGTATTTAAGATGCCAGCTTTTTTAACATGAGAACACAATGGAATATGTTTGTATAAGGAAAGTATCTTTGTGACTTAGACATAATGTCTGTAATAATTTTACACAACTCCGTACACATATTTTGATAGTAATATTAATAGCAATAAATTAATTTACATTCCTAATTGCTAAGGCTAGTGGGTATTATCCTTTCCTGAAAAACAAAGCAAACTAAATCAAGCTTTTAAGTGTCTAGCTGTGAATGTAAACACTGTAACCTCATAATATTTTGAATAAATCCACTCTTCCTCTCCGTGTTTTCACAAAAGTCACAGGTAATGTTTTCTTTCAAATAAGATGACTATATCATTTATGTATCTATGCAGTTTTGGCATAATGTGGTCTCTGAATACCATTAATATTTATACATCTTCCTAATTGGTTTTACCTTAGTACAGTCAACTAAGAAAATATTTATTAGTGAAGCTAGTGAATAGCCTCCATGCCCATTTTCAAGCAATGGCTAAATATCTGGAGACCTGAAAGAAGTTTTGGTCTAAGTTTAAAAATTATTTAATTTTAAGTCCATAAACAAAGAAAGAAAAACACCAAATTTTTAACATAAAAGTTGTGTATGAGAGTATTTTTTCTTACAAATACTTTTCTTGTCTTGAAATATTTACACATTTGTCTAGATATTTTTATTTTTATTTGAAAGATGCACTCTGCTTCACAGTTCCCACATAATCATTACTTAAATAGTCTTATGCTTCTTTTTCTTCTGATTTCTTTGACTGAATACCCTAGAGTGACTAGCTGTCATACTTGTACGTGTCATCCTTTATTATTCATTGGCATTAAGATTATTGGCAGAATCAGAGAGGACCTAAACCACCTGTCATATTCTGCCTATTCAAGCATGCTTTTTGTTATCCAGTTTTCCAGAATTCTTTTTTTAAAAAATTGTTTTCTTAATTACAACACATACACTGAGCTAACAGTATCAGAAATGCTTCTTCCAGCTGATGATGGAATGCTAGCTGAACATAACAGATCTGTAAACAGCTATATTCGTTGAATCCTAACATAATATTTTTCCAATTTCAAGTCTTTCCATGCCCACAGATCTGAACAGTTGGTTTTGCCTCATTCCTCATGTTACTATCTATGACTATTTGATCTCTGCAACTTTTCTAATGTGTTTTAAGAATTATTTCTTCAGCTGTGCTAAAACACAAGTCGCTTCTTGGAAGAGATCTCTCTGGATCTCCCAATCTATGCATTGATTCTTCAAGGTACTTTGCCTTTCTTAAATTCATCTCCTCTGTCTTTAAACACAGCATAATATTTAATTGTGAAAGTACATACAATGTTTTAGTTAAACAGACATACAGATTCACAGGTCTCTTCACAGTATAACAAAGTAGAAAAATGGTTTCATTTTAAGTGTGTATTTTACAGTATCTCTTCCGGATGCAATTGTACATGTGGATGGTCCAAGAGGAAGATCCTGCATATGGGTCAGGGCAACCCCGATATCAACACAGGCTGGGGGATGAAGGGATTGAGATCAGCCCTGTGGAGAAGGACTTGGGGGTACTGGTGGAGGAAAAGCTGGACATGACCCAGCAATATGCGCAAGCAGCCCAGAAAGCCAACAATATCCTGGGCTGCATCAAAAACAGCGTGGCCAGCAGGCTGAGGGAGGTGGTTCTGCCCCTCTACTCTGCTGTGGTGAGACCCCACCTGGAGTGCTGCGTCCAGCTCTGGGGTCCCCAGCACAGGCAGGACAACAAAGTGTTGGAGCGGGTCCAGAGGAGGGCCACAAAAATGATAAGAGGGCTGGAGCACCTCTCCTACGAGGACAGGCTGAGAGAGCTGGGGTTGCTCAGACCAGAGGTGAGAAGGCTGTGGGGAGGCCTTATCTTTAACAGATTAGCAGCTCTAATAGAAGATTATTTATGGCATACTCTATGATTCATATTTTATAGAATTTATATCAGGAGATTAAAATAGTTTTCTCAATCTAAGTAACCAAATGAGAATGAAAAGTATCTGGAACACAAGCATTTTTTTGGTGTGTGTATTTTTATTTTTAATTGGCTTGAATTGAGTAGAATTTGCTGATCTTTTGTACTAACTCGTTTACCTATATCAAAGCTTTCCATTAAATATCTTTTGAAGACCTCATAAATTTTTTTCATGCAGTTTGCTATGACTCTTCACTGTACAGTAAATAAGTTGAGCAGCAGTGACACAATTCTGGAATTTAAGAGAGTACTTACCACAACTTGGTGCCTGACAGTTATTAATTTCATGGTATCTTGACCCTTCAAGCCAGAATTGTGATATTTTTGGCTTGATTTTAAATAATTTTGGTTCTTCTTTCTGAGGTATTTTAAGGCTTTTGGGGTAGTTGTTTTAAGGGTTGACTGCATGCTTAGCAATTTGTTATTTGACTATAAAAAGATTCAATGCTTTTTTAAAATGTTTTCGTAACAGTATTTGAAAGGAAATGTTTGTCATGTGATTTGCCTTTAAATGTTCCAAGTAGATGAATAAGCTTGAGAAATCAATTGGAAACTATCCCTAGAGTGCATTTACTATTTGTACATCAAATTGAAAGGTCTGCTTTTAAAACAGGCCTTGTAAATCATGAGATACAAAGAAAGTATTGGTTTTCTCTTTAGTTTCATGTCTTCAGCGTGTTTCTGGGAACATTTAGCAAAGCAGTGATGGTAATTTATATAGGTATCTTTATGGTTAATTTATACTGAGGAAGCATTACAGTTTAAGTTGATTCATGCAGTCTGGAAATTGGCACAGCTATGCTGATCACACTGAAAGTTTTTACCTATAATTTTCATTAAGGATAAATTATATATGCTAAAGAGCCCCAGTGTTTGATACATAAACTTTCTTCCAAGATATTCCTGTAGCCTCTATCCTTCTGGCACATAGCTGGTGTCCCTTTCAAATCAGGCTTGTGTCTCAGTCTCAAACTCCTTCAGAAGTCCTGAGCAGATGTTAAGACTAAAAATCTGTATATTTTCTTGTGCTTGAAAGATATTTGGTCTGAACTCATACTGCTTATCTGGACAGTGACATTCAAAGATGGTGAAACATAAAGCAAAGTAAATAATTAAAAGAAACAGATTCCACTTCGAGCCTCCATATCCTCTACTTCCTTCCCTGTGCTGGAAAGCCCATTACTATACCTAAGAAAGCAAAAGAGTGGGGGTTTCTGTTTGGTTGGTTTGCTTAGGGGTTTTTTAACCCGCATTCAGATTCAGTGAAATAAGCTTTTGCTCTGGAATCAGAGAAAGCATTTGGGTAGGATAGTTAGTGCAGGGGTTATCCACCAGTGAGGATGACATGCAGCTCGTACTTTAAGCTGCACTCTCCTCTAGGCTGCCCTTATATGAAGGAGTGCAACTGGAGCCACAGCAAATTGTTTGGGCACCTTCAATGATTTTCACTTAAAACCACAGGATAGCATCCATGAGGAAGATATGGCAATATCATTTTACTTTTTACCACATGGTATGATTTATTGAGGTAAGAATAGGTCTTACTCTTGGTGCTTAACCTGCAGATTTTTAGACATATAGGCTGATCAGTATGATTTTTTTAGTGAACCTGGAAAAAATAATTTTTCCAATTACTTTTGGAAAACTTTTTCTGTGAGAATAACAATGGTAACACCTTTGGGGAGGTTCTTCAGGCTATTGCAACCATGTACAGCAAACAATGCATAGTCAAAATGTCACGTGGGAACGGTCACGATTCCCATAGTATTAGGATCCTGGCTCTCACTTTTGCCTGTTAAGAACGGAGCAGTCAGTCATCTTTCAGGTTAGGATTCCCAAATTTTGAATTTAATTCTTACTAAGTAATGATTGTCATTCTGGCTCATCTTCCTGTGAAAGGCTCCTTTGTTGCTGAAAAGTGGAGTGATGGAGTAGATAGTCCTGAATAGAATGTGAATGTAGACAGCATGTATTTCTTTCTTTCTTTAAATTCTTTTTTACTTGCCAAAAAATCAGCAATATATTTATGTTATACATTATCCAAAACAGTATTTTTCATGGGGATCTAGCAAATCAGAGCTACAGATCACCTAGCTACTTCAAATAAGTTTAAATTTGTTTTTATTTCCAATGCTGCCAGCAAGTCTAAGCACAGGCCAAGGTTACTAACGAGCTTGAATATACCTGGAGTCAAAGTCTACTGTGATACAGGGAGAAACAGTTGTCCACAGAAACCAGATTTACTGAAAACAGTATGCTAAAGAAAACTTCAGTGAATAACAGCTTCTCTGGGTATTCTGAGTTCCGACGGCATCCCAAGTATAAAATGTTTGCTGTTTCTATCTAAATCATTCACTGTACAATAAGCTGGAAGGTAACCCCTCCAGACGTGTATTCATGATTATGGGAGCATTCCAGAAAGCTTCGGTTACTCTTTATGTGAAGTCATAACTATTTTATTAGAGACCGAGTTGCGAAGTAGCTGCCCATGCTGAGGACTGCAAAAAGTTAAGCAGTTCTTACAGGAACATCTAAACAATGCACTACAATGTAGTGTGTGCACAATACAGAGATTTTATTTTATTATATGGAATTTCAAGTTAGTGGTACAAGTTTCCTCTTACACCAGACTTAAGATGCATTATAAAATAACTTGGGGGATGTGATTACTGCAATAAAGCAAAAAATATATATAGGTTCCACTTTATTACTGTTGTAATATAGACTTGCCAGAGGGAAGGAGAGCTTTTTTTCTTCCAGTATCATGCTAAGCATATCTATACTGTGCTTTCATCAGCTTGATTCAGAATAAAATGTGAGTCCTGTTTCATCAGCAGGAACAATACAATAATCACTGTGGATAAAAAATCAACACTTCATTTCCTGTAAAGAATGGACTGAAAAGAAAATAAGTATTTACAGCGCTCACTGCTGAGGCTCTCTTGATTTGAGAGAAAATTCAGACCTCTTGCTCCGTAGACTGTGCTGTTTAGACGCTTGGACCAAGGCAAAGCATATGTGCTATTCAAACACTATCATCAGACCAGGCTACATTGGCAGATGACATCTGGAAAATCTGCACGTAATAAGTACGTTAAGATGTGACAAAACTAGTTGTCTGCCTCCTGACCTTTCCTAGTTCACCCATTGCTGTAGCCTCCTGAGAGGGAAACTTTCCAAGAGAGCCCTGGCCAGCAAAATGCAGCCACTGTGGCTCAGGCACAGTTTGCTCCTGACAGCTTGATTTGAGGCAGGGGAGCTTTGCACAGAGGGGCAGAGCAGCCAGCAAGGGGACAGCAGGTTTTAAAGCACCCCAGCTGTTTTCTCGAATGGATGAGAAACAGTACCTTCACATTCCCTTTCAGAGAACACATCACCAGTCCTACCTGAAATAGATCCAAGAAACAACTGTCATCTGAATTTTAGCTTTTCATCATGTTCTAGGGAAAAAACTCAACAATGCACTATTTGAAAAATAATGTATACGTTTAGAAAACAAACAGAACAAAAATAAGATGGATAAAAGATAAGTGTTAAGCTATCACACACCCAGATATCTAGAAAAGGCATAAAATTTGAAAAAAAAACCTAACCTATTATCTACCTACATTAAGGTAGAGTTAAAATTTAAATACTTGTATTAAAAACAACATAAGAAAATATCTTTGTTCAAAATACGTTGCTTTACTCTCTTAAAAAATGCCAGGTATTGTTTTATTTAGTATATGTTTATGCTAGAAATTTACTGGGAAAAAGGAAATAAATAGAAATACAGAAATGATGCTTGCTAGGATAAAGGCAGGACAGTACAGGATTATCTGGGTACTGATCTGGGTTTTTTTTTTTTCAGATGTTAAACAAGATGGGGTGAGAAGCCTGCGTCTGTGGATTTAATCTCTGCTAACACAAACTTCCAAAGCAATGGAAGTGTTGGTGTGGAGGAAAATACTTGCCAATCTTTTTAGGACATTTCTAATTTTAGATAGATACCTGTGGAACACTGGTACTACAGCTTTATGATAAATTGCAAAAAAAATCCACCCCACAGGTCCAGATATTTTACTTACACTACCTAAATTTATTTACTACCTGAGGCCTCTAAAGCAGGAATCTGCTCATGCCAGAACCCTATATATTCATTCCTGCAGACAAAACATTTCAGCTGAATCAGTCACAGCAAAGCCTCTCTCTTCTGACTGCAGGGAAAGGTAAGGCCTCCCCTAGCTGTCCCAGTGAGGAAAGTAACAGTGGGTTAGATAACTGGAGGACCTGGGACTCCTCTGAAGTGTATGGGGGTGTGTGTGTGTGGGAATCTTTCTAGGATGTAGCAACTAATTAGTTTGCAGTTTATTTCCCAAATAGTGTGCTTAGGAAAAAAAAAGGAAAACAGTCTGATATGCTAGAAGCAGTGGATGATGGATTATTAGTCTTGATTTGTTAAACTATTTAAGACTATTAATAACGAATGCATTAAAAGATTTGAAGTAAGGTGTCTCATATATGCCACATTCAGAGGATTAGTTTTTCTGCCTGAATACAGTTTGTTATAGTCAAAATCCTTTCCCAATAAGTGCTAATACCAGTGTAAATGTAGAAGCGTGCAAAACCTAATTTAGGCTGTTCAACATGTGATACACTTTAATTTTTACTTTATTCTTAATGTTTTAAATTTGTCAAAACATTAGTATCAGATTTTTCCATTGTATTTTAATGTTTTATGTCCTAATCTTTTTTAAATTTTATTTTTACTATTTAATTCCACTTTCACAGAACATTTCAAAATATTACAATTGCTGAAAGGAGAAAAATGACTAGCTCTACTACCCTTTACTATAGTCTTTCAGGCAGCAATGCTTACAAGTCACAGCTAATGTTGACCATGGTTGCTAATTGTGTGAAATATTCCATTTCTTGGAATAAGGACATTGTGTTTATTGTCATCTGCTCTACTGGATCTTGAAGTGAGGCTATTATCTTTTTAAGGGAACTGTATCTGTATCATAATCTATTTCACCATGAATAAGAGTACTCTAGACTTATAAATTGATTTGCATTCCTAAAATGCTTTAGGCAGGAATTTTTACTGCTTTTATGATAAAAGAGAAAATTGTGCTGTTTTATAGAAGTAACTAATTTCTATAGTGCTTAATTGAGTTGTCTTCTTTATTTGTAGTACAGGATTCAGCATTTCAAGATCAACATAAGAGAAATTGGTTCTTATGTAAAATCATAACTAATTATTTTTATTGCATTAGATGGTTCTTAAAATGTTTGGAAGATGGAAAATCAAAAACCAGTTCTGTGTGGTTATTTATTTTGTTTTTGTTTTTTTCCCTGAGATATAAAAATAAATTAAACAGTAGAATTGGAATTGCCCGGAGGAAAATACAGTTTAACACTTAAATTTTAAACAGAATAGTTCAGATTGTGAAATTAAATTCTAATTCAGTTTATTAAATACTTTCTAACTATATCTCAGCTCAAACATATGGATGGTAGGGGAGGGAAGAGACAGAATAAGGAAGCTTGAATTTCAGATGTTTCTTCCAAAGAATATTTTTCATAGGGTAAAAGGAATTTTTTCAAATATTTATATTTTCTGACAATTAAGCTTTAGTTACAAATAACAGCTTGAATTAGATACACCATCAATACATCATGAATCCAAGCTGTACAGTCTGTTTCATAACCTGATTTGGCAAACTCCGCCAAGCATGGTGTTTTCCACCATGAGTCAATGGGACTACTAATGGGAGGCTGTAAATACTTATTTGCTGGTCCTAGGAATACTTGCTTATAAACCAAAGTGTTTGTAGCTGCAACAGCCAACTGGCTCTGGAATGTATATTCTTCCTATAGTTTGATCAAAATATTAACTAACGTAACTATGGCATCCGGCCAGCTGGCATCTAATTCCTGGGGTCTTCTGTCAGACATGCTTGAAGTAGTGGGAGCATAGAGACTGATTCTGATGCAAATAGTCTGCAAGTTGCAGAAAAACACTGCTGTCTGGAGAAATAGAATCACTTGCTGTCATAATATGCAAAAAGGAATTGGCTGGGGATGAGTCACTTCAGAGTGGCTGGTTGCCACAAAGTCTGGTACTAACCAAGTATTGCTAATGATCTGCATATAGTTAGCACGGCTGCGATTTTATATTAAGTATGTTTTCAATAAACAGATTGATACAGATGGTGAAGTTCAGCATTTTGCAATGAAGAATACCAAGTATTTCACTTAAAGAGGAAAGGAAAGCCTGACAACAATCACAAAGGAGAACTCTTTCTATAACAAAGTAACATCTATTCCCATTAAGAAGAGAATATGATGGTTCTGGAGTGAAAGTAGCTGGGTAGGACCCTTGGCAGATGCTGAAGGGAAGACTGACCATAAGAGAAAATAAGTTTCGAGGAGGAGGAGGAGGAGGAGGAGTGTGTGAATCCTCAATACTTGATTACCACCTCCTCAGGAAGGAAACTAGTAAGAGAGGTAGAAGCCTTTCTGATGCAACTTCAGTTTACAGTATCCCAGGTTATCTAAGCATATCTTTCTCATCTACAAGTTTTATAAACATTTGCAGCTGGACTGGCTGTTCTGGATATTTTGCATTTTATCCTCACCTATGTTAAGTATGATTTTAAAACTATTAGCTAACAGGAATCTAGTAAATGTATAAGCTAAAGACTTATAACCGCTTAACGAGTACACAACTCACCTAAAAAAATCTTCTGTTGTGTTCTAAAGGGTAGAAGAGTGAGTGCCTGCTTGGTCTATCTCACCCAGGGGTGAAGAATTGTCTTTCACTGACTTTTGGCACCTGAGGTTTTCTGGTGTGCAGTGAAGCATAATGAATATGCTTCACTAATAATGAATCATGATAAAAAAAAAGTTATGGAAACCCAATAAATTCTTTGTGTTTGTTATAGCAATGACAGTCACTAGGACAACAAGAAAAATAATTATTTGCACTGCTAGTGTTAGTGTAGTGCTGTCAGATTCATTCTCTGTTTATACAGATACTATGCAAGCTGATATAGTGGTTATTTCATTAGAACAAGTGTAAGATAAAGAGTCTGCCAAGAGTATGCCAGGAGGTGACCAGACCAGTGAATTCCCTTTCTATGCGTATTCAGAATGAACACCAAGAATGAGTTAAGTATCTGAATGCACTAATGCAAGCGGATCAGAATGTTAGCTCCCTGCTTCTGATTTCCTAGGATAGCAGGAACACAAGGCATATGGTCAGACAGAAAACAGAATATTAAAAATAGTATTTCTCCTGTGCTTTAACCATTTTAATGATTAAAAAGGCAAAAAGAAAAAGCTAACAACACTCTTGGTATGTTATAACTGTGGGGCAGTAACCATGACAACTTGGCTAGTTTTTCTTTTAATTTATAAAGCAAATATTAGCATTTGTAGAAATGTGCTCATACAATGTTGATAACATTCATGTTTTTTAAAATAAACCTTTCTCAATGTCCCATATTTCCTCATATTTTGTGTGTTCATATTCTTCACAGTTGTCAGGACTTTTAAAATTTCATTGCCATTTTGTTATTTTGCCAGAATCATGCTGAGTTCGTTTAATTTTCTTCCAAGATTTTTTATTATATTACTTTATTTGCCTAAATTTTTTTCCACTACATTTTTTTTAATTCCTCATGTCCCTATGTTTTTTCTGAGATGTTGATAGTTTTAATTTAAAACCAGCTCTAAGAGTTTCTTGATTTGTTGTATTTTGTTGCGCAGATTGTCCTGCCAGCTCCATAGAGCATAGAGCATAGAACAGAAGCTTCCCGACGAGTTAGATTCCAAAATAATTTAGCCTGAAGATCTTGGCAGCAGCTCTTGACTTCACAGCAGAGCTGTACAATGTAGGGTTAGAAAGTTAACGTTTCTAATAGATAGATTTTTTTAATATCTGCCCAATCTGATGAAAATTAAATAGAAAAATATGAAGCTTAAGGTTCTACGAATTCTGCATTGTCTGGGCTTTTTTATCACAGTGCCATGTTAAAGGCCAAATTCTGTTCTGTTTGTAAATATAATCAGTCCAGCATGCATCTACCTGCAGGAGTGAAACAAGCATGCTTTGAATACAGAGCTTGAATTTTCTGAAACTGATGCTGAATTGTCTGGCCATCGACCCTTTAGATTAACACAGTCAATCGAGAGAAACGGATTTACTATGTTTCCAATGAGAAAAACTACCTGAAACCCTGCCTCTGTCCTCGGTTACTCTGAGATAACTGAGTGAGTAAGCCAGGCTTAACCGGGGTGAATGATATCTCTTAGTTCCAAACAAAATCTTGGTGATACTGGTCTAGTGCTGCTCATGTTCATTGTTTCTATTTATTTTCCCTCTTTCTTTGTAAGTCCTCATAAAGTTTCAGCTGTTTCTTTTCTTTATTCCCTTTTGTCTTTGTTTCTCTGTCAAGTGGTCTGGCCTCACCATTTTGTCTACAGCTCAGATTAATAATGTTGCAGTTCCAAAAAGATACAAACTACAAAAGAATCAGCTTCTTTAACTGATGTAAACCATATCTGAAAGATATTCTACCATAACATGTTTAAAGCTTGATAACTCAGTTTTCCAGATTTTTTTTTCAGTGGCTGCTTATCTGAAAATCGTCAGAAACATATGAGCCATCTTCTGTTTACAGATTCCAGTGGAATGTAGCACAGACCTTCAGAAGAAAGTAGGCTATAAGAAGAAGTGATTTCTCTCTATATCTGATCAGGGGAACAAAAGTTTAAAAGCATAATTCCACTGTATATTCAACTTACAAATCTATGCAAGAGCTCACTTGACATTACCACCTAACTTAATTTTCAGTTGTACAAACAAGCCGTGGTAGTTGCTTAGGTTAAAAAAAAATAATCACAAGTTACCTGCTAAAGATAGTATAACCATAGCAGTAATAAATGTCTTGATTAACTGTTCACATGATTCCTCTGATGTTAAGGTTGAGATTAATATCCTTTTTCATGTTCTCCCTTGTAAACGGAAAAAAAGCCTGTTGTAAAAAGTTTTTAACAGAGCAACAACAGAAATATAGGGGTATCTCTCTTTCTCCACTGATCATTTTAAGTGATGCGGAAGAATAAACAGCTGAGACAAGACGTAGTTTTAAGAAGGCTAAAGGAGAGATAAATCCTAAGTATCTCAGTCTCAATTTCCTTTCTGTCTCATATCCTGCTTCTTGTAAATCTGTGTAACAACCCACTTGCAATGGTGTGATATGAGTCAGCAGAACTCAATCAACTTCTTTGAACATTTCCTACCAGTTTCATCACCGGGTAAGTGTCATGGTTTTGTCAGGAATATCATCCAGAAATCTGTCCTAAGGCTCGATAGCTATGTGTGGCAGGGTATGTGGGATAGTATGGGCAAATGCCTAGGATGGTGGGCACCTCCAATGTTTTGGAACTTCACCCGTGAACAACTGCAGAATCATGCAAAATTAGTAGAATCTTTGGATGAAGTATATTGCCACCCTGGCAATTCCAGAGAGATACAAATCACTGCCACGTGCTGGGGCCTGGCCCATGCCTACTGAGTCCTGTTCAACATTATTCAGTACCCTTAAAGGGAAGAGGAGCTCTCTGGATCTAAAAAGACAATAATCTAAACAAGAATCAACAATCTAAACAAGAAAGAACAACCTAAAAAGAAAACAACAAACACTACAGCCACTCAAACCAGCATGACAGGCACTGTCGCTGAACCAGAGAACCAACCTGTGCTGGCTTCATTCGCCCCCATATGCAAAAAGAAATATTGGTAATGAAAGTAAACTCATTTAGAAAGA